>NW_028160689.1:0-1200000 GCF_964263955.1 Coregonus lavaretus | reverse complement strand
CTGCTCCACCTCTGGAGATGATCCTCAAGGCCCTCCTCTGCACCCTGTCTAGTTGGGCCTGCTGCTTTTTACTTCATCCAACTAACAGCACTCCACCGTATTCCAGAACAGTCAAAAAGGCGTTTCGAGACCTTTCTCACTGTCTGCTCCACATGTCACCACTGAGGTTAGAGTCTAGATTAAAATCAAGATACTTGGTTGTTGTTACCACTGGTACTTCCTGTCTTCCTAGGATTAGTGGTGCAGGTTGTGGATGGTCCTCTGACCAAGGGCTAAATGTGCCAGTTGCCATCACCCTCTGCCCTCTTTCGGTGGTGTAGCTGTGGAGCCAGGCTAGTAACCTTGGACACAGTTCAATGTCAGACAGATGTTGCAGGAACTATGCGTGATCTACTCCATCAAAGGCTTTGGACACATCAGCAAGTAACACCCTCACCATTGTTGGGTTTATGGAGTCTGTAGATGTCAGCCAGGAGTGTGTGGCTTTCCCAAGGGCGGTAGTAGTGCTGGACTTTGGGAGGTAGTCATACTGAATCGTGCACTCAGATATCACCTCCTACTGGCAGGGGACAGTGTTAACAATGTGTTTGATGACAGGGGCTAGATCTTCTGCATGCTCTTTAGTAGCCAGGCTGGAATTCCATCAGGCCCACATGCTTTACGTGCTCTGAGTCTGTTCAGAGCTTGCTTTAACTGGCCAATGCTGCACAGCTCAACCTGCCTTGTAGACATGGGCAGGGGGAAGATGGCAAGAGGTGTGGTGCTTGTCCATGCCTCAGCAAAGAAGCCATTCAAAACATCAGCCACGTCGTCGTCTTCAATTCCCTCGACCTGTATTCTCCCTCCTGATGTTTTCTTTGGTCCCAGTCCATTGTTAATGAAGTCCCACCATTCCTTAGGGTTTTTCTTCTTTAGGTCCTGGATTTCAGTTTTGTAGAAGATTGTCTTTGCTTCCTTGATAATCATTTGCACTGTGTTTCTGTATTTTCTCCATGTCATTGTTTCTCCCCATCTGTTGAAAATATTCTGAATTTTCCTGATGGCAGCTTTATTCTTTCAGTCATCCAGGGCTGGTCCAGTATTGTTGTTTTCTTATTTCTTATTGACATGCATACATCAAGTGCAGTTTGAATGCAGGAGTTGAATGTCTCCACCTCATATATGGCAGACCAGTCACTGGCCATACATCGTGCAAAGGTCTCCTTTCTGTTCTGGGTTACCAGATGTCCTTTTTTCCGCTGCACCTCTCTTCTCCCTCCTGATGTTGTGTTTGGAGAGAACAGCAGACATTTGTGATCACTGGATCCGAGAGGAGTAAGTACAGTGGGTTGTGTTGATCAGATCTAGGATGGAGTCCCCTCTGTGGTCTTGTCTTTGACCATTTGTTTCATGTCTGGATGGGAGTTTGTCAGCTTCTTGATGGGCAGTTGATTAAAGTCCCCACACAGGATGAGACCCATTTGGGGAGAGGACATCCTGATCACATGGACAGTGATTATGAGATAATCCACAGTGTTCTGCTGCAGTGTTTTGTCATGTGCCCATGGTGGATGTTAGAGCACTCCACTACCAGAGATGAAACTGAGCTGGGGTGTTGTTTAGGACGGAGCTGAAGACACTCAAACTCTTCTTTCTCTAGGTCAGTTATTCTTCTCTTTGCCTGCATACTGTGATTCACATACATAGCCACGCCCCCTCCTCGCATCCCCTCTCTGGACCGGTCATTTCTGAACAGCTGATAGTCTTTGTCATCAGAACAGCCTCAATTCGTCGGGACATGGACTCTACAAGGTGTCGAAAGCGTTCCACTGGGATGCTGGCCCATGTTGACTGCAATGCTTCCCACAGTTGTGTCAAGTTGACTGGCAGTGGATTCCTACTCCGAATAGCTCGTTCCATCTCCTACAACAGATGCACAATTGGATTGAGATCTGGTGACTCGGAAGGCCACTGCAGTAACCTGAAATCACTGTCAAATTCGTGGAATCATTCCTGGACAAGCCTTGTGGCATGGGGCATAAAATCTATTTGCAGATGGATAACTGCTGCCATGAAGGGATGCACCTGATTGGTAACGATGATTAGATATCCTGTGGCATTCAAACGTTGCTCCACTTTTATCAAGGGGCCCAATACGTGCCATGAAAACACACCCCACACCATCACCACCATCCTGCAATGCTGACACACGGCATGGATGCATGTACTCGGGGTTTCCTCCATACCCTAGTCCTCCCATCCAAGGTCCTCTCAATATCTTTACAATAGAAGCTAATTAAGCACAGCAAAACTGACCAGGTGAACACTGATCAGTAAAGTCAAGACAGGCTAACATTCTACAACACTCCCTTTCCTCTGCACAGTTCTCTCACAGTGAGAAACAATATGATTACAATAGAGTGTTCTATGCTTTCTTCATTTGATCCAATCCACTACCACTTCTTATGTATATGTTGTTGTCTTTTTAAAATGGCCCAATCTGTTGAATCTCATCTCACAGTCAGTGCAGTGATAAGTCTTCTCTCCAGTGTGTAACCGTTGGTGTGTTTTTACGTTGCCCAATCAGGAGAATTTCTTGCCGCATTAAGAGCAGTAGTAAGGCTTCTCTCCTGTGGGTGTTCTCTGATGGCCTTTTAGCTTAGCTGTTGTTTTTAGATCAGTGGTAAGGCTTCTCTCCTTTATGTTTACCTTGGTGTCTTTTTAAATGGCCCATTTGAGAGAAATTCATCCCACAGTCAGAGCAGGAGTAAGGCTTCTCTCCTGTGTGTGTTCTCTGATGACCTTTTAGCTCAGTTGATGTTTTGAAGCACTTTACACAGTCAGAGCAGGAGTAAGGCTTCTCTCCTGTGTGTATTCTTTGATGAATTTTTAGCTCAGTTGATGTTTTGAAGCACTTTACACAGTCAAGGCAGGAGTAAGGCTTCTCTCCTGTGTGTGTTCTCTGATGAACTTTTAGCTCAGTTGATGTAGTAAAGCATTTGACACAGTCAGAGCAGGAGTAAGGCTTCTCTCCTGTATGTATACGTTCATGTTGTTTTAAGTTGCCCAGTTGGGAGAAACTTGCCCCGCAGTCAGGGCAGGAGTAAGGCTTCTCTCCTGTATGTATACGTTCATGTTGTTTTAAGTGGCCCAGTCGAGAGAAACTCTTCCCACAGTCAGGGCAGGAGTAAGGCTTCTCTCCTGTGTGTGTTCTCTGATGAACTTTTAGCTCAGTTGATGTAGTAAAGCATTTGACACAGTCAGAGCAGGAGTAAGGCTTCTCTCCTGTATGTATAAGTTCATGTTGTTTTAAGTGGCCCAGTCGAGAGAAACTCTTCCCACAGTCAGGGCAGGAGTAAGGCTTCTCTCCTGTGTGTGTTCTCTGATGAACTTTTAGCTCATTTGATGTTGTGAAGCATTTTAAACAGTCAGAGCAGGAATAAGGCTTCTCTCCTGTGTGTATACGTTCATGTATTTTTAAGTTGCCCAGTTGGGAGAAACTTGCCCCGCAGTCAGGGCAGGAGTAAGGCTTCTCTCCTGTATGTATACGTTCATGTTGTTTTAATTGGCCCAGTCGAGAGAAACTCTTCCCACAGTCAGGGCAGGAGTAAGGCTTCTCTCCTGTGTGTGTTCTCTGATGAACTTTTAGCTCATTTGATGTTGTGAAGCATTTTAAACAGTCAGAGCAGGAGTAAGGCTTCTCTCCTGTGTGTGTTCTCCGATGAAGTTTTAGCTCAGTTGATGTTTTGAAGCACTTTACACAGTCAGAGCAGGAATAAGGCTTCTCTCCTGTGTGTGTTCTCTGATGAACTTTTAGCTCAGTTGATGTTCTGAAGCACTTTACACAGTCAGAGCAGGAATAAGGCTTCTCTCCTGTGTGTGTTCTCTGATGAACCTTTAGCTCAGTTGATGTTTTGAAGCATTTTACACAGTCAGAGCAGGAGTAAGGCTTCTCTCCTGTATGTATACGTTCATGTGTTTTTAAGTGGCCCAGTTGAGAGAAACTCTTTCCACAGTCCGAGCAGGAGTAAGACTTCTCTCCTGTGTGAACTTTCTGATGAATTGTCAGAGCCTTTGATGTTGTGAAATTCTTCGCACAGTCAGTACAGGAATACATATTCTCTCCTGTGTGTATTTGTAGGTGTAGTTCTAACTTTGATAGAATTGAGAAACTCTCCTCACAATGTGAGCAATGGTGAGACCTCTTAGCTCTGTGATCTTCCTGCTGTTGCTCACTGGATGTAGAGAATGTCTCAACATGGTCTCCTGTGTGAACAACATCAGAATAACCAGTCAGTTGGTGTGATATACATGTCAATCAAATGTATTTTATGAAGCCCTTTTTACATCAGAAGTTGTCACAAAGTGCTTTATAGAAACCCAGCCTAAAACCCCAAAGAGCAAGCAATGCAGATGTAGAAGCCATATCATCCTCCACTCACTATCACAAGGGTTAGTAACTACACAGACTAATTTAATAGACTTTAAAACACTGGCAGTTTGTCTACTTCACTTCTTTAGTCTACTCTCTGAGCACTCCAGATAGCCCAGTGAATAAAACACATGCTGACAATACTGGTGTCAAACCATGCAAGTCTCAGTAGCACAAAATAACATCTACCTTTTCATACAAACTGATCATCATGAAACAGTTCAACTGCAACTTTCAGTGAGAAGTTGGAATGAATAACACAAACTTAGTTAGATAGAACCTGCTCTTACCATGAGAAACAGATTTCCCAATCTTCTCCTCCTCTTCTTCATCTTTAATGTTGACATTCAACTCCAGTGTTTGACTGCAGTCTTCCAGCTTCACTGATGCCATCTCTAGATCCTGCGGTGCAAACTGGGCTCCACTGTCGCAATCAGGACCCAGTGACTGTAGGTTTGGACTCAGTGTGGAAGGAGAGAGGCAGGCTGGGTTTGTTCTCACTATTGATGTTACCGGCCTCAGATTTAATTCTAGTTGTCCTGTAGTAACAATGAGAAACAGACACATAAAGTTATTGTCTTCACAATTCTGGCACTTTCTTTATTCTCTAAAAATATATTATATTTCTTCTTGTTAAATTATCTAATTCAGTGCTTGACTTGGACTGAAATAGGTGCCGGTACTGTTTATATTTAGGTGCAGGAGCTCCACAATACTGTTGAGCTAATATTCTATAAGAGGAACATGAGCTCAAGCACTAGATATTTGAGGTGCCGGTACTTAACCTATAGCAGATTTTCCCAAATTCACATACAGTACCATTTAAAAGTTTTAGAACACCTATCAATCCAGGGTTTTTCTTTATTTTTACTACACTGCTCAAAAGAATAAAGGGAACACTTAAACAACACAATGTAACTCCAAGTCAATCACACTTCTGTGAAATCAAACTGTCCACTTAGGAAGCAACACTGATTGACAATACATTTCACATGCTGTTGTGCAAATGGAATAAACAACAGGTGGAAATTATAGGCAATTAGCAAGACACCCCCAATAAAATGACTGGTTTTGCAGGTGGTGACCACATACCACTTCTCAGTTCCTATGCTTCCTGGCTGATGTTTTGGTCACTTTTGAATGCTGGTGGTGCTTTCACTCTAGTGGTAGCATGAGACGGAGTCTACAACCCACACAAGTGGCTCAGGTAGTGCAGCTCATCCAGGATGGCACATCAATGCGAGCTGTGGCAAGAAGGTTTGCTATGTCTGTCAGCGTAGTGTCCAGAGCATGGAGGCGCTACCAGGAGACAGGCCAGTACATCAGGAGACGTGGAGGAGGCCGTAGGAGGGCAACAACCCAGCAGCAGGACTGCTACCTCCGCCTTTGTGCAAGGAGGAGCAGGAGGAGCACTGCCAGAGCCCTGCAAAATGACCTCCAGCAGGCCACAAATGTGCATGTGTCTGCTCAAACGGTCAGAAACAGACTCCATGAGGGTGGTATGAGGGCCCGACGTCCACAGGTGGGGGTTGTGCTTACAGCCCAACACCGTGCAGGATGTTTGGCATTTGCCAGAGAACACCAAGATTGGCAAATTCGCCACTGGCGCCCTGTGCTCCTCACAGATGAAAGCAGGTTCACACTGAGCACATGTGACAGACGTGACAGTGTCTGGAGACGCTGTGGAGAACGTTCTGCTGCCTGCAACATCCTCCAGCATGACCGGTTTGGCGGTGGGTCAGTCATGGTGTGGGGCGGCATTTCTTTGGGGGGCCGCACAGCCCTCCATGTGCTCGCCAGAGGTAGCCTGACTTCCATTAGGTACCGAGATGAGATCCTCAAACCCCTTGTGAGACCATATGCTGGTGCGGTTGGCCCTGGGTTCCTCCTAATGCAAGACAATGCTAGACCTCATGTGGCTGGAGTGTGTCAGCAGTTCCTGCAAGAGGAAGGCATTGATGCTATGGACTAGCCCGCCCGTTCCCCATTTTTGTGTTATTTTGTTGTCAGCACATTCAACTATGTAAAGAAAAAAGTATTTAATAAGATTATTTCATTCATTCAGATCTAGGATGTGCTATTTTAGTGTTCCCTTTGTTGCAAATGTTTCTTAAAATCACGTAATTTTGAAGGAACGCAAAGGCGAACTGAGTTATTGCACACGAGCGCTTCACAGAGGAGGCGTTCCCTAACAGAAATATGCAGATGTTTGCTAGAACACGCCAATAGGATCTCGCTAGCTCGTGCTTGGCTCTGCCCACTATGACTCATCTGTTCCCTTTGGAAACGACCAGCTGTGGTCTATCTTGGTTTAGTTATAAAAAATCATTGGTGCAACCGTCCGTGCGTTCAGGGATCCTTGGGATGGCCCTACCCCATTATATGAGAAGGGCGGTGCTTAATTTGAACTGGATCCTCCGGTACCTCTCAGTTTTGTAGTCTATGGTTCCGGAACCCATTTGCCAGAATCAGGTAGCCTACCTCTTGTGGCAAGAAAAATAATTTCCACTGTTTGCAATGTAAAAATCCTAATAAAAGCAATCAGAGTAATTACATTTAGATTCCTCTGTAATTGTCATGCCCCCTAAAAAAACATAATGTGAAAACGTGCATGATATTCTAAGAATTGGTTAATGTTGGGCCGTCCCAGGTTTATGGTTTGCGCAACATTGTAGCCTAGACCAAGGCGTGGCCATTGCTGTGGTGAGAGAGAGAAGCACGCCTGTATCTCTCACAGAAATACAATGACATTCACTTTCTATGATCTCTCTCCCTCTCTGTGCTGTTATAGACATAAGCCGGCAACTCTCTTCTCTCCAGCATTGCACTTCATCATTTATCTCCTAATAGAATAATAGCTGAGGGAAGTGTGCTGAGGTGCTGCAGCACTCTGCAGTCTGTTCAGAAAGAAATTAAATAATTCCCAATACTACACCAGGAGTAAGACTAGAATTTCGCCACAGAGGATCCATAGCTAATTTTAAAAAATAGCCTAGCTGTGGATTGTGTGTAGCCAAATCACAAGGCATGCCTAACGTGTGGCAAATCTGTCAGTTAACAGCATGCAGCCAAAACAGGCCTTTCGCAAATATTTCTAATACAATCGCTGGAAAACACAGGTTGTAAAGCAAATGGATCCTGCTGAAAATAAAATACTAATGTCTGTATGTTACCAAGTTATCAACTTCTAAATAGGCCTATTGAACGAACAGCATTGTTTAAAAAAGTAAAGCAAGAGAGAGATAAGCTTTTGGCGGGTGAGTGAGCTGCACATCATTGGGTGAGTCAGTGAAACTGGAAAGCTTTTTTAGGACTATATCTTCCTCCTCATATTGCACAATGTGTTTCTCTGCACACTTAGGGGCCTCGGCTATTGATGGATTCAAGACAAGGTCGTTTTTATTGATCTCAGATTCTCAGTGTCAAAGTAGCCATTTTGGTCATTTGTGAGGTATTAAAAAAGATTCTGGAAAAGTCTCCAGTCATCTAAAATTATGTAGAACTGCATGAAATCCATTTATAAAAATAACACATTTTTCCCCAGACTCTAGGCTACAAAAAATATATTCCATGTGTGTAACTTCTGCAAGTGGCTCCACACCACTGCTCTATGCCCGTACGCGAAAGCCATGATAATGCATGCAATGCTTTGTTATAAAGGTTGTTTGTTTTTATCCGTTCTGGTACCTCAGAGCCCCCCAGGTCACCCCCCTCTCGGGCTCACTTTTGGTTCCGGCACCGCCCAATTTACAAATGAAGCACTGGAGAAGTGGGTAGCTGCCGCTGCCTCCTCCGGGACACTTCTCCTTTGCATAAAGTTAATCAGGCTGTTGATTGTGGCCTGTGGAATGTTGTCCCACTCCTCATGGCTGTGCAAAATTCCTGGATATTGGGGGGAACTGGAACAAGCTGTGGTACACGTCAATCCAGACCATCCCAAACATGCTCAAAGGGTGACATGTCTGGTGAATATGCAGGCCATGGCCGAATTGGAACATTTTCAGCATGTTCAATTGTGTACAGATCCTTGCGACATGGGGCCATGCATTATCATGCTAAAACACGAGGTGATGGAGGTGGATGAATGGCAGGACAATGGGCCTCAGGATCTTGTCATGGCATCTCTGTGCATTCAAACTGCCATCGATAAAATGCAATTGTGTTAGTTGTCTGTAGCTTATGCCATGCCATAACCCCGATACCACCATCCGGCACTCTGTCCACAACATTGACATCAGCAAACCGCACGCCCACACAACGCCATACACGGTGGTCAGCAGTTGTGAGGCGGGTTGGGCATAATGCAAGATTCTCTAAAACAACATTGGAGGCAGCTAATGGTAGAGAAATTAACCTAACATTCTCTGGCAACAGCTCTGGTGGACATTCCTGCAGTCAGCATGCCAATTGCATGCTCCCTCAAAACTTGAGACATCTGTGGCATTGTGTTGTGTGAAAAACCTGCACATTTTAGAGTGGCATTTTTGTATTTGTTAGGGATCCCCATTAGATGCTGCCAAGCACCTCCTCAGCTACTTTTGTCCCCAGCACAAGGTGCACCTGTGTAATGATGATCATGCTATTTAATCAGCTTCTTGATATGCCACACCTGTCAAGTGGATGGATTTTCTTGGCAAAGGAGAAATGCTCACTAACAGGGATGTAAACAAATTTGTGCACAACATTTTAGAAATAAGTTTGTGTCTGGAACATTTCTGGGATCTTTTATTTCACCTCATGAAACATGGGACCAACACTTTACATGTTGCGTTTATATGTTTGTTCAGTGTATACAGTATATATTTTTTAAATCATACAAACTATCAATTAATTACTAATTATCAATTAATAACTGTGGCTGTAAATACAAAAAAATCCACCTTCAAAATAAGTGTATCCAGATCACTTGATTGACGTACAACATTTGCAACTGGTTGCAGTGCATCCACCGCCATATCTTCTTCAGAACTGTGGCCTCTTGCCCCTATAACTCTCTTCACCGCCTCCACATAGGAGATTTGCTGTACAGCCCTGATCCTTGACACCTCAACCTCTTTCACCCTAACAGGGCACTCTGGGAATTCAGGAATATGACCCCCACCACAGTTACATTTTACATTCACATGCTCTTCAATAACATATTCCTTCCGTCTGCAAACACTTGACATGTGGCCAAACTTTTTACATTTCTTGCATTGCATCAGGTTTTACACAAACTCTCTTATGGGGTATATTATATATCCCAGCTTTACATAGGGTGGTAGATACTCTTCATCAAACATCAATAATAAAGATGAACTTTGCTCCTTTTTCACATTCTCCATCCTTCTTCTTCGGGATTTGGTTGGCGGAGCGCATTCAACTTTTAGGTGCATACACTGCCACCTACTGTACTGGTGTGTGAGGCCATTCACAGCCTACAGTGGGGAAAAAAAGTATTTAGTCAGCCACCAATTGTGCAAGTTCTCCCACTTAAAAATATGAGAGAGGCCTGTAATTTTCATCATATGTACACGTCAACTATGACAGAGAAAATGAGAAAAAAAATCCAGAAAATCACATTGTAGGATTTTTAATGAATTTATTTGCAAATTATGGTGGAAAATAAGTATTTGGTCAATAACAAAAGTTTCTCAATACTTTGTTATATATCCTTTGTTATCAATGACACAGGTCAAACGTTTTCTGTAAGTCTTCACAAGGTTTTCACACACTGTTGCTGGTATTTTGGCCCATTCCTCCATGCAGATCTCCTCTAGAGCAGGGATGTTTTGGGGCTGTCGCTGGGCAATACGGACTTTCAACTCCCGCCAAAGATTTTCTATGGGGTTGAGATCTGGAGACTGGCTAGGCCACTCGAGGACCTTGAAATGCTTCTTACGAAGCCACTCCTTCGTTGCCCGGGCGGTGTGTTTGGGATCATTGTCATGCTGAAAGACCCAGCCACGTTTCATCTTCAATGCCCTTGCTGATGGAAGGAGGTTTTCACTCAAAATCTCACGATACATGGCCCCATTCATTCTTTCCTTTACACGGATCAGTCGTCCTGGTCCCTTTGCAGAAAAACAGCCCCAAAGCATGATGTTTCCACCCCCATGCTTCACAGTAGGTATGGTGTTCTTTGGATGCAACTCAGCATTCTTTGTCCTCCAAACACGACGAGTTGAGTTTTTACCAAAAAGTTATATTTTGGTTTCATCTGACATTCTCCCAATCCTCTTCTGGATCATCCAAATGCACTCTAGCAAACTTCAGATGGGTCTGGACATGTACTGGCTTAAGCAGGGGGACACGTCTTGCACTGCAGGATTTGAGTCCCTGGCAGCGTAGTGTGTTACTGATGGTAGGCTTTGTTACTTTGGTCCCAGCTCTCTGCAGGTCATTCACTAGGTCCCCCCGTGTGGTTCTGGGATTTTTGCTCACTGTTCTTGTGATCATTTTGACCCCACAGTGTGAGATCTTGCGTAGAGCCCCAGATCGAGGGAGGTTATCAGTGGTCTTGTATGTCTTCCATTTCCTAATAATTGCTCCCACAATTGATTTCTTCAAACCAAGCTACTTACCTATTGCAGATTCAGTCTTCCCAGCCTGGTGCAGGTCTACAATTTTGTTTCTGGTGTCCTTTGACAGCTCTTTGGTCTTGGCCATAGTGGAGTTTGGAGTGTGACTGTTTGAGGTTGTGGACAGGTGTCTTTTATACTGATAACAAGTTCAAACAGGTGCCATTAATACAGGTAACGAGTGGAGGACAGAGGAGCCTCTTAAAGAAGAAGTTACAGGTCTGTGAGAGCCAGAAATCTTGCTTGTTTGTAGGTGACCAAATACTTATTTTCCACCATAATTTGCAAATAAATTCATTAAAAATCCTACAATGTGATTTTCTGGAATTTTTTTCCTCATTTTGTCTGTCATAGTTGACGTGTACCTATGATGAAAATTACAGGCCTCTCTCATCTTTTTAAGTGGGAGAACTTGCACAATTGGTGGCTGACCAAATACTTTTTTTCCCCCACTGTATATACATTAAATTCATTGAAACGGTAATTAATACAAAATTGCCCTGCCAAGTATTAGCCCACTCTAAAAAATGTGAGGGAAAATGTTCTTGGTTCGTGCAGGTGACTGACCTCCTCAGACCAATTGGCAGTACGCCCTCAACATTGTTCTGGGAACCAAAAGGGATATCTCAGTTTCAAGGTCTCAGCTTGGAGAGAAGAAGCCTTGTGAGGTATTGGTCGGTCACATGCAGGAACCAAATGTTAATGATGAATTAATTATTAATAAGCTAAATCATGCAAATATAACTTGTCTGTGTAAGCAGTATATAGGACAACTAACGGGACTGCCCCGGCAGAACTCCCGACCGACGTGTACTATGGTGCTTTTAAGTTTGTTGGAACCTCTCCAGCTTGCTGATAAAAAATAATTATTAATTTAAGTTTGACTTTGAGTCCCTTCGTGGCAATTTTCCACGACAAAAACCAACCACCCCATTCCACTATTTAACACCATCTAGTCCTACACCAGACCACTACCACTCAACACCCCCTGCAGCTGTTCTGCAGTAAATCCTCGCAATCCCAAGTACTTCTCTGCCGCTGCCACCATAGCCTCTATTTTCTGGGACTTTTGATCCATTTCTGCAGTACAATTGACAACCATTGCTATAAATGCTAAAAAGCCCACCTTACTGAAGCAATATTCACTCTCTCTTGGTCTCTGCCTACTCACAGGAATCCTCTCAAGATCCCTCACCCTGTACCCATCTTCCTCTACCACTCTCTTCACTGCTTCGGTATACAACACTTTCTGTACTACTGTAACCCTGGCAACCTCAATCTGCCTTTCTCTCACCTGACACCTCAGATCTCCAGCCCGTTAGCACCCCCACAACTAACACACAGAACTTTCTCCACCGATACCACACATTTCTTCATCTCATGCCCTCCTGCAGACTTGTCACATCTAGGCATCTCACGCCTACACACTGCTGCAACAGGCCCATAAACTTCACCCCTAAAACACTGTAGTATTTACGAAACAAAAGCGCTCACAGGATAACTGACACTTCCTACCTTGACCTTATCTGGCAGAGACTATGCATCAAAATCCAGCATGACAGATAATGTATTCTCTGTTTCCCCACGCTCTACACCAGATCTACGTCTCACCAAACGGAGGGCGTCACAGACACCTGGAATCTTCAATTTCAACTGCTCATCCTCAACACTTAAACCTAACCCCGTTATCACTCCTTTCAATGCCACCCTGTTCCGGAGAGCAATTCAAGTCACAATTCCTGTCTCTAATCACGTAAAGAGGAAAGCTTTTTTGGATAACTCAGTAGAAGTAAACAAGGAATGATTTGGTCTTAAAGCTCAGTATGATGAACTTCCCACCTCAAAGGCTGCAAACAGCTTAACTAGGCTGAAACAGTCCTTCTATGATCAAGGTGAAAAACCTGGTAAATTGCTGGCCTGGCACATTAAGAAGCTAAATTAATCCTTTAATGCAATTCATAATTTACAAGGACAATTATAAATGGATCCTGTAGAAATAAACCAAACATTTGCTTCCTACTACAACACACTTTACAACTCTGAATCTCCTGAGAACTGAACTAGTCAGGTCTTGATTTTCCCTCTATTTCAGAAGACACTAAATTGGATCTGGAAAAGGAATTGGATGGTGTTGAAATATCTGATGCTATTTTCGATATGAAGGGAGGTTAAGCGGAAGGTCCAGATGGGCTCCCAATAGATATTTAAGGACAAACTTCTAGGTCCACTTTTGGATATGTACAGTGCATTAAGAAAGTACTCAGACCCCTTGATTTTTTCCAGAATTTGTTACGTTACAGCCTTCTTCTGAAATGAATAAAATAAAATAAATCCTCATCAATCTACACACAATACCTCATAATGACAAAGTGAAAACAGGTTCTTAGACATTTTTGCAAATGTATTAAAAATAAAAACAGCAGAAATACCTTGTTTACATAAGTATTCAGACCCTTTGCTATGAGACTTGAAATTGAGCTCAGGTGGATCCTGTTTCCATTGATCATCCTTGAGATGTTTCTAGAACTTAATTGCAGTCCAACTGTGGTAAATTCAATTGATTGGAGATGATTTGGAAAGTCACACAACTGTCTATATAGGTGACCAAGAACATGATGGTCACTCTGACAGAGCTCCAGAGTTCCTCTATGGAAATGTGAGAACCTTAAAAAAGGAAAACCATCTCTTCAGCACTCCACCAATCAGGCCTTTATGGTAGAGTGGCCAGACGGAAGCCACTCCTCAGTAAAAGGCACATGACAGCCCGCTTGGAGTTTGCCAAAAGGCACCTAAAGGACTCGGACCATGAGAAACAAGATTCTCTGGTCTGATGAAACCAAGATTGAACTTCTTGGCCTGAATGACAAGCATCACGTCTGGAGGAAACCTGGCACCATCCTTATGGTGAAGCATGGTGGTGGAAGCATCATGCTGCGGGGATGTTGTTCAGCGGCAGGGACTGGGAGCCTGATCAGGATCGAGGGAAAGATGATTGGAGCAAAGTACAGAGAGATCCTTGATGAAAACCTGCTCCAGTGCGTTCAGGACCTCAAGACCGTGGCGAATGTTCACCTTCCAACAGGACAACGACCCTAAGCACACAGCCAAGACAACGCAGGAGTGGCTTCGGGACAAGTCTCTGAATGTCCTTGAGTGGCCCAGCCAGAGCCGGGACTTAAACCCAATCGAACATCTCTGGAGACCTGAAAATAGCTGTGCAGCGACACGCCCCATCCAACCTGACAGAGCTTGAGAGGATTTGCAGAGAAGAATGGGAGAAACTCCCCAAATACAGGTGTGCCAAGGTTATAGCGTCATACACATTAAGACTTTGGCTGTAATCACTGCCAAAGGTGCTTAAACAAAGTACTGAGTAAAGGGTCTGAATACTTATGTAAATGTGATTGTTCAGTTGTTGTTGTTTTTGCAACAACTGATAAAAACACGTTTTTGCTTTGTCATTATGGGGTATTGTGTGTAGATTGATGAGGGAAAAAAACAATTTAATCAATTTTACAATAAGGCTGTAAAGTAACAAAATGTTGAAAAAGTCAAGGGGTCTGAATACTTTCCGAATGCACTGTATATAGACAGGTGTGTGCCTTTCCAAATCATGTCCAACAAACTTAGTTAGATAGAACCTGCTCTTACCGTGAGAAACAGATTTCCCAATCTTCTTCTCCTCTTCTTCATCTTTAATGTTGACATTCAGCTCCAGTGTTTGACTGCAGTCTTCCAGCTTCACTGATGCCATCTCTGGATCCTGCTTAGCAAACTGGGCTCCACTGTCACAATCAGGACCCAGTGACTGTAGGTTTGGACTCAGTGTGGAAGGAGAGAGGCAGGCTGGGTTTTGTCCTCACTGTTGATGTTACCGGCCTCAGACTTATCTGAATCGGCCTGTAGTAATATAGAGAAACAGATAGGAAAAGTTATTGTCTTGACAGTTCTTGCACTTTCTTTATTCTCTAAAAATATTTTAAATTTTTTCTTGTTCAATTATCTAATTCAGTGCTTGTCTTGGACTGAAATAGGTGCTTGTTATGATGAGTTTCTCGGGTGTTCAAAGAATCAAGGATGCAAGGCTATACTGAGACACTTTGTAGAAAGTTAATACAATTATTTAATGATCGGTACCGGGTTCGTGACAGCAATGACCAGAGCTTTGCCCTTGATGCTACGAACTAACTAACAAAGAAGACACTCTACCTTATATAGCCTTCATTACCCTTCTGCTGGCATACATCTGGCAAGTCTCCATGGGAACTCCCTGTCTTTGATGTTCATCACTTTTTACCCCAAGTCACTATCCTGCCCATCACTCATGCTATTCTAAACATCTCTAATCTACCTTGACATAAGGAATGTAGACTTTATGGCCCCAAACCACTCATCTCTTAACTCTTTCCCTGTCCTCACAATCCTATGACATGACATCATTACAGTGCTAATACTCATTTTGGGTGCTGGTACTGTTTATATTAAGGTGCAGGAGCTCCACAATACTTTTGAGCTAATCCCTAACCTATAGTAGATAAACGCATAAATGACTCAAAAACCATTTAGTACAAGGTTACAGTTTGTTTTAGACAGCACTGTGTGCTAATTTCCTGAAGAACCTTGTCTTCACTGTATTACTTCAATCAAAAACCAATTGTATTTCCTGTTCACACCATTGCAACATTTATTGATAAAGACAGAAACAACAGAATGTGTCTGAATATTAGTACACATGTAGAAAACTGATAATCATTACATTCATCTTCAAAACAGTAGTGCGACCGTGAAATTGTCTCTGATGCACCCGCACTGTCCTCACTGAAGTCCGTTGACGCTGACCGAGAGGGCTCCGCCATTTTACCAGCTTGGGAATTTTACACAAAACCAATAACATGCAAAACGAACTCAAAATCTCAAATAAATTGATTATTTACTAAACTAACATGAGAAAATTATGTACATTCACTCAGACAAACCCAACATCTCTAGCTATGTGACTTGTAAAATAGTTTTTATCACGTTCTTTCACTCACTCGGTTTGACACAAAAATAACACATCAAACCTTTAACAAACGTGATAATACCTTAACGGATTTGTTACCTAGCATGGTATGTTCTTTCGACATTAGAAAGTTTAAACGTGCTATTACCTACCTGTAGTAATATATAGAAACGGACACAAAGGTTATCTTCTTGACTGCACAGTTCAGACGCTTTCTTTATTGTGAAGAATGGTGCCGCCCGCCCGGAACTTCCTGTTCCCCCACTACTAACGGTCCGTGCATTCCGAGATCAGATTACAACATTTCATTAAATTACTAAAAAAAAAAGTGTAAACTGTAGCAATTTATTTCCCTTTATAGTTTATTAGCCCACATAATTTCTCTAGGATTGGAACCGGTTCAGGGAAAGATATATACTTTTTAGGAACACCACAGTTATTTTAAAAGCATGGAATCATCTCCATGCTTATTTTCCTTTCCGGGTATTTTTCTCCAGTCCCACAAAATCGCAACAAAGCTCACTCTAGAAACGTATTCCAGTTTCTGCCTGCCAGCTGGAATGGAAACTGTTGAGATTGCGTAATTCAAATCTGGTATTGGAATAAGAATCAAGAGATCTTCAATCTAAGCTTAATTTATTATATGCAAAATGTATTGTATGATAAGTATGAAGGTTCGTATACGGGCTCACTGACAAACCACGCAGGGCCGACAGAGAACTAGAATTATTGTTTACAGAAATTTCTCAAGTACTCTTCTGTTGGCCAACCAGAGCAAAGGACTGAGTGTGGTTCAGCCAATCCGTTGGCGCAGGGGTGGGCCCAACTCCTCGGCACTCCATTTGTTACTAGACATGGTTGCTATGGTAACCTGCGGAGCCAGCACCGAGAATACACAATATCCACTGTATCCAGGTTCAAGGACAGTTTCACAGAATACAAAGAGGCAGTGAGGTCTAGTACTTTGAGACACAAGTTCTTATCTCCCCCTACTCCCTAAAAACAGCTCCTCACATTAATCACAGCTTGTTAGGTGAAACAATTTATATCAGTCCAGTACAAACCCTTCATGCTTAATCATCACATACAAATCCAATTATGAGAAAAATAAAACCCAACAATTCCCTCTTTTGACACCCTCTAGGGTGTCACTCATTAAAATACAATACAAACAAAAATAAACACTTTTATTAATAGACAATTTGATAATAAAAGTCCTTCAGTCCTTCCATCGACACCCAACTTGCAAACTGTTACCAGTCATCAAAGAAGTTCAAACCATCACATAAGGAAAGACAAACATTCACATGGCTAACTTGATTAATAAAGCATAAAACACAGGATTAATAGAACACAAAACACAAGATTATTAAAACTCTAGGGTGTGATTAAAGATTTTTAAAGGGAAATTTTTGAATTCCCTCTTTTGACACCATTTATGGTGTCACTCTAAACAGAGTATAATCACCCTTAAGAATAACAGGATATGGAAATTAAATCACAACATTTAATGTTAATAAAAAATAAAAAATTATAATTTTAACCCTCTATTCCTCCCCTACACCTAACATGTACTGAGTTGGCTACCAGCCACCCAGGAATCCTTTACCTTCACATCAGGAAGAATAAACAATCACAGTGGTTAGTAAAAACATAAGGTAATAAATGAGCAAGAACTGAAAATAAATGCGTGTATGTATTTTACTAGGCGAACCATGGATCATCCAGCTTGGTCTCAGAGTCAGTAGCAGAGTCACCCGCATCATCCTGGGCCGGTAACAACAGCATCATACCTGACGCCTGCACCGCTCCTACCACTGACCTCCTGAGACAGGGGACGATGCAAGCAGCACAACACATTAACAGCAAAAACACAATTACTAGGGTCAGAAATCCAGTAACCACCATAGAAGAGTACTCACCAAACCAGTCACTCAGCCAGGAGAACAGCCCACCACTCCCCACTCCAGCCATGCTCTCCATTTCTGCTGACAACTTCTCCAGGCCAACAAGGGCCTTTGTTATGCTCCCGTCAGGGCTAGTATTGTTAGGAATAAACGTACAGCATTGTTCCCCAAACATCTTACAAACACCCCCCTGGTTAGCAAGCAACATGTCAAGTGCTAGTCTATTTTGCCTAGCCACCCTAGAGGTGGCCTCTAGTTGTTCGGACATTCCAGTCAGGGCAGTGCGTGTGTAGTTAACAAATCGCTGTTGGTTATAATATATGTAATTTATCCAAGATCGCTGTTTAGCAGCATCTATGGCAGGACCTATGATTGGCAACAGATGCCACAACCCATCGTTCCTGTTGAGTGCCTGGAACTGTAATGGTACTCCCACAGGCACCCCCAACAGGTTAGAGTGGATCTCCTCTTCTGTTGACCATGGGGCACTACGTCTCCCCCGCCTCATTCTCTCTCTGTCTGAGGTTAGCTGGGCAATCCCCAAAAGTTGGTCTGAGGAAACATCAATAATGGTCAGTGGTATAATTAAACTAGCTAATGCACACGTGCCCTGCCAGTCCCCCTTTAGAATCGGGGTTAGTTTTCTATTTGGTCCACAGATCCACCACACATCAGCCACCCCTTTTGTCTGGGTTTTACCCTCTATTGGCCAAGTGCTGTTCATGGTTACATTCACAGCACAATCCCCGGGTGGTAGCCTACCATAGTTAACACCCTTACCTGTTCCAGTAATGCAACTGTAATTACCTCCATAAGCCTGAACTCCCTCAGGTGCCTTTTGTGGGGGAACCTCAGGGAAAATCAAACTTAGGGCTTTGCACAGGGTGGTGTTTGGCAGTGAATGGTAGAACTCTTCCAATATGCACTGCCATCCTTCCCCTTCTCCTAAAGCGAATGGGTGGGTTGCCAACCCAGGTCTTGCATGCCCACAGATAACACAATTCTGCCTGGCCAGTGTCCTAGCCGTATACCTCATGTATGCCAACCACATATTTTCTTTCCCTTCATAGCCAGTTTCTGTCCCCAATTGGTCGCTGTCCGTTATATCCCTAACATTAATCGCCTGAACAGGGTTTGGTACCCTAGTGGGTTGAAGTTGAGCTGGTCCTGGAGCGGGGGTGTGGTCCAACTGGGTCTGTCTCTCCCCAGCTGCAGGTTTGGGTGTGACTGCGATGGTGAACATACCCATGGTGTCTGGTCCGGATCGTACTGCTGCCAAGGTGTACACACCTGCGTCTGTAAGCTTAATGTCTTGAATGGTTAGTAGGATTTCATCACCTTTACATGCACCCCCTTTTGACCCCTGTACACCCCTTATCATTGAAAACCTAGCTGCTTTAGAAGCATCTCCTAATGCATACGGATAGCCTCTATGCCATTCCCAGAAGGTGCCAACATTTGTGATCATATAGTCCCAATATGGACACCACTTTCCCTCACACAGATAAGTACCTCTCTTTAACACATGGGGATTCATTTTGTTACAGTTTCCCTTCTGGTTCCAATTGCAACCAGTGTCCCCAATTCCACTAGCCCTATTCCTCCATGACCAGATCTTACATGGTTCTAGGGACATCACTTGAGATTCCCCTTCCTGTAAGGTAATGACTATGTTATGGTACTGATTGGGAGCTGAGAACACTGTTCCCCATAAGGCGAGCCCCACTCCTAACCACAACATCATCATCACTCCCCTTCTGTTGCCAAGTCCTGTTGTACCTGATCTAGAGTCCTTCCTGGAACTATGTCCTTGGCACAGTGTGTCCTGTGGTACCACACGTCTTTCTTGCTCGTGTTCACCCGCAACGAGTGGCTTGATACCTCTTTTACCCGGAAGGGCCCTTCCCACCTTGGCTCCGTCCACTTTCTGGAATGCACCTTCACTCTCACCCAATCCCCCACCAGGATGTCTCTGTTCTCGTCCGTGGTTTCAACAGCAGGAGTGCGCACTTCCACCACCTGTTTAGACAATCTTTCAACAAGAGAAATTAGCGCTTGCATGTAGTCTGTGTATCTGATTTTTGCAATATCTAGCCTAGGCATACTAAGATTGTCTGCTGGTGGCCCTGGCATTCTGCGTCCTGTCATAAGCTCATGGGGCGTTAAATGGGTGTCAGACCCAGGTGAGTTTCTCATTGACATTAGAGCTAGGGGCAGCGCATCTACCCACTTCAGTTTAGTTCCGGCCATGATTTTGGCCATTTTTCGTTTCAGCGATTGGTTAGCTCTCTCTACGAGTCCCTGCGATTGGGGGTGGTATACTGACCCGAACTTGTGGGTGATTCCTAGGGCCTGCTCTACCTCCCTCAGGTGTTTGTTCTTGAAATGTGTACCGTTGTCGGAACGGACCATTCGCGGGACCCCGAACCTTGGAATGAGGTCCCTCCTCAGCCATTTAATCACAGCCTTTGCATCTTCTCTTGCTGTGGGGATGGCTTCCACCCATCTGGTGAATCTGTCAACCATCACCAACAGGTATCTTTTTCCTTCCACTCTGTTGTCCTGTCCCATGTCCGTGAAATCTATGCAAATGTCTTGAAATGGCGCGTCAGGTATTGGGAAGCTGCCTATCACTGCTCCAAGTGACACTTTATTGTTGTATTGTTTGCACACTTCACAGCTCTCTGATGTCTCTCTTGCCATGTCCAACATGTGTGGATGCCACCATGCTCTCTCAACTGATTTTGCGACACTTTTCCATCCTCCATGAGCCTTCTCATGCTCTTCCCTTAAGATTGATCTGAGGAGTTTTGCAGGTCCCACTGTTTTTCCTGTGTGAGATCTCCAAATCCCATGATGGTCTTGCCTTGCTCCCTGTCTGCTCCATACGTTCTGTTCGTAGGCGCCTGCTGCTTCTTGCAACTGTCTTACTGTGTCTGTCGTCAACTCCTCCTGTCCTTGAGTGGCTCGTTGCACCATCTGCTGGGCAGTGTATCCTCCTGCATCCTTTGCTGCTTGATCAGCCCGATCATTTCCTTCACGCACTCTGGTGCTTTCTCTGCTATGACCTTTGCACTTCATTATTGCCACTCGTTTGGGAAGCTGGATTGCATCAATTAACTTCTGTACTTCAACCTTGTGTTTGATGGGCTCATTTGAGCTGGTCACAAATCCTCTCCTCATCCACTGTGGTCCATCAATGTGTGCAATCCCATGTGCATAGGCAGAGTCTGTGTAGATGTCCACATTCTTTCCTTCACTTAGTTGTAGAGCTCTCCTCAATGCCCTAAGTTCAGCTAGTTGTGCTGAACTTTCATTGGGATTCAGTCTTTTTGCTTCAACAACTTCGTGTTCTCCTTCCTTGTCTTGCTTTACCACAGCATAGGCAGCAACATTCCCTTCCTTTGGGTCTTTTGACCTGTAGCAGCATCCATCTGTGAACAGGGTGGTCTTGTTGCCATCCAGAGGTGAGTTCTGTAGGTCCATTCGAACCTTGATTTGTTTGGCTGCTCTGTCTTCACATACATGTGGTTCTCCCTGACCCATGCCATCAGTCATGTTGGTTGTGGTTGTCACATAGGTAATGTGTTTTGCAGTGATGGCCTTTGTTATGTTGGATTTTCTTTTGCTGGACAACGTGAAAAGTTTAGAGCCAATAAAAGCTGTCACTCCATGGTCTGTGTTGATTTCAAGTGGATGTCTCATTACAATGTGAGCTGTTTTGCCTACAGCTTTAGCAATGGCAGCCATGTGTCTGGCACAGTCAGTTTGTCCTGTCTCAATGTTGTCCAGTTTTGCACTGTAGTAGTGTAAGACTCTTCTTTCCCCCTTTTGTTTCTGATACAGGATGGAATGCACATAACCATCCCTTTCAGAAACATCCAAACAGAATGGCGTGGTGTAATCAGGTAAAGACAGTGCTTCAGCCTGCGCTAGCGTCTGTTTGAGTTGGATAAAAGCTGCCTCTGCCTCTGGAGTCCACTTAAGGACAGCTGTGAGGTTTCTGTTTCCTGCTTCTCGCAAGATTGCTCGCAGTGGTTCCACCTTAAGACAGTATTCTGGCACATGCGTTCTGCTGTATCCAGTAAGGCCAAGAAATGACAAAAGGTGTTGTACAGTAGTGGGTTTGGGATGTTCCAAGATTGATGTTCTCTGGGCCGAAGAGACAGCTTGTCCCTTTCCTGACAGTACTCTCCCCAGGAACTGTACACTTCTCCTACAGCACTGCACTTTCTCTTTCTTCACTTTGTACCCTTTCTTAGCTACCAAGAGGAGAAGGGACTTGCTGGCCTGCAAACAAGACTCAGCAGTTGGTGCTGCCAACAGGAGATCATCAACGTATTGAAGCAGTGTCACCCCTTCTGGTAATGTTAACTCCTCCAAGTGACTTTTCAGGATAGCGTTGAAGATTCCTGGGGAATCACGATATCCTTGTGGAAGACGAGAATAGGTGAATTGCTGTCCTCTGTAGGTGAATGCAAATAGTGGTTGAGACTCCGGGTGTAACGGAATGCAGAAAAATGCATTAGCAAGGTCCACCACTGTAAACCAGTCTTGGGTAGGTGAGATGTTTTGCAGGGCCAGATATGGGTCTGGTACAGGTCTAACGTCCGGTACAGTTACTTCGTTGATTGGTCTGAAGTCCTGCACCATCCTCCATTTTCCAGTGTCACCTTTCTTTACTGGTAAAATTGGAGTGTTCCAGTTGGAGCAGGTTGGATATATTACTTGCCCTTTTTGAAGTCCTGATATTGTAGGCTCAATTCCCCTTGTCTTTTCTTCACTGAGTGGGTATTGGCGCTTGCAAACTGGAATAGTAAGGCCACTGTCTTTTCTAACTGAAACCACCACTGGTTCTACATCAACTAGTCCCACATCCTCTGCAGTTAATGTCCACAGTTGTTCTGGTAACTGGTTGAAGATGTTGACCGTGTCTGGATGGTCAGTCATTTCTCTTCCATGGTAACGAGATCTTCTCACCACTTCAGGTTTTCCAATGTCATCCACGTTTAGTAAGATTCTCCAAACCTGATTTCCATCCATGACTGAGCTTTGTATCTTGTAACAGGCGCTCTTGCTCCACTGCAGGCAACTTGCCTTCTTTACTGCTGGTCCCAATGATCTTGCCTCATAGCCAAACCCTACTAGGAGAGTAACATGTGGCACAGAGTCACCAGGAAGTGCGTACCATTTGTCTGTCAGTACCACATCTCCATCCATTACCATGCAACTGGTTGCCACTCCTTCTTTGAGTATGTACATGTGATTGCTTGTCACACTTGGTCGTCTGTCCTCCATTTCTTCTTCCCATGCTTCATCATATGCTTCATCCAGGTCCCTGGTGTAGTTCATTGTGACGTGTGGAGGGTCCTCAGGCGGGTAGTATGCGTTTAAAGTCTGTATCCATGCCTTCCATAGCTGGAACTCTCTGCATACTCTAGGAGCATCAGGGTCAGTATCCATTAACTTCAGCCAATACACATATGTTTCTTCCTCCTCCTCTTCTTCTGAGTTTGTTCCCATGTACAGCATGCGTGGGGGATCAGAGAGTTCCTTCATGAGTATTGGCATGAGTTCATCAATAGGTGTGATAGAAGCATGCAGTCCCTCTTGGTTACAATAGATGCTGCATCCCAGCTTGGAGAGCAAGTCCCTTCCCATTAACCCCACCGAACACTCTGGATTGTAGAGAAACTGGTGAGTTACTTGCAGGTCATCCCATACAACTTCCAATGGAACTGTATATGGCTTTCTCATAATTGCCCCAGAAACCCCAGAGAAAGCTTGTGTCTTGGTAGTGAGTGGATATGATGCTTGCACAGAAGACCATGTGCATCCTGTATCAATCAACATATTATGTTTTCTTCCTCCAATTAAACATGACACTACCGGTTCTGACCCTGGTGGAAATGAGTAGATGTTGGTGTTGAGGTTATATTGGGTTTCTAGGCAGCTTCATTGGGGGTCCTGGTTGGGGTGTTGCATTCCCATCCATGACATACCTGGTAGCAATGCCGCATTGGGCACTGGTTGTGGCTGCCCATTGTTTCCTCCAGGGTTTTGCTGGGGTGGTGGAAATTGTTGGCCTCCTTGCCAGCTTCCTCGTCCCTGTTGGAACCGTTGCATTCCTCTTCTTTGCTGTCCACCATACCCTCTTCCTTTTTGTTGTCTTGATAGCTGGTGTGAGTGTGGGCAAAATCTTGCCATGTGTCCTTCTTTCCCACAATTAAAACATCCTCTATCTGCGTATCTGCGGGGTGCATAGCCAGGCTGTTGAGATGGGTCTGGTTCTGTGTACATCCCGACAGAGAAATACCCATTTGGCCCCACAGGAGCCATCATCTGGGGTGCCATCATCCCAGCCATTGCCTGTACTACTGCAGCAGCCGCGGCTGCAGCTGGATCAATACCTGGCACACCCTGTGGATTCGGGGTACTGGTCACAACCATCTGTTTGCCTGTTTTGTCTTCAGCCAGTTGTTTTTTCAGAACTTTCTTCTGTAGCTGCTTCAGTTCATCTTCCTCCTTCCTCTTGCCTTCCCTCCATCGCTCCACATGATGTTGGGCTATCTCTGTGAACTCTGGGATGGACTTTGCTGTGAGTGCCACAACCTTTTCACACTCTACCCGGGCCTGGTCTGGGAGTCCCCCCAGGCAGTTTGCAAGGAAGAGGTGACTCATTGTATTTTTGGTGGGCTCTTCATTCCATGCTTGTCTCCAGAGGCACTTTGCCCTCTTCATGTAGGCTGGTATGGTTTCATCATCATTCAGCGTCAGTGTTCTCATGAGATCTGGCCTTGCCTGAGTGGGATACTTCCTTCTAACTGCATCCCATATGACAGTTCGGTATCGATCAAAACCAGTTGCTGCTCCTACTATTCCTCTCAGGCCTGCTTGTATGAGTATCTCTTTGCATTCATGATCTCCCATGCACCTGTTCATCACTGCCACCATATCCCCTATGGTGAGTTCATCTGCTGCAGTAAGGCTCTCAAAAGCCTTCACCCACCTGTGTCCTGATTCTTCAGGCTGGGGTAAACTGTCAACCAGAGTTTGCACATCCCTGTGTGGCCAGGGTTTGTATACTGAAGCTCCCACTGTTGTTTCTCTCAGAGGATACTGACCCCCACAGTTACCCCCTCTCCCTTGAGTTTTGGCCCGTGTGCGTTGTGCAGGCCCTTCCTCATCCCAAATATCTCCTTGAAAAGCTCCATAGAGCATTTTTTTCTGCTTTACGTCTTCATACTCTTCCTCTTCTTCTCCCAAATCAATACAATGGCCCCCCCTTTGCTCTGATGTTCTTTGCAGTGATGTGAGTGCCAGCTCCTTTCTGTCTTCTCTCACCTGCTTTTCCAGTACTTTCAGTTCCTTTTTTAACTCGGCATTGTTGTCATAAATGGTTGAACTGGCTGTGCTTCTACCTCCTATTTCCTCATTCTCTCTCTCACTTGCTCTGGTTCGACACAAGTCCCGGTACTCTGTACTTCTCTCTGAGTCTTCTTCCTCTTTATCCAGTCTACTCAGCTGAGAAATCTGTTCTTTCAGTTCTCGTGCAGTTGTCAACATCTGTTCGATATCACCTCTTCGTCTATTCACCTCTTCTTCCCCCACCCATGTGTCCTGCAGCACGCCGTCTTTCTGCTGATACTGTACCTGCCCAGTCAGTTCCAACACTGGTGCCATTGTTTTTGGAGGGTTTTCATACGGTGGTGGGGCCGATGGCAGGGCTGGATACAACCGATTTGTTATCTTGGGTGGTGCTTTGTCTTCCCACATTTTCTTTAGTTTCTCCAACATAGCCAAACCAATCCGCTCCTTTAACCTGGCTTTCTCCATCGTGTCTTTGGACTTCCCTTTGAGGGGCTCTCCTTCCTCTTTCCACTCACTTACTGCCTTCTCTGTTCTCTTCTTCAGGGCCGTCAGTATTGTCCTCGGTTCTCCTTCCCCTGGGATTCCATTCATTGCCATTATCCATCCATCTGCTATCCATTCTTTGTATAACTTTTCTCCTCTCCTCTTCCATTCCTTCCCGTCTTTTCCCCCATTTATCTCGAGGGTGGATTTCAACACTTTAATTACTTTATCTGTCATTTTTGCCAATGTTGTTGTATCTATACTTTTGTTTTAAGAACTTTATTATTTATTCTTAATTGTAATTTAAAACCTTACTGACTCCAATATTTTGTATAAAAAGTGCTTTCAATGTTAATGGTCTAATATTTTTAGTTTATAACGCAAATTGGTAATTGTAATACCATTAGACCACTTTATTTAACTAAATAACCAAAAATGCAAATATAAATGATACAGATATCCCCAGTCCTAACCCATCAATAATTGTTTGTATCAATCTAAATCACCCCCCTTCTCTCTCTCTCCTGACTCTTCAAAAGCCACACTCTCGCTGTCTCCAGCCCCTCCCCTCGCAACTCTCTCTCCCTCTCCTCTGGGAGCAGGTTCCTTCGAGGAGCTGTGTTAGTGTTTCCAATATTCTGTGGTTATTTAAAGTACTTTCATCTAGTTATTTAAATCAAATTATTCCCACCTAATCAGTTAAAGTTGGTGCATGTTTATATTTAAATGATAAACCGAATTATTTCAGTCTAATTGTTTAACCAGTATTTTGCAGGGTCAAACATTACATCAAATAATCAACAAAAAAGAAGCCTCAACCCAAGCACCTAAAACCAGTATTATGCTATGTCAAACATCAAACACTGAATCAAATAATAAACCAAATTGTTTCAACACAACTATTCAAAACCAGTTCAGTCACACAATTAATCACTTTAGCTTTATGTTCCCAATTGTTATTGATGGGTTATATGGTTTAAACAATCACGAACCCAACAGTTATCCCCAAATTACACAGTTTGGACAGCCACAGACGTTTTAACTTCCAATTCGTTTTCTAACAAAATATACAGGCTTGTCATTCACACTCTCATTCATAAGACCACACTCGCACTGTCTAACTTTTAAAGTACCTCCATGAGCCTTCAGTCATAGCGTCGCACTGTCTAATCTATTTTAAAGTACCTCCTATGAGCCTTCAGTCATAGCGTCGCACTGTCTAATCTATTTTAAAGTACCTCCTATGAGCCTTCAGTCATAGCGTCGCACTGTCTAATCTATTTTAAAGTGCCTCCTATGAGCCTCAGTCATAGCGTCGCACTCCCATGGGTTTAACCATCACAATTATCAAACATTTGCATAGTATATTATGAAATCGAAATAGTATACTGTAATTGTTATTTATAGTAGAATAGGGTTCACTTACATCAAACAGGTGTTTCACAAAATTAATTTGGATAAAGCCAATGTGCAAAACTTCAGTTATATTACAATAGGTGTTTTGCTTACCTTTATAGAAGCCCGGGCAATTTGTGAAACACGGTTCGATGACAGTGATGTCCAATAGGCTGGGTGAATTCCAGCGAAGTGAAGTTCCGCTCCCAGATCACAGTCGGAGGTCACCAATTGTTGAGATTGCGTAATTCAAATCTGGTATTGGAATAAGAATCAAGAGATCTTCAATCTAAGCTTAATTTATTATATGCAAAATGTATTGTATGATAAGTATGAAGGTTCGTATACGGGCTCACTGACAAACCACGCAGGGCCGACAGAGAACTAGAATTATTGTTTACAGAAATTTCTCAAGTACTCTTCTGTTGGCCAACCAGAGCAAAGGACTGAGTGTGGTTCAGCCAATCCGTTGGCGCAGGGGTGGGCCCAACTCCTCGGCACTCCATTTGTTACTAGACATGGTTGCTATGGTAACCTGCGGAGCCAGCACCGAGAATACACAATATCCACTGTATCCAGGTTCAAGGACAGTTTCACAGAATACAAAGAGGCAGTGAGGTCTAGTACTTTGAGACACAAGTTCTTATCTCCCCCTACTCCCTAAAAACAGCTCCTCACATTAATCACAGCTTGTTAGGTGAAACAATTTATATCAGTCCAGTACAAACCCTTCATGCTTAATCATCACATACAAATCCAATTATGAGAAAAATAAAACCCAACAAAACCTTTGCCAGTGGGTGTGCGTGTGGAAACTACCTGCTCCTCTCCTCTGAAGCATAGGTTACTGTATCCTACTGACAACGTTACAAGCATGATTCAGAAATTAGGGAGATATATTTAATTTGAGAAGAATGGATGAACTTTTTCAATGCTAGTTAAGGATACTATAGTCACCACGTTTCACATTGGATTTATTAACGACAAAAAGGTACGACCTGTTTTTAATTATAGTGCTGCACTGCACTTTACAAACAAGGTTGTTAGCTAGCTAGCTAACATTAGCTCGTTCCAACGTTAAACCAACTCTGTAGTTCCGATAAACTGACAGAGAAGCAGACGACCTGACAGAGAAGCAGACGGCCTGACCGATAAGCAGACAGAGAAGCAGATGACCTGACCGATAAACAGACAGAGAAGCAGACACTCCATGTAGGAGACTTTATGTAAAACGCATAGGGCGACAGAAAGACAAGTCACACAGCATGATGTTAAAGTAGAAGCAGCCCATTCACTCAGACATAATAACCCCCTACCAATCATAAGAATACAATACAATGTTTCACACACAAGTTATATGTGCCTATATGTTACAACATGTTGCTTCTCTTGTATTGTCAACATCAATTCCAAATTGTTTGGCTGTCAGCAGATGCATGGTTATCAATACTACTAATATATATGAAGGGTGGATATTTTGATTGAGGTATTTCACATGGCCTTGATCCATGTCCTGCCTGGTACTCATGGCTTGTATTGTCACACTACTTGCAGCAAAACTAATAATAATATAATGATGAAACTGGAGATGATCCGTACAGAGTCCAGGACTGCTCTGAACCAAGTTATGGAGGCCATAGAGGATAATGGTGGAACTGGAGATGATCTGTACAGAGTCCAGGACTGCTCTGAACCAAGTTATGGAGGCCATAGAGGATAATGGTGAAACTGGAGATGATCTGCACAGAGTTCAGGACTGCTCTGAACCAAGTTATGGAGGCCATAGAGGATAATGGTGAAATTGGAGATGATCCGTACAGAGTTCAGGACTGCTCTGAACCAGGTTATGGAGGCCATAGAGGATAATGGTGGAACTGGAGATGATCCGTACAGAGTCCAGGACTGCTCTGAACCAAGTTATGGAGGCCATAGAGGATAATGGTGGAACTGGAGATGATCCGTACAGAGTTCAGGACTGCTCTGAACCAAGTTATGGAGGCCATAGAGGATAATGGTGGAACTGGAGATGATCCGTACAGAGTTCAGGACTACTCTGAACCAAGTTATGGAGGCCATAGAGGATAATGGTGGAACTGGAGATGATCCGTACAGAGTTCAGGACTGCTCTGAACCAAGTTATGTAGGCCATAGAGGATAATGGCCTTTTTACTTCACTTTAATCCAGTCGGTCAATATAGCTAAATGATTGTGCTAGTAAAAAAGGAATGTAGTAGGGAGTCGACGTTAAACAGGCATTTTGATCATTTTGAATCTTTGTTTAAGGAAAATAATGACCAGTTTGTGTTATTTTGACTTCCAGGAGCGGGTCGAGGAAGAGACCGTGGATGAGGATGGAGCAGCAGCACCTGAATAAACATAACATAGTTATTCACTTTTAGCTTTAAGCAGTTTTACAGTTCTTGATTGGAGTGCAGTGTTCATGTTTTTACTGACTTGTTATTTTGTGAGCTTTTTGCTGTGATTTTGTTCACGAATCTATTGTGATACAGTTTAAGTAAAAAAATAACTTATTTTCAGGCATTTTGCATATTTCGTCAGTGGACACCTACCGACAGGACACTGTGTATATGTTCAGGGTAGATTAAATGACGTGTCTTAAGGGTCCTCCCGAGTGGCGCAGTGGTCTAAGACACTGCCTCGCAGCTGCGTTGCTACAGATGCTGGTTCGATCCCTGTCTGTGTCGCAGCCAGCCACGACCGGGAGACCCATGAGGTGATGCACAATTGGCCCAGTGTCGTCCAGGTTAGGGGAGGGTTTGGCCAGCCGGAATGTCCTTGTCCCCATCACACTGTTACGTACGAAAGTTACGTTCCCAGTGGTTACCAGAAACTGCATTTTATGAGGCTCTCAACGTACTTTCTGACGTTTAGCAACATTATGAGGTTGACTTAAAAATACACATATTTAACGGTTTAAAATTCCCCACATTTATACGTCCTGAAAAGACTTGGGACATAAGCGGACACCACAGCTACGTAGAAGGAACGTTTCACAATAACGTTATCATGACTTATGTAGGGACTAAAATAACTTTGGTGACATCCTGGAACGTAATTTTGTTAGCTGGGAAAGCGCACTCTAGAAACGTATTCCAGTTTCTGCCTTCCAGCTGTAATGGAAACCTTTGACAGTGAGTGTCCGTGTGGAAACTACCTGCTCCTCCCCTCTGAAGCATAGGTTACTGTATCCTACTGACAACGTTACAAGCATGATTCAGAAATTAGGGAGATGTGTTTAATTTGAGAAGAATGGATTAACTTTTTCAATGCTAGTTAAGGATACTATAGTCACCACGTTTCACATTGGATTTATTAACGACAAAAAGGTAAGACCTGTTTTTAATTCTAGTGCTGCACTGCACTGCACAAACAAGGTTGTTAGCTAGCTAGCTAACATCTGCTCTGTTCCAACGTTAAACCAACTCTGAAGTTCAAAGACATTCAAAGTACCTCCATAAAAGCCGCTCCTCCGTAGGTATAATTCTGTGGGCCTAATTCAGATAATGCAGGTCATAACACGATGCCCAGCTCTTCAATGCAAGCATCCTCTATCCTCTAACGAGCTCTCCACACACGCAAAATGTCGCACCTTACACTGTGATTGGCAGCACAGTGTGCTCTGAATGATTTTCTTATACAGATACTCTGTGGTGTGCTAGTGTATTTATTCTCCCACTTGGATGTCACTTCCACAAGCTTTAAATTGAGGGCCAGGTTGTCAGGATGGGTAATGTACTGTACACATTAATTACAAGTACTCCTAAAGATACACTTCATTTTAACTAGCCAAATCCTGTGTAACAACTAGTAATTACATTGTACTTGGCTAACATTACATGTACAATGCTTTGAAATAGTGTCTTATTCTTCATCTGGGATTTGGATTTGTAAAATGTATTATAAAATGTATTTAATATATGTCTGATCAGGCTCAGGTAGCATCAGGTTTGTATTTTCATGCTGATCAAAGCTCTAATCAAATCCAGACATTTATAAGTGTTATAATGCTTTTGAATGACACTTCCGGTTTTGGCGGAAAATACTGGGTTACCCTGGAGAAGAGTGATTTATTCTCGGGATGGAACATTTGTAAAACACCGGGGAAATATTAAACCCTGATGCGCAAACTTGTTGATTCACAAGACACCAACTAAGTAACTTACATATACGGTATCTTCATTAAGCCTAATGGAATTTCATGTCCATGATGGGAAGTTTGTTGTAGTGACTCAGTAAGGCTAATTGTAAAAGTAACCCTCTAAAGTGCCATGTTTGTACAGTTTATTATGTGGAGGAAACATTTAGGCAGCCAGGACCATACACCAGGACCGCTCCGTAGGCCGCACTGTAGGCCTAGCTCTTACTGCAGTCCAGTGCCATGGACATCTTTGAAGTTTGGCCTCTAGTAATTTAGGAGGGCAACTTTATGAAGGCCTGGTCTTATCGTACAAGGCTCTACAGACATATAAAATAAAGACAGGCTATTTTTATTGTTCATATTATTTGCGTTGATGATGTATTGAAGTCAAGTGGTTCAACATTCAAATGTAGTTGGATGGACCACACAGGACTGCTTGGAAAACGCGACGGTCGGTGGAACACTTGCGCCACCAAGTGGACAATTGCTTCAGTTCCCTTGTGGCATCAACGCTACCAGAGATATGTGATATAAGATCAAATGTTATGTCAATATTATTATCTCTAAATTGATTCCCCCACCCGTATTTCATATATTATTATTCCGATTTAGCTGTTAATCTGGATTTAATTCATAAACACTTTCTGTCATTTCCGATTGGAGGTCAAATGACCACGTGACTTCCGATTTTACCAATTTGTTACTTTGTAACAGTCAAAAGTGGTTATTCCCAACGTTGATCAACTCCCAATCTATGCCAAGATTTTCTTTAAATCATTATCTTTGATATTTGGCGGACAGTTTACAGAGCTACATTTTGTGTAAACGTCATCGAATATGACGTGTCCGAGAACGGCACCTTCCTCCCGAAAGCATTGCGGTATCGCTTCTCGGCCTTTTGGCTAAGATCAAGATCAAGTGCAGTACCAAGGCGATCCTAAAGGTGGAGCGATGTCGTTATCGTCCACGTCACAGTCGGCAGCCGCCGGACTGAAGAAAACGCTGCGTTTTCATTGGACTGGAAAAGAAAAGTTGATGGAAATAGTTATTTTTGGACCTCTACGGCTGACAGCAGACGATGTGCACTGTCTGCAACAAAACACACCGGAGAAGTTTTATGATGTGTCGTTCTACACCATCACCAGGCTGGAGGAGGTGAGAGGGCTCTTCCGAGCGAACTCGACAGCACCCGCCCTCAGTAGCTTTCAAGTTGAGTCCCTGTGCAGGCACAATCTGAGGGTGCTAACGGTGCACATGTTCAACCCCTGGGTCACTGAAGAAACGCTAGTGTGCTACCTCAGCCGGTATGTGACCATCTTGCCAGGAGTGAGAGACATTAAGGACGCCCTAGGCATCTGGACAGGGAAGAGGCAGTTTTGCGTGCTGCTAAAGGAAGACGAGAGCGGCCATGATGGCTACCTCCATCCTCCCGCGTCTTTTTCTATCGGTGCAGACAGGGGTTACCTCATGTATGCTGGGCAGCCTCGTTTTTGCAGGAAGTGCAGCACGTACGGGCACCTCGCTGATGCCTGCACCCAGACAAGGTGCAGAAACTGTGGGGCCCTCGGCCATGTAATGAGGGATTGCACAGTGCCTAAGCGCTGCAGTCTGTGCAGCTCAGAGGAGCACCTGTTCCGTCACTGCCCAAAGGCAGCCCCCTCCTACGCCAGAGCGGTGAGCGGGAAAAGACCAGATGAGGGAAAAGTTATAGAGCTACGCGCTATTGAGGAGGTCGTGAAGGAGCTAGTGATGGAGAGAGAACGGCGAGAGTCTGAGGAGAGCGGGAGTGAGGCGCCATCATCACCTCATGAGGAGAGCGGAGCGGGGGACAGGAGCTGGAGCAAGCAAATGGAGGAGGCTACGGGAGAGCCCACCACGCCCTCTGCTCCGGAGAGCTGGACCACGGTGGGAGAGAGGAGGAAGTGCTCTGTCAAGAGGAAGCAGATGAGCCCTGTTTCCCCATTCATCCGCATGGAGGCGACGGAGGAGTCCGCCCTGGGGGGGAATCGCTTCAGTTGTTTTGCAAGCGGGGAGTCTGAGGAGAAAAGCGTGGGAAACCCGGGCAGCGCAGAGGAGACTCTGCTTTCCCTGTCAGGCGCGAGCTCTACCGACAGCAGCGGTCTGGCACCCAGCGGTGTTCCAGCACCCACACTGACTGAGGAGGAAAGGGTTTTCCCGACCCCTATCTTTGTGGACAGTCCTCCCCCTGGGGACCACCGTTTCCCAGACAGGCCTCCTAACGAGGAACTGGACTTAAAGTGAGTCTGGAAATTCATGTCATATTTAGATAGTTTGTCCGCTTCCCTCCTTTCCCCATGTCGTCCCTTTTTAACATAGCTAGCATAAACGCTAGAGGGCTTAGGAACCCCGTTAAAAGGGCGACTGTTTTTTCCCATTTGTCTTCCATTTGCTTCTCTGTGTGTTTTTTACAAGAAGTACATTTATAAGATCAAAATGATGTGGAGAGATTTACGAGGGAATGGGTTCAGGGAGAGTCAAGGTGGAGTGTCGGCGGGGTGCATTCTACAGGGGTTGGTATTCTATGTGGAAATAGGGATTTAAAAATAGTGGGAAGTTTTTCGGCAGTACACGGGAGGGTTTTAATAGTAAATATTGATTGGAGGGGCAAATGTATTCGGCTAATTAATGTATATGCACCATCGACACCCAAGGAAAGGAGGGAAATGCTGAACAACCTAGACGCTATTTTTATGACAAACAGACAGGTTATTATGGGGAGAGATTTTAATGTATCATATGACCGGGGTAATCTGGGCGGGCATTTTGTAAAAAATCTAATAGAGAAATATAATTTGGTGGATACTTATAGAGTGGCGCATGCAAATGATCCCGGTTTCACCTGGGGAAACAGCAGGGGCGCGAGGACCCGCATAGATTATGTGTTTGTTCCGCGTGGACTCGGTGTGTCCTCTGCACGCGTCACTCCGGTTTTTTATTCTGACCACAGTTGCCTGTCTGTGACAGTAGAATTAAAAACAATTGAATTTGGAAAAGGATATTGGAAAATTAATAATTGTATTTTACATGACAAAACATTTGAGACTAGATTTAGGTATTTTTTCCAGGGCTGTGTAACCATGAAATCCTTTTATTCTACTGTCATAGACTGGTGGGAGAGCACAAAATTACAAATCAAGATTTTTATTCAGAATTATAGCAGAGATAAAGCACGTAATGAATACAAAGATTTTTATAAGTTGCAGAACGAACTAGAAGATCTGCACATCCAAGGTAATTTGAATGGTGGTGGTTTAGATAAAGACACATTGTGTAACCTGCAGAAAAAGCAGCAGGCCTTTTTTGAAAAGAAAGCTCGAGATTTCATGTTTAAAAGTCAACAAGATAAATGGGATAATGATGAGAAGTGCTCTGCATGCTTGGCCAAAACTAGCTCCTAAGGAGAGTGCAGACTTAAGAAAATTTGTAGACTTTCTACGTAGTTGTGAATTCACTATTGCTCACAATGAGAGTCTAAAGGTTCTTAATGATGATATTGAGAATCAAAAACTAGCTGCCAAACTACCCGACTGGTTAAGTAGCAGATGGAACCGAAGGGCCACACAATACCAACTGGAACACAGAAGGTTCCCAAGCTTTAACTATTTTGTGACATTCCTGTCGATGGAAGCTAATATTGCGTGCAACCCTATAACATCCTACAACGCATTACGACAAAGTGAACCTGATAAAGCAAAGATCAAGAACCAAACTGTAGGTGCCAAGATCTTCACAACTAACATCAGTGAGAGAAACATAGTCACATGTGTGTTATGTAAGAAATTAGGACACAGTTTACACAAGTGCTTCAAATTCATTGAATGGACAGTCGCCGAACGAGTCAAGTTCATACAGAATGAAAGACTGTGCTTCGGATGTTTAAGTCCTGGCCATCAATCCAAGAGCTGCAGTAGCCGGATGGTCTGTGACACCTGCTCAAAACGTCATCCCACATGCCTACACGAAGATCGCTCAAAACAAGAACCAAAAGGGGAAACATCTAAAGACATAAGTTATGGCAAGGAAAGAAAGCTACTGTCAACAGAAGAGGTTATCAAGGAAACCACATCCAACAGAGTTGTCCAAGATGGCAATACTACACAGACTTCAGCGATAGTACCTGTTTATGTGTCAACGCAAAGTGATTCAAGTAAGTAAGTTCTTGTCTATGCTCTGCTAGATTCACAAAGTGATTATTCCTTCATTCTTGAGGAAGTAGCAAACATTCTAGATACGAACACAGAACAAGTGAAGCTGAAACTATCTACAATGTCGTCAAAAAGGACAATTTGTACCCTGTAAAAGACTCAAATGCCTACAAATAAGAGGTCTATTCTCCTCTAAGAAGATCACAGTGCCAACAACGTACACTCGTGAATTTATCCCTGCCAATCGGACACACATTCCAACTTCAGAGACCGCTAAAGCATGGCCTCATTTGGAGCATCTTGCAGAACACATTGCACCGCCAAAGGAATGTGAAATTGGTCTGCTAATCGGATACAATTGCCCACAAGCGCTAATGCCCAGAGAAGTCGTGTGTGGAAAAGAAAACGAACCCTTTGCTCAGAGAACTGATCTAGGTTGGAGCATAGTGAGTTATGGTGACCCACAAGAGCACTACAGTGATGCAATTGGAGTAAGTCACCGCATCATTGTAAGGAAAGTGACACCTGAACCCAAACCAACAATCAAGCTCAAAGGTGAAGTTCACTATGTTTGCAAGACTCAGATCAAGGAAATGATCAGTCGAAATGATGTAATTAAGGTACTAGAATCTGATTTCAGTGAAAGAGTTGAAGAAGATGCAACCGTCTCTCAGGAAGATCTCCACTTCTTGACTAAGCTGAGAGATGAAATCAAACACAAACAAGATGGTCATTATGAAATGCCCTTACCTTTCAAACAAGACAGGCCAAATCTACCCAATAATAAGTCATGTTCTGTTCAGCGTCTAAGAGGCTTGGAACGAAGGCTCAAGAGAGACCAGAAATACTGCTCAGACTACATGATCTTCATGAAAGATATCATTGCTCGTGGTGATGCTGAGAAGGTTCCCGAAAAGGAACTCAACAATCATCCAGCCTGGTATATTCCCCACCACGGGGTATACCACCCTCAAAAGCCTGGGAAGATACGCGTCGTCTTCGATTGCTCAGCAAGATTCCAAGACACGTCATTGAATGACCACCTTCTTACTGGGCCAGAGCTCACAAATACCTTGGTGGGAGTTCTCTGCAGGTTTCGCAAGGGCCCAATTGCTATTATGTGTGATGTGGAGCGAATGTTCCATCAGTTCCATGTAAGACCGGAAGACCAAGACTACCTGAGGTTCTTATGGTGGGAGAATGGTGACCTGATGTCTCCGCCATCAACTTTCCGGATGAAAGTCCATCTGTTTGGGGCAGCCTCCTCACCCGGCTGTGCCAATTTTGGTCTCAAACATCTAGCCGCTAAAGGTCAGGATGAATTTAATCAAACCGCTGTTAAATTCATCCAAAGGAATTTTTCTGTTGACGATGGACTGGTGAGTGTAACGTCTGATGCTGAGGCAATTCAACTCATCAAGGAAGCAAGAGGTATTTGCAGCACAGGCAAGCTAAGACTACATAAGTTCGTCTCCAACAGCAAGCATGTATTGAAATCAATACCAAATGAAGAGTGCGCTGAAAGTGTCAAAAACCTTGATATGGCTTTGGGAGAGCCACTCATGGAAAGAGCTCTCGGAGTGCAATGGTGCGTGTCCTCTGATGACTTTCAGCTCAGAGTTACAGTCAAGGAACACCCGTTGACCAGAAGAGGAGTGCTATCAACAGTAGCTTCCATCTACGACCCATTGGGGTTTGTAGCCCCATTCATTCTCCTAGGAAAGCAGATATTGCAACAACTGTGTCGAGACAAGGCCGGTTGGGATGAACCGCTCTCAGAGGAGCTCAAGACACAGTGGGAATCTTGGCTACAAGATCTATAAAACTTGTCTAATGTAAGGATCAGAAGGTGCTATATTCCAGCAAACTTCATAGATGTCAAACAGTACGAGCTTCACCACTTCTCAGATGCCAGCGTCACAGGCTATGGGGAGTGTACTTATCTCAGAACAATCAACACCAATGGGGATGTCCATTGTTCGTTAGTCATGGGGAAAGCATGTGTTGCCCCCACCAAAGTGACCACAATACCACGCCTTGAGTTATCTGCAGCAGTGGTAGCAGCAAGGACAAGTGTTGTGCTCAGAAAGGAGCTCGAAATAGATGGTCTTCAAGAACATTTTTGGACAGACTCAAAGGTTGTCCTTGGATATATAAACAATGATGCAAGACGATTCCACGTCTTTGTGGCTAACATAATCCAAAGAATCAAGTCCACTACAGATTCAAAGCAATGGAGATTAGCAAGAGTAGCACAGGTGTACCCTAGCACTGATGGAAGAGTCATTAAGGTAAAACTGTTAATTAGTGACTCAACCTTAGATAACCAGGGAAAATGCACTACAAAGCCAGTCTATCTTGACAGGTCTGTATACAAGACAGTTTTACTGCTTGAAGCAGAATGAATGCTATGGTTATTTTGTGAGGTGAAATCCCAGAGGATGTGATTTGGTGGGAGTTTAACTGCCATAAATGTTATTCATGTCATTATTAATGTTATTCATGTCATTATTAATAGGTTTTACATAATATCATTATTATTTGTACAACTTGTATTTTGAATATTGATTTTGCTTGTATTTATGTGATAGGAACTATCTGTACATTCTATGTTGTGTTGGGACGCTTTTAGTGGTGACAAGTTCCAGACATCGCGGTAAAGTAGCGGCGGTAAAGTTTAGTACTCAAAGATAAGTTAAATTAACGACGTGTTTATTTACAAGTATTCTTGTTTCTAAGTGGACCCATTTCCCTCTCAGTTGTGTGCAGCCAGGGAGGTATGTTCATTATGTTAATTATTTGTCGCGCATATTTTTGTGCAAGGTTTCTGTAACGTGAACGACAACTTGTGTTTTGTGCATGTGTTGAAATGTATGTAAACAGTTCGACGGTGGATTGATGACGGTGGAGAATTTAGTAGAAGAATAAATCCATCAGTAACCAGAACAGCGGCGTCGTGTATTTCCTGGAGGGAGTGATACTACGTTTATTTAAATGGACAATTCTGATGGGGGGCACTTACCCCACGACTTTAAAAAACGCCCCTTTCCAAAAAAAACAACATTTAATTAAATAACTCAAAAACTGTAGCAATTTATTTCCCTTTATAGTTTATTAGCCTAAGCATGACCTTCATCCACATAATTCCCCCCCCCCAAATGTTGCTTATTTGTGTCAGCAATTAGACATTGTTCTTAGGGGGGGCGAGTTACCCCCTAGTACCCTACCGCCAGTCTCCTCTAGGTACATAGGATGGCTACTTCCCCACCAGAACCCTGGCCTGATGCGAACGTGAGTAGATTACGTTGAAAACAAAGGTCGGCCTTCTTGGAGACAGTCTCTACCTCTTATACCTCAGCGGTCAGGTGGGCACCATTCTTCAGATAAAGAAAAAAGAGCTAAAACTGTGCTGTAAAGACAATAGCTGTTGTGTCCGTTTCAAATGTATTACTACAGTTATGTAATAGCACGTTTCAACTTTCTAATTTAGAAAGAACATTTCATAACATGCTAGGTTACAAATAAGTCAAGGTATTATCAAGTTTGGTAAAGGTTTTAGCTATGTGTTATTTTTGTGTCCAACCGATTCACATAGCTAACTAGAGACTTTGGGTTTGTCTGCGTGATTGAATGTACATCATTTCGTCAAGATATTTTAATAAATAGTTAATTTATTTGAGATTTCTGAGTTCGTTTACATCAACGGACTTCACTGCAGACAGTGCGGATGCATTAGAGAGAGAAGTTGACGGTTGCACTACTATTTTGAGGCTGCCTGAATGTAATGTCCAGCAGTTTTCTAGATGTGTTGTAATCTAGGGTTGGAACCGGTTCAGGGAACAGAACCGAAAAATAACGTTAAAAAGAACCGGAAACTAAAGTGTTCTATACTTTTCAGGAACAGCAGTTATTTTAAAAGCATGTAATCCAGGTATTAACCTTATTTTACTTTCCGGGGATTTTTTCTCAGTCCCACAAAAATCGCAACAAAGCTCACTCTAGAAACATATTCCAGTTTCTGCCTGCCAGCTGGAATGGAAATCTTTGCCAGTGGGTGTGCGTGTGGAAACGACCTGCTCCTCCCCTCTGAAGCATAGGTTACCGAGGAAATATTAAACCCTGATGCGTATACCAGTTGATTCACAAGACACCAACTAAGTAACTTACATACACGGTATCTTCATTAGGCCTAATGGCATTTCATGTCCATGATATGAAGTTTGTTGTAGTGACTCAGTAAGGCTAATTGTAAAAGTAACCCTCTAAAGTGCCATGTTTGTACAGTTTATTATGTGGAGGAAACATTTAGGCAGCCAGGACCATACACCAGGACCGCTCCGTAGGCCGCACTGTAGGCCTAGCTCTTACTGCAGTCCAGTGCCATGGACATCTTTGAAGTTTGGCCTCTAGTAATTTAGGAGGGCAACTTTATGAAGGCCTCCTCACCGTGGTCTTATCGTACAAGGCTCTACAGACATGTAAAATAAAAACAGGCTATTTTTATTGTTCATATTATTTGCGTTGATGATGTATTGAAGTCGAGTGGTTCAACATTCAAATGCGACGGTCAGTGGAACACTTGCGCCACCAAGTGGACAATTGCTCAGTTCCCTTGTGGCATCAACGCTACCAGAGATATTTGATATAAGATCAAATGTTATGTCAATATTATTATCTCTAAATTGATTCCCCCACCCGTATTTCATATATTATTATTCAGATTTAGCTGTTAATCTGGATTTAATATATATAAACGCTTTCTGTCATTTCCGATTGGAGGGCAGATGACCACGTGACTTCCGAACCTACCAATTTGTTACTTTGTAACAGTCAAAAGTGGTTATTCCCAACGTTGATCAACTCCCAATCTATGCCAAGGTTTTTTTAAAGCATTGTCTTTTCTATTCATCACTGTACCATTTACACCCTGTATCCTGTGCATGTGACGAATAAACATTGATTTGATTAGATGATTAACGCACCATTCACATCAGCTATCATAGTCAATATAACAGTGACTGACTTCACCATCACTTTCTAGCCATCATTGACATTGAGATGAAGATGGTCAAACGTGAAAATATAAAATACATCGTGATCCTAATGGAATATAACAAAGCAATTCTGTTGTCTTTGCCTGATTTATCTTTACAATGACAGGGGGTGCACCGTTCCTGGAGGTACTGCAATACCAGGTCGATGCGTGGAGTGGACGGGGCAAGCCCCTATTCCATCTTCCTGTTCCAAAAATCAATTTAATATATGGTCCCCAGATAGCGGACGTATCAGATATTAAACTGATAAGAACAGATTTTTTTATTTTGGAAAAGTTTTTATTGTACATTTCCTTTAAAACAGCTCACATTTGAAATACATTTACACACATAAAAACGGCACCAAGTGCATAAAAACCAGCATTACATTACAATTAAATTAAAAAAGGTACATGTTGTTTATTTAAAACAATAAAACAATCCTACATAAAATACCCATTCTTGTAAAGCCGATTACTAAAAGCCATTTAAAATGTGCATAAATGATTTAACAAAGTAAAAACAATTTTAAGACATAAAAAGCCTGTCAAAAAGTCACTTTGTCAAAAAGCTGTCTTCGGTCCTTTGTACAAAAACGGGGTGAGTCCTTATCAAAAAAGACTCCTCTTGCTCTTCCTGAAAAGACTCCGTACCCGTCCGTCGGGGCCCAGAGGAGACTCCTCCCCTAGGCGCATCGCCCTAGGCGCCGCAGCGCTGTCAGGCCGTGGCCAACGGGACCTTGGGTGTTGTGGGGGACCCTTCGCCTGGGGTCGAGGCCCCCTGTCGTTCGTACCACCCCAGGGCTTCCGTGGCTACCAAAGCCACTGCCTGGGGGGTGGTCTCTACCTGTTTTCCTACCAGCAGGTTGCGGGAGGACCACAGTGCATCCTTCAGACACGTGAGGGTGGGCCAGAGTTTTGTGAAGGCCTTTGGTGGTATAGGCCTTCGGCCCACCCCATACAGCACGAGCTGGGGCGTTAGGTCCTCCCCTGCTGGCAGGCGTGGGGAGATCAGGGGGCCTGCTTCCTTCCACAGGTCCTGTGCGGCTCTGCACTCCCAGAGCAAGTGCCTCACCGACTCCTCCTGGCCGCAGCCAGGTCGGGGGCACGCGGATGTCCTCGCCATGCCCCGGGAGTGCATAACGGCCCTGACCGGGAGGATCTCATGGGCGACCATCCAGGACAGGTCACGGTGCCAATTCAGCAGAGCAGGATGGGCCACGTTGCGCCAAACCGTTGAGGGCTCACCTATAGCAAGCCCGCGCACTGGACACACCGGTTCCCGTTCCTGCACAAGAGAGAGAAGAGAGCGGTGTTTAGTTAAAACTGTGACAGGCTTTTTTTTTCAGTTTAAAATGTCTTAACTTTTGTAGCTGTATATAGTGTGTGGGGAGCAGGAAAGAGACTGGAGCTCGCAGGTCGACTGGGATCAACCTCAGAGACCTGAGGTAAGACACCAGCCAGAACCATGCGAGGGCCTGGGTCTTGTTGCTGACCGGGGAGGTGGCAAGAGTAAGATGTAACGCTGTATAGCGGCTGCCCAGGAACAAGTAGAGGTCAGGCAAGCCTTTCCCATCCTTGAACCTGGGCCTCTTCACCACCTCCCTCCTCAGCCTCTCCCACTTGCTTCCCCACAGGAAATAAAATAACATCCGGTCCAGAGCTAAAAGAGTTGTTCGTGGGGGGATAAAAACAGAACTGATTAATAAAAGGACAGGTAAAATCACAGCCTTGATGATTAAAACCTTGCCCTCAAAAGTCAGTCGTCTCAATCCCCAAAAACCCAGTCTCTGTCTTACAGTCCCTAAAATCCCGGTCCAATTGCCACTACCTCCTCCCTCCCTGTCAAATTTTACCCCCAGAACCCTTATGTCCGTCATTTTAACTGTCAGTGGTAGTCTGGTCAAGTCTGAGTCTGCCCACGGTCCAAACAATTGGGCCTCTGTCTTATCTCTGTTCAGTCTCGCCCCAGAGGCTCGTCCGTACCAGTCAGTCCTGTCCAGGGTCCTATCAACAGATAAAAGGTTGGTGCATAAAATGTTGACGTCGTCCATGTAAAAAACGCACTTGGCGGTCATCCCCCCACTCCCCGGGATACCCACCCCACTGATCCGTTGGTCCCTTCTCAAGACCTGTGCCAGTGGTTCGATGCAAGCCACAAACAGGAGGGGAGATAACGGACATCCCTGACGGACGCCGCAGTGTACTCCCACTGCTCTTGACAAATGCCCATTTACAAGGATTCTGCTGGTGATGTCCCCATACAGCAATCCCACCCAAGCTAAAAACCTTTCAGGGAACCCCATTTTTTTGCAGTACCTTGAAGAGGTACTGGTGCGAGACCCAATCAAAAGCTTTCTCAAAATCTACATTTAGGACTATAAGCCGCATGTTTCTGTCTCTCGCGTAACAGATGGCATCTCTGATCAGTACTAGGCTGTCCGTGATCTTCCTTCCCGGAATGGCACAGGCTTGGTCCGGGTGGATCACCTCCCCTAAAACAGAAGACATTCTGAGGGTTAAAACCTTGGTAAAAAGTTTACAATCAAAATTTTAAAGGGTAATCGGTCTCCAGTTTTTCAGGTCAGTCCTGTCATTTTTCTTATGTCAAAGGGTCACGATTCCTACTCTAAAACTGTCAGGTAGTCTGTCAAGTTGTTCGAAGTCAGTAAAAACAGTCAGAAGTTTGTCGGCTAAAACATCCCAAAAGGTCAGATAAAACTCCAAAGGCAGGCCGTCCTCCCCCGGTGATTTACCCCTCTTAAAATGTCTTAGTCCTTTGTCAAGTTCGGTCATTGTCAGGTTTTTTATTAGGTCCTGATAAGAACATATTTTTTTCTTTTGGAAAAGTTTTTATTGTACATTTCCTTTTTAAAACAGCTCACATTGTTTTATTCATTTGCACACATAAAAACGGCATCAAGTGCATAAAAACCAGCATTACATTTCATTTACATTTAAAAAGGTACAAGTTGTTTATTTAAAACAATAAAACAATCATGCATAAAAGTACCTTTTCCTGTAAAAGCCAATCTATAAAAGCCATTTAAAATGTACATAAATGATTTAACAAAGTAAAACATTTTTAAGACATGGAAAGCCTGTCAAAAGTCTCTTTGTTAAAAAGCAGTCGTCGGTCCTTTGTACAAGAACGGGGTGAGTCCTTATCAAAAAAGCCTCCTCCTGCTCTTCCTGAATCAACTCCGTACCCATCCGTCGGGGCCCAGAGGAGACTCCTCCCCTAGGCGCATCGCCCTAGGCTCCGCAGTGCTGTCAGGCCATGGCCGCCGGGACCTCAGGTGTTGTGGGGGACCCTTCGCCTGGGGTCGAGGCCCCCTGTCGTTCGTACATTACATTTACATTTAAGTCATTTAGCAGACGCTCTTATCCAGAGCGACTTACAGTTAGTGAATACATATTTTTTTATACTGGCCCCCGTGGGAATCGAACCCACAACCCTGGCATTGCAAACGCCATGCTCTATCAACTGAGCTACATCCCTGCCGGCCATTCCCTCCCCTACCCTGGACGACGCTGGGCCAATTGTGCGCCGCCCATGAGTCTCCCGGTCGCGGCCGGCTGCGACAGAGCCTGGATTCGAACTAGGATCTCTAGTGGCACAGCTGCCTTAGACCACTGCGCCACTCAGGAGTACCCCCAGAGGGCTTCGTACCACCCCAGGGCTTCCGTGGCTACCAAAGCCACTGCTTGGGGGGTGGTCTCTACCTGTTTTCCTACCAGCAGGTTACGGGAGGACCACAGTTCGTCCTTCAGACACCTGATAAGAACAGATTTTTTTTTGTGGAAAAATCATGTTTATTTTCATTTCACATTCAAATACAAGTACAAATTCAGTGCATAACGTTGTACATAACATGGATTTACAAAAACAGTACCTTAACCGTATCAAAATAGCAAAACTCCTAAAAAAAAGTGCTGTTCTGAGGAACCTGACCAGCTAAAAGGCCTACATTCAAGAGATGCATGTAAACAATTGCCTCTAACAATCTCCCAAAACTGATCTTTAAAAGGAATAAAAACAATTATAGAAATAAAAACATACACATATACCATAGGGAACTCTGAATACACCTCAGTGTTTATCGAATATTTACAAAGGCTTGCCCTACATTTCAATTTAAATAACAGAACACAGATATACATAAGCCTATAACCCTTTCCATCTGTACTTCACTTGATTTTAGCCAAAAGGCCGAGAAGCGATACAGCAATGCTCTCGGAAGGAAGGTGCCCTTCTCGGACACGTCAAATTCGATGACGGTTACACAAAACGTAGCTCTGTAAACTGTCCGCCAAATAAAGAAAATGCTTTTAAAAAATCTTGGCATAGATTGAGACTTGATCAACGTTGGGAATAACCACTTTTGACTGTTACAAAGTAACAAATTGGTAGGTTCGTAAGTCACATGGTCATATACCCTCCAATCGGAAATAACAGAAAGCGTTTATAAATTAAATCCAGATTAACAGCTAAATCGGAATAATAATATATGAAATATGAGTGGGGGAATCAATTTAGAGATAACAATATTGACATAACATTTGATCTTATATCAAATATCTCTGGTAGCATTGATGCCACAAGAGAACTGAAGCAATTGTCCATTAGGTGGCGCAAGTATTCTCCCGACGTCGCATTTTCCAAGCAGTCCTGTGTGGTCCATCCAACTACATTTGAATGTTGAACCACTTGACTTCAATACATCATCAACGCAAATAATATGAACAATAAAAATAGCCTGTTTTTATTTTACATGTCTGTAGAGCCTTGTACGATAAGACCAGGGTGAGGAGGCCTTCATAAAGTTGCCGTCCTAAATTACTTAGAGGCCAAACTTCAAAGATGTCCATGGCACTGGACTGCAGTAAGAGCTAGGCCTACAGTGCGGCCTATGGAGCGGTCCTGGTGTATGGTCCTGGCTGCCTAAATGTTTCCTCCACATAATAAACTGTACAAACATGGCACTTTTGAGGTTTACTTTTACAATTAGCCTTACTGAGTCACTACAACAAAATTCCTATCATGGACATGAAATGCCATTAGGCCTAATGAAGATACCGTATGTAAGTTACTTAGTTGGTGTCTTGTGAATCAACTGGTATGCGCATCAGGGTTTAATATTTCCTCGGTATTATACAAATGTTCCATCCCGAGAATAAATCACTCTTCTCCTGGGTAACCCGGTATTTTTCGCCAAAAAAGGAAGTGTCATTCAAAAGCATTATAACGCTTATAAATGTCTGGATTTGATTAGAACTTTGATCAGCATGAAAATACAAACCTGATGCTACCTGAGCCTGATCAGACATATATTAAATACATTTTATAATACATTTTACAAATCCAAATCCCAGATGAAGAATAAGACACTATTTCAAAGCATAGTACATGTAATGTTAGCCAAGTACAATGTAATTACTAGTTGTTACACAGGATTTAGCTAGTTAAAATGAAGTGTATCTTTAGGAGTACTTGTAATTAATGTGTACTGTACATTACCCATCCTGACAACCTGGCCCTCAATTTAAAGCTTGTGGAAGTGACATCCAAGTGGGAGAATAAATACACTAGCACACCACAGAGTATCTGTATAAGAAAATCATTCAGAGCACACTGTGCTGCCAATCACAGTGTAAGGTGCGACATTTTGCGGGTGTGGAGAGCTCTTAGAGGATAGAGAAAGCTTGCATTGAAGAGCTGGGCATCGTGTTATGACCTGCATTATCTGAATTAGGCCCACAGAATTATACCTACAGAGGAGCGGCTTCTATGGAGGAACTTTGAATGTCTTTGAACTTCAGAGTTGGTTTAACGTTGGACCAGAGCAGATGTTAGCTAGCTAGCTAACAACCTTGTTTGTGCAGTGCAGTGTAGCACTAGAATTAAAAACAGGTCTTAACTTTTTGTCGTTAATAAATCCAATGTGAAACGTGGTGACTATAGTATCCTTAACTAGCATTGAAAAAGTTCATCCATTCTTCTCAAATTAAACATATCTCCCTAATTTCTGAATCATGCTTGTAACGTTGTCAGTAGGATACAGTAACCTATGCTTCAGAGGGGAGGAGCAGGTAGTTTCCACACGCACACCCACTGGCAAAGGTTTCCATTCCAGCTGGAAGGCAGAAACTGGAATATGTTTCTAGAGTGACCTTTCCCAGCTAACAAAATTACGTTCCAGGACGTGACCAAAGTTATTTTAGTCCCTACATAAGTCATGATAACGTTATTGTGAAACGTTCCTTCTACGTAGCTGTGGTGTCCGCTGACAAAACTTATGTCCCAAGTCTTTTCAGGACGTAGAAATGTGGGGGATTTTAAACCGTTAAATATTAGTATTTTTAAGTCAACCTCTTAACGTTGCTAAACGTCAGAAAGTACGTTGAGAGCACTATAAAATGCAGTTTCTGGTAACCACTGGGAACGTAACTTTCGTCAGTGGGTACCTATAGTACCAATAAGGCACGTAACAGTGTGATGGGGACAAGGACATTCCGGCTGGCCAAACCCTCCCCTAACCCGGCCAATTGTGCATCACCTCATGGGTCTCCCGGTCGTGGCTGGCTGCGACACAGACAGGTATCGAACCAGCATCTGTAGCAATGCAGCTGCGATGCAGTGTCTTAGACCACTGCGCCACTCGGGAGGACCCTTAAGACACGTCATTTAATCTACCCTGAACATATACACAGTGCCCTGTCGGTAGGTGTCCACTGACGAAATATGCAAAATGCCTGAAAATAAGTTATTTTTTTACTTAAACTGTATCACAATAGATTCGTGAACAAAATCACAGCAAAAAGCACACAAAATAACAAGTCAGTAAAAACATGAACACTGCACTCCAATCAAGAACTGTAAAACTGCTTAAAGCTAAAAGTGAATAACTATGTTATGTTTATTCAGGTGCTGCTGCTCCACCCTCATCCACGGTCTCTTCCTCGACCCGCTCCTGGAAGTCAAAATAACACAAACTGGTCATTATTTTCCTTAAACAAAGATTCAAAATGATCAAAATGCCTGTTTAACGTCGACTCCCTACTACATTCCTTTTTTACTAGCACAATCATTTAGCTATATTGACCGACTGGATTAAAGTGAAGTAAAAAGGCCATTATCCTCTATGGCCTACATAACTTGGTTCAGAGCAGTCCTGAACTCTGTACGGATCATCTCCAGTTCCACCATTATCCACTTTGGCCTCCATAACTTGGTTCAGAGCAGTCCTGAACTCTGTACGGATCATCTCCAGTTCCACCATTATCCTCTATGGCCTCCATAACTTGGTTCAGAGCAGTCCTGAACTCTGTACGGATCATCTCCAGTTCCACCATTATCCTCTATGGCCTCCATAACTTGGTTCAGAGCAGTCCTGAACTCTGTACGGATCATCTCCAATTTCACCATTATCCTCTATGGCCTCCATAACTTGGTTCAGAGCAGTCCTGAACTCTGTACGGATCATCTCCAGTTTCACCATTATCCTCTATGGCCTCCATAACTTGGTTCAGAGCAGTCCTGAACTCTGTACGGATCATCTCCAGTTCCACGATTATCCTCTATGGCCTCCATAACTTGGTTCAGAGCAGTCCTGAACTCTGTACGGATCATCTCCAGTTCCACCATTATCCTCTATGGCCTCCATAACTTGGTTCAGAGCAGTCCTGAACTCTGTACGGATCATCTCCAGTTCCACCATTATCCTCTATGGCCTCCATAACTTGGTTCAGAGCAGTCCTGAACTCTGTACGGATCATCTCCAGTTTCACCATTATCCTCTATGGCCTCCATAACTTGGTTCAGAGCAGTCCTGAACTCTGTACGGATCATCTCCAGTTTCACCATTATCCTCTATGGCCTCCATAACTTGGTTCAGAGCAGTCCTGAACTCTGTACGGATCATCTCCAGTTTCACCATTATCCTCATCTCCACTGCTTGAAGATCTGCAAAATAATAAGAATCAACAGTTTTGCTGCAAGTAGTGTGACAATACAAGCCATGAGTACCAGGCAGGGCATGTATCAAGGCTATGTGAAATACCGCGATCAAAATATCCACCCTTCATATATATTAGTAGTATTGATAACCATGCATCTGCTGACAGCCAAACAATTTGGAATTGATGTTGACAATACAAGAGAAGCAACATGTTGTAACATATAGGCACATATAACTTGTGTGTGAAACATTGTATTGTATTCTTATGATTGGTAGGGGGTTATTATGTCTGAGTGAATGGGCTGCTTCTACTTTAACATCATGCTGTGTGACTTGTCTTTCTGTCGCCCTATGCGTTTTACATAAAGTCTCCTACATGGAGTGTCTGCTTCTCTGTCTGCTTCTCTGTCTGCTTATCGGTCAGGCCATCTGCTTCTCCGTCGGCTTCTCCGTCGGCTTCTCTGTCTGCTTCTCTGTCTGCTTCTCTGTCGGCTTCTCTGTCTGCTTATAGGTCAGGCCATCTGCTTCTCCGTCGGCTTCTCTGTCTGCTTCTCTGTCTGCTTATCGGTCAGGTCATCTGCTTCTCTGTCTGCTTATCGGTCAGGCCGTCTGCTTCTCTGTCTGCTTCTCTGTCAGGTCGTCTGCTTCTCTGTCGGCTTATCTGTCAGACCGTCTGCTTCTCTGTCAGCTTATCGGAACTACAGAGTTGGTTTAACGTTGGAACGAGCTAATGTTAGCTAGCTAGCTAACAACCTTGTTTGTAAAGTGCAGTGCAGCACTATAATTAAAAACAGGTCGTACCTTTTTGTCGTTAATAAATCCAATGTGAAACGTGGTGACTATAGTATCCTTAACTAGCATTGAAAAAGTTCATCCATTCTTCTCAAATTAAACATATCTCCCTAATTTCTGAATCATGCTTGTAACGTTGTCAGTAGGATACAGTAACCTATGCTTCAGAGGAGAGGAGCAGGTAGTTTCCACACGCACACCCACTGGCAAGGATTTCCATTCCAGCTGGCAGGCAGAAACTGGAATACGTTTCTAGAGTGAGCTTTGTTGCGATTTTTGTGGGACTGGAGAAAAATACCCGGAAAGGAAAATAAGCATGGAGATGATTCCATGCTTTTAAAATAACTGTGCTGTTCCTAAAAAGTATAGATCTTTCCCTGAACCGGTTCCAATCCTAGAGAAATTATGTGGGCTAATAAACTATAAAGGGAAATAAATTGCTACAGTTTACACTTTTTTTTTAGTAATTAAATGAAATGTTGTAATCTGATCTCGGAATGCACGGACCGTTAGTAGTGGGGGAACAGGAAGTTCAGGGCAGGCGGCTATGGAGGACTAAAAGTGCCACAATTAAATAAATAAATACACCATTAAATAATTACTTAAATGTGTCATTAATTAATTAAAATTAGAATTAAATACATAAATGTGTAATTAAATGTATCATTAATTAATTCAAATACCGATTCATTTTATGTAAAATACATATATAATTATTTCACTATTTACATTTACATTTCATGATCCTGCATTTCAGTGATTCATGAATTACTTAAAACTGTCAAACTGACCCATCAAAGTCAGTGGGCGGGGCTAACGCGAATCTAGTCTGATCCATTGCTTTGGTCTGAAGTAGAGTAGGCCCAGCGTCTCAACATTGGGGCTAGCAGGACCGAGTCTTCTCTTGATTTTTAGCCGTTGCTTAGGAACGCTTAGCTAGTAGCACATCATTATGGAGTTCACCCAGTCCCTTTCACATCTGCCACCAATACGACTTAACGACGTAGAACGACTTGCTGACAAGTGGTCCCTTACTTCAAGATCGAAGCTTGATAAAGGCTACAAGTTCTTCGTTGAAGGTTACCTGTTTGATTATGAAGGTACGTGTTTATCTTTATTTAGCTTAAATTAGCCCTATGCTAGCGAAGGTTATGAGCTGACGAGTTTCTGTTTTGCAGCCTCTTTTTAATATTACTGCTGTTTGTATCGACCGTAAGATAAGAGTCAGTAATGTATTAATGGCTAATGCTGCGCCCTTTCTCCCAATCACTGTATTGAAACAGTCTCAAGTGTAGTTAACGGTGAGGTGACAGTGAGAGGGCGATGTTACAGGTCCATGAAGAAAAATGAGGAGGCTCATCGGCTTCAGGTTTCTCAGATAAACAGTTCTCTAACATTATGATAAGATAGGTTAAGATAGATACGTTTTATTTTTGTTGTGTTTTGCTGCGGTTGCAGATTTAATAAGAATGATTCCACAAAGTTCCACTGTGGATCAGTTTGTTTCTCAGTCTGAGCTCTGATTTTGTATCATTAAACTTAATACACAACGAAATTCTTACAAACCGATGTGGGTTGTTGACGGCAATAAAGACTGGGAAAGATTCTGTGATAACTCAAAATGTTCAAATTTTCGATAAGTGTTGGCACTACTTGTCAAAGGTTTCAGAACAGCCAATTTTTCTTAATTAAAAAAAGAAATTGGGTTTTGAAAATTGTGTACAGTAGTTTATAATGAAACGCAGAAAAAATGTTTTGTAAGTACAGCACTAATTGTTATGTCTCTATGAACAGGTTACACTAGACTCTGCAGAGGTTCCTGTGGTACTCAATCACATGTCATGTTCCTGCTCTGCTGGGAAAGCACTATGTAATCACATAGTAGCACTTCTTTTTCAAAGTGCTCACTATGTTACCATGGGCTTTAAGACAGTGCCATTGCCTCTGTCATGCACCAGCGCACTGCAGACCTGGCACCGGCCTAGGACACAGGTCAGACATTATTTGTTACACTGATGCAGAACTTTGCAGTTTGTATTGACTTTTGACAATGTATTGTTCATCATTATTATATCACAGGGAATTGTACCAGAGGCCACCAATGATATGGCGGTGTGTAAACCAGCGGCTAAGAAAAAAACAAGTGTCAGAGCTGGTGTGAAGTGCACACTGTACCGAGCCTATGATGGTGAGTCTGAATGAGCCCCCGCCTGTACTAGAGCACAAAGACTTTAGTGCATTTCTAAAATAATACAAACATAAAAGTGATTATTATTTGTTACTTTTTATATAGACTTTCAGTGGATATTTTTTTATTTGTATTAGAAGCATGTACGAGACTGGATGAGTGTGGTTGTCTTTTTTAGTGAAAAAGATAAGGTGGCATTTAATGAAATCTAAACTTGAGATATCTCACTTTCATGCCAGGGCCTATTCCGGATCCTCACGTCATGGCCAGTGCTGAGAAACTGAAAGACATCCGTCCACAACCAGGGATTTGCAAATTGCTGCACGGGCTTGAGGGCCTTAATTTGGTGGACTCTAAATTTGGCCCTGTGCCATTTGGGTCTGTGCTTTCTTACCAGTGCCCTCTAGAATTAAGTAGAGATATTATTAAACACCCTGGTGCCAGTGAGTTTCCTCAGTTGCCTATTGAAGGTTACAACTTTAAATTTCCCATTGATTTTGAGCCCAACTACATACAACAATGTCATTTGGACAGCCTGATTGTGTCAGAGGAGATGTCTGCTGCTATTGAAGCAGAAACAAGAATGCAGTCAGAATGCCAGCTGTGGAGCCAGGTACGCAAACCCCGACTGACAGCCAGCAGATTCCGTGAAATATGCCATGTTCGTGGGGAGTTGTCTGCCAAGGCTTTGGCAACCCGCATTCTGAGAGGAACTCCTCAGACAGCTGCTATGAGAAGAGGGTTGGATCTGGAACCTGAGATACTGAGGCAATATTCTGATTTTTGTGATGTCTCTCTGAAACAATGCGGGGTCATCATCCACCCTGATTCACCTCACCTTGCAGCCAGCCCGGATGCTAAAGTCTTCTGCCCAACAGAAGCACCACCATTTGGTCTTGCTGAGGTTAAGAGTTGCGATGTTGAAAATGTTACCCAAGTTAAACACCTGATCACAGTTAAAGGCCAGGCCTGCCTTAAGAAGAGCCACAAATACTACTATCAGGTTCAAGGCCAACTCGCCTTAAGCGGACTTCAGTGGTGTGACTTCATTACAGATACCCGCACTGACTTCACAGTTGAGAGAATCTTTAGGGATGAGGAGATTATCCACTCAATGCGACAGAAGCTTGATCATTTCTATTATAACATCTACATGGATGTCTTCTTAAGTTATAAAACATAAGGCAGAATTTTATGTGTAAATAGTGTTAAGGTAAATGTGGAAGGTGAACCTTTGACATTTTTTTCTTTAACTGCAAATTAACTTGTCATATACTGTATATCTCCTATGTACTGAAACACACATTTTGAAAAGGATTGTGATGTAAATGTCGACATGTTTTTCTTTAACTGCAAATGAACTTAATTGTGTTATATACTGTATATCTATGTATTGAAATACAAATTTTGAAAAGGATTGCGATGTTGTAAATGCTCTTACCAAAATCAAAAAGGATTGGAAGCAGTTGCATGCAAACATATATTTAATAGTTCCATCAGTGCCATGACACATAAGCACATAACATGGTTAATAGTTGGATATTTTTACAATATATCACATTAGGTTCATTAATAGCTATGAAAAAGAACCTGGTAAAGGTAGCTAGTCCATGTTAAAATGATGCGGCTAACTGTGGACAGGCTGACCTCAAAGATGGTAGACAAGGTTTTCTCCTGAAGCCCAGCTGCAACACGACACAGAAACATAAATAGTTCATCAATAAGTGGAAGTTTTCGGTGAGGGCTAGGTGTCACATGTGCCGTTTGCTGTGCCTTAGACCAGTATACAAGCCGTGAAGCAGAGGGATAAACAGAATCCCAAAACACAGTGAAGACCTCCTTTGAGCTGAATCGTGTGTAGTAGCGATAGTCCTCATCTGTGACACAAAAATTTAAAAGGAGTGGATGCTGCTTCTTAACTGTCAGGTGCTGGATCTCAATTTCTAGGGACAACACTTGCAGCTCCAACTCTCGAATTCTTTGAGTAGCACTGTCCAGTTTACCTTAAGGGGAAGAAAAAGCATACATGTTGGTAGGTTAGTTATTACTCATCTATCCCATCCCATTTTCAATAAATAAAACTGAAGAAGCTTCTAAGATGGATGAGGTTTAAAACGCCAAGTCTTTTCACAGAGAGACCAGTTACTCCAAATCGTAGTATAAAATAGTATTTTTACTTAACTGCCATATACTTTTACTTTTTTTGCCAAACAGATACATGGTTACTCTTATTTGTAATACTAACCAGGAGAAGGACGGCAGGCATAGTCGTGATCGTTTGTCACTGCAGGCAAAGCACCCTCTGTGCTGTCAGGCATCTCATGATCAGAATCATCCAGGACAGCAACACCAAGACGCTTTCTTGCTCGCTGGTAAACTGACTCCCGAGCTTGTGAGCCGCCTCCTATATGTGTGAAATTAACCATATGCTTGTCATGATACATTTTGGTAATCACTTTTCAGTCCCTAAAATGACAAAATGTAGCAGCTATATTGCATCAGGATTAAATTATTAAACATTTTGTACAAGTAATATATTATTGGATTACAGTAGTATTACGTTTAACGCTGTCTACCTATCCTTACCCCAATCATTCCAGTGGAATCTAGACGGCACTGATCCCTGTTTAATACGGATCCGTCCACTGGCCGATGTGTATCTATCCTCAGGGGGAAAGTGCTGACTGCAAACAAAGGTGCTCCCACGAAGAATCTTAAAACTTGGTCCCTCATCTCTCCTGATCGCCCTCACCCAACGGGCACGTATTTCTCCATCAACAGGGAAATCGTGAAAACTCAGATACGGGAATTTCTGTTTGTTGTTCGAACAAAATGGTACACTGCAATAGCATCTTCTCGAAGATTGTGCCATGCTTCGGTGTTGGATGGGATACTGTTGCGATTCAGACACCGGGAGAAAAGAAACAGCTAAATTAACATTCAGCTTTGACCAGGAATCAATATTTATCTAGCTATCATGCACAACAGTATTTGAATAGGTGAGTTACTATACATTCATGAATAAACTAACTGCCTAACAAAGGGTTAGATAGCTAGCTAAGTAAACTTGTTACATTACAGCCAGGCAGCAATGTAACGCTACCTTTTAACGTTATCGGTATCTGGTACTAAGTTGTTGTTAGCTAACGTTAGCCCACTTTTAAGTAACTAAGGCAGTGAACAATTATGAATTAACAATAACGTTAGCAAGTTACAAACCATTGCATATACGTAAACATTATTAGTTGTATTTTCGTTGAGAAGTCTCAGGTTACGGGCGAACGGAAGTGGAGTTAACCTGCTACGCGGAAAGGCGGAAGTTAGATGACGTCATCGTGAAAAGGGCCTATGAAAGTTCTGTTTAACCGTGTAACTAAACCAACGTAGAGGTGAATAGCGCCACCCAGTGTATTGGAATGTGTTCAGTAGCTCTGCATCAATCCATTATCCGGAATTGATTTGTCTTGGCTTGATGCAGAGGGTAACCAATCAGGCGTTAGGTTCCGCCTACCAACTTTTGATGGGTCAGTTTGACAGTTTTAAGTAATTCAGGAAGCACTCCAACGCAGGACCATGAAATGTAAATGTAAATAGTGAAATTATTATATATGTATTTTACATAAAATGAATCGGTATTTGAATTAATTAATGACACATTTAATAACACATTTATGTATTTAATTCTAATTTTAATTAATTAATGACACATTTAAGTAATTATTTAATGGTGTATTTATTTATTTAATTGTGGCACTTTTAGTCCTCCATAGGCGGCACCATTCTTCACAATAAAGAAAACGCCAGAACTGTGCAGTCAAGAAGATAACCTTTGTGTCCGTTTCTATTTATTACTAGAGGTATGTAATAGCACGTTTAAACTTTCTAATGTCGAAAGAACATACCATGCTAGTTAACACATCCGTTAAGGTATTATCACGTTTGTTAAAGGTTTGATGTGTTATTTTTGTGTCAAACCGAGTGAGTGAAAGAACGTGATAAAAACTATTTTACAAGTCACATAGCTAGAGATGTTGGGTTTGTCTGAGTGAATGTACATTATTTTCTCATGTTAGTTTAATAAATAATCAATTTATTTGAGATTTTGAGTTCGTTTTGCATGTTATTGGTTTTGTGTAAAATTCCCAAGCTGGTAAAATGGCGGCTACTCTCGGTCAGCGTCAACGGACTTCAGTGAGGACAGTGCGGGTGCATCAGAGACAATTTCACGGTCGCACTACTGTTTTGAAGATGAATGTAATGATTATCAGTTTTCTACATGTGTACTAATATTCAGACACATTCTGTTGTTTCTGTCTTTATCAATAAATGTTACTATGGTGTAAACAGGAAATACAATTGGTTTTTGATTGAAGTAATACAGTGAAGACAAGGTTATTCAGGAAATTAGCACATAGTGCTGTCTAAAACAATCTGTAACCTTGTACTAAATGGTTTTTGAGTCATTTATGCGTTGATCTACTATAGGTTAGGTATTAGCTCAAAAGTATTGTGGAGCTCCTGCACCTTAATATAAACAGTACCGGCACCCAAAATGAGTATTAGCACCTGTTTCAGTCCAAGTCAAGCACTGAATTAAATAATTGAACAAGAAACATTTTTTAGAGAATAAAGAAAGTGCCAGAACTGTGAAGTAAATAACTTTTTGTATCTGTTTCTCTTTATTAATACTGGCCGATTCAGATAAGTCTGAGGCCGGTAACATCAACAGTGAGGACAACACCCAGCCTGCCTCTCTCCTTCCACGCTGAGTCAAAACCTACAGTCACTGGGTCCTGATTGTGACAGTGGAGCCCAGTTTACGTGTGGTCCTCTGTAGCTCAGCTGGTAGAGCACAGCGCTTGTAACGCCAAGGTAGTGGGTTCGATCCCCGGGACCACCCATACACAAAAATGTATGCACGCATGACTGTAAGTCGCTTTGGATAAAAGCGTCTGCTAAATGGCACATTATTATATTATTATTATTACTGCAGGATCCAGAGATGGCATCAGTGAAGCTGGAAGACTGCAGTCAAACACTGGAGCTGAATGTCAATATTAAAGATGAAGAAGAGGAGAAGAAGATTGGGAAATCTGTTTCTCAGGGTAAGAGCAGGTTCTATCTAACTAAGTTTGTTGGACATGATTTGGAAAGGCACACACCTGTCTATATACAGTGCATTCGAAAAGTATTCAGACCCCTTGACTTTTTTGACATTTTGTTACTTTACAGCCTTATTGTAAAATTGATTAAATTGTTTTTTTTCCCTCATCAATCTACACACACTACCCCATAATGACAAAGCAAAAACAGGTTTTTATCAGTTGTTGCAAAAACAACTGAACAATCACATTTACATAAGTATTCAGACCCTTTACTCAGTACTTTGTTTAATCACCTTTGGCAGTGATTACAGCCAAAGTCTTAATGTGTATGACGCTATAACCTTGGCACACCTGTATTTGGGGAGTTTCTCCCATTCTTCTCTGCAAATCCTCTCAAGCTCTGTCAGGTTGGATGGGGCGCGTCGCTGCACAGCTATTTTCAGGTCTCCAGAGATGTTCGATTGGGTTTAAGTCCCGGCTCTGGCTGGGCCACTCAAGGACATTCAGAGACTTGTCCCGAAGCCACTCCTGCGTTGTCTTGGCTGTGTGCTTAGGGTCGTTGTCCTGTTGGAAGGTGAACATTCGCCCCGGTCTTGAGGTCCTGAACGCACTGGAGCAGGTTTTCATCAAGGATCTCTCTGTACTTTGCTCCAATCATCTTTCCCTCTATCTTGACTAGGCTCCCAGTCCCTGCCGCTGAACAACATCCCCGCAGCATAATGTTTCCACCACCATGCTTCACCATAAGGATGGTGCCAGGTTTCCTCCAGACGTGATGCTTGTCATTCAGGCCAAGAAGTTCAATCTTGGTTTCATCAGACCAGAGAATCTTGTTTCTCATGGTCCGAGTCCTTTAGGTGCCTTTTGGCAAACTCCAAGCGGGCTGTCATGTGCCTTTTGCTGAGGAGTGGCTTCCGCCTGGCCACTCTACCATAAAGGCCTGATTGGTGGAGTGCTGCAGAGATGGTTGTCCTTCTGGAAGGTTCTCCCATTTCCATAGAGGAACTCTGGAGCTCTGTCAGAGTGACCATCATGTTCTTGGTCACCTATATAGACAGTTGTGTGACTTTCCAAATCATCTCCAATCAATTGAATTTACCACAGTTGGACTCCAATTAAGTTTTAGAAACATCTCAAGGATGATCAATGGAAACAGGATCCACCTGAGCTCAATTTCGAGTCTCATAGCAAAGGGTGTGAATACTTATGTAAAGAAGGTATTTCTGCTGTTTTATTTTTAATACATTTTCAAAAATGTCTAAGAACCTGTTTTCACTTTGTCATTATGAGGTATTGTGTGTAGATTGATGAGGATTTTTTTTATTTAATCAATTTCAGAATAAGGCTGTAACGTAACAAATTGTGGAAAATGTCAAGGGGTCTGAATACTTTCCTAATGCACTGTACATATCCAAAAGTGGACCTAGAAGTTTGTCCTTAAATATCTATTGGGAGCCCATCTGGACCTTCTGCTTTACCTCCCTTCATATTGAAAATAGCATCAGATATTTCAACACCATCCAATTCCTTTTCCAGATCCAATTTTGGTTTATTTCTACAGGATCCATTGATAATTGTCCTTGTAAATTATGAATTGCATTAAAGGCTGAATTTGACTTCTTAATGTGCCAGGCCAGCAATTTATCAGGTTTTTCACCTTGATCATAGGACTGTTTCAGCCTAGTTAAGCTGTTTGCAGCCTTTGAGGTGGGAAATTCTTCATACTGAGCTTTAAGACCAAATCATTCCTTGTTTACTTCTACTGAGTTATCCAAAAAAGCTTCCCTCTCCAATTCTCTCATTTTGCTCTCCGTGTCTCATTTTCTGATTTTATTTTATTTGAAACTGGTAAAACGCATAATTTTCCCCCAAATATGTGCTTTGAAAGCCTCCCATCTGGTACTCGCTGACGTTTGGTAATTGTTCAATGTCAAATAAACATCTATATGCACTCCAACGTAATGTAAGAAGTGTGGGTCCTGTAACCATCTGGGATGCAAACGCCATCAAGAGGATCCTTTTACTAGTTTTGTATCCCTATAGAATAATCACACAAGGGAATGGTCATTCAAAACAAAAGTATCATATCCACTTCCTGCTACATTGGGAAGCAATAAGCAAGAAACTAAAAAGTAGTCTACATGAGAATATGATTTAAATGTTGACGAGTAACATGAATAATCCCTTTTACTCGGGTTCTGAGACCTCCAACGTTCACATAGATTTAAGTCCTTAATGAAATGCTGTAATTTCTTTCTACTCTGCGAGTGGGAAGTGTCTAAACCAGAGGAGCAATCTAGATGAGGATCAAGAGTGCAATTAAAGTCCCCTGCCATTAGGACTTTAACAGGAATGGAGGCTATCAATAGAAATACATTCTCAAAGAATTTGGGATTATCATCATTAGGACCATAAATATTAACCAGATTAATATGCTCATTCAAAAGAGTTCCCTGTATCTAAATGTATCTACCAGCTTTATCAGTTATAATAGTATCCACTTGAAATGGAACAGATTAGTGAATTAAAACCATAACACCATGAGAATGAGAGGAGAAACAGGATGCTACTACTTGCCCTTGTCATCTCCTGCATACTTTAAGTAGCTCATCCTTCAACAAGTGAGTTTCTTGTAGGAACACAATAGATGAATGAAGTTGTTTAAGTCTAGTAATAACCTGTTTTAAGCTTGGATAGTTTACAAACTCCACAGACATTCCACAAAATAAATGTAAGTTTTGCATTTGAAGTCATTTAATCAAAGATGTAAACATGGAATAAGCTATAGCATAAAGACATATCTAAAATCTGTTTAGTAACCACAAAGACCGCATTAATATTTTGTAGTGAGGAAAATATGTAAAGATCTGTTGAAACAAACATAGATATTTCCTAACAGTAACACTGTCTCCCTAATCGAGACAACCAACGCTTCCTCTCCCACCTCCCCCTGATCGTAGAGTGTAGCTTGGTGGACGACTGATCCATTAAAGAGAGCAGTCTAACCTAAGCGACGCTAAACAAAACAAAGTGTCTCCTGCCTTCTCTCTGCCATTACTTCTCACAATCAAAACAAAAGGCCTATCTTGCAAGATGTTGTGTGAAATATCACAACAAAAGGCCTTTTTAGCAAGATGATATGTGAAATATCACGTAGTATTTGTTTGAAAAGTAGCAAAGAATAGCTCCACCTAAAACGGTAACGCTAGTTAGTGAAGCCTGAGACTAACGTTAACGTTACAGTTTGGACCGTCCAAAATAGTGGTAGATGATCCACAACACAGGGTCTGTTGCTAGTAGCTACCAAGTAACAATATGGCCCATACGTATAGCATTAATGTAGTACACCATGATACGTTTATAAACCAAAAAAAGTATCAAAGATCAGAAATGAACAGCCTACGTGAGAAAAAGAGATATCATTGAATATGTGCTACGTTACCCAAAGGCCCTTTGCACATGATGTTAGGCTTGCACCTGAGTGTCTATCATTCATATCCAAGGATATGATCAAAAGGCCTCCATCATTCTTAAATGGAAGAAGTTTGAAACCACCAATACGTTTTCTATACCTCACAAATGACAGGCTACTTTGACACAGAATCTGAGATCAATAAAAACGACCTTGTCTTGAATCCATCAATAGCCGAGGCCCCTAAGTGTGCAGAGAAACACATTGTACAATATGAGGAGGAAGATACAGTTTCACTGACTCACCCAATGATGTGCAGCTCACTCACCGGCCAAAAGCTTATCTCTCTCTTGCTTTCCTTTTTTAAACAATGCTGTTCGCTCAATAGGCCTATTTGGAAGTTGATAACTTGGTAACATACAGACATTAGTATTTTATTTTCAGCAGGATCCATTTGCTTTACAACCTGTGTTTTCCAGCGATTGTATTATAAATATTTGCTAAAGGCCTGTTTTGGCTGCATGCTGTTAACTGACAGATTTGCCACACGTTAGACATGCCTTGGGATTTGGCTACACACAATCCACAGCTAGGCTATTTTTAAAATTAGCTATGGATCCTCTGTGGCGAAGTTCTAGTCTTACTCCTGGTATAGTATTGGAAATTATTTAATTTCTTTCTGAACAGACTGCAGAGTGCTGCAGCACCTCCAGCACACTTCCCACAGCTATTATTCTATTAGGAGATAAATGATGAAGTGCAATGCTGGAGAGAAGAGAGTTGCCGGCTTATGTCTATAACAGCACAGAGAGGGAGAGAGATCATAGAAAGTGAATGTCATTGTATTTCTGTGAGAGATACAGGCGTGCTTCTCTCTCTCACCACAGCAATGGCCACGCCTTGGTCTAGGCTACAATGTTGCGCAAACCATAAACCTGGGACGGCCCAACATTAACCAATTCTTAGAATATCATGCACGTTCTCACATTACGTTTGTTTAGGGGGCATGACAATTACAGAGGAATCTAAATGTAATTACTCTGATTGCTTTTATTAGTATTTTTACATTGCAAACAGTGGAAATTATTTTTCTTGCCACAAGAGGTAGGTTATGTGATTCTGGCAAATGGGTTCCGGAACGAAAGACTACAAAACTGAGAGGTACCGGAGGATCCAGCTCAAATTAAGCACCGCCCTTCTCATATAATGGGGTAGGGCCATCCCAAGGATCCCTGAACGCACCAAATATTTTTTTTGAACTAAACCAAGACAGACCAAAGCTGGTCGTTTCCAATGGGAACAGATGAGTCATAGTGGGCAGAGCCAAGCACGAGCTAGCGAGATCCTATTGGCGTGTTCTAGCATACATCTGCATATTTCTGTTAGGGAACGCCTCCTCTGTGAAGCGCTCGTGTGCAATAACTCAATTCGCCTTTGCGTTCCTTCTAAATAACATGATTTTTTAAAAAACATTTGCAAAAGGTAAGTCCACAAAACTTAGTCCACTCTGTGCATAACAGATTTTAGTTTTGGGAACAGAACTGTATTAAGATCAGATGTTTCATCGATTAGAACATTTGCAGAATATCGGCCAAAATCCATCTCCTTCCATCTTCTCCCACTGCCGGCCAGTGGGCTTCCTCTCACTGCCATATTTGGTAGTGAGTGGAAACGCCAACCGGATGCTTCACAATTATACATCCAGTGAAATATCTGTCTCATTGTTCTATCTGTGGCTGCACTGTGGTAATAGAGGAAGAGGAAGTTCCAGGCAGGCACACACCATTCTTCAGTATAAAGAAAGCTCCAGAACTGTGATGTCAAGAAGATAACCTTTGTGTCCGTTTCTTTTTATTACTATAGGTATGTGTTATGACGAGTTTCTCTGGCATCAAGTGATTCAGTATGCAAGAGAATAGTTAAACAGTTAGATGGAGAGTTGGTTCAAAGTATTTAATATTACAGTACCAGATTCACATGACAAGCGGTACGGGCGTAGCCTATTGTCATCTGAATGACTTACATAGAAAACTTCTTAATTTATATAATGCTTTTCCGAGCTAATTCCATCCAACAGTTGCCAACCATTATTGAGTGTCACTCCTCGCCACATATAGGATCACCCTATATGGTATCGTGTTGCACCCTCGTCAGGATATTCCATCACGTACTCCTTCTAAGATTAGCACCAGTGGCCCCCCAGCTATCTTGGCCCACATACCTTCTGGCACCCACCAGTGACAGAAATAAATACATGGAATGTATGTCATCCTCCAAATCCTTATGCAGCTCTCAATATTACAAACATTAACTAATACTTTATAAAATACGTAATATCAGTATGTAATAGCACGTTTAAACGTTCTAATATCGAAAGAACATGTCATACAATGCTAGGTAACAAATCCGTTAAGGTATTATCACGTTTGGTAAAGGTTTGATGTGTTATTTTTATGTCCAACTGAGTAAACCTGGTAACTATTTTACAAGTCACATAGCTAGATACTTTGGGTTTCTCTGAATGGATGTACATAATTTCCTCAAGGTGATTTCATAAATAATCCATTTATTTTTGATTTCAGAGTTTGTTTTGCATTTTTGGTTTTGTGTAAAATTAACGAGCTGGTAAAAATGACGCCGCCCACGTGGTCAGCGTCAATGGACTTCAGTGCAGCAGAGAGACAATTTCAGGGTTGCACTACTGTTTTGAAGCTGAATGTAATGATTATACGTTTTCTAATAATAATATAATATGCCATTTAGCAGACGCTTTTATCCAAAGCGACTTAGTCATGTGCGCATACATTTTTACGTATGGGTGGTCTCGGGGATCGAATCCACTACCCGTTACAAGCGCCCTGCTCTACCAATTGAGCTACAGAGGACCACGTGTACTAATATTCAGACACATTCTGTTGTTTCTGTATTTATCGATAAATGTTACTATGGTGTGAATGGAAAATACAATTGGTTTTTGATTGAAATAATACAGTGACTACAAGGTTATTCAGGAAAATAGTACATAGTGCTGCCTAAAACAAACAGTGACCTTGTACTAAATGGCTTTTTTCATTTATGCATTTACTGTACCAGTCAAAAGTTTGGACACACCTACTCATTCAAGAGTTTTTCTTATATTTTACTATTTTCTACATTGTAGAATAATAATGAAGACATTTAAACTATGAAATAACACACATGGAATCATGTAGTAACCAAAAAAGTGTTAAACAAATCAAATATATTTTAGATTTTAGATTCCTCAAAGCAGCCACCCTTTGCCATGATGAGTAGGTGTTCTAAAACTTTTGACTGGTACTGTATGTGAATTTGGGAAGAATCTGCTATAGGTTAAGAACCGGCACCTCAAATATCTAGTGCTTGAGCTCCTGTTCCTCTTATAGAATGTTAGCTCAACAGTATTGTGGAGCTCCTGCACCTAAATATAAACAGTACCGGCACCTATTTCAGTCCAAGTCAAGCACTGAATTAGGTGTTTTAACAAGAAGAAATATAATATATTTTTTGAGAATAAAGAAAGTGCCAGAACTGTCAGGACAATAACTTTTTGTGTCTGTTTCTCATTGTTACTACAGGACCACTAAAATTAAATCTGAGGCCGGTAACATCAACAGTGAGGACAAACCCAGCCTGCCTCTCTCCTTCCACACTGAGTCCAAACCTACAGTCACTGGGTCCTGATTGTGACAGTGGTGCCCAGTTTGCACTGCAGGATCCAGAGATGGCATCAGTGAAGCTGGAAGACTGCAGTCAAACACTGGAGCTGAATGTCATCATTAAAGATGAAGAAGAGGAGGAGAAGATTGGGAAATCTGTTTCTCATGGTAAGAGCAGGTTCTATCTAACTAAGTTTGTGTTATTCATTCCAACTTCCCACTGTGCATGAAAAGTTGCAGTAGAACTGTTTCATGATTAACTATTTCAATGAGAAGGTAGATATTATTTCATGCTACTGACCCTTGCATGGTTTGACACCAATATTGTCAGCATTTGTTTTATTCACTGGGCTATCTGGAGTGATCAGAGAGTAGACTAAAGAAGTGAAGTAGACAAACTGCCAGTGTTTTAAAGTTCTATTAAATGAGTCTGTGTAGTTACTAACCCTTGTGATAGTGAGTGGAGGATGACACTAACCCTTGTGATAGTGAGTGGAGGATGATATGGCTTCTACATCTGCATTGCTTTCTCTTTGGGGTTTTAGGCTGGGTTTCTATAAAACACTTTGTGACAACTTCTGATGTAAAAAGGGCTTCATAAAATACATTTGATTGACGTATATCACACCAACTGACTGGTTCTTCTGATGTTGTTCACACAGGAGACCATGTTGAGACATTCTCTATATCCAGAGAGCAACAGCAGGAAGATCACAGAGCTAAGAGGTCTCACCATTGCCCACATTGTGAGGAGATTTTCCCAATTCTATCAAAGTTAAAAATACACCTAAAAATACACACAGGAGAGAATCTGTATTTCTGCACTGACTGTGGGAAGAGTTTCACAACATCAAAGGCTATGACAGTTCATCAGAGAGTGCACACTGGAGAGAAGCCTTACTCCTGCTCTGATTGTGTAAAATGCTTCACAACATCAGCTAAGCTAAAACGTCATCAGAGAACACACACAGGAGAGAAGCCTTACTCCTGCTCTGACTGTGGAAATAGTTTCTCTCGACTGGGCGACCTAAAAATACATAAACGTATACACACAGGAGAGAAGCCTTACTCCTGCTCTGATTGTGTAAAATGCTTTACAACATCAGCTGAGCTAAAATGTCATCAGAGAACACACACAGGAGAGAAGCCTTACTTCTGCTCTGACTGTGGGACTAGTTTCTCTCAACTGGGCCACTTAAAAACACATGAACGTATACACACAGGAGAGAAGCCTTACTCCTGCTCTGTTTGTGGAAATAGTTTCTCTCAACCGAGCCACCTAAAACAGCATGAACGTATACATACAGGAGAGAAGCCTTACTCCTGCTCTAATTGTGTAAAGTTCTTCACAACATCAACTAAGCTAAAAGTTCATCAAAGAACACACACAGGAGAGAAGCCTTACTTATGCTCTGACTGTGGGGTGAGTTTCTCTCAACTGTGCAACTTAAGACAACATGTGCGTATACACAAAGGAGAGAAGCCTTACTCCTGCTCTGACTGTGCGGCGAGTTTCTCTCAACCTGGCAACTTAAAACAACATGAACGTATACACACAGGAGAGAAGCCTTACTGCTGCTTTGACTGTAGGAAGAGTTTCTCTACACTTAGCCACTTTAAAAGACACCAAGGTATACATAAGGGAGAGAAGCCTTACTCCTGCCTTGACTGTGGAAAATGTTTTAAATCATCAGCGGAGCTAAAAGTTCATCAGAGAACACACACAGGAGAGAAGCCTTACTTCTGCTCTGACTGTGGAAAATGTTTTAAATCATCAACTGAGCTAAAACGTCATCAGAGAACACACACAGGAGAGAAGCCTTACTCCTGCTCTGACTGTGGAAAGAGTTTCTCTCGACTGGGCGACTTAAAACTACATGAATTTATACATACAGGAGAGAAGCCTTACTCCTGCTCAGATTGTGTAAAATGCTTCACAACATCAGCTAAGCTAAAAGTTCATCAGAGAACACACACAGGAGAGAAGCCGTACTCCTGCTCTGACTGTGGGACAAGTTTCTCTCAACCTGGTAACTTAAAACAACATGAACGTATACATACAGGAGAGAAGCCTTATTCCTGCTCAGATTGTGTAAAATGCTTCACAACATCAGATAAGCTGAAAGTTCATCAGAGAACACACACAGGAGAGAAGCCTTACTTCTGTTCTTACTGTGGAAAGAGTTTCTCTCGGCTGGGTGACTTAAAACAACATGAACGTATACATACAAGAGAGAAGCCTTACTCCTGTCCAGATTGTGTAAAATGCTTCACAACATCAGCTAAGCTAAAAGTTCATCAGACAACACACACAGGAGAAAAGCCTTACTTATAAACACATCAATGTATACATTAAGGAGTTAAGACACCAGGTCTCTCAGACCAGTTAAGATTAAAGTCACTTCATCACTTCATTCTCACCTCAGAAAGGAAGTGGTAACAGTGAATTTGATAACATTAAGAAAGAGTAACACTCTATTGTAATCCTATTGTTTCTCTCTGTGAGAGAACTGTGCAGAGGAAAGGGAGCGTTATAGAATGTTAACCTCTCTTTACTTTACTGATCAGTGTTCACCTGGTCAGTTTTGGTGTGTTTTGTTATCTTCTACTGTAAAGATATTGAGATGACCTTGGATTTGCCCTTAGGGTTGAATACACTCAGTGAGGTCTGATAGATGACTGGGTGGTACTGCTTTCCTCTGCAGTTTTCTGTGGGAATGAGCTAGTTCGGACACTCATCGGTACAACACAAGACATGCAGCAAGAGGTTTCTTCAGTCCAGAACAGACGCTGGGGAAACACACAGTATTAAATAGAGCCATGACTACATGGAACTCTCTGCCAGGTAACTCACAGTATTAAATAGAGCCATGACTACATGGAACTCTCTGCCAGGTAACTCACAGTATTAAATAGAGCCATGACTACATGGAACTCTCTGCCAGGTAACTCAAACTAGCAATAAAACCAGATTCAAAAAAACATAAAATAAAATAAACCTCATGGCACATAAAAAAAACAACAGGAACTTTTAGCTCAGCTGATATTCTGAAGCATTTTACACATCTCATATGTATATACTGTATTCTATAATATTCTACTGTATCTTAGTCCATGTCGCTCTGTCATTGGTTGTCTATATATGTATATATTCTTAAATTCCATTCCTTACTTAGACTTGTGTGTATTGGGGTATATGTTGTGAAATTGTTAGATATTACTGCACTGTCAGAGCTAGAAGCACAAGCATTTCGCTACACCTGCAATAACATCTGCTAAACTCGTGTATGTGACAAATAACATTTGATTTGATTGGAAGAGACAGATTTTTTTCAAACATATTTTATATTGTATTATGCATTGTATTATGCTTGTGATACGTGGTTGGAATACCACTGTGATATGTGGATGTCTCTACTGGCTATCATAAGATGAATGCACTAGCTCTCTGGACGGGAGCATCTGCAACATGACTAAATTGTAAATGTAGTGCATGATGATGTATTTGATGTATTTTTTGTGTTTCCTGTTTGTACCCCAGGAAGAGTAGCCGCTGGGGATCCTAATAAAATACTACATTGTACTGAATGTATCAGATAGAGATGATGTGATGATCAGTTTTCACCATTAGTCTGTTTTTGGGCCATTTATGAATGTGTTATTCAATGTGTTTCTATTGGATACAGTAGTAAAGGCCAATTTCATTTAATGATATTGAGATGACCTTGGATTTGCCTTTAAGGTTGAATATCCTATTTGAGGCGTCTCACAATGGAGTCTGATGGTTGAATGGGTGGTACATTACGTTTACATTTTAGTAATTTAGCAGACGCTCTTATCCAGAGCGACTTACATGAGCAATTAGGGTTAAGTGCCTTGCTCAAGGTCACATCTGCAGTTTTCTGTGGGAATGAGCTAGTAGACACAACATACACTGAGTGTACAAAACATTAAGGACACCTGCTCTTTCCATGACATAGACTGACCAGGTGAACCCAGGTGAAAGCTATGATCCTTAAATATATAGTTGTGGTGTATTTATTATGGATCCCCATTAGCTTTCAGCAGAAAACAAGAAACTGCAGTTGCAGTGGGCTAAGGAATGAAAACACTGGACACTGGAGAATTTGAAAAACATTGCCTGGTCTGATGAATCCCTGGTTCCTGCTGTTTCACACTGATAGGAGGACTAAGGTATGGAGAAAACCATGAGTACATGCATCCATGCCGTGTGTCAGCATTGCAGGCTGGTGGTGGTGGTGTGGGGTGGGATTTCATGGCACACATTGGGCCCTTGATATAAGTGGAGCAATGTTTGACTGCCACAGGATATCTAAACATCGTTACCAATCAGGTGCATCCCTTCATGGCAGCAGTTATCCATCTGCAAAATACACTGCTCAAAAAAATAAAGGGAACACTTAAACAACCCATCCTAGATCTGAATGAATGAAATAATCTTATTAAATACTTTTTTCTTTACATAGTTGAATGTGCTGACAACAAAATCACACAAAAATTATCAATGGAAATCAAATGTATTAACCCATGGAGGTCTGGATTTGGAGTCACCCTCAAAATTAAAGTGGAAAACCACACTACAGGCTGATCCAACTTTAATGTAAAGTCCTTAAAACAAGTCAAAATGAGGCTCAGTAGTGTGAGTGGCCTCCACGTGCCTGTATGACCTCCCTACAACGCCTGGGCATGCTCCTGATGAGGTGGCGGATGGTCTCCTGAGGGATCTCCTCCCAGACCTGGACTAAAGCATCCGCCAACTCCTGGACAGTCTGTGGTGCAACGTGGCGTTGGTGGATGGAGCGAGACATGATGTCCCAGATGTGCTCAATTGGATTCAGGTCTGGGGAACGGGCGGGCCAGTCCATAGCATCAATGCCTTTCTCTTGCAGGAACTGCTGACACACTCCAGCCACATGAGGTCTAGCATTGTCTTGCATTAGGAGGAACCCAGGGCCAACCGCACCAGCATATGGTCTCACAAGGGGTCTGAGGATCTCATCTCTGTACCTAATGGCAGTCAGGCTACCTCTGGCGAGCACATGGAGGGCTGTGCGGCCCCCCAAAGAAATGCCACCCCGCACCATGACTGACCCACCGCCAAACCGGTCATGCTGGAGGATGTTGCAGGCAGCAGCACATTCTCCACGGCGTCTCCAGACTCTGTCACGTCTGTCACATGCTCAGTGTGCGGGGGTGCAACTCAATATTAGGAAGGTGTTTTTCAATCCTGAGCCAACATAGTGAAAAATCTGTCGTTGTTCCCTTGATCAAGGCAATTAACCCTAATTGGTTCTGTAAGTTTCTCTGGATAAGAGCATCTGCTAAATGACTCAAATGTAATGAAAAATACTGTTTGTACATTAATTTGATCTGGGCAACATCTTTTTGTGTATAATTAAATGAAACAAACTGTTTTAAATCAAATAGTTAGTGTCTTACCCTGGCCAGAGGGACAGGGCCATAGTAGGCTAGACTATGTAGCTGCTGTTGTTAGTAGCCTGCAGTTTCCATGCAATACAGCATGTCAGATCGCTAGTGTTTAGGTGTATAGGCTTCTACATTTATGCAAGAGTTTTTGCTTGTGTCTGTCGGGAGTGATGTGTTTATCAGGCTTGCTAAATAACTACCGGAGGGAAGTGGAGAGCGCTCCTTGAGTTTTGTGCCCGGTCCACGCGACATGGTCAAGAGACGCAAAGAGCCAGCATTAGCACTCCGATGTGAAGGACAGCTCTTACAAAAATGTACCATCGTAGTACAATGAACAACAAAATTCCAAGGTACTATAATGTTTTTTGGGTCACTACCATGTCAGGGAAATACTATGGCACTGGTGCAAATACCATGGCATTTTCCTGCCACTGTAGTGACCCAATAAACATGATAGTACCGTGGTATCTTTTTCATTGTAATACCATGTCAGGGAAATACCATGGTAGTTGCACCAGTACCATGGTATTTTCCTGACATGGTAGTGAACAAAAAACACAGATGTTTGTAAAAAATGATACTAGGCCAAGAAAGATGGAGAGAAGAAACTGCCAGATGTGTCATAATAGGACCCATTTGATATGGAACATTGGATACATTCAGCAGGGAGGGAAAAACACAGTCAAACACGTTTTAAATGGATTGGCGGAAGGGCTGTGGTCACCATTCATGTAATACATTAAATATATACATCAGACGGTATTGGGGAGCTATTTCATAGGGTGTTCACAGGTACATTATTTTCCCATTTCAATCTTATACCAGCCAGATTGAATTTACAATATAGGGGGGTTGGCAACTAGGTTTGCCCTCCAGTCAATTTGTTGCTGAGCTTGTAGCTAGTCTGCGGGCCAGAACATAATTAGCCTAATAACAAATAGCCTATAGCTGCCCAATTCATAGTCCTACACAGTGAAGCTACACTACACATTTAACACGTGGTTAGTGGGCTAATCAATTCAATGACCATAACATAATGATGTCCATCTGGTTACAGTGGTAAAATCACCAATGTCTATATTAATTACATTTTAGTCATTTAGCAGACGCTCTTATCCAGAGCGACTTACAGTTAGTGAATGCATACATGTTTTTTTTGTTTTTTTCATACTGGCCCCCCGTGGTAAACAAACCCACATCCCTGCCGGCCAAACCCTCCCCTACCTTGGACGACGCTGGACCAATTGTGCGCCGCCCATGGGTCTCCTGGTCGCGGCCGGCTGTGGCACAGCTAGCATTGCGATGCAGTGCCTTAGACCACTGCGCCACTCGGGAGATATTAATAGTCCTACCTGTTCTATTAAAATATATTCATCGTATTTCTACAATATCAAACCAGTGTGTCTTGTTTGCAACGAAACTGTCGCTGTTTGCGAAGAGTTCAATCTGAGATGTTAGTATGCATCTAAGCAAGGTACTTTCAGAAGTAGATTTTCCACCCCAGACATGAGGCCGAAGTCCGACGCAGAAAGGAAGGTTGGTCTAAGGAGTGAACACCCTATGTGTTTTACATTGTCCATTTTAATATGTACATATTTTATTAATATTATTGAACCTTTATTTAACTCAGCAGTTCCTATTGACTTACACAAATCCAGAAGGAGTCAGTAGAAACCATATTTGTTTAAGCAAGTCAGCCATATCAGCTATGTTTTTTTAAGGCCGTAAATGAGGCTGAATAAACGTTTTCGCTGCCAGACTTTGCTCCGGTGGCTGATAGCCAGGTGTAGCAGTGGTAAGGATTCACTCCATGGCGTTGAAAGGAAAGCTCAAACTTTATGTTGGACTAACAATAATTATGTTACAAAAGGTTTAAACGTTCTGATATTGTCACTAATCTGGATGTAGACTGTCTGCTACTTCAGGTCTAAATAGCGGTATAATCTATACCTTGTGACAATGTAGGACTACTGAAACCATTGTAAGACAGACTTTTTGTTAGCCTTTAAGGCGTCAGCATGTTTCCCAGCCGAAACAGTTCGGAAGAGTTTGTGCATATATTATGACTTTTTGTTTTCGTTTTGGACTTTCGGTAAGGGTTTTTTCGGCTTTTCGGGAATACAACATTTTTTCCTTGAGGCAAGTCGGTAGCCGAAGTCTACGCCCGTTCGTTGGTGATCCGTCAACAGTAGGGATTCTTCAATAAAGTCTTTGTTGTCATTAAACTTGAGAAGACTCGTTTTCATGCAGGTTTTTTCATTCAGAAATACTGGACCAAACATGTTAGTTAGATGTAAAATTGCACGACTAAGATCTCCTCGGCAAAAACATCAACATTAAAGACGGATTTCTTGAGTTTTCTGACTATTTTGAGGAAGTGGCTATAGACCCTTTTCCAGTACATGACACACTGACGTCACAAACAGATGCGTGCGACTCTTGGCGGCAGTAGTCTAGATTTACATTTTTATTACTTCTAAACTAAATAACTTTTTTGGGTTCTCATAGGCTTAGAATTATGTTTTGATAATTGCTTGAACAATCGCTATTTTACTGGTTGAAGTTGAAGTGTTTTTTAAGTATAATGCAGTTGATTTGTGATGACACAAACATTATATTAAGCAGGACATTCATACGAGCCTTAAAATCCAATTAAAATCCAAAGTAGTGTGAAATGCACTCATAAGCAACATGTAAATAGAGGCTTTTTTTGTTGGCGTTCTATTAGAAATCCCACATGTCCTGCCATCAACTTGCGCCCATCCCCCTCTTGCAGCAATGTTTGTTAACACAGAAAGGGGTCTATGGCGTCTCAAAATGGACAAACCGTACTACTGCCACTATTTTCTCGTTTTTCAAGCTAAGGTCTTTTAAGGGAGTATGCGAGCACACTCGTTCAGTTGGCCTATCCTTCTTAAGAGATGACAAAATAAGTTTTCTTTATAAAATAAAAGAATGTTTATTCATAGCACATACTTAGAGCAAATGCACCTCTGACTAAGTGTAACTCCAAAAGAACTCTAATTAAAGGAATAGTTCAATCAAATTACAAATGTACACATTGGTTTCCTCACCCTGTATACAATCCCCCAAAATGTGCACGTCAGCAGTGAAGTTCTCAAGATGGAGGACTTTCAGTACAGCAGTGTTCCCCAATCCTGGTCCCAAAGGGGTGTACTTGTTTGTTTTTGCCCTAACACTCACATACCTTATTCCATTCAAAGGCTGGAGTTGCTTAGTTGAATCCACTGTGTGAGTGTTAGGGCAAAAACTAAAAAGCGCACCCCTTTGTGTCCCCTGGACCAGGATTGGGAAACACTGTAGTACATTGCAACAAGTTTGATGATGCAAATTTTATGCAATCATCATTTTCCTCATTTGCATCATCACACTTGTTTCTCTGTACTGAAATCTTGAAAACTTAATTGCTAACATGCAACATTTTTGCCGTTGTATTAACAGTGGACTAATGAACAAAATACAACATTATATCGTTGTTTTTTTAACATCCCTTTCATAGCACCTACCACTCCATTAAAGGAGTAGTTCACTATTTTACAACTTGAAGTCCTATATGTAAGGTTTATATACAGGGGACGTCGGTGTGTACTCAAGATTCGAAGGTATGTACTCAGGAGAATAATCTCTGATTTTAGCAGCGCCATTTTTACACCTTCGCGGCATTGCACTGTGGTTCTTCAATGTTTTCCTGCCCCTGTCGAATGGATACAATATTTGTGGATCTTTAGAAAATGTCTCCTGTATCTGCGTTTCCATCACGTTGCAATGATTTCTTTGCTAAATGTTTTTTTGTCAAATAAACCTAGGCCAATGGAAAACTGTCTACTGATGCCATCTCTTGATCCTGCAATGCAAACTAGGCTCCACTGTCACAATCAGGACTAGGTGACTGTAGGTTTAGAATCAGTGTGGAAGGAGAGAGGCAGGCTGGGTTTGTAATCTGTCAACTCTGGATAGAATCCCAGTCCTAAATAGAAGTCTGAGATCAACTTCCTGGTCCCCTGTGAATGCCACACCCCCTCCCATTGTACCGTATGTATGAACACATTTTGAACAATGACTGCCGAATATGCTGTGGTCCTTACTAACACAATAGGAAAGGTTGTGGTTTATGTGGGCCATCACATGTGAGTACTCAGGTTTTTCACTCTGAGCATTCATATCAATGAAAGGTACATCACTGCCACCATCTGGTGGTTCTGTCCTGGTGAGATCACAGGGTCAAAGAAAACTTGGTATTTCTGTAGTCACTCCAGGCACTCAGCCCATAAGAACCATTAATACAGTCAGATCTAATATAGAAGAACTGAATACAACCTATAAGAACCATTCATACTATCAGATATAATATTGAAGAACTGAATACAAAAGAGAAGGAGAGGTTGACCAGTACAAATTAATGTACAAACATTATTTTTCATTGGCAGATCAATGCAGTTTTCCAAACATATTCATAATCAGTTTTTTGGTAAGATTTTAACTGAACAAAAATATAAACACAACATTTAACAATTTTACTGGGGTACAGTGCATATAAGGAAATCAGTCAATTGAAATGCATTCATTAGGCCCTATTCTATGGATTTCACATGAATGGACAGGGGCGCAGCCATGGGTGGGCCTGGGAAGGCATAGGCCCAACCATTTGGGAGCCAGGCCCACCCATCAGCCAATAAGAATGATTTTCCCCCACTAAAGGGCTTTATTACAGATATAAATACTCCTCAGTTTCATCAGCTGTCCGGGTGGCTGATCTCAGATGATCCTGCAGGTGAAGAAGCCAGATGTGGAGGTCCTGGGCTTGCATGGTTACACATGGTCTGCGGCTGTGAAGCCAGTTGGACGTTCTGCCAAATTCTCGGTAGAGAAATGTACATTCAATTCTCTGGAATGTACATTCAATTCCCTTGTGAACATTCCTGCAGTCAGCATGCCAATTGTGCACTCCCTCAAAATGTAGACATCGTGTTGTGTGACAAAACTGCACATTTCAGAGTGGCCTTCTATTGTACCCAGCACAAGGTGCACCTGTGTAATGATCATGCTGTTTAATCAGCTTCTTGATATGCCACAACTCGCAGGTGGATTGATTATCTTGGCAAAGGAGAAATGCTCACTAACAGAAATGGAAACAAATTTGTGCACCAAATTTGAGAGAAATAAGCTTTTTGTGCGTATGGAAAATATCCGGGATCTTTTATTTCAGCTCATGAAACATGGGACCAACACTTTACCTGTCAAGTTTATATATTTTTTCAGTATAGTTTTAGAAGACAATTCACTAAATACGTAGTCATTTCATTTTGTCACATGTTTGGTAAACAACAGGTGTTAACTAACAGTGAAATGTTGACCAACAATGGAGAACACAATACAACAATTATAATAATAGGAAAAAGATTGTAGCACAAGGAATTACAGTTTTTTTACGATTGTTTACACACTAAAATTAAAATTTCCACACAATTAGCAAAATTGGACTCCAATGAGCAAAACACCTCCACAGATTTGCACAACATTACACACAATGTCCGCCTCACCCTTTTTGCAAAACATTACACACAGTGATTTGTAAAACTCTACACACATTTTCACACCTTAGACACAGATAAGGATCGTGAGGTTACTTCCTTGTAATTACAAAGCACCGGATTGCCAATTACCACACTAATGAACGAATTGGATAAACACATCTACCAGGTGTGGAAGCACACATGTGCTAATTTGAAAACGCAGCACTCAGGTGTGCTATAAAAGGCAGCAGGTGAGTTCACCTGTCTTCAACAAAAATGGAAGGAGTTAGAAGAAGAAGAAGAGTGAGAATGAGAGGGGGAGCTCAAAGAGGAGATGAAGGCGGTAGAGGAAGAGGAGAAGGAGGTAGAGGAAGAGGCATAGGTAGAGGAGAAGAAGGTAGAGGAAGAGAAGGAGGTAGAGGAAGACACCTAGGTAGAGGAAGAGGTAGAGAAGGACTTGAAGAGTTGATAGAACCTGATCAAAGAAGACGAGGACCAAATTTGACTCGAGAAATCCGTGCAACACTTATTGACCATGTTATCAACCATGGACTGACACTGATGGAAGCTGGACAAAGAGTTCAACCAAATCTCAGCAGAAATACTGTTGCGTCAGTAATTCGGACATTTCATCGAGAAAACAGGTAAGCTAAACACACAGTATACATTGAAACTGAAGCTTGTATAATCAATATTGTTTACTGTGACATTTGACAGTAGGCTGCATATATATATACATATATATATTTATTTATTTAGTTTTTACATAGGATTGAGGGTCGAGGACACCAAGGTGGAAGGGGCCCTATGTTTAGTCGTGCACAAGAGGCCGCCATTGTGAACATGGTTTTGGCCAATAATTGTATCAGGCTACGAGAAATCCAAGCCAATATCATCAATGATGACAATATTTTCAATAATATCCAACGAGTCTCTCTGTCAACATTAGGTCGAATCCTAAAGAAAAATCAAATATACATGAAGCAACTGTATCGGGTACCATTTGACAGAAATTCAGAGAGAGTGAAACATCTGCGCAATGAGTATGTGGAGGTATGCATTGTTCATCTGACTATGGTGTGGTATCATGCACTGCTCATAATGTTCTGTCACCAAAAAAATACTGTGCTATAGATATTGAATAGCATCCTATTTTCTTTAATGTGTTTCAGAGAGTCTTGCAAATGGATGCTGCTGAAATTCAACATGTATTTATATATGTGGATGAGGCTGGATTTAACCTTGCAAAAACAAGAAGAAGAGGGAGAAATGTAATTGGGCACAGGGCAATCACCAATGTGCCAGGGCAGCGAGGTGGTAACATCACCCTTTGCGCTGCTATCACACAAAATGGGGCCCTCCACCACCATGCAAATCTGGGACCCTATAATGCAAATCTGATACTTGCATTTCTTGACCGATTGCATGAGATTGTCACAGCATTACACCAAGTGGACCAGATGCGGTACATTGTCGTTTGGGACAATGTCTCATTTCATCGGGCTGCTCTAGTCCAGAACTGGTTCCATGATCACCCTGATTTTGAAGTTTTATACCTTCCCCCATACTCCCCCTTCCTGAATCCTATAGAATAATTTTTTTCAGCGTGGCGGTGGAAGGTATATGACCTGCGGCCTTATGACCGTTTGCCCCTCATTCAGGCCATGGAACAGGCATGTGATCTTATTGAAGCAGCTTCAGTGCAGGGGTGGATTCGTCACACAAGGCGATTCTTCCAACGGTGCCTTGCCAATGAAGACATAGCCTGTGATGTGGATGAAATGTTATGGCCTGATCCAGCCAGACGGAGAGACGGATAGTTACAGTATTCTTGTTGCTTTTACAGTAGTTCTTTCATTTCTGTTTACTTTTACTTTACTTTTCTTCAGAGTCAAAGTGTATGTACTGTAATTCATGCAGTAATTTTTATTTGTCTACGGATTTTATTTGTTTACAGTAATTGATATCATTGTTGGTTGATTACTGTAACTGATTATGGTAAGAAATACTGTAAGTATTGAAATAAATACTTGAAATATTCAGTCTGCAGCATCAAGTGTTGTGCAGTGCTTGGTAAGGTTATAGTAGGCCTACAGTATTTGTCTACATTCTCCTTATATCTCAAAACAAATCATGAATAATGTTGTGAGTTTCTCACTATTTTTTGTCACCTAAATTATCTTTCACATACAGTAAGAATGTCTGGCCAAAAATCTCTATATATATTTTTTTACAAATGTGTTTTTTATTTATCACAGCAGTGTGAAACTGGCTGCAATAGTGTATGATCATTGATGACTGTGTTGGTTAAATGAAAACAAATAGCATTTTCACAAATATGTGTATATGTTTTGACTGAAGTGTGTATGTTTTGACTGAAGTGTGTCATTTTGCAAACAATCTAGGAATTTTGCTAATTGATTGTGGTGTTTCCAATGCACATTTGAGGGCTGCGGAAAGTGGTTCTCCCTGGACTTTAACTTACGCACGCATGTGTGGATTCACACTGGAGACCGACCCTACGTCTGTCCATTCGACGGCTGCAACAAGAAGTTTGCCCAATCCACCAACCTCAAGTCTCACATCCTCACACACGCTAAAGCTAAAAACAATCAGTGACTGTGAACCAACTAACCACCGTGAGGATATCCCCCCCAATCATATCTTCACCACGGCAGAAGCGTCACACCCCCTAAGAGCTATGATGTTAATTTCTTGGACCTGTACCCGAAAAGAAAAAGTTATTTAAAAACTGCAGCACCCAAAGAGAAAGAATCGACATTTAAAGTTAAAAGTTCTTCTCCATCAGCATCTCGAAAGAATAGCTTTTTAATTTTGTACGTTTTTTCTAAGTGCCCGGGTAGTCAGCATGTTAGCTCTTATGTGACATCACTTAATATCTCAATCACCCAGCAGCCAGGTGTGCCAGAATCAACGCATCACTTCCCAATTGACTATAATTTAAATTTGATTGGGTAGTAAGGCAAAAAGAAGGCGGGATTGTGTTTCCTATAACGCGATTGGTCAAAGGTCTACCATTTATCTTGGAAGGTGTAACTCACCATCAAAACGTTTCAATTTGATATTCAAAGGCTGTTGTGTCTGCAGCAGTGTGAATGCGCGTATTTGTCACACCCTGGCTCTGGGACTCTATATGTTGAGCCAGGGTGTGTTCATTCGATGTTGTCTGTTTCTATGTTTGCCTGTGTGACTCCCAATCAGAGGCAACGAGTGTCAGCTGTCGGCTGGTTGTCTCTGATTGGGAGCCATATTTAATCTGTATGTTTTCCCTTGGGTGTTGTGGGTTTTTGTTCCGTGTCGGTATTTGTTACCGTTGGACGTTACGAGTCGTTTATTGTTTTGTTCGTGCTTTATTAAATAAAGTCTAACATGTTCGTTCAACACGCTGCGCATTGGTCTACTTCTCTCCCTGACGGTGAGAGGACACGATTCGTGGACTTCACGAATCGTGTTTTGTTTATATTTAGAAACTTTAATTAAATAAAGTCATGTTTATTTCACACGCTGCGCCTTGGTCTACTACTCCTTACCCAGACGATCGTGACAGAAAAACCCACCATACCAAGACCAAGCAGCGTGTCCAGGAACACACGCAGGAGGTGACTCTTGTGGATGTCCTCCTCGGTTGGGGGCAGATTACCGAGGAGGAGGCCGTCCGGTACCGGAAGGCGATGAAGGGGGAGACCCAGGCAGGAGTGGAGAAGCGGCGTCAACCGGGCCGTGGTCGGACAGGCGAGAGGCACCCCCAATAATTTTTTAGGGGGGGGCACACGGCATGGGCGACTGGGCAGCAGGAGACTGCCAGAGGGCGAATTGGGATATAAGGAGAGGAGGCCACCGGGTTTTGGGGGCCAGAAGGCAGGTTGGCGGAGCCTGGATGGAGAGCAGAGCCAACTCCCCGTACTCAGGCATGGCAGCATGAGACTGGGCAGGTTCCGCGGTATGCGGAGCTGCGCACTGTGCCACGAGTGGTCCGGCATAGTCCGGTACGTCCTGTGCGAGCACCCCGCACGTGCGAGAGCTTTGTACATGTCTCTGTGTGTGGAGTAAAGGTGGTCTAGAGTTTTTTTTTTTTTTTTCCCTCTGGTTGCACATGTGACATGCTGGTAGACATGAGGTAAAACGGATTTAAGTTTCCCTGCATTCAAGTCCCCGGCCACTAGGAGTGCCATTTCTGGATGGGCATTTTTCTTGTTTGCTTATGGCTTTATACAGCTCGTTGAGTGCGGTCTTAGTGCCAGCATCGGTTTGTGGTGGTAAATAGACAGCTATGAAAACTCTCTTGGTAAATAGTGTGGTCTACAGCTTATCACGAGGTACTTTCTCAGGCCAGCAAAACCTCAAGACTTCTTTAATATTCGATTGACAAATAGACACAGACCGCCACCCCTTGTCTTACCAGAGGCAGCTGTTCTGTCTTGCCGATGCACAGAAAACCCAGCCAACTGTATATTATCCATGTCGTCGTTCATCCACGACTCGGTGAAACATAAGATATTACCGTTTTTTAATGTCCCGTTGGTAGGATAGTCTTGAACGGAGCTCATCCGGTTTATTCTCCAATGATTGCACGTTGGCCAATAGGACGGATGGTAGAGGCGGGTTACCCACTCGCCGACTAATTCTCACAAGGCACCCGGACCTGCGTCCCCCTGTATCGGTGTCTTCTCTTCATGTGAATGACAGGGATTTGGGCCTGGTCTGGTATCTGGAGTAAATCCTTGGCGTCCTGTTTAGTCTGATGGATGGTTGTAATAGAGACATTGTACAGTCTTACATTATGGTTTCACTTCCTCTCTCTTAGCTGGTAGTGGATTGGTTGGAGAGTATCGCCAAAGATGAAATCGGGGACTTCTCTGACAACATTGAATAGAAGGTTGACGACATCCGATCCTCGTTTGTTAAGTCTAATGACACTGCTGGTCCTGCTCACACTGCCCTACCCTATGCTTTGACTTCTTTCTCCCCTCTCTCTCCAGATAAAATCCTGCGACTTGTGACTGCAGGCCGCCCAACAACCTGCCCGCTTGAGCCCATCCCCTCCTCCCTTCTCCAGACCATCTCCGGTGACCTTCTCCCCTACCTCACCTCGCTGATCAACTCATCCCTGACCGCTGGCCACGTCCCTTCCGTCTTCAAGAGAGCGAGAGTTGCTCCCCTTCTCAAAAAACCAACACTCGACCCCACTGATGTCAACAACTACAGACCAGTATCCCTTCTTTCTTTTCTTTCCAAAACTATTGAGCGTGCCGTCTCTAGCCAACTCTCTTGCTATCTCTCTCAGAATGACCTTCTTGATCCAAACCAATCAGGTTTCAGGACTGGTCATTCAACTGAGACTGCTCTTCTCTGTGTCACGGAGACTCTCCGTACTGCTAAAGCTAACTCTCTCTCCTCTGCTCTTGTCCTTCTAGACCTGTCTGCTGCCTTTGATACTGTGAACCATCAGATCCTCCTCTCCACCCTCTCCGAGCTGGGCATTTCCGGCGCGGCTCACTCCTGGATTGCGTCCTACCTGACCGGTCGCTCCTACCAAGTGGCGTGGCGAGAAGTTGTCTCCGCACCACGTGCTCTCACCACTGGTGTCCCCCAGGGCTCAGTTCTAGGCCCTCTCCTTTTCTCCCTATACACCAAGTCACTTGGCTCTGTCATATCCTCACATGGCCTTTCATATCATTGCTACGCTGACGATACACAACTAATCTTCTCCTTTCCCCCTTCTGATAACCAGGTGGCGAATCGCATCTCTGCATGTCTGGCAGACATATCAGTATGGATGACGGATCACCACCTCAAGCTGAACCCTGGCAAGACGGAGCTGCTCTTCCTCCCGGGGAAGGACTGCCCGTTCCATGATCTCGCCATCACGGTTGACAACTCCGCTGTGTCCTCCTCCCAGAGTGCGAAGAGCCTAGGCGTGACCCTGGACAACACCCTGTCGTTCTCCGCCAACATCAAGGCGGTGACCCGATCCTGCAGGTTCATGCTCTACAACATTCGGAGAGTACGACCCTGCCTTACACAGGAAGCGGCACAGGTCCTAATCCAGGCACTTGTCATCTCCCGTCTGGACTATTGCAACTCGCTGTTGGCTGGCCTCCCTGCCTGTGCCATTAAACCCCTACAACTCATCCAGAATGCCGCAGCCCGTCTGGTGTTCAACCTTCCCAAGTTCTCTCACGTCACCCCCCTCCTCCGCACACTCCACTGGCTTCCAGTTGAAGCTCGCATCCGCTACAAGACCATGGTGCTTGCCTATGGAGCAGTGAGGGGAACGGCACCTCTGTACCTTCAGGCTCTGATCAGTCCCTACACCCAAACGAGGGCATTGCGTTCATCCACCTCTGGCCTGCTGGCTCCCCTTCCTCTGCGGAAGCATAGTTCCCGCTCAGCCCAGGCAAAACTGTTCGCTGCTCTGGCACCCCAATGGTGGAACAAGCTCCCTCACGACGCCAGGACAGCGGAGTCACTCACCACCTTCCGGAGACATTTGAAACCCCACCTCTTTAAGGAATACCTGGGATAGGATAAAGCAATCCTTCTACCCCCCCCCCCCCCACCCCACAGCGGAGTCACTCACCACCTTCCGGAGACATTTGAAACCCCACCTCTTTAAGGAATACCTGGGATAGGATAAAGTAATCCTTCTACCCCCTCCCCACCCCCCCCCCCCCACACACACAGCGGAGTCGCTCACCACCTTCCGGAGACATTTGAAACCCCACCTCTTTAAGGAATACCTGGGATAGGATAAAGTAATCCTTCTACCCCCCCCCACCCCCCCCCCCACACACACAGCGGAGTCGCTCACCACCTTCCGGAGACATCTGAAACCCCACCTCTTTAAGGAATACCTGGGATAGGATAAAGTAATCCTTCTACCCCCCCCCCCCCCACCCCACAGCGGAGTCACTCACCACCTTCCGGAGACATTTGAAACCCCACCTCTTTAAGGAATACCTGGGATAGGATAAAGTAATCCTTCTACCCCCTCCCCACCCCCCCCCCCCCCACACACACAGCGGAGTCGCTCACCACCTTCCGGAGACATTTGAAACCCCACCTCTTTAAGGAATACCTGGGATAGGATAAAGTAATCCTTCTACCCCCCCCCCCCACCCCACAGCGGAGTCACTCACCACCTTCCGGAGACATTTGAAACCCCACCTCTTTAAGGAATACCTGGGATAGGATAAAGTAATCCTTCTACCCCCCCCCCCCAAATTGTAAAGTGGTTATCCCACTGGCTATAGGGTAAACGCACCAATTTGTGAGTCGCTCTGGCTAAGAGCGTCTGCTAAATGACGTTAATGTGCCCTTGAGCAAGGCACTTAACCCCAATTGCTCCTGTAAGTCGCTCTGGATAAGAGCGTCTGCTAAATGACTAAAATGTAAAAATGTAAAATGTAATTGTGATTATATTTTGACAAAAATAACTCTGTTTTCAAAATCGCGTGTAAACAATTGAAAAAAACTGTAATACACGATGAGCAATGGTAGCTTGGCTATATACATGGGGTGCCAATACCTAGTCAATGGTAGCTTGGCTATATACATGGGGTGCCAATACATAGTCAATGGTAGCTTGGCTATATACATGGGGTGCCAATACCTAGTCAATGGTTGCTTGGCTATATACATGGGGTGCCAATACCTAGTCAATGATAGCTTGGCTATATACATGGGGTACCAATACCTAGTCAATGATAGCTTGGCTATATACATGGGGTACCAATACCTAGTCAATGATAGCTTGGCTATATACATGGGGTGCCAATACCTAGTCAATGGTAGCTTGGCTATATACATGGGGTGCCAATACCTAGTCAATGGTAGCTTGGCTATATACATGGGGTGCCAATACCTAGTCAATGATAGCTTGGCTATATACATGGGGTGCCAATACCTAGTCAATGGTAGCTTGGCTATATACATGGGGTGCCAATACCTAGTCAATGGTAGCTTGGCTATATACATGGGGTGCCAATACCTAGTCAATGGTAGCTTGGCTATATACATGGGGTGCCAATACCTAGTCAATGGTAGCTTGGCTATATACATGGGGTGCCAATACCTAGTCAATGGTAGCTTGGCTATATACATGGGGTGCCAATACCTAGTCAATGGTAGCTTGGCTATATACATGGGGTGCCAATCCCTAGTCAATGGTAGCTTGGCTATATACATGGGGTGCCAATACCTAGTCAATGATAGCTTGGCTATATACAGTGCAATCTGAAAGTATTCAGACCCCTTGACTTTTTCCACATTTTATTACATTACAGCCATATTCTAAAGTTGGTTAAATCATTTTCCCCCCTCATCAATCTACACACAATACCCCATAATGTCAAAGCAAAAGACAGGTTTTTAGACATTTTTCCTAATTTATTAATAAAAAACGGAAATATCTAAGTATTCAGACCCTTTACTCAGTACTTTCTTAAAGCACCTTTGGCAGCGATTACAGCATCGAGTCTTCTTGGGTATGATGCTACAAGCTTGGCACACCTGTATTTGGGGAGTTTCATTCATTCTTCTCTGCAGATCCTCTCAAACTCTAGCAGGTTGGATGTGGAGCGTTGCTGCACAGCTATTTTCTGGTCTCTCCGGAGATGTTCAATGGGGTTCAAGTCTGGGCTCTGGCTGGGCAGGTTTCATCAATGATCTCTCTGTACTTTGCTCCGTTCATTATTCCCTCGATCCTGACTAGTCTCCCAGTCCCTGCCTCTGAAAAACATCCGCACAGCATGATACTGCCACGACCATGCTTCACCGTAGGCATGGTGCCAGGTTTCCTCCAGAAGTGACGCTTGGTATTCAGGCCAAAGAGTTCAATCTTGGTAACAACAGACCAGAGAATCTTGTTTCTCATGGTCAGAGTCCTTTAGGTGCCTCTTGGCAAACTCCAAGCGGGCTGAACTCTGGAGCTCTGTCAAAGTGATCATCGGGTTCTTGGTCACCTCCCTGACCAAGGCCCTTCTCCTCCGATTGTGCAGTTGGCCGGGTGGACAGCTCTAGGAAGAATCTTGGTGATTCCAAACTTCTTCCATTTAAGAATGGAGGAGGCCACGGTGTTCTTGGGGACCTTCAATGCTGCAGACATTTTTTGGTACCCTTCCCCAGATCTGTGCCTCGACACAATCCTGTCTCTGAGCTCTACGGACAATTCCTTCGACCTCATGGCTTGGTTTTTTCTCTGACATGCAATGTCAACTGTGGGATGTTATATAGACAGGTGTCAAACCATGTCCAATCAATTTAATTTATCTAAGGTGGACTCCAATCAAGTTGTAGAAACATCTCAAGGAATATCAATGGAAACAGGATGCACCATAGCAAAGGGTCTGGAATACAAATGTAAATAAGGTTTTGCAAAAATGTCTAAACCTGTTTCCACTTTGTCATTATGGGGTATTGTGTGTAGATTGATGAGGGATTTTTGTTGTTGTTGTTTGTAAAAAAAAAAATCATTTTTACAATAAGGCTGTAACTTATTTTTGTTGTTGAAAAAGTCAAGGGGTCTGAATACTTTCAGAATGCACTGTATAGACACTAACTATTTCACTTTAAACACTTTGTTATATTTATGCACAATAGAAAAGGTTGCCCAGCACAAATTAATGTACAAACATGATTTTTCATTACATATTTGTAATTTAGCAGATGCTCTTATCCAGAGCAACTTATAGGACCAATTGGGGTTAATTGCCTTGCTCAAGGCCACAATGACAGATTTTTGACCTAGTTGGCTCGGGATTCAAAACAGCGACCTTTCAGTTACTGGCCCAACACTCTTAACCACTAGGCTACCTGTTAAATACTTAACACAATACGTGACATAAGTAGAATACAGAACACTTGAAACATTACAGGACATTTTTCATGATGGAAATTGAAATATTAAAATGTGATTTAAAAAAAGCAGTGGGTAGAGTGGCGTTTCGCAGGCGGTTTGTACGGGCAGTTATACAGGACAGTTTGTGGCTGTTTCTCAGGAGCCTGGTGGTGCAGTTACCTCTGTTTGGAGGGAGCAGGTCATTCAGTGGATGGTCAAGAGTGTGCATGTCCTTCACTAGGTGCACTGCAGCCTGTTCTCGCCTCAGTTGCAGTGACGGGAGCTGTGGTTGGACTGCTCCACCTCTGGAGATGATCCTCAAGGCCCTCCTCTGCACCCTGTCTAGTTGGGCCTGCTGCTTTTTACTGCATCCAACTAACAGCACTCCACCGTATTCCAGAACAGTCAAAAAGGCGTTTCGAGGCCTTTCTCACTGGCTGCTCCACATGTCACCACTGAGGTTAGAGTCTAGATTAAAATCAAGATACTTGGTTGTTGTTACCACTGGTACTTCCTGTCCTCCTAGGATTAGTGGTGCAGGTTGTGGATGGTCCTCTGATCAAGGGCTAAATGTGCCAGTTGCCATCACCCTCTGCCCTCTTTCGGTGGTGTAGCTGTGGAGCCAGGCTAGTAAACTTGGACACAGTTCAATGTCAGACAGATGTTGCAGGAACTATGCGTGATCTACTCGATCAAAGGCTTTGGACACATCAGCCAGTAACACCCTCACCATTGTTGGTTTTATGGAGTCTGTAGCTGTCAGCCAGGAGTATGTGGCTTTCACAAGGGCAGTAGTAGTGCTGGACATTGGGAGGTAGTCATACTGAATCGTGCACTCAGATAACACCTCCTACTGGCAGGGGACAGTTTTAACAATGTGTTTGATGACAGGGGCTAGATCTTCTGCATGCTCTTTTAGTAGCCAGGCTGGAATGCCATCAGGCCCACATGCTTTACGTGGGCTGAGTCTGGTCAGAGCTTGCTTTAACTGGCCAATGCTGCACAGCTCAACCTGCTTTGTAGACATGGGCAGGGGGAAGATGGTAAGAGGTGTGGTGCTTGTCCATGCCTCAGCAAAGAAGCCATTCAAAACATAAGCCACGTTGTCGTCTTCAATTCCCTCGACCTGTATTCTCCCTCTTGATGTTTTCTTTGGTCCCAGTCCATTGTTAATGAAGTCCCACCATTCCTTAGGGTTTTTCTTCTTTAGGTCCTGGATTTCAGTTTTGTAGTAGCTTGTCTTTGCTTCCTTGATAATCATTTGCACTGTGTTTCTGTATTTTCTCCATGTCATTGTCTTTCCCCATCTGTTGAAAATATTCTGTATTTTCCTGATGGCAGCCTTTATTCTTTCAGTCATCCAGGGCTTGTCCAGTGTTGTTGTTTTCTTATTTCTTATTGGCTTGCATACATCAAGTGCAGTTTGAATGCAGGAGTTGAACGTCTCCACCTTTGCATTGATGCTCTCCACCTCATATATGGCAGACCAGTCAGTACTGGCCATACATCGTGCAAAGGTCTCCTTTCTGTTCTGGGTTACCAGATGTCCTTTTTTCCGCTGCACTTCTCTTCTCCCTCCTGATGTTGTGTTTGGAGAGAACAGCAGACATTTGTGATCACTGGATCCGAGAGGAGTAAGTACAGTGGGTTGTGTTGATCAGATCTAGGATGGAGTCCCCTCTGTGGTCTTGTCGTTGACCACTACCACTTCTTATGTAGACGTTGGTTTCTTTTTAAATTGCCCAATCTGTAGAATCTCGTCTCACAGTTAGTGCAGTGATAAGTCTTCTCTCCAGTGTGTAACCATTGGTGTGTTTTTACGTTGCCCAATCAGGAGAATCTCTTGTCACATTAAGAGCAGGAGCAAGGCTTCTCTCCTGTGTGTGTTCTCTGATGACCTTTTAGTTCAAATTATGTTTTGAAGCACTTTACAGTCAGAGCAGGAGTAAGGCTTCTCTCCTGTGTGTGGTCTCGGATGACGTTGCAGCTAATCTGTTGTTTTTAGATCAGTGGTAAGTCCTCTCTCCTGTGTGTATACATTCATGTTGTTTTAAGCTGCCCAGTCGAGAGAAATTCTTCCCACAGTCAGAGCAGGAGTAAGGCTTCTCTCCTGTATGTATACGTTCATGTTTTTTTAAGTTGCTAGATTGAGAGAAACTTGCCCCACAGTCAGAGCAGGAGTAAGGCTTCTCTCCTGTGTGTGTTCTCTGGTGAACTTTTAGCTCAGTTGATGTTTTGAAGCACTTTACACAGTCAGAGCAGGAGTAAGGCTTCTCTCCTGTGTGTATACGTTCATGTTTTTTTAATGTGCCCAGTTGAGAGAAACCCTTTCCACAGTCTGAGCAGGAGTAAGGCTTCTTTCCGGTGTGTGTTCTCTGATGACCTTTTAGCTCAGTTGATGTTTTGAAGCACTTTACACAGTCAGAGCAGGAGTAAGGCTTCTCTCCTGTATGTATACGTTCATGTTTTTTTAATGTGCCCAGTTGAGAGAAACTTGCCCCACAGTCAGAGCAGAAGTAAGGCTTCTCTCCTGTGTGAGTTCTCTGATGAACTTTTAGATCAGCTGATGTTGTGAATAATTTTACACAGTCAGAGCAGGAGTAAGGCTTCTCTCCTGTATGTATACGTTCATGTTTTTTTAATGTGCCCAGTTGAGAGAAACTTGCCCCACAGTCAAAGCAGGAGAAAGGCTTTTCTCCTGTGTGTATACGTTCATGTTGTTTTAAGGCGCTCTGATGAGAGAAACTTGCCCCACAGTCAGAGCAGGAGTAAGGCTTCTCTCCTGTGTGTGTTTTCTGATGAACTGTTAGCTCAGTTGATGTTCTGAAGCATTTTACACAGTCAGAGCAGGAGTAAGGCTTCTCTCCTGTATGTATACGTTCATGTCTTTTTAAGTGGCCCAGTCGAGAGAAACTAGTCCCACAGTCAGAGCAGAAGTAAGGCTTCTCTCCTGTGTGTGTTCTCTGATGACATTTTAGCTCAGCTGATGTTGTAAAGCATTTTACACAATTAGAGCAGGAGTAAGGCTTCTCTCCTGTGTGTATACGTTTATGTTTTTTTAGGTCGCCCAGTCGAGAGAATCTATTTCCACAATCAGAGTAGGAGTAAGGCTTCTCTCCTGTGTGTGTTCTCTGATGACATTTTAAATCAGCTGATGTTGTAAAGCATTTTACACAATTAGAGCAGGAGTAAGGCTTCTCTCCTGTGTGTATACGTTTATGTTTTTTTAGGTCACCCAGTCGAGAGAAACTAGTCCCACAGTCAGAGCAGAAGTAAGGCTTCTCTCCTGTGTGTGTTTTCTGATGAACTGTTAGCGCAGTTGATGAAGTGAAGCATTTTACACAATCAGAGCAGGAGTAAGGCTTCTCTCCTGTGTGTGTTCTCTGATGACATTTTAGCTCAGCTGATGTTGTGAAGCATTTTACACAATTAGAGCAGGAGTAAGGCTTCTCTCCTGTGTGTATACGTTTATGTTTTTTTAGGTCGCCCAGTCGAGAGAAACTCTTTCCACAGTCAGAGCAGGAGTAAGGCTTCTCTCCTGTATGTATACGTTCATGTTGTTTTAAGGTGCCCTGATGAGAGAAACTTGCCCCACAGTCAGAGCAGGAGTAAGGCTTCTCTCCTGTAAGGCTTCTCTCCTGTCACTGATGAACTGTCATAACCTTTGATGTTGTGAAACTCTTCCCACAGTCAGTGCAGAAATACAGATTCTCTCCTGTGTGTATTTTAAGGTGTATTTTTAACTTTGATAGAATTGGGAAAATCTCCTCACAATGTGGGCAATGGTGAGACCTCTTAGCTCTGTGATCTTCCTGCTGTTGCTCGCTGGATGTACAGAATGTCTCAACATGGTCTCCTGTGTGAACAACATCAGAAGAACCAGTCAGTTGGTGTGATATACATGTCAATCAAGTGTATTTTATGAAGCCCTTTTTACATCAGAAGTTGTCACAAAGTGCTTTATAGAAACCCATCCAAAAACCCCAAAGAGCAAGCCTTGCAGATGTAGAAGCCATATCATCCTCCACTCACTATCACAAGGGTTAGTAACTACACACTCTTTTAATAGAACTTTAAAACATTGGCAGTTTGTCTACTTCACTTTTTTAGTCTACACTGGCAATACTGGTGTCAAACCATGTAAGTGTCAGTAGCATGAAATAATATCTACCTTCTCATTGAAACAGTTCATCATGAAACAGTTCTACTGCAACTTTTCATGCACAGTGAGAAGTTGGAATGAATAACACAAACTTAGATAGATAGAACCTGCTCTTACCATGAGAAACAGATTTCCCAATCTTCTCCTCCTCTTCTTCATCTTTAATGTTGATATTCCGCTCCAGTGTTTGACTGCAGTCTTCCAGCTTCACTGATGCCATCTCTGGATCCTGCAGTGCAAACTGGGCTCCACTGTCACAACCAGGACCCAATGACTGTAGGTTTGGACTCAGTGGGGAAGGAGAGAGGCTGGCTGGGTTTGTCCTCACTATTGATGTTACCGGCATCAGATTTAATTCTAGTCGTCCTGTAGTAAAATTGAGAAACAGACACAAAAAGTTATTGTCTTCACAGTTCTGGCACTTTCTTTATTCTCTAAAAATATATTATATTTCTTCTTGTTAAATTATCTAATTCAGTGCTTAACTTGGACTGAAATAGGTGCCGGTACTGTTTATATTTAGGTGCAGGAGCTCCACAATACTGTTGAGCTAACATTCTATAAGAGGAACAGGAGCTCAAGCGCTAGATATTTGAGGTGCCAGAACTTAACCTATAGCAGATTTTCCCAAATTCTTTATTTTTACTATTTCCTACATTGTAGATTACAAAGATTCTACAAAGCTGTCATCATGGCAAAGGATGGCTACTTTGAAGAATCTAAAATCTAAAATATATTTGATTTGTTTAACACCTTTATGGTTACTACATGACTCCATATGTGTTAATTCATACTTTAGATGTCTTCACTATTATTCTACAATGTAGAAAATAGTAAAAAATTTAGAAAAACCCTTGAATGAGTAGGTGTGTCCAAACTTTTGACTGGTACTGTAAATGCATAAATGACAAAAGCCATTTAGTACAAGGTCACTGTTTGTTTTAGGCAGCACTATGTACTATTGTCCTGAATAACCTTGTCTTCACTGTATTACTTCAATCAAAAACCAATTGTATTTTCCGTTCACACAATAGTAACATTTATCGATAAATACAGAAACAACTGAATGTGTCTGAATATTAGTACGCGTAGAAAACTGATAATCATTACATTCAGCTACAAAACAGTAGTGCAACCGTGAAATTATCTCTCTGCTACACTGAAATCCGTTGATGCTGACCGAGTGGGTGGCGCCATTTTACCAGCTCGTTAATTTGACACAAAACCAAAAATGCAAAAACAAACTCTGAAATCTAAAATAATTGGATTCTTTATGAAATCCCCTTGAGGAAATGATGTACATCAATTCAGACAAACCCAAAGTATCTAGCTATGTGACTTGTAAAATAGTTACCGGGTTTACTCAGTTTGACATAAAAATAACACACCAAACGTGCTAATACCTTAACGGATTTGTTACCTAGCATGGTATGACATGTTCTTTCGACATTAGAAAGTCTAAACGTGTTATTACATACTGATATTACATATTTTATAAAGTAAAGTATTAGTTAATGTTTGGAATATTGAGAGCTGCATAAGGATTTGGAGGATGACATACATTCCATGTATTTATTTCTGTCACTGGTGGGTGCCAGAAGGTATGCGGGCCAAGATAGCTGGGGGGCCACTGGTGCTAATCTTAGAAGGAGTACGTGATGGAATATCCTGACTAGGGTGCAACACGATACCATATAGGGTGATCCTATATGTGGCGAGGAGTGACACTCAATAATGGTTGGCAACTGTTGGATGGAATTAGCTCGGAAAAGCATTATATAAACTAAGAGGTTTTCTATGCAAGTCATTCAGATGACAATAGGCTACGCCCGTACCGCCTGTCATGTGAATCTGGTACTGTAATATTAAATACTTTGAACCAACTCTCCATCTAAGTGTTTAACTATTCTCTTGCATGCTGAATTAGTTGATGCCAGAGAAACTCGTCATAACACATAACAGTAGTAATAAATAGAAACTGACACAAAGGTTATCTTCTTGACATTACAGTTCTGCCGCTTTCTTTATACTGAAGAATGGTGCGTGCCTGCCTGGAACTTCCTGTTCCCCCACTACCACAGTGCAGCCACAGATAGAACAATGAGACAGATATTTCACTGGATGTATAATTGTGAAGCATCCGGTTGGCGTTTCCACTCACTACCAAATGAGAGGAAGTTCTGGCCGGCAGTGGGAAAAGATGGAAGGAGATGGATTGTGGCCGACATTCTGCAAATGTTCTAATCGATGAAACATCTGATCTTAATACAGTTCTGTTCCCAAAACTAAAATCTGTTATGCACAGAGTGGACTAAGTTTTGTGGACTTACCTGTTGCAAATACATTTTTTAAATCACGTTATTTAGAAGGAACGCAAAGGCAAATTGAGTTATTGCACACGAGCGCTTTACAGAGGAGGCGTTCCCTAACAGAAATATGTAGATGTGTGCTAGAACACACCAATAGGATCTCGCTAGCTCGTGCTTGGCTCTGCCCACTATGACTCATCTGTTCCCATTGGAAACGACCAGCTGTGGTCTATCTTGGTTTAGTTATAAGAAATATTTGGTGCAACCGTCCGTGCGTTCAGGGATCCTTGGGATGGCCCTACCCCATTATATGAGAAGGGCGGTGCTTAATTTGAGCTGGATCCTCCGGTACCTCTCAGTTTTGTAGTATTTCGTTCCGGAACGCATTTGCCAGGATCAGATAGCCTCCCTCTTGTGGCAAGAAAAATAATTTCCACTGTTTGCAATGTAAAAATCATAATAAAAGCAATCAGAGTAATGACATTTCGATTCCTCTAATTGTCATGCTCCCTAAAAAAAAGTAATGTGAAAACGTGCATGATATTCTAAGAATTGGTTAATGTTGGGTCGTCCCAGGTTTATGGTTTGCGCAACATTGTAGCCTAGACCAAGGCGTGGCCATTGCTGTGGTGAGAGAGAGAAGCACGCCTGTATCTCTCACAGAAATACAATGACATTCACTTTCTATGTTCTCTCTCCCTCTCTGTGCTGTTATAGACATAAGCCGGCAACTCTCTTCTCTCCAGCATTGCACTTCATCATTTATCTCCTAATAGAATAATAGCTGTGGGAAGTGTGCTGGAGGTGGTGCAGCACTCTGCAGTCTGTTCTGAAAGATATTAAATCATTCCCAATACTAAACCAGGAGTAAGACTAGAACTTCACCACAGAGGATCCATAGCTAATTTTAAAAATAGCCTAGCTGTGGATTGTGTGTAGCCAAATCACAAGGCATGCCTAACGTGTGGCAAATCTGTCAGTTAACAGCATGCAGCCAAAACAGGCCTTTAGCAAATTTTTATAATACAGTCGCTGGAAAACACAGGTTGTAAAGCAAATGGATCCTGCTGAAAATAAAATACTAATGTCTGTATGTTACCAAATTAACAACTTCCAAATAGGCCTATTGAGCGAACAGCATTGTTTAAAAAAGTAAAGCAAGAGAGAGATCAGCTTTTGGCCGGTGAGTGAGCTGCACATCATTGGGTGAGTCAGTGAAACCGGAAAGCTTTTTTAGGACTATATCTTCCTCCTCATATTGTACAATGTGTTTCTCTGCACACTTAGGGGCCTCGGCTATTGATGGATTCAAGACAAGGTCGTTTTTATTGATCTCAGATTCTCAGTGTCAAAGTAACCTGTCATTTTGGCCATTTGTGAGGTATTAAAAAAGATTCTGCAAAAGTCTTGTCATCTAAACTGAATTAGAATTGCATGAAATGTGTGTAACTCCTGCAAGCGGCTCCACACCACTGCTCTATGCCCGTACGCGAAAGCCATGATAATGCATGCAATGCTTTGTTATAAAGGTTGTTTGTTTTTATCTGTTCTGGTACCTCAGAGCCCCCCAGGTCACCCCCCTCTCGGGCTCACTTTTGGTTCCGGCACCGCCCAATTTACAAATGAAGCACTGGAGAAGTGGGTAGCTGCCGCTGCCTCCTCCGGGACACTTCTCCTTTGCATAAAGTTAATCAGGCTGTTGATTGTGGCCTGTGGAATGTTGTCCCACTCCTCTTCAATGGCTGTGTGAAATTCCTGGATATTGGCGGGAACTGGAACAAGCTGTGATACACGTCGATCCAGACCATCCCAAACATGCTCAAAGGGTGACATGTCTGGTGAGTATGCAGGCCATGGAAGAATTGGGACATTTTCAGCATGTTCAATTGTGTACAGATACTTGTCGAGATGGGGCAGTGCATTATCATGCTGAAACACAAGGTGATGGAGGTGGATGAATGGCAGGACAATGGGCCTCAGGATCTTGTCATGGCATCTCTGTGCATTCAAACTGCCTTCGATAAAATGCAATTGTGTTAGTTGTCTATAGCTTATGCCATCCTATACCTTAACCCCGATACCACCATGGGGCACTCTGTTCACAACATTGGCATCAGCAAACCGCACGCCCACACAATGCCATACACGGTGGTCAGCAGTTGTGAGGCTGGTTGGGCATACTGCAAGATTCTCTAAAACAACATTGGAGGCAGCTAATGGTAGAGAAATTAACCTAACATTCTCTGGCAACAGCTCTGGTGGACATTCCTGCCTGCAGTCAGCATGCCAATTGCATGCTCCCTCAAATCTTGAGACATCTGTGGCATTGTATTGTGTGAAAAAACTGCACATTTTAGAGTGCCATTTTTGTATTTGTTAGGGATCCCCATTAGATGCTGCCAAGCACCTACTCATCTACTCTTGTCCCCAGCACAAGGTGCACCTGTGTAATGATGATCATGCTATTTAATCAGCTTCTTGATATGCCACACCTGTCAGGTGGATGGATCATCTTGGCAAAGGAGAAATGCTCACTAATAGGAATGTAAACAAATTTGTGCAAAACATTTTAGAAATACGTTTTTGTCTGGAACATTTCTGGGATATTTTATTTCACCTCATGAAAGATGGGACCGAAACATTATATGTTGCATTTATATGTTTGTTCAGTGTATACAGTATTTTTTTTAAAAATCGTACAAACTATCAATAACAACATTTAAATTAAATCAGCCTGCTTTTCTGTTCTAATCAGGTCCATTCACAGGCTCAGAAGGATCTTGTGAGGGCGGAACATTTTCTGGCAACAGTAGACCTTGCAGGGCTTCTGCCGTGAAGTCTTGGAGGCCCAAAAACTTCTCAGCTGCAGATATAATGATGTCCAGCATCTTGGACTTATTGTGCAGTACAATTAATAACTGTGACTATAAATACTAATAAATCCACCTTCAAAATAAGTGTATCCAGATCACTTGATTGACGTATAACATTTGCAACTGGTTGCAGTGCATCCACCGCCATATCTTCTTCAGAACTGTGGCCTCTTGCTACTATAACTCTCTTCACCGCCTCCACATAGGAGATTTGCTGTACAGCCCTGATCCTTGACACCTCAACCTCTTTCACCCTAACAGGGCACTCTGGGAATTCAGGAATATGACCCCAACCACAGTTACAACATTTTACATTCACATGCTCTTCAATAACATATTCCTTCCGTCTACAAACACTTGACATGTGGCCAAACTTTTTACATTTCTTGCATTGCATCAGGTTTTACACAAACTCTCTTATGGGGTATATTATATATCCCAGCTTTACATAGGGTAGTAGATACTATTCATCAAACATCAATAATAAAGATGAACTTTGCTCCTTTTTCACATTCTCCATACGGGTCAAATTACGTGCATTTGCATCCTTCTTCTTTGGGATTTGGTTGGCGGAGCGCATCCAACTTTTAGGTGCATACACCGCCACCTACTGTACTGGTGTGTGAGGTCATTCACAGCCTATATACATTAAATTCATTGATACGGTAATTAATACAAAATTGCCCCGCCAAGTATTAGCCAGCTCTAAAAAATGTGAGGGAAAATGTTCTTGGTTCGTGCAGGTCACTGACCTCCTCAGACCAATTGGCAGTACGCCCAGAACATTGTTCTGGGAACCAAAAGGAATATCTCAGTTTGAAGGTCTCAGCTTGGAGAGAAGAAGCCTTGTGAGGTATTGGTCGGTCACATGCAGGAACCAAATGTTAATGATGAATTAATTATTAATTATTAACAAGCTAAATCATGCAAATATAACTTGTCTGTGTAAGCAGTATATAGGACAACTAACGGGACTGCCCTGGCAGAGCTCCCGCCCGACATGTACTATGGTGCTTTTAAGTTTGTTGGAACCTCTCCAGCTTGCGGATGAAAAATAATTATTCATTTAAGTTTGACTTTGAGTCCCTTCGTGACGATTTTCCACGACAAAAATCAACCACCCAATTCCACTATTTAACCCTATCTAGTCCTACGCCAGACCACTACCACTCAACACCCCCTGCAGCTGTTGTGCAGAAAATCCTCGCAATCCCAAGTACTTCTCTGCCGCTGCCGCCACAGCCTCTATTTTCTGGGACTTTTTGACAATGTGTTTCTCTGCACACTTAGGGGCCTAGGCTATTGATGGATTCAAGACAAGGTCGTTTTTATTGATCTCAGATTCTCAGTGTCAAAGTAGCCTGTCATTTTGGTAATTTGTGATATCCATTTCTGCAGTACAATTGACAACCATTGCTATAAATGCTAAAAAGCCCACCTTACTGAAGCACATATTCTTCCCATCACTCTCTCTTGGTCTCTGCCTACTCACAGGAATCCTCTCAAGATCCCTCACCCTGTACCCATCTTCCTCTACAACTCTCTTCACTGCTTCGGCATTCAACACTTTCTGTACTACTGTAACCCTGGCAACCTCAATCTGCCTTTCTCTCACCTGACACCTCAGATCTCCAGCCCGTTAGCACCCCCACAACTAACACACAGAACTTTCTCCACCGATACAACACATTTCTTCATCTCATGCCCTCCTGCACACTTGTCACATCTAGGCATCTCACGCCTACACACTGCTGCAACAGGCCCATAAACTTCACCCCTAAAACACTGTAATATTTACGGAACAAAATCGCTCACGGGATAACTGACACTTCCTACCTTGACCTTATCTGGCAGAGACTATGCATCAAAATCCAGCATGACAAATAATGTATTCTCTGTTTCTCCACGCTCTACACCGGATCTACGACTCACCAAAACGGAGGGTGTCACAGACACCTGGAATCTTCCATTTCAACTGCTCATTCTCAACACTTAAACCTAACCCTGTTATCACTCCTTTCAATGCCACCCTGTTCCGGAGAGCAATTCAAGTCACAATTCCTGTCTCTAATCACGTAATCCGCAGCGCCCGCTCCCTCTGGACAGAGGAGAAACAATAAATCATCACGAGTCCACTCAGTTACCTTCACCAACTCAACAGTCCCCAACCTCTTCTCCACCTAACCTGACACCACATATGGATCCATTCTCTCTACAAATCTCACTACCACTGGGCCAGAATCATCCTTATCATCCTCGGAACAAAGCCCGAACTCGGAGTTCCTCGCCACAGTTAATTCATCCTCACTCTCGTCACGTTCACTTTCCTCCTGTAGCTCTTCTAAAAGTTCTGTGTGATCTTCCATTCCATATTCACTCAAAACATATTCCACTTTTCTCCTTTGTCCTTGTCCACCATCTTCTCCTTCATCAGATCTTCCAGAAGGTTTGTGCATCCCCCACTGCAATCCCCCATTCCACTTTTTTCTTGTCCGCCATCTTACCACGTGTCTCAGCTCATCCACACCCCACTAGCTTCAGGTAGCTGCACACCAATGGAGTACCACAGTATAAATGATAATACCCATAAAACCTTGCAGTCAAACAGGGAAATGGTTCCAATCATTTTTACACCATTCATTTTTCCCATAGGGGATTTTAGAAACACTTATAATAAGGGCTGTGTTTCGTGTAGGCTTACCCTGGCGTGGCGTTTTGATAACCATGTAAATCTCTCTAGGACAAGGTGACTTATCAATATATTCGCCTGTATTTACCCCTACAAAAATGACATTTAATTAGCTGCTAATGTGGCTATCATAAAGAACTACAAATGCCATGATGATCTGGACAAAATTGCTGAATCGAGTCAAAGGCAAGGATCTCTGGGTTAACCATCTAATGTTAGCTACATTTAGTAATGAATAAATAGGATACATTTATTTAAATGGTAAATTCTGTGAACTGTCTTGTGCAAGTTTTAAATTGCCACAATACCTGTTAGCAAAGGTGTCAGCTAGAGATGACGTGCAGGAGATTGCAGTGATTTGTTGTTTTGCATGATGTCTACTTTGATGATAATTAGAGTTTTATAATCTGAGAGGAAATAGAGCCGAATATATTGCTAAAAGTCACGCCAAGTGAAGCCTACACGAAACACAGCCCTTATTTTAAGTGTTTCTAAAATGAATAAAAAGGAAAAATGATTGGTTGACCGCTAGGTTTTATGACACAATTTTTGCAAAAATAATCATAATTAAAAACTGTACTCAGACTTTACTCAGTACTTTGCTGAAGCACCGATGGCAGTGATTACAGCCTTGAGTGTTCTTGGGTATGACGCTACAAGCTTGGCATACCTGTATTTTGGGACTTTCTCTGCAGATCCTCTCAAGCTTGTCAGGTTAGATGGGGAGTGTCGCCACACAGCTATTTTCAGGACTCTCTGTACTTTGCTCCGTTCATCTTTCCCCTGATCCTGACTAGTCTTCCAGTCCCTGCCACTGAAAAACATCCCCACAGCATGATGCTGCCACCACCATGCTTCGCTGTTGGGATGGTGCCAGGATTCCTCCAGACGTGACGCTTGGCATTCAGGCCAAAGAGTTCAATCTTGGTTTCATCAGACCAGAGAATCTTGTTTCTCATTGTCTGAGAATCCTTAAGGTGTCTTTTGGCAAACTCCCAGCGGGCTGTCATGTGTCTTTTCATGAGGAGTGGCTTCCGTCTAGCCACTCTACCATAAAGGCCTGATTGGTAGAGTGCTGCAGAGTTGGTTGTCCTTCTGAAAGATTCTCCTATCGCCACAGAACTCTGGAGCTCTGTCAGAGTGACCACTGGCTTCTTGGTGACCTCCCTGACCAAGGCCCTTCTCCCCTGATTGCTTAGTTTATCTGGGCTGCCAGCTCTAGAAAAATTATTGGTGGTTCCACACTTTTTCCATTTAAGAATGATGGAGGCCTTTCGATCATATCCTTAGACTAAAATGTTTGACACTCAGGTGCAAGCCTAACATCACGTGCAAAGGGCCTTTGAGTAACATTGCACATATTCAATGATCTCTCTTTTTCTCACGTAGGCTGTTCATTTCTGATCTTTGATACTTTTTTGGTTTATAAACGTATCATGGTATACTATATTAACGCTATACGTATGGGCCATATTGTTACTTGGTAGCTACTAGCAACAGACCCTGTGTTGTGGATCATCTACCACTATTTTGGACGGTCCATACTGTAACGTTAACGTTAGTCTCAGGCTTCATTAACTAGCGTTACTTTTAGGTGGAGCTATTCTTTGCTACTTTTCAAACAAATACTACGTGATATTTCACATATCATCTTGCTAGAGAGGCCTTTTGTTGTGATATTTAGGCTACTATATCCGCTACTAGCAAAAGACCCTGTGTTGTTAGGATAGATTTATGTTTGTTTCTTCCAACAGATCTTTACATATTTTCCTCACTACAAAATATTCCTGCGGTCCTTGTGGTTACTAAACATATATTAGATATGCCTTTATGGTATAGCTTATTCCATGTTTACATCTTTGGTTAAATGACTTCAAATGCTAAACTTAAATGTACTTTGTGGATTGTCCGTGGAGTTTGTAAACTATCCAAGCTTAAAACAGGTTATTACTAGGCTTAAACAACTTCATTCATCTATTGTGTTCCTAAAAGAAACTCACTTGTTGAAGGATGAGCTACTTAAAGTATGCAGGAGATGACAAGGGCAAGTAATAGCATCCTGTTTCTCCTCTCATTCTCATGGTGTTATGGTTGTCATGGGTGCACTTCAGCCACGCTCAAGGTCCTAAGCGATATTATAACCGCGATTGATAATAGACAGTACTGTGCAGCCGTCTTCATCGACCTGGCCAAGGCTTTCGACTCTGTCAACCACCGCATTCTTATTGGCAGACTAAATAGCCTTGGTTTCTCAAATGACTGCCTCGCCTGGTTCACCAACTACTTCTCAGATAGAGTTCAGTGTGTCAAATCGGAGGGCCTGTTGTCTGGACCTATGGCAGTCTCTTTGGGGGTGCCACAGGGTTCAATTCTTGGGCCGACACTTTTCTCCGTGTATATCAATGATGTCGCTCTTGCTGCTGGTGACTCTCAGATCCACCTCTACGCAGACGACACCATTTTGTATACATCTGGCCATTAATTGGACACTGTTAACAAACCTCCAAACGAGCTTCAATGCCATACAACAATCCTTCAGTAGCATCCAACTGCTCTTAAACACTAGTAAAACTAAATGCATGCTTTTCAATCGAACGGTGCTGGCACCCGCCCACCCGACTAGAATCACCACTCTCGACGGGTCTGACCTAGAGTATGTGGACAACTACAAATACCTAGGTGTCTGGTTAGACTGTAAACTCAACTTCCAGACTCACATAAAGAATCTCCAATCCAAAGTTAAATCTAGAATCGGCTTCCTATTTCGCAACAAAGCCTCCTTCACTCATGCTGCCAAACATGCCCTCGTAAAACTGACTATCCTACTGATCCTTGACTTCGGCGATGTCATTTACAAAATAGCCTCCAACACTCTACTCAGCAAATTGGATGTAGTCTATCACAGCCATCCGTTTTGTCTCCAAAGCCCCATACACTACCCACCACTGTGACCTGTACGCTCTTGTTGGCTGGTCCTCACTACATGTTCGTCGTCAAACCCACTGGCTCCAGGCCATCTATAAATCACTGCTAGGCAAATCCCCGCCTTATCTTAGCTCATTGGTCACCATAGCAGCACCCACCCGTAGTCTGCGCTCCAGCAGGTATATCTCACTGGTCATTCCCAAAGCCAACACCTCCTTTGGCCGCCATTCCTTCCAGTTCTCTGCTGCCAATGACTGGAACGAATTGCAAAAATCTCTGAAGCTGGAGACTCTTATCTCCCTCACTAATTTTAAGCATCAGTTGTCAGAGCACCTTACCGATCACTGCACCTGTACACAGCCCATCTGAAATTAGCCCACCCAACTACCTCATCCCTATATTGTTATTTATTTTGCTCTTTTGCACCCCAGTATCTCTATTTTCACATAATCTCTTGCACATCTAGCATTCCAGTGTTAATACTATTGTAATTATTTTGCACTATAGCCTATTTATTGCCTTACCTCCATAACTTGCTACATTTGCACACACTGTATATATATTTTCTGTTGTATTTTTTGACTTTATGTTTTTTACCCCAAATGTAACTCTGTGTTGTTTTTATTGCACTGCTTTGCTTTATCTTGGCCAGGTCGCAGTTGTAAATGAGAACCTGTTCTCAACTGGCTTACCTGGTTAAATAAAGGTATAAAAAAAAAAAAAAAAAGGTTTTAATTCACTAATCTGTTCCGTTTCAAGTGGATACTATTATAACTGATACAGCTGGTAGATACATTTTGATACAGGGAACTCTTTTGAATGAGCATATTAATCTGGTTAATGTTTATGGTCAAAGAATCCCAAATTCTTTGAGAGAATTAATTTCTATTGATAGCCTCCATTCCTGTTAAAGTCCTAATGGCAGGGGACTTTAATTGCACTCTTGATCCTCATCTGGATCGCTCCTCTGGTTTAGACACTTGCCACTCGCAGAGTAGAAAGAAATTACAGCATTTAATTAAGGACTTTAATCTATGTGAACCTTGGAGGACTCAGAACCCGAGTAAAAGGGAGAATTCATGTTCACATTTAAATCATATTCTCATGTAGACTACTTTTTAGTTTCTTGCTCATTGCTTCACAATGTAGCAGGAAGTGGATATGATACTATTGTTTTGAATGACCATTCCCCTGTGTCATTATTCTATAGGGATACAAAACTAGTAAAAGGATCCTCTAGATGGCATTTGCATCCCAGATGGTAACAGGACCCAGACTTCTTACATTACGTTGGAGTGCATATAGATGTTTATTTGACATTGAACACTGATCAAACGTCAGCGAGTACCAGATGGGAGGCTTTCAAAGCACACATTTGGGGGCAAATTATACATTTTACCAGTTTAAAATCAAATAAATCAGAAAATGAGAGCAACGGACAGCAAAATCAGAGAATTGGAGAGGGAAGCTTTTTTGGATAACTCAGTCGAAGTAAACAAGGAATGATTTGGTCTTAAAGCTCAGTATGAAGAACTTCCCACCTCAAAGGCTGCAAACAGCTTAACTAGGCTGAAACAGTCCTATGATCAGGGGGATCATGGTTTAGACACTCGCAGAGTAGAAAGACATTTTGTAAATGTGATCGTTCAGATGTTTTTGCAACAATTGAACAAAAACCAGTTTTTGCTTATCATTATGGGGTATTGTGAGTAGATTGATGAGGGGAAAAAACAATTTCATCTATTTTACAATAAGGCTGTAACGTAACAAAATATCAAAAAAGTCCAGGGGTCTGAATACTTTCCGAATGCACTGGAAAGGCACACACCTAGACAGGTGTGTGCCTTTCCAAATCGTGTCCAACAAACTTAATTAGATAGAACCTGCTCTTACCATGAGAAACAGATTCCCCAATCTTCTCCTCCTCTTCTTCATCTTTAAAGTTGACATTCAGCTCCAGTGTTTGACTGCAGTCTTCCAGCTTCACTGATGCCATCTCTGGATATTGCGATGCAAACTGGCCTCCACTGTCACAATCAGGACCCAGTGACTGTAGGTTTGGACTCAGTGTGGAAGGAGAGAGGCAGGCTGGGTTTGTCCTCACTGTTGATGTTACCGGCCTCAGACTTATCTGAATCGGCCAGTAGTAATATAGAGAGCACAGACACAAAAGTTAGTGTTGACAGTTCTGGCACTTTCTTTATTCTCTAAAAATATTTTCACTTTTTTCTTGTTCAATTATCTAATTCAGTGACATCATTACAGTGCTAATACTCATTTTGGGTGCCGGTACTGTTTATATTAAAGTGCAGGAGCTCCACAATACTTTTGAGCTAATACCTAACCTATAGTAGATAAATGCATAAATGGCTCAAAATCCATTTAGTACAAGGTTACAGTTTGTCATAGACAGCACTATACTATTTTCCTGAATAACCTTGTCTTCACTGTATTACTTCAATCAAAAAAACAATTGTATTTCCTGTTCACACCATAGCAACATTTATTGATAAAGACAGAAACAACAGAATGTGTCTGAATATTAGTACACATGTAGAAAACTGATAATCATTACATTCAGCTTCGAAACAGTAGTGCGACCGTGAAATTGTCTCTATCTGATGCACCCGCACTGTCCTCACTGAAGTCCGTTGACGCTGACCGAGAGAGCGCAGCCATTTTACCAGCATGTGAATTTTACACAAAACCAAAAACATGCTAAACCAACTCAGAAATATCTAATAAATTGATTATTTATGAAAATATCATGAGAAAATTATGTACATTCACTCAGACAAACCCAAAATCTCTAGCTATGTGACTTGTAAAATCGTTTTTATCACGTTCTTTCACTCACTCGGTTTGACTCAAAAATAACACATCAAACCTTTACCAAACGTTACAATACCTTAACGGGTGTGTTAACTAGCATGTTATGACATGTTCTTTCGACATTATAAAGTTTAAACATGCTATTACATACCTGTAGCAATAAATACACACAAAGGTTATTTTCTTGACTGCACAGTTCTGGCGCTTTCTTCATTGTGAAGAATTGTGCGCGTGATGAAGTCATTACGTAATAACGTAAAATGACGTCATTACGTAGAATACACAATAACGTGAATCAAATTGACTGGCCATCTTGGCGACAAATATGATTTGACATTTGTTAGTTTAGATTTGTTTGTTTATTATCACATATGTGTATTCGTAAAAGTAATATAAACACATAACATTTTATATGATCAGATATTTTTTTATTTTTAAACATAACACATTGAATTATTGAACAATTACACATTACACATTATTGAACAATTATATTTGATTTATTTTCTTATTAACTAGTTAACCTACACATTCTGAACAATTATAGTTTCAAGCAGTGTATTGGTAGTTAATTAACATGCTACCTGACTGATCAACAATTATAGGTACAAGCTAATAACAAGGTATGCTATCTTAATAATAATAAATAATATGCCATTTAGCAGACGCTTTTTATCGTGCATACATTTTTGTGTATGGGTGGTCCCGGGGATCGAACCCACTACCCTGGCGTTACAAGCGCCGTGCTCTACCAGCTGAGCTACAGAGGACCATCTTATTGAACAAGCAACTTAACTCAAATAATGAAGTGTGCGCTAGGCATCTCTCTCCAGCTCTCTCCAGGTTGGGGCGGCAGGTAGCTTAGTGGTTAAGAGCGTTGTGTCAGTAACCGAAAGGTCACTGGTTCTAATCCCTGAGCTGACAATGTGAAAAATCTGTCGATGTGCCCTTGAGCAAGGCACTTAACCCTAATTGCTCCTGTAAGTCGCTCTGGATAAGAGCGTCTGCTAAATGACTAAAATGTAAAAAATGTAAATGTTGTTGTGCTGCCTGTGCACGAGCTGAACGCCTGCTGCTGACATCACTCATAATGCACTTTTGCAGCCAGGCACGTGTGTTGTGACTGAGTGTGTGACAGAGAAAATCGTTTTTGTGTCATTTAGAGAGAAAATGTGTGCATTTTAGCGTTTGAGTCACTTTTCAAAAGTTGCTAAAAGTTCCAAATAAGTTTTTAAAAGTTGTTAAATTTGTTGCTAGGTGCTGTTTGAAAAAAAAAGTAGCCAGGGTAGTCTGAAAAGTTGCTAAATCTAGCAACAAAATTGCTAAATTGGCAGCACTGGGCCCTAGCCCATTACATGAGAACAGAGTATCTGCCGCTGCCTCCTCCAGGACACTTCTACTTTGCATAGAGTTGATGTGTGGATTGTTTTTCTTTGTTTGTTTTTTCAACCTTTATTTAACTAGGCAAGTCAGTTAAGAACAAATTCTTATTTACAATGACGGCCTACACCGGCAAAACACGGACGACGCTGGGCCAATTGTGCGCTGCCCTGTGGGACTCCCAATCACGGCCGGTTGTGATAGCCTGGAATCTAAGTCACTGCATCTCAAGCACTGAGATGCAGTGCCTTAGACCGCTGAGCCACTCGGGAGCCTGTGGAATGTTGTCTCATTCCTCTTCAGTGGCTGTGCGAAGTTGCTGTATATTGACGGGAACTGGAACAAGCTGTGGTACACGTCGATCCAGCCCTCACAAACATGCTCAATGGGTGACATGTCTGGTGAGTATGCAGGACATGGAAGAACTGGGACATTTTCAGCCTCCAGGAATTGTGTACAGATCCTTGTGACATTGGGCCCTGCATTATCATGCTGAAACATGACGTGATGTCGGCAGGACAATGGGCCTCAGGATCTTGTCATGGTATCTCTGTGCATTACATTTTCCATTGATGAAATGCAATTTTGTTCCTTCTCCGTAGTTTATGCCTGCCCATACCATAACCCTGACACTAACATGGGGTACTGTGTTCATGACATTGACATCAGCAAACCGCTCGCCCACACACCACCATACACATGGTCTGCAGTTGTGAGGGTGGTTGGGCATACTGCCAAATTCTCTAAAACAAAGTTGGAGGCGGCTTATGGTAGAGAAATTACATTAAATTATCTGGCAACAGCTCTGGAGGACATTCCTGCAGTCAGCATGCCAATTGCATGCTCCCTCAAAACTTGAGACATCTGTGGCATTGTCAGTGGTAGAAAAAGCACCCAATTGTCATACTTGAGTAAAAGTAAAGATACCTTAATAGAAAATGACTCAAGTAAAACTGAAAGTCACCCAGTAAAATACTACTTGAGTAAAAGTCTATAAGTATGTTGTTTTAAATATACTTAAGTATCAAAAGTAAATGTAATTGCTAAAATATACTTTACTATCAAAAGTCAAAGTAAACGTATAAATAATTTAAAATTCCTCATTTTAAGTAAACCAGACGACACCATTTTATTTTTTAAATTGTATTTATGGATAGCCAGGGGCACACCAACACTCAGATTTTCTCTTGAAAATTACGTGAATTTGACAATTTTTCTGTCCTAAGCATTCAAAAAGTAACGAGTACTTTTAGGTGTCAGGGAAAATGTATGGAGTAAAATGTACATCATTTTCTTTTGGAATGTAGTGAAGTAAAAGTTGTCCAAAATATAAATAGTAAAGTACAGATACCCCAAAAAAGACTTAAGTAGTACTTTTAAGTATTTTTACTTCAGTACTTTACACCACTGGGCATTGTGTTGTGTGACAAAACTTCACATTTTAGAGTGTTTTTTTTTTTTACGGGGTATCTTATATATCCCAGCTTTACATAGGATGGAAGATAGGTTTACCCTGGCGTAACGTTTTGATAACAGTGTAAATCTCTCTAGGACAAGGTGACTTTGATAAATATATTCACCTGCATTTACCCCCCAAAAATGAAACACTAATTAACTGCTAATGTGGCTATCCTAAAGAACTACAAATGCCATGATGATTTGGACAAGACTGCCGAATCGAGGCAAAGGTAAGGATCTCTGGATTAACTATATAATGTTATCTAAATGTAGTAATGAATAAATAGGCTACATTTATTTAAATGGACAATTATGAAGGGGTGCACTTACCCCGCTACTTTAAAAAACGTCCCTTTTCTAAAAACAACATTTCATGAAATAACTCAAAAAGTGTAAACTGTAGCAATTTATTTCCCTTTATAGTTTATTAGCCTAAGCATGACCTTCATCCACATAATCCCCCCCCCCCCCCCAAATGTTGCTTTTTTGTGTCAGCAATTAGACATTGTTCTTAGGGGGGGCGAGTTACCCCCTAGTACCCTACCGCCAGCCTCCTCTAGGTACATAGGATGGCTACTTCCCAACCAGAACCCTGGCCTGATGCGAACGTGAGTAGATTATGTTGAAAACAACAGTCGGCCATCTTGGAGACCGTCTCTACCTCTTATACCTCAGTGGTCAGGCGGGCACCATTCTTCAGATAAAGAAAAAAGAGCTAAAACTGTGCTGTAAAGACAATAGCTGTTGTGTCCGTTTCAAATGTATTACTACAGTTATGTAATAGCACGTTTCAACTTTCTAATTTAGAAAGAACATTTCATAACATGCTAGGTTACAAATACGTCAAGGTATTATCAAGTTTGGTAAAGGTTTTAGCTACGTGTTATTTTTGTGTCAAACCAAGTGAGTGAAGAACGTGATAAAAACTATTTTACAAGTCACATAGCTAACTAGTGACTTTGGGCTTGTCTGCGTTATTGAATGTACATAATTTCGTCAAGATAATTTAATAAAGAATCAATTTATTTGAGATTTCTGAGTTCGTTTACATCAACATACTTCACTGCAGACAGTGCGGATGCATTAGAGAGAGAAGTTGACGGTTGCACTACTATTTTGAAGCTGCCTGAATGTAGTGTCCAGCAGTTTTCTACATGTGTTGTAATCTAGGGTTGGAACCGGTTCAGGGAACAGAACCGAAAAAGAACCGGAAACTAAAGTGTTCTATACTTTTCAGGAACAGCAGTTATTTTAAAAGCATGTAATCCAGGTAATAACCTTATTTTACTTTCCGGGTATTTTTCTCCAGTCCCACAAAAATCGCAACAAAGCTCACTCTAGAAACGTATTCCAGTTACTGCCTGCCAGCTGGAATGGAAATCTTTGCCAGTGGGTGTGCGTGTGGAAACTACCTGCTCCTTTCCTCTGAAGCATAGGTTACTGTATCCTACTGACAATGTTACAAGCATGATTCAGAAATTAAGGAGCATGGACGGCTTGTTCAATAGGGCGATATGGGCGACGCACTGCCAAACGGGAAAGGGAAGGGATTTTTTTTCTAATCAATTATATCACGGCAACAGCAGTTATCAGTGTTCACGTCTGATCTGCCAGCCACTAAATGTCAAATCAGGCTAAAGTCGTGCTTCAAATGGCCCCGCCTGTTTTTTGGGCGATTTCAGTCAGGTTGAAAATCGCCCAGAAGTCTCTCATAGCCTGTCATGTAAAATCTATTTGTTTCACATTTCAAAGCTTTCAATACATTCTCTATGGGTGTCTGTGTGCATGCACTTACGCGCTTTCGTCATACGTGACGTAACGTTGAACGTAACTAAGACAATGGCGGCTACCAGAGTCTATGTTGCGACCTGCTGTGTGGCGTTATTTTATGTTTTTAATTTGTAGACTTAGTTTACAAACATTCTGCAAACATTCTGCTTTGGACTGATCTTCGGTTTTGGACTGATCTTGTTGATCGTGTACATACCCGCTACGAACGGACTAAATAATGAAAACGCTGCTGGCAGCGGAATCCCAATACAGCTGGGAGACTTGACTGGATGACAGAGTCCCGGACAGAGAGGTGGAGCCGGCCACCTTCACCCTGGTCAGAGCGGACCGCGATCCTGGTAAGAGAGCGACTCTGTACCCCGACATTGAACTGCTTTCTGTGTCATTGAACCTTGCTATTGTTGATAAAACAAGTTTACTGGAGAACGGAGAAAAAGTAGAGACTTTTGGACAAGGTGGATAATTGTATAATATAAGGCAGTTTATTCAGAGGTAAAGATATCTGGAATCGCGTGCACGGACCCGTTCGTCAAACTCGTAGGGAGTTTATCAGAAGAGCCCCTAAACATTGTGTGCTGACATTTTATACAATAAAATGAAGTAGGTTGAATCTAGTAGTTCTGATCTTCTGATTGGTCCTGATGAGTTGGGCGATGTCACCTCCAGGCTAGTGTCACTGTTGCATTGGCTCTGAGTCGGGTTCTCTGTCTTCAGATGTTCAGCCTAAGAGAAGAGGATTTGTGTGTGTGTGTGTGTGTTTGTTATCAGTGTGTGTGTGTGTGTGTGTGTTTGTTATCAGTGATGATGTTTGTGTGTGTGTGTGTGTGTTTATCAGTGATGATGTGTGTGTGTGTGTGTGTGTGTGTGGGTGTGTGTGTGTGTGTCCTCAGGGCAAGAACTTGTGAGTTGGAAGAACTGAGAGACCTATGGCGTGTGTGTTATCCTTAGCCACCTGCTGACAAGGCTGACAAGATAGGACTCTTGTTCATTGTATTGAATACAAAGGCCCAACACAAAATGGGTCATGCACAAGATTTTAGTCAGACCAAGCTATAACATTATATATTTACTACGACAGTACATTCAACCAAAAGCTAATATAACAAAGGCATCAGAGATTATTTATAATCTGTCACAGAAACTGGAATCCATCTCCCCAGATCAGTCAATAAATGCTTCTGGTATTGACTTATATGCTGCCCCTGTCTTCATGTTGTTGCTGGACATATCTTTTTTTAAATGTGTGTAGGTCACCTAAATCATCAGAAAAATTGCCCCTCCTGAGAATTTTTTCAGGAGCCGCCACTGTTAAGGAGATATGTTTAATTTGAGAAGAATGGATGAACTTTTTCAATGCTAGTTAAGGATACTATAGTCACCACGTTTCACATTGGATTTATTAACGACATAAAGGTACGACCTGTTTTTATTTATAGTGCTACACTGCACTGCACAAACAAGGTTGTTAGCTAGCTAGCTAACATCTGCTCTGTTCCAACATTAAACAAACTCTGAAGTTCAAAGACATTCAAAGTACCTCCATAGAAGCCGGTCCTCCGTAGGTATAATTCTGTGGGCCTAATTCAGATAATGCAGGTCATAACACGATGCCCAGCGGTTCAAGGCAAGCTACCTCTATCCTCTAACGAGCTCTCCACACCCGCAAAATGTCGCACCTTACACTGTGATTGGCAGCACAGTGTGCTCTGAATGATTTTCTTATACAGATACTCTGTGGTGTGCTAGTGTATTTATTCTCCCACTTGGATGTCACTTCCACAAGCTTTAAATTGAGGGCCAGGTTGTCAGGATGGGTAATGTACAATACACATTAATTACAAGTACTCCTAAAGATACACTTAATTTTAACTAGCTAAATCCTGTGTAACAACTAGTAATTACATTGTACTTGGCAAACATTACATTTACTATGCTTTGAAATAGTGTCTTATTCTTTGAAATAGTGTCTTATTCTTCATCTGGGTATTGTATTTATTATGGATCCCCATTACTCTTCCAAAATTAAGGCAGTTCATACAATTTTAAAAACATTACAATACATTCACAGATTTCACAACACACTGTGTGCCCTCAGGCCCCTACTCCACCACTACCACATATCTACAGTACAAAAATCCATGTGTACGTGTGTGTATAGTGCGTATGTTATCGTGTGTGTGTGTATGCATGTGTCTGCACCTATATTTGTGTTGCTTCACAGTCCCCGCTGTTCGATAAGGTGTTTTTTTAATCTGTTTTAAAAAATCTAATTGTAGTACTTGCATCAGTTACTTGATGTGGAATAGAGTTCCATGTAGTACTGTGCGCCTCCCATAGTCTGTTCTGGACTTGGGGACTGTGAAGAGACCTCTGGTGGCATGTCTTGTAAGGGATGCATGGGTAACCGAGCTGTGCGCCAGTAGCTCAAACAGACAGCTCGGTGCACCCAACATGTCAACACCTCTCATAAACACAAGTAGTGATGAAGTCAATCTCTCCTCCACTTTGAGCCAGGAGATATCGAGTTGCATATTATTAATATTAGCTCTCTTTGTACATCCAAGGCGCAGCCGTGCTGCCCTGTTCTGAGCCAATTGCAATTTTCATAAGTCCTTTTTTGTGGCACCTGAACACACGACTGAACAGTAGTCCAGGTGTGACAAAAATAGGGACCTGCCTTGTTGATAGTGCGGTTAATTGTATTTATTTATTTATTTCACCTTTATTTAACCAGGTAAGCCAGTTGAGAACAAGTTCTCATTTACAACTGCGACCTGGCCAAGATAAAGCAAAGCAGTGCGATAAAAACAACAACACAGAGTTACATATGGGGTAAAACAAAACATAAAGTCAAAAATACAACAGAAAATATATATACAGTGTGTGCAAATGTAGCAAGTTATGGAGGTAAGGCAATAAATAGGCTATAGTGCAAAATAATTACAATTAGTATTAACACTGGAATGATAGATGTGCAAGAGATGATGTGCAAATAGAGATACTGGGGTGCAAATGAGCAAAATAAATAACAATATGGGGATGAGGTAGTTGGGTGGGCTAATTTCAGATGGGCTGTGTACAGGTGCAGTGATCGGTAAGGTGCTCTGACGCTTAACTGATGCTTAAAGTTAGTGAGGGAGATAAGAGTCTCCAGCTTCAGAGATTTTTGCAATTCGTTCCGGTCATTGGCAGCAGAGAACTGGAAGGAATGGCGGCCAAAGGAGGTGTTGGCTTTGGAGATGACCAGTGAGAGATACCTGCTGGAGGGCATACTGGTGGGTGTTGCTATGGTGACCAAAGAGCTAAGATAAGGCAGGGATTTGCCTAGCAGTGATTTATAGATGGCCTGGAGCCAGTGGGTTTGGCGACAAATATGTAGTGAGGACCAGCCAACAAGAGCGTACAGGTCACAGTGGTGGGTAGTATATGGGGCTTTGGTGACAAAACGGATGGCACAGTGATAGACTACATCCAATTTGCTGAGTAGAGTGTTGGAGGCTATTTTGTAAATGACATCGCCGAAGTCAAGGATCGGTAGGATAGTCAGTTTTACGAGGGCATGTTTGGCTTTGTTGCGAAATAGGAAGCCGATTCTAGATTTAACTTTGGATTGGAGATTCTTAATGTGAGTCTGGAAGGAGAGTTTACAGTCTAACCATACACCTAGGTATTTGTAGTTGTCCACATACTCTAGGTCAGACCCGTTGAGAGTAGTGATTTTAGTCAGGTGGGCGGGTGCCAGCACCGTTCGATTGAAGAGCATGCATTTAGTTTTACTAGTGTTTAAGAGCAGTTGGAGGCTACTGAAGGAGTGTTGTATGGCATTGAAGCTCGTTTGGAGGTTTGTTAACACAGTGTCCAATGAAGGGCCAGATGTATACAAAATGGTGTCATCTGCGTAGAGGTGGATCTGAGAGTCACCAGCAGCAAGAGCGACATCATTGATATACACAGAGAAAAGAGTCGGCCCAAGAATTGAACCCTGTGGCACCCCCATAGAGACTGCCATAGGTCCAGACAACAGGCCCTCCGATTTGACACATTGAACTCTATCTGAGAAGTAGTTGGTGAACCAGGCGAGGCAGTCATTTGAGAAACCAAGGCTATTTAGTCTGCCAATAAGAATGCAGTGGTTGACAGAGTCGAAAGCCTTGGCCAGGTCGATGAAGACGGCTGCACAGTACTGTCTATTATCGATCGCGGTTATAATATCATTTAGGACCTTGAGCGTGGCTGAGGTGCACCCATGACCAGCTCGGAAACCGGATTGCATAGCGGAGAAGGTACGGTGGGATTCGAAATGGTCGGTGATCTGTTTGTTAACTTGGCTTTCAAAAACATTCGTAAGGCAGGGCAGGATGGACATAGGTCTGTAACAGTTTGGATCTAGAGTGTCACCCCCTTTGAAGAGGGGGATGACCGCGGCAGCTTTCCAATCTCTGGGGATCTCAGACGTTACGAAAGAGAGGTTGAACAGGCTAGTAATAAGGGTTGCGAAAATTTCGGCGGCTAATTTTAGAAAGAAAGGGTCCAGATTGTCTAGCCCAGATTATTTGTAGGGGTCCAGATTTTGCAGCTCTTTCAGAACATCAGCTGTCTGAATTTGTGTGAAGGATAAGCGGGGGGGCATGGGCAAGTTGCAGCGGAGGGTGCAGAGCTGGTGGCCGGGGTAGTGGTATCCAGGTGGAAAGCATGGCCATCCGTAGCAAAATGCTTGTTGAAATTCTCGATTATTGTAGATTTATCGGTGGTGATAGTGTTTTCCTAGCCTCAGTGCAGTGGGCAGCTGGGAGGAGGTGCTCTTATTCTCCATGGACTTTACAGTGTCTCAAAACTTTTTGGAGTTAGTGCTACAGGATGCACATTTCTGTTTGAAAAAGTTAGCCTTTGCTTTCCTAACTGCTTGTGTATATTGCTTCCTGACTTCCCTGAAAAGTTGCATATCGCGGGGGCTATTTGATGCTAATGCAGTACGCCACAGGATGTTTTTGTGCTGGTCAAGGGCAGTCAAGTCTGAGGAGAACCAGGGGCTATATCTGTTCTTAGTTCTGTCTTTTTTGAATGGGGCATGTTTATTTAAGATTGAGAGGAAATTACTTTTAAAGGACAACCAGGCATCCTCTACTGACGGAATGAGATCTATATCCATCCAGGATACCTGGGCCAGGTCAATTAGGAAGGCCTGCTCGCTAAAGTGTTTTAGGGAGCGTGTGACAGTGATGAGGGATGGTCGTTTGACCGCGGACCCGTTACGGACGCAGGCAATAAGGCAGTGATCGCTGAGATCCTGGTTGAAGACAGCAGAGGTGTATTTAGAGGATGATATCTATGAGGGTACCCATGTTTACGGATTTAGGGTTGTACCTGGTAGGTTCGTTGATAATTTGTGTGAGATTGAGGGCATCTAGTTTGGATTGTAGGATGGCCGGGGTGTTAAGCATATCCCAATTTAGGTCATCAAGCAGTATGAACTCTGAGGATAAATGGGGGGCAATCAATTCACATATGGTGTCCAGGGCACAGCTGGGGGGTGAGGGGGGTCTGTAGCAAGCGGCAACAGTGAGAGACTTATTTCTGGAAAGGTGGATTTTTAGAAGTAGAAGCTCAAACTGTTTGGGCACAGACCTGGATAGTATGATAGAGCTCTGCAGGCTATCTCTACAGTAGATTGCAACTCCACCCCCTTTGGCAGTTCTATCTAGACGGAAAATGTTGTAGTTGGGGATGGACATTTCAGAATTTTCGGTGGCCTTCCTAAGCCAGGATTCAGACACTGCTAGAACATCAGGGTTGGCGGAGTGTGCTAACGCAGTGAATAACTCAAACTTAGGAAGTAGACTTCTGATGTTAACATGCAGAAAACCAAGGCTTTTACGGTTACAGAAGTCAACAAATGATAGCTCCTGGGGAGTAGGAGTGATACTGGGGGCTGCAGGGCCTGGGTTAGCCTCTACATCACAAGAGGAACAGAGGAGGACTAGAATAAGGATACGGCTAAAGGCTTTAAGAACTGGTCTTCTAGTGCATTGGGTACAGAGAATAAAGGGGGCAGATTTCCGGGCGTTATAGAAAAGATTCAGGGCATTATGTACAGACAAGGATATGGAAGGATATTAGTACAGTGGAGGTAAACCTAAGCGTTGGGTAACAATGAAATAGATAGCATCATTGGAGGCACCGATTGAGCCGGTCTCGGCGTGTATGGGGGGTGGAACAAAGGAACTATTTGAGGGAGTTTGAGAGGGACTTGGGGTTCTACAGTGAAATTGTATAATAAGAACTAACTGGAACAGCAATAGGCAAGGCATATTGACATGGGAGAGAGGCATAAAGCAATCACAGGTGTTATTAGAGAGAGCTAAGACAACAACTGGTAATGGCGATAAAGTTTGGTCTGAGGCTAAACAGAATAAACAGGACAGGGTACCTTGTAAAGGAACAGTCCAGCAGGCATCAGCTGCACAGCTAAGTGATCATAAGGTCCAGTGAACAGCAATATGTGAGTCCGAGAGCAGTTCAAATTGGTGCTTCAGCACAGCGAGTTTGCGGTTGTAGTTTGCGTGTGCTAGCGGGCCGGGGCTAGCAGATGGATCTTCTTGGTCATCGCAACGGGAAGCCTGTTGAAACCACAGACGATTACGTCGGAAGACGAGTCGTGATGGATCGGCAGGGCTCCGTGTCGACTCTAGGAGGTCCCGTCCGGTTGACAGAGAGGTAGATAGCCGGGAGATGTGCTTGACTCAAGGCTAGCTCAAGGCTGATTAGCCAACAACAACATTCATTTGGTTGCAGCTAGCTAGTTGCGATTATCCAGTGTTAAAGGTCCAGTGATTCAGTGATTCCGGCAGAAAATCCGATAGGTTCTGGGTCGATAACTCGCTGTGCAGACAGTGCAGACTGGCCGATAATAGTCCAGACTAGAGCTGGCTGGTAGGTAGTGCAGGCCACGGACAATGGAGAAAAAGCCGCTAACGGTGGCTAATAGCAAGCAGCTAGTTAGCTGGTTAGCTGGCTACTCCCGTCCGGTAGACAGAGAAGTAGATAGCCGGGGCTAGCTCAAGGCTCAAGGCTAACTGATGCTACGGGGGCAGTGGTGATTAGCCTACAGCAACATCCATTCGGTTGCGGCTAGCTAGATCCGGTGTTAAGGTCCAGTGATTCAGTTATTCCGGCAGAAAATCTGATGTTCTGGGTGAAAACCGCCAACGGTGGCTAATAGCAAGTAGCTAGTTAGCTAGTTAGCTGGCTGGCTAGTTTCAACTGGAGATTCTAGATAAAGGTGAGTAAATAATAGAATTTGTTCTACATTGAGCTTTTAGTTTTAGAAATACTTATTCCTTTCCATCCACTCTGAAACTAACTGCAACTCTTTGTTAAGTGTTGCAGTCATTTCAGTCGCTGTAGTAGCTGACATGTATAGTGTTGAGTCATCCGCATACATAGACACTTGTGTTAGATCTGTTTTCATAAGCTCAACCAAGTTAACCCAGATGGGATGCTTTATTTTGGAGGCAAGTGCTAGCAACAACATTGACTGGAGATATATTTTGAACAGTGCACATTAATGTTTAAGTAATTGTATTTTACCAGGTAAGTTGACGAACACATTCTCATTTACAGCTACAACCTGGGAAATAGTTACAGTGGAGAGGAAGGGGGATGAATGAGCCGATTGGAAGCTAGGGATGATTAGGTGGCTGTGATGGTCTGAGGGACAGATTGGTAATTCAGCCAGGACACTGGGGTTAACACCCCTACTCTTACGATAAGTGGCATGGGATCTTTAGTGACCGCAGACAGTCAGGACACCCGTTTAACATCCCATCCGAAAGATGGCACACATGATTTTAACCCAATTTATAAGAGATTGTCCAAAATCGAAATGCTCCAGGCATTTATATATAAACCCCAGTCGTACTTTATCAAATGCCTTTTCGAAGTCTGCTATGAATAGTAGGCCTGGTTTCCCAGATTTTCCATAGTGTTCTATTGTTTCCAGTACTTGCCTTACATTATCTCCAATGTATCGCCCATGTAAAAAACCTGTCTGATTAGAATTAATAATCATTTACATTACATTTTAGTCATTTAGCAGACGCTCTTATCCAGAGCGACTTACAGTTAGCCTATACATTATTATTTTATCGAACCCACAACCCTGGCGTTGCAAACGCCATGCTCTACCAACTGAGCTACATCCCTTGCCGGCCATTCCCTCCCCTACCCTGGACGACGCTGGGCCAATTGTGCGCCGCCCCATGGGTCTCCCGGTCGCGGCCGGCTACGACAGAGCCTGGATTCGAACCAGGATCTCTAGTGGCACAGCTGCCTTAGACCACTGCGCCACTCGGGAGACACATGTCCGGCAATACCTTTTTAATTCTATGTGCTATACATTTTGCTAGAATTTTTGTGTAAGGGGCCGCCAATTTTTTAAATGGACTCTATATATATATATATATATATATATATATATATATATATATATATATATATATATATATATTATTTAGCAGACGCTCTTATCCAGAGCGACTTACAGGAGCAATTAGGGTTAAGTGCCTTGCTCAAGGGCACATCGACAGATTTTTCACCTAGTCGGCTGAGGGATTAGAACCAGCGACCTTTCGGTTACTGGCACAACGCTCTTAACCACTAAGCTACTCTATATCTTTATATTTTCCACTTGTATCCTGTTTCAGTAATAACGAAATCAGACCTTCTTCTTGAGTGTCTGATAATCTACCATTTACATAGGAGTGATTAAAACATGCTAATAACGGTCCTCTGAGTATATAAAAAAAGGTTTGGTATACCTCGACTGTGTTGTTTGTCAGACCAGGAGACTTCTGTCTGTAGCGTCAGAGAAGTTTGGCCTACACATCTAAAGGTGAGACTCACCAACAAGTTCATGTCTGTTGTTTCGCTCTAGGACGCCTACAAGTGTCTGAAGGTAGCAGGTACCAGTTTAAAACATTTGTGGAAGTAAATATTGAAGTATTTAGTGCCCAAAAAAGGTGTTAATTTATATATATGTTTTACTTATCTTTCTTAATCTCTGAAATACAGGACAGAAACTTCAAAACCAACTTCCCTTTGAAAATGATTAGCAATATCATCCCCCACTCACTATCACAAGGGTTAGCAAATGTCAGGATCAATTCCATTTAAATTACAGTCAATTCACAAAGTAACCCAAATTCCAATTCCACATTTTCCTCATTCAAAAGCATTGAAGAATATTGGAATTGTATGTCAGAATTACAGAATTCAACCTAGCAATAGACTGGGTCAACTTAGGGAGGTCTAATTTATCAAGATCATTTATAGATAGATAGAACCTGCTCTTACCATAAGAAACAGATTTCCCAATCTTCTCCTCCTCTTCTTCATCTTTAATGTTGACATTCAGCTCCAGTGTTTGACTGCAGTCTTCCAGCTTCACTGATGCCATCTCTAGATCCTGCAGTGCAAACTGGGTCACAATCAGTGTGAAGGGAGGCAGGCTGGGTTTGTACTCACTGTCAATCTGGTAAATCTGAATAGGATCCCAGTACTAAATAGAAGTCTGAGATCAACTTCCTGGTCCTTCCCTCTGCATGCCACACCCCCTCCCATTGTACTGTATGCATGAACACATTTGGAACAATGACTGCCTAAAATGCTGTGGTTCTACAAACACAGTAGGAAAGGTTGTGGTAGACGTGGGCCATCACAGGTGAGTTCACAGCTCTTACTGGTCATAAATGTCAATGACTCACCCTCAAATGGCCCATCAATACCAGAGCTCTACAAAACTATTTACGGTAACGCTTCCTTTTATGGGGTCCTTATTACAGTGTAATTACATGTAACTACACCGTAACAAGACTATTTACATAATCAACTGGATATTTGAACAGTCTGACCCTCAATATAGTCCTGGGCATATATTGAACTCCAACAATGGGGGATGGAAAGGGTCTGTTAAAATGAATACTGTAGTGGTGTGAGAAAGGTAACCCAAGCTTCCTCTCTGGTTCCACTCCCCAATAGTAAGTGGGTCATTGTTGATTTGTTGTGGTAATGCTGTCCCTGGACTTTGGTACCGTATAAAACACTTTAAAATGACACTACTTTTCCCCCCATTTTATTTCACTGTTATTTAATAAGAAACATATGTAAGTCCTTTATACTGCAAAACATTTATTTGTATGCATTGTAGCAAATAATGGTGGCTAGCAAATTGGCTTGTCCCAATGGTGATGTGTAAAGGTGTAGTGACATGTTTTGACTAGATAATAGACATGTAAATTATTTTGAATGCCATGAATTAAACAAAACCATTGTATTTACTGTATAGATAAACCAAAAAACAAAGGTTGACCAGCACAAATTAATGTAGAATGTTTATTTTTCATTACCAGATCAATTACGTTCATTACAGTTATCCAAATATATTTATCAATGACAAAAAGAATGAATCTAGTTTTAAAAGACAATTTAATAAACACATGTAGTCGTTTCGTAGCATGTGTATCATTAAACAAAAGTTATGTAGTAAAAACTAATCCATCCAAAGTAATGGTGAAAACTGATCATCACACCATCTCTATCTGATACATGTGTCTACGAGCTCATTCCCACAGAATACTGCAGAGGGACAACTTGGTGTCAGAGAAAAACTTACTATATGTTACAAAAAAATATACCACTCAATTTAGTATGATACAGTATGTTATGTTACATTCATAGGCCAATGTAATGTAATACGATTTCTAGGATATAGTATCTTACGAATTAGAATTCGTTCAATGTTACAAATTTGCGATATGTATGATATTTTACGAATTCCAATTTGTTGTTTTAAACATTAATTAACATGCAAAGTATTTGTTGTTTTTAACATTAATTAACATACTAACATGCAAAGTACACTATATATACAAAAGTATGTGGATTCGGCTATTTCAGCCACACACTTTGCTGACAGGTGTATAAAATCTCCATAGACAAACATTGGCAGTAGAATGGCCTTACTGAAGAGCTCAGTGACTTTCAATGTGGCATCGTCATAGGATGCCACTTCTCCAACAAGTCAGTTGGTCCATTTTCCGACCAACCACCCTCCTTTTGTTTTTGCCTGATAGGGACATTTGTAAATGTTTCAACTCCATGTTCATCATCTCCAGCACCACCCCAACATATGTGAAAATTGCGCGTTTCTATGTTCTGTACTAAAAAAGGAAATGGGATTCATCAGACCAGGCTATGTTTTTCTATTTTTCCAGTGTCTAGTGTTTTCATTCCATAGCCCACTGCAACTGCAGTTTCTTGTTTTCTGCTGAAGGCTAATGGGGATCCATAATAAATACACCACAACTACATCATTAAGGATCATAGCTTTCACCTGGGTTCACCTGGTCAGTTTATATCATGGAAAAGAGCAGGTGTCCTTAATGTTTTGTACACTCAGTGTATGTTGTGTCTACTAGCTCATTTCCCACAGAAAACTGCAGAGGGAAGCAGTACCACCCAGTCAACCATCAGACTCCATTATAAGACGCCTCAAAAGAGGATTTAACCCTAAGGGCAAATCCAAGGTCAGAAGAAGCTATCTAAGCACAGCAAAACTGACAAGGTCAGTAAAGTAAATAGAGGCTAACATTCTACAACGCTCCCTTTCCTCTGCACAGTTCTCTCACAGTGAGAAACAATAGGATTACAATAGTGTTCTATGCTTTCTTCATTTGATCCAATCCACTACCACTTCTTATGTTACGTTGGTGTGTTTTTACGTTGCCCAATCAGTATAAACTCTTGCCATATTAAGAGCAGAAGTAAGGATTCTCTCCTGTGTGTTCTGATGACCTTTTAGCTCAGCTGTTGTTTTAAAACATTTTCTACAGTCAGATCAGTGGTAAGGCTTCTCTCCTTTATGTTTACCTTTGTGTCTTTTTAAATGGCCCATTTGAGATACAATCTTTCCACAGTCAGAGCAGGAAAACGGCTTTTATCCTGTGTGTGTTCTCTGATGAACTTTTAGCTGAGATGATGTTGTGAAGCATTTTACACAATCAGAGCAGGAGTAAGGCTTCTCTCCTGTGTGTATCCGTTGGTGTGATTTTAACTTGTCCTGTACAGAGAAACTCTTGCCACAGTCAGAGCAGAAGTAAGGCTTCTCTCCTGTATGTATACGTTCATGTTTTTCTAAGTGTCCCAGTCGAGAAAAACCCTTCCCACAGTCAGAGCAGGAGTAAGGCTTCTCTCCTGTGTGTGTTCTCTGATGAACTTTTAGCTCAGTTGATGTTGTGAAGCATTTTACACAGTCAGAGCAGGCGTAAGGCTTCTCTCCTGTGTGTATACGTTCATGTTGTTTTAAGGTGCCCAGTTGAGAGAAACTTTTCCCACAGTCAGAGCAGGCGTAAGGCTTCTCTCCTGTGTGTATACGTTCATGTCGTTTTAAGGAGCCCGGTTGAGAGAAACTTGCCCCACAGTCAGAGCAGGAGTAAGGCTTCTCTCCTGTGTGTATACGTTCATGTTTTTTTAAGTTGCCAGGTTGAGAGAAACTCTTCCCACAGTCAGAGCAGGAGTAAGGCTTCTCTCCTGTGTGTATACGTTCGTGTTTTTTTAAGTTGCCAGGTTGAGAGAAACTTGCCCCACATTCAGAGCAGGAGTAAGGCTTCTCTCCAGTGTGCACTCTCTGATGAACTGTCAGAGCCTGTGATGTTGTGAAGCTCTTTCCACAATACATATTCTCTCCTGTGTGTATTTTTAGCTTTGATAGAATTGGGAAAATCTTCTCAATATGTGGGCAGTGGTGAGACCTCTTAGCTCTGCGATCTTCCAGCTGTTGCTCTCTGGATGTAGAGGGTGTCTCAATGTCACCTGTGTGAACAGCATTTTAAAAAAAGTCAATTGGTGTGATATGCAATGAGTGTACAAAACATTATGAACTCTTTCCATGACATAGAATGACCAGGTGAGAGCTATGATCCCTCATGGATGGCACTTGTTAAATCCACTTCAGATCAGTGTCGATGAAGGGGAGGAGACAGATTAATGAAGGACTTTTAAGCCTTGAGACATGGATTGTGTATGTGTGCCATTCAGAGGGTGAATGGTGTGTTTTAATCAAATCAAATACAAAAGCTGAAGAATATACGCACATCCAGGTAATCAAATCCACCATATGCACTGAGCTTGTCTGACAGGTGAAGCGCATTAAATACTAAATAAATGATAAGCGTACCAGAGAGTCTGTTGTAACGTTTTATTGTTAAGCCTTTATTACAGCAAAGACTAAAAACAGTTGCATTGATTCGTGAATGACATTTCCGAAATGGAACGGTTTATTTATTGTTTACGCTAATTATTCAAGAGTTGCTTTGTTATTTTAAAACCAAAAATGCTTGATTGCATTTCAATGACTTGCATGCTGTGTGATGACATGAAAAAATGACTGATTGATACAGTAGCCTATATACAGTGTGCAAGAGTATTCCAAGATAAATATACAACACAGGGAATTAATGATCAATGGAAACAGTTGTTTTTCAGTTCAACATCTGTTTAGTATCTATGTAGGGGTTCCAGTCCGGGACTCATAGCTACATGTGGCAAGTTAGCATTGGTCCAAATGGTCTATACATTGAGCCTGAAACGGGATACTTGGTATTTGGCTTTTAGCCCAATGTTATTGCAAGGAATTCTAATTGGTCAACCATAGGCAAGGCTTGGGCATAAACTACATCCTGTCTCTTTGTTCAGTGGAGAAAACACTGAGGACAGGGAAGAATAAACATATACAATCTACTTTCAAGCATAACAATGATTGGTTCTCTTTGAATAAATATATTTTTCTCCCCCTGATTTGCTCTGGGGTCTGTGTTATTGAAGAAAAACATCAACTGCTAACAAGTGCATTCAGAAAGTATTCAGACCCCCTTGACTTTTCCACATTTTGTTACGTTGCAGCCTTATTCTAAAATGGATTAAAAAAGAAATAATCCTCAGCAATCTACACACAATACCCCATAATGACAAAGCGAACAGTTTTTTTTTTATGTTGCTAATATATTAAAAATAAAACAGAACTACCCTATTTACATAAGTATTCAGAACATTTGCTATGAGACTCGAAATTGAGCCCAGGTGCAACCTGTTTCCATTCATCATCCTTGAGATGTTTCTACAACTTGATTTGAGCCAATCCTTGGTAAATTCAATTGATTGGACATGATTTGGTAAGGCACACACCTGTTTATATAAGGTCCCACAGTTGACAGAGCATGTCAGAGTAAAAACCAAGCCATGAGGTCGAAGGAGTTGTCTGTAGAGCCCCAAGACAGGAATGTGTCATGGCACAGATCTGGGGAAGGGTACCAAAACATGTCTACAGCATTGAAGGTCCCCAAGAACACAGTGGCCTCCATCATTCTTAAATGGAAGAAGTTTGGAACCCCCAAGACTCTTCCTAGAGCGGCCGCCCGGCCAAACTGAGCAATCGGGGGAGAAGGGCCTTGGTCAGGGAGGTGACCAAGAACACGATGGTCACTAACAGAGCTCTAGAGTTCCTCTGGAGATGGGAGAACCTTCCAGAAGGTCAACCATCTCTGCAGTACTCCAGCAATCAAGCCTTTATGGTAGAGTGGCCAGACGGAAGCCAATCTTCAGTAAAATGCACATGACAGTACGCTTGGAGTTTGCCAAAAGGCACCTAAAGACTCTCAGACCATGAGAAACAAGATTCTCTGGTTGGATGAAACCAAGATTGAACTCTTTGGCCTGAATGCCAAGCGCCATGTCTGGAGGCAACCTGGCACCATCCCTAAGGTGAAGCATGGTGATGGCAGCATCATGCTGTCGGGTTGTTTTACAGCGTCAGGGACTGGGAGACTAATCAGGATCAAGGCAAAGATGAGCTGAGCAAAGTACAGAGAGACATCCTTGATGAAAACCTGCTCCCGAGTGCTCAGGACCTCAGACTGGGACGCAGGTTCACCTTCCAACAGGACAACGACCCTAAGCACACAGCCAAGACAACACAGGAGTGGCTTCGGGACAAGTCTCAATGTTCTTGAGCAGCCCAGCCAGAGCCCGGACTTGAACCCGATCTAACATCTCTGGAGAAACCTGAAAATAGCTGTGCAGCAGCGCTCCCCATCCAACCTGACAGAGCTTGAGAGGATCTGCAGACAAGAATGGGAGAAACTCTCCAAATACAGATGTGTCAAGCATGTAGCGTCATACCAAAAAATACTCTATATTCGCTGCCAAAGATGCTTCAACAAAGTACTGAATCCATTTTTTATTTTTTATAATCTACCTAAAATGTCTAAAAACCTGTTTTTTCTTTGTCATTATGGGGTAGTGTAGATTGACGAGGGCAAAATAACAACAAAACATGGAAAAAGTCAAGGGGTCTGAATACTTTCCGAAGGCACTGTATATGTTGGGGTCAATGAAGGGTGGATAGGAACTTGGTGCATGGAAAGTTACTGAGGGAGCAGGGGAAGTGCAGAATTCATCTTTTGTTCCTAAGGAGGGAGGCAAAGGACAACAGTCTAGTTTCAGTTCCTGATAAGGCAGGCCAGTTGCGGAACTAGGGAGGAGCAAGGAATCCGGCTCGAGGTCATGTCAACAGATGAAGTGAGTAGAAACCTCTGGGAGGGGGGCCAGAGGGGCCCACCACAACGACCCTCCTACTACAGTCCTATCTCACACGCATATACTTTCACGCCCACGAAGGTTCTAGCATCAGGCAGGGCCATGACTACACCAGTGAGAAGAACCAATTAAGTTCCTGACTAGCAACAGAGATGTGTTGACCCCGTCTAGTAGGAGGTTATAAATATATATGTGCTTGTGTAATCATGCTTTGTCTTTGCAGCTGTTTGACCCTGTGGGTGAATAAACTTAGTTTGAGCTTTCCTAGATGTCTGTTTTAGTTTGTTCAGAACTTGACAGAATGCTTCATAATGAAAAAGGTTCATAATGAAAAATTATCTAACGGGCAAAATTATGAACGCGATGTGCTTTATCTATTACCTAGTGCACAAGTTGACTACAGGTCTTTATTTAAATAGTACTAATATTCAAAACCCAAAAAACGTCACTAAGCAGAATACTAACAAAATGCTAACTAGTACTAAGGAAACATCATAGAGAACGATAACTAAATGCTAACGAGTGCATTGCGAACATTTTGTACAGTTGCTGACCTCAACTATACAAGTAACTCAAATGCTTCTCACAGTTTGGCTCTTGAACAGGGAGGGGATTCTCTGCTGTTAGCAAGGCTCTTGATCCAGGAGGGGATTTCTCTGCTGTTACCAAGCGAATGCTTGATTTTGGAAGAAGCGATCCACTTAGCTAGATAGCTAACTAACTACTAAATTAGCAAACCAAATGGGCAACTGCAGAGCATTTAACACATTGTAGAAAGTTTACTTAATAGTTATAAGATATCTAGCTGGCAAACATTTAGTTGTGAATTTCATACTGTAATTAGATCACCTGGCACATGCTGCACGACAGAGAGTTACTCACAAGGCTCCGGTCTCTTCTCGTTGACTGGGGACTACCGTAAACTACATAATAATGTGACGTAATGTTCTTTAACTCATAACGTATTGCACCAGTTGACTGCAGGTATTTACTTAATAAGTAGCTACAAATATTCAAATGAATAAATAAAAACTTAAAAGAAACAGTTTCAACTGTACTGAAAACCCATCCAGTGGCTTTTTCCAAATAACCTGGTATACAGTATACCACCCAAGCCTAGGAACTACACAGACTCATTTCATAGAAGTTCTAATTACTGGCAGTTTGTCTACGTCACTTCTTTAGTCTACTCTCTGAGCACTCCAGATAGCCCAGTTAATAAAACACATGCTGGTATTTGTGTATTTTGGTTCTTTGGTATTTTATTAGGATCCCGATAAGCTGTTGCAAAAGCATCAGCTACTCTTCCTGGGGTCCACACAAAACATGACATAATACATCAAAATAATAGACAAGAACAGCTCAAGGACAGAACTACATAAAAACATTTTAAAAAGGCACACATAGCCTACTTGTCAATTCATACAAAAACGATCTATGTCAAATAGGGGAGAGGCGTTGTGCCGTGAGGTGTTGCTTTATCTGTTTTTGAAAGCAGGTTTGCTGTTTATTTGAGCAATATGAGATGGAACAGAGTTCCATGTAATAGCAGCTCTATATAATACTGTACACTTTCTTGAATTTGTTCTGGATTTGGGGACTGTGAAAAGACCCCTGGTGGCATGTCTGGTGGGGTAAGTGTGTGTGTCAGAGCTGTGTGTAAGTTGACTATGCAAACAATTTGGCATGCACGTGCCGCTCTGTTCTGGGCCAGCTGCAGCTTAAATAGGTATTTTTATTTATTTATTTTTATACCATTTTTATTTTATGTGGGGGTAGATCAGCTTTAATATTGCAGATAGATTGTAACTTCCATCAATCTAATTGCCTGCATCACTTCCAATCCCCCATTTTTTCCCACATACATATACATACAGTGGGGGAAAAAGTAATTAGTCAGCCACCAATTGTGCAAGTTTTCCCACTTAAAAAGATGAGGCCTGTAATTTTCATCATAGGTACACGTCAACTATGACAGACAAAATGAGAAAAAAATATCCAGAAAATCACATTGTAGGATTTTTAATGAATTTATTTGCAAATTATGGTGGAAAATAAGTATTTGGTCAATAACAAAAGTTTCTCAATACTTTGTTATATACCCTTTGTTGGCAATGACACAGGTCAAACGTTTTCTGTAAGTCTTCACAAGGTTTTCACACACTGTTGCTGGTATTTTGGCCCATTCCTCCATGCAGATCTCCTCTAGAGCAGTGATGTTTTGGGGCTGTCGCTGGGCAACAGACTTTCAACTCCCTCCAAAGATTTTCTATGGGGTAGAGATCTGGAGACTGGCTAGGCCACTCCAGGACCTTGAAATGCTTCTTACGAAGCCACTCCTTCGTTGCCGGGCGGTGTGTTTGGGATCATTGTCATGCTGAAAGACCCAGCCACGTTTCATCTTCAAGGCCCTTGCTGATGGAAGGAGGTTTTCACTCAAAATCTCATGATACATGGCCCCATTCATTCTTTCCTTTACACAGATCAGTCGTCCTGGTCCCTTTGCAGAAAAACAGCCCCAAAGCATGATGTTTCCACCCCCATGCTTCACAGTAGGTATGGTGTTCTCCCGTATGGTAGTATGGTAGTCTCCCGAGTGGCGCAGTGGTCTAAGGCGTGCTAGCTGTGCCACTAGAGATCCTGGTTCGAATCCAGGCTCTGTCGTAGCCGGCCGCGACCGGGAGACCCATGGGGCGGCGCACAATTGGCCCAGCGTCGTCCAGGGTAGGGGAGGGAATGGCCGGCAGGGGATGTAGCTCAGTTGGTAGAGCATGGCGTTTGCAACGCCAGGGTTGTGGGTTTGATAAAATAATATATGTGCTAACTGTAAGTCGCTCTGGATAAGAGCGTCTGCTAAATGACTAAAATGTAAATGTAAAATGTGTTCTTTGGATGAAACTCAGCATTCTTTGTCCTCCAAACACGACGAGTTGAGTTTTTACCAAAGAGTTCTATTTTGGTTTCATCTGACCATATGACATTCTCCCAATCCTCTTCTGGATCATCCAAATGCACTCTAGCAAACTTCAGACGGGCCTGGACATGCTTGGCTTATGCACTGGCTTATGCAGGGGGACATGTCTGGCACTGCAGGATTTGAGTCCCTGGCGGCGTAGTGTGTTACTGATGGTAGGCTTTGTTACTTTGGTCCCAGCTCTCTGCAGGTCATTCACTAGGTCCCCCTGTGTGGTTCTGGGATTTTTGCTCACCATTCTTATGATCATTTTGACCCCACAGGATGAGATCTTGCGTGGAGCCCCAGATCGAGGGAGATTATCAGTGGTCTTGTATGTCTTCCATTTCCTAATAATTGCTCCCACAGTTGATTTCTTCGAACCAAGCTGCTTACCTATTGCAGATTCAGTCTTCCCAGCCTGGTGCAGGTCTACAATTTTGTTTCTGGTGTCCTTTGACAGCTCTTTGGTCTTGGCCATAGTGGAGTTTGGAGTGTGACTGTTTTGAGGTTGTGGACAGGTGTCTTTTATACTGATAACAAGTTCAAACAGGTGCCATTAATACAGGTAACGAGTGGAGGACAGAGGAGCCTCTTAAAGAAGAAGTTACAGATCTGTGAGAGACAGAAATCTTGCTTGTTTGTAGGTGACCAAGTACTTATTTTCCACCATAATTTGCAAATAAATTTATTAAAAATCCTACAATGTGATTTTCTGGAATTTTTTTCTTCAATTTGTCTGTCATAGTTGACATGTACCTATGATGAAAATTACAGGCCTCTCTCATCTGTTTAAGTGGGAGAACTTGCACAATTGGTAGCTGACTAAATACTTTGTTTCCCCACTGTATATGTTTTTTTTTGCCTCCCACCATGACAGTTTACAATCAAAGGTAATGCCAAGTAATTTAGTCTCCTCAACTTGTTCAACAACCACACCATTCATTACCAGATTCAGCTGAGGTCTAGAACTTAGGAAATGATTTGTACCAAATACAATGCTCTTAGTTTTAGATGTTTGGGGCCAGTTTATTACTGGCCACCCATTCCAAAACAGACTATACTGGTGTCTCCATGGAGACTCATGGGCGGCGCACAATTGGCCCAGCGTCGTCCAGGGTAGGGGAGGGAATGGCCGGCAGGGATGTAGCTCAGTTGATAGAGCATGGCGTTTGCAACGCCAGGGTTGTGGGTTTGATTCCCACGGGGGGCCAATATTAAAAAAAAAATGTATTCACTAACTGTAAGTCGCTCTGGATAAGAGCGTCTGCTAAATGACTAAAATGTAAATGAAACAGTTGTACTGCAACTTTTCATGCACAGTGGGAAGTTGGAATGAACCTGCTCTTACCATGAGAAACAGATTTCCCAATCTTCTCCTCCTCTTCTTCATCTTTAATGTTGACATTCAGCTCCAGTGTTTGACTGCAGTCTTCCAGCTTCACTGATGCCATCTCTGGTACCTGCGATGCAAACTGGGCTCCACTGTCACAATCAGGACCCAGTGACTGTAGGTTTGGACTCAGTGTGGAAGGAGAGAGGCAGGCTGGGTTTGTCCTCACTGTTGATGTTACAGGCCTCAGACTTAATCCTAGTCGGCCTGTAGTAATAAAGAGAAACAGACAACAGTCTTGACAGTTCTGGAACTTTATCCTAAAAAAAGATATTATATTTCTTCTTGTTCAATTCCCTAATTTCAACAGATCAGGGAGCTAATCAATGACAAAACAACATTCATTCACATTAGACAAGTGCACAAAAAGTACACAAAGCAACTGCAGAAATGAATAAATTACTCAAAAACTATTTAGGACAAGGTTACAGTTTGTTTTAGGCAGCACTATGAGCTGTTTTCCTTAATAACCTTATCTTCACTGTAAAAAAACACAAACCAATTGTATTTCACGTTCACACCATAGTAACAATTATAGATAAAGATAGAAACAACTGAATGTGTCTGAATATATGGAAAAAGGGGAGGGGTCTGAATACTTTCTGAATCCACTGTAAGGAATTGGCAACTCGTTCTCATTCTGAGAAATAAGGTAGGCCACTTGATTTCAACATCTGAACAAAGTGGACAGGCTAATATGCTTTTCAAACAGTTGGAGACAGAGAGAATGGTGTGTTCATAACAACTCAACTGTTCATCCTTGTTAGCAAATAGATCCAAGTTGGCTAAACTTAAATTATAAAGATTAGCTGGTTAATCCCTAGCACGTGGGCTTGAGAGATTGTTGATAAAACCTGTGTTCATTTTTCTATAGCCTAATGCAGGGTTCTTCAATTCCAGTCCTGGAGGGCCGAAACACTTCTGTTTTTTATTTCTACCTGGTAGTTAATTGGACTCACCTGGTGTCCCAGGTTTGAATTAGCCCCCGATTAGAAGGAGAAGATGAAAAACAGAGGTGTTTCGGCCCTCCAGGACCGGAATTGAAAAACCCTGCTACAATAAATTAGTCAATTTGTAACAAAAAAAATGCATTTTCAGAGACCAACTTGAAAGCCAGATCAGTGATTAATGCCCCCCAAAAAAGCAGGTTAAACATTTTTTGATAAAATAATTAGTGTGTCTTATTGGTTGTGGATGGCTTATATTTAGCCTAGGTATAACTTCACATGCCCTGAACTCATTAGATTATAGCTGACTGTTTGAAATGCAGTGTATTTGACCTATAATTGTACAATGCTTACTTAGAGAAAAACAAAATTGAGATACAGTGAGGGAAAAAAGTTTTTGATCCCCTGCTGATTTTTTACGTTTGCCCACTGACAAAGAAATGATCAGTCTATAATTTGAATGGTAGGTTTATTTGAACAGTGAGACAGAATAACAACAACAAAATCCAGAAAAACACATGTCAAAAATGTTATAAATTGATTTGCATTTTAATGAGGAAAATAAGTATTTGACCCACTCTCAATCAGAAATATTTCTGGCTCCCAGGTGTCTTTTATACAGGTAACAAATTGAGATTAGGAGCACACTCTTAAAGGGAGTGCTCCTAATCTCAGTTTGTTACATGTATAAAAAGACAACTGTCCACAGAAGCAATCAATCAGATTCCAAACTCTCCACCATGGCCAAGACCAAAGAGCTCTCCAAGGATGTCAGGGACAAGATTGTAGACCTACACAAGGCTGGAATGGGCTACAAGACCATCGCCAAGCAGCTTGGTGAGAAGGTGATAACAGTTGGTGCGATTATTCGCATATGGAAGAAACACAAAAGTTGGGACCATAGTCACCAAGAAAACAATTGGTAACACACTACGCCGTGAAGGACTGAAATCCTGCTGCGCCCGCAAGGTCCCCCTGCTCAAGAAAGCACATATACAGGCCCATCTGAAGTTTGCCAATGAACATCTGAATGATTCAGAGGAGAACTGGGTGAAAGTGTTGTGGTCAGATGAGACCAAAATTGAGCTCTTTGGCATCAACTCAACTCGCCGTGTTTGGAGGAGGAGGAATGCTACCTATGACCCCAAGAACACCATCCCCACCATCAAACATGGAGGTGGAAACATTATGCTTTGGGGGTGTTTTTCTGCTAAGGGGACAGGACAACTTCACCGCATCAAAGGGACGATGGACGGGGCCATGTACCGTCAAATCTTGGGTGAGAACCTCCTTCCCTCAGCCAGGGCATTGAAAATGGGTCGTGGATGGGTATTCTAGCATGACAATGACCCAAAACACACAGCCAAGGCAACAAAGGAGTGGCTCAAGAAGAAGCACATTAAGGTCCTGGAGTGGCCTAGCCAGTCTCCAGACCTTAATTCCATAGAAAATCTGTGGAGGGAGCTGAAGGTTCGAGTTGCCAAACGTCAGCCTCAAAACCTTAATGACTTGGAGAAAATCTGCAAAGAGGAGTGGGACAAAAGCCCTCCTGAGATGTGTGCAAACCTGGTGGCCAACTACAAGAAACATCTGACCTCTGTGATTGCCAACAAGGGTTTTGCCACCTGTTTGCACAAGTACTAAGTCATGTTTTGCAGAGGGGTCAAATACTTATTTCCCTCATTAAAATGCAAATCAATTTATAAAATTTTTGACATGCGTTTTTCTGGATTTTTTGTTGTTATTCTGTCTCTCACTGTTCAAATAAACCTACCATTAAAATTATAGACTGATCATGTCTTTGTCAGTGGGCAAACATACAAAATCAGCAGGGGATCAATTACTTTTTCCCCTCACTGTATATTGAATTTTTTTAAAAAACTCAAGATACAGCTGTATGATTTTTAGTCCATATCGCCCAGCCATAACAGAGTACATTAGAGTAGAATACAATACAATACAGTACGTTATACTGTACTGTACTGAACTAAACTTATCTTTCCTGTACTCTGCTGTACTGTACTTTCCAATCTTGTGAAACAGTAGCTATATTTCCAATAACTTGTCCAGTGATCTTTTTCTGGACATTTAGAAAAAGTTTGCATAGAAAATAGATACGACAATTGCCCTCTAGGGTGTGTTTTCATGTAACTATCTTGTGTCTCAGAATAAAGAAACTTTGACGAAAGTTAAACGATTAAAAATGTTGTCGAGCTCTAGAACATTTCTCCTATTTCTGCCGTCTCCATTACACGTCGCAAAGATTATTTTTAGCAACATTGCTTTTATCGAATGGAGCTGGGTCAATGGAAACCTGCCTAATGTCTGAGTGATTAGTTCAGATTTGACCCGGTCTAATGTTTGACCCAATGTTTGGACCAAGTAAGTTAAGAACAAATTATTAATTTACAATGACGGCCTACCCCGGACGACGCTGGGCCAATTGATTGGGACTCCAATCACAGCCGGATAATGATACAGCCTGGAATCAAACCAGGCTCTGTAGTGTCTTAGACCGCTGCGCCACTCAGGAGCCCTGTGACTAATCATTTTGTCTATTTAAGCTCTGAAAAGGCCTATCAGCTACCCAACTTTATCAGGAGTTATCCTGAGCCTATTTGCAATGAGAAACAATGCATTTGCACAGCGGGAAATGCAGAAGTATTTAATTTTTTGCTATGATCATCTCGTCAAAAATTTACAGAGACAAACTTGAAACCACTGATTATCATGACAATTTAGCTGACGGGGTTAAACTCCAGGACAACAGTGGTTTCAGAGTCCTACAATAGAGAAGACGCTAATATTTATGTAAAGTCTACATAGTTGTGTTCTGTGGGTGTCACTGAGTAGGCTGAACCATACATAGGTAGGGCTGTACAGTGCAATATGAATGTCCAATACAAACAAAAGAAACAGAATACTCAACTGGCGTAACGCGGTAAGGACCAAGAACGGGGTCGATATGGACCACGGGTCACAAAATAATTATATAATAATACTGTTTTGGTTGGGCTTCAACCCCTGGTATCATATAAACACACATAAGACATGGAAACATGTAGAATTGCTTAAAAACAGCAACAACAAAACATCTCAGCCCTGTCGTTAAATGTGTAGAATTGCGGGATATTAGCTTTAAAACTGCTAAATGTTCTCTCCGCCAACAAGAGGGTTGTGAACAGTTTGGGGTCACAAGTTGGGGGTTGAAGTACTATGCCAATAAATGACAATATCCATCCGGACCTTTGCCACCTAGGAAATTTGTTTGACCGGACCTTCTCAAATAGTACTGGAGTACCCCTGCAATAGACTGACTGGGAAGGTGATTTTTCACACTCAAAGTCCTGCAATAAGAGCTAAGACGCTAATATTTGTATAAACTCTTGAGGATTGTTTTCTGTGGGTGTCACCCGTTCCATGGGAGCACAATCCAACCCGTTTCATAAGTGCATATAAGAATGCCCCCAATGCAATTATGTGGTCTAATACCTCCACAGTGGGATTTCAACCGTTTTCCCCCCTGTTTATTTTCAAAATAATTAGTTTTTGTAATTCATTTTAAATTAAGTAACAACGTTTGACATGATTCCAATATTTTGTATCAGTTTGCATCACTTCCAATGAGGGCCTTTTATTTTGAGGGCGAACCGCAAATTCCACTATTGTGGCTAATCATTATTATGACTAGCTTCACATACATAGGGACAAGCGGGTACCAGGGCTGCGTCCAGCAGGAGGATGGAGACGTTGGCCACGATCAGATACAAATGTATTATGTAGAGCAAACATGCCTCTGATTCTAATGAATCATGTCAGTTCTATTCAGGGTATTTCTATCTGCAACTTTCCAAAACGTATTTGTACTGAACATGCCCAGGCGAAACGCACTGACCTATATACGAACCTGGAAAGCCTCACAAATGAAAACGTGTAATGGTCCCCGCGCCGTGTGCTGGTAAAATATTTTATTCACTCGGATTGACACAAGAATTACACAAAACCTTTCCCAAACGTGATAATACCTTGACTGATTTGTTATCTAACATGTTTTCGATTTTAGACCGTTTAAAAGTACTGTTACATACCTGTAGTAATAAAGAGAAACGGAAAACACAGTCCTGTCGTTCACTTTGTTCTGAAGAATGTTGCGCGCCTCCCCGGAAGTTCCTGTTCCCCAACTACCACAATGCAACAGCGCCATCTTCTTCTTCTTCTGTGGGTTTTATGGCAGACTACATCCAAAAGTTGCATTGCCGCCACCAACTGGACGGTTTGAAACCACAAAATAAATTAAATAAAAAATAAATCCATACTTAATAGTGATACTAACTTACTCCACCCTAATAAAAATAGTACATTGCCAAAACAAACTAAACTCCCATGTCTTCCTTCTTTTAGTTCTCAAGGCTCTAGGACCTGAGAGAGTGATACGGCTTTTGAAAATATTCCATGTAACTCTTTTGCAGAGAAATCTTTCAGCCCCAGGAACCGTTCTGCCGCAACCACAATGATTTCTATCTTCCTAGATATTTTCTCCACCTTGGCAGTGCCATTAATCACCATTGCAATGAAGGCCACAAAGTCCACCTTTTTAACCTTTAAAATGTCAGGATCATCTTGAAAGGCAACCCCTGCAGCTTGCATTGAAGGCCTATCCACCACCATGGACTCTTCAGGAGCACCATTCAAACCCTCAACCCTTTTAACCGCTGCTGCATAGGAAATGCTCTGTACAACCCTAACAGCGACATCTATTAGACTGATGGACTAACTACTGCTAAAGCATATAGAATATAAAAGTGAGATTGATTAGCTACACAAATAAACCTTGGTTTAAAAACTAAAGGGTTGTCTGTTTTAGTGTCTAAGTTTTTCAATCCATTACATATGCATTGTAGATGATCTCTGTGGAAGGCCAAGAAGATCATGAAGAACCTCAGCCACCCGAGCCACGGCCTGTTCACCCTGCTACCATCTAACAGGCGGAGACATTACAGATGCATCAAAGCTGGGACCGAGAGAATGAAACCGCTTCTAACTCCAGGCCGTAAGACTGTTAAACAGCCATCACTGATTTGATTCAGAGAATATTGGTGACTAGCAAACTGGTTTGTCCCAATGTGTAGAGGTGTCGTGACATGTATTGAGTGGATAAAAATATATATATATATGTTGAATGCCATGAATTGAACAAAAGCATTATATTTACTGTAAAGATAACCCCCAACAACTACAATGATTCAGTAGATCAGTAATGTTACAGTACTCTACAGCTGCTTATGCTGACAAAACATGTTAGTGAATAGGTCAGATTTAGCTTTGTGATGCTCATTTAAACTTCCTGTCTTGTTCAGCTTCAGAAAAACAGTAAATATGTCTCCCTTTCCTCTGCACAGTTCTCTCACAGTGAGAAACAATAGGATTACAATAAAGTGTGCTACGATTTCTTGAGAATTAAGTGATGGAATGATTTTAATCTTAGCTAGTCAGAGAACTGATGAGGATTCTCACATTTATGTATTTGTTGGTGTCTATTTAAGTGGCCATGTTGAGAGAAACTCTTCCAACAGTCAGAGCAGGAGTACCAGATCCCTTGATATTTTGCAGCTCTTCCCACAGTCAGAGCAGAGATACAGATTCTCTCCTGTGTGTATTTTTAGCTTTGATAGAATTGGGAAAATCTCCTCACAATGTGGGCACTGGTGAGACCTCTTAGCTCTGTGATCTTCCTGCTGTTGCTCTCTGGATGTAGAGAATGTCTTAACATGGTCTCCTGTGTGAACAACATCAGAAGAACCAGTCAGTTGGTGTGATTTACATCAATCACATTGATTTTATAAAGCCCTTTTTCCATCAGCAGTTGTCACAGAGTGCTTTACAGATACCCTAACCTAACGTATCAGGCGTAAAAGAAATGCCTAAACCAGGTCCACAGAAACCAGAAGCTTCCAGTTTTCAGGCTTTGCCTTCCTCTCTGCCTTTTCCCTGAAACACGGATGCTTCCGGTGTTTGTTGACTCCGCTGAGGGTGCAGGTACTGAGACTACAACCCCAAAGAGCAAGCAATGCAGAAGCACAGTGGCTAGGAAAAACTCCCTAGAAGGAAGGAACCTAGGAAGAAACCTAGAGAGGAACCAGGCTCTGAGCAGTGGCCAGTCCTCTTCTGGCTGTACTGGGTAACAAATGACTTAATATAAGTATGCTGTACAATACAGGGGAATAAAACTATTCTAAAGTGTTAAGAGCCATATCATCCTCCACTCACTATCACAAGGGTTAGTAACCATCAGGGCTGGGGTCAATTCCATATCAATTCACATTTTTAAATTTGACTAATTCAGCAGACACTCTTATCCAGAGTGACTTACAATAGTGCATTCATCTTCAGATAGCTAGGTGAGACAACAACGCATCACAATCGTATCAATTACATTTTCTAGGGTGCAGAAAGGGAGTAGAGTAGGGTCGTAAAGATGGTAGGTTGGAGGAGAGATGGAGAGAAAAGGAAACAAAGTAGGGGTCAGAGACTTGGAGGGGGGTTGCAGTGAGATTAGTAGGAGAACAGCCTCTAGTGAAGATGGGGTCAAGCAGTGGGAGGGGACTGGGAAAGGGTGAGGTCAAAAGAGGAAAGGTGTTTCCAGTAAACCAATGTTCCTGATTGAAAAACATTGAAGAGAATTGGAATTAGAATGACAGTGTACTTCCTGAATTGACTGGAATTTTAATGGAATTGACACCAACCCTGGCAACTACACAGACTCATTTCATAGAACTTCAAAACACTGGCAGTATGTCTACTTCACTTCTTTAGTCTACTCTCTGATCACCCCAGACAGCCCAGTTAATAAAACAAATGCTGACAATACTGGTGTCATCCATGCAAGTCTCAGTAGAATGAAAGAACATCTTATCATTGAAACAGTTCAACTTTTCATGCACAACGATAAAACAAGCTTTGTTGTGTTGACTTCTTCAGGTGTGTCAGAATGACAGAATGAACTTATGGAGGTCTTACTTTTGGAGATAACTCCTAGATGTAGATAGTACTATAGTGGCGGGCCCAACCCCAGACTTCTCTTTTATCAACCCAAAGGTTTTACTGTCTTCTCAGGAATTCAGCCTTCTCTGTGTCGCTCCCCACATCCCCCCATTCTGAATGATGCATTATCTCACCATCCCCCATTCTGAATGATGCATTATCTCACCATCCCCCATTCTGAATGATGCATTATCTCACCATCCCCCATTCTGAATGATGCATTATCTCACCATCCCCCATTCTGTCACACCTCTGAGCTCCTGTTGTGATAACATACTGTAGGTCTGATATCTGATTGGAAGTTAACTCAACAGTAATGCTATTGATCAACAACTCCGATTTTCAATCCAAACATGGTCAAATGGTTCTAAAAGGGTCTTAGCTTCAATGTGTCTTTCTCTTTTGTTCTTGACCTGCTGTGGTGAGATATATACTGAGTGTACAAAACATTAGGAACACCTTCCTAATATTGAGTTGCACCCCCTTCTGCCCTCAGAAAAGCCTAACTTTGTCAGGGCATGGACTCTACACGGTGTCCAAAGCCTTCCACAGGGATGCTGGCCCATGTTGACTCCAATGCTTTCCATAGTTGTGTCAAGTTGGCTGGATGTACTTTTGGTGGTGGACCATTCTTGATATCCACGGGAAACTGTTGAAACTGCGGGAAACTGCATTGCAGTTCTTGACACACTCAAACCGGTGCGTCTGGTACCTACTACCATACCCTGTTCAAAGGCACTTAAATATTTTGTTTTGCCCATTCACCCTCTGAATGAAACACATACACAAAAAATCCTTCTTTAACCCGTCTCCTCCCCTTCATCTACACTGAAGTGGATTTAACAAGAGACATCGATAAGGGATCATAGCTTTCACCTGGTCAGTCTATGGCAGGGAAAGAAGCAGGTGATCCTAATGTTTAATACACTCAGTCTTTCTCTCTACCCCTCTCCCATGAGCTATGGACCACGACACAAGCTATGGATTCTCTCTATCCCATGAGCTATGGGCCATGACACAAGCTATGGATTCTTTGTCTTTCTCTTCCTGTCTGATCATGTTTAGATACTTAATGTTTTGTTAATGTCAGTATTGACTTGTAACTTAGGCTTCACACCTTGGGCAGAAGGTAACTGAAAGGTTGCTAGTTCGAATCCCCGAGCAGACTAGGTGAAAAATCTGTCAATGTGCCCTTGAGCAAGGCACATAACCCTAGATCCTCTGAATTTTTTATTTTTTTTAAAGTGAATAGTTAATTTTACAATGTCATTAAATCTATTTACCTTTAGTCTTCCACTATCAGACTTTGTTAATACATACATTGAAGTATTTTCATGAGTAGCAGGTGAGGTGTACTGTACATATGATCACTAAAGAACCTGCTCTTACCCTGAGAAACAGATTTCCCAATCTTCTCCTCCTCTTCTTCATCTTTAATGTTGACATTCAGCTCCAGTGTTTGACTGCAGTCTTCCAGCTTCACTGATGCCATCTCTGGATATTGCGATGCAAACTGGGCTCCACTGTCACAATCAGGACCCAGTGACTGTAGGTTTGGACTCAGTGTGGAAGGAGAGAGGCAGGCTGGGTTTGTACTCACTGTTAATTTGTAAACTCTGGACAGATTTGAACAATTGCTGCCTAAAATGCTGTGGTGCTTACTAACACAACAGGAAATATTGTGTTAGATGTGGGCCATCACATGAATTCTCAGCTCTTTCACTCTGAATATTCATATCAATGACTCACCCTCAAATGGACCATCAATACCGGAGTTCTACAATACTATTTACATAATCAATGGTACATTACAACAGCCTGAACCTCAATATAGTCCTGGGCATATATTGAACTCTAACAATGGGGGATGGAAAGGGTCTGTTGAAATGAATACTGTAGTGGTGTGAGAAAGGTAACACAAGCTTCCTCTCTAATTCCACTCCCCAATAGTAAGTGGAAACACTTAAAAATGGAAAAAAAATACAAATAATATATTTGTTGTTTTATTTAATTGTTACCTAAGAAGAAAACCTGTCTAAGTCCTTTATACTGAAAAAATCTATTAATATTCATTATAGAACATAATGGGGAATAGGAAATTGGATTGTCCCAATGGTGATGTGTTGAGGTGTAGTGACATGTTTTGACTAGATAAATAATATAGAAGAGAAATTGGATAGTTCAAATGTTTCTAGTCAAAAAAAAGTATTTGGTTGCTGTGTTCAAAAGGCATATTTTGTATTTATATTGCATTTTTGAATTTAACTTTAATATGAAACATTTCCCCAGTGATAAAACACAGTGCTAAAGGTTTTAAAACAGAAGCTGCATGTAGATTACGTCACCATAATTAAGCACTGGGAGAAGCGTTGCTTGAACAATCTTCCTTCTACTTTCCAAAGTGAAGCAGGATTTATTTCTATACCTAGTTTTTTTGGCAACTGAGCAAATTGTAGGACTTATGAGCGGAAACTTGAAGGCTCACAGACTTTTGCGCAACTTCCCGCGCGCGTTTCCAGTGAACACTGAGGCTGTACTCTTACAGTTTTAGATAGCTTTTTATTTCTATGATATAGCCTACAGTAGCCTATATGTGGTGTTCAATGCAGGCCTACATTGCAGGATACTTTAAAACACGTTTTTACATTATGAAGGGCTTGACATGAATTCTTGATTTTTTTTACTTGGTTTGTAACACCATGTGCCAAATAGGTGACTGTAAATTGTATTGTGTTGTATGATGCAAGAAACCACTTTACAAAATAATATTAATTATTATTACCATACAGAGAATTAGACAATGTAGGCTACCCCTCTGCTTATTGGCTTATTTGCATATTCAAGCCTGTCTCAAAATACAACACTGCCTCTTTAATTAAGACATATTTTATCTGACTGGCTTTTCAAAGACAGCTTGAAATGTAGCCTACACGTTTTGTTCTCTTGTAGGAAGCAGTAATTCCCCATTGCTGACCTATACTTATGTATAACTGGGCTAATAACTCGCTAACTAGCAAAGAAGATCAACAATTGTGGTCCTCTGTAGCTCAGCTGGTAGAGCACGGCGCTTGTAACGCCAAGGTAGTGGGTTCGATCCCCGGGACCACCCATACACAAAAATGTATGCACGCATGACTGTAAGTCGCTTTGGATAAAAGCGTCTGCTAAATGGCAAATTATATTATTATTATAACAAATGTGCAGAGGCGCGGCTCTGCGGTCTGATCTGAACTGCGCATTCACTCGCGGGTGATTGAAAGACCGCTCGTGGGCTACTCCCGCCAATATAATTCTACTCGGTTCGGACTGGCTCTGCCTACAACAACATCACAGACTCAATCTTGCAAAGTTATATATGTTTTGGTTTGTTGCATTGAAAAGGGGCTGATATAATATCGATTCGATTACAGAAAAAACGTTGATCTATATAGTGCAAAATAATGGGGCGAACTCAGTTAAATTCAATCTCTTGCGTCTCTGCGCGGCATGGCATTTCTTCTTCTCTGCAGTCCTGGAGGAAGTGCGCGGCTGCGCAGTTTAGAGGGAACATTGCCTGCAGCACACCTTTCATATTATTGATGAATCTAGATTTGAAAACGTCATTAAGCAAGCACACATTATGTCCGTTAGATAGTTATTGAGCCAATTGCAAGATGTCTGATCTAGGCTTATTTCAGACAACCTTATTAAAAGTAAGAAATTATTAACCGTATCAAATGGCTTCGACAGGTCAATAAATAAAGCAGCGAAATGATTTGATGGTTTAAACCACAGGTGTCAAACTCATTCCACGGAGGACCGAGTGGCTGCGGGTTTTCGCTCCTCCCTTGTACTTGATTAATCAATTAAGGTCACTAATTCGTAAGGAACTCCCAAACCTGGTTGTCTAGGTTTTAATTGAAAAGGAAAAAACAAAAACCTGCAGATACAAGGCCCTCCATGGAATGAGTTTGACACCCACTCTAAACAATATAGCACCTCATCTAGTGAAAAATAAAAAATAAAATATGTCCAGGTCTAAAACCAGATTGGAAGAAATGAAAACCACACTCTGTGGGATATTCTTTCAGTTTTAATGTCTTCTTTTTTAGCAGCAGAGGTCAAAACAAATGGAGGCGGCCTTCCTCAGTGTTTGGAGAACAACAGACATCCACCATATTAATAGATGATGTCATATTGTTGTACTGATTATTTATTTCTTTACAATCAATCATTATTTACATTCATTATTTACAATCATTTACATGCATCCCAATCATCATTCACAATCATTATTTACAATCTTTATTTACAATCATTATTCAAAGGATTGCGACCCGCCAAAAAAAAAAAAGACAAAATATATAAAAGTAACACTATAAAATAACAATAACGAGGCTATATACAGTGGGCAACGGTACCTAGTCAATGTGCGGGGGTACAGGTTAGTCCAGGTAATTTGTACATGTAGGTAGGGGTACAGTGATAATAAACAGCGAGTAGCAGCAGTGTAGAAGCTGTTAAGGAGCCTTTTGGATCTAGACTTGGCGCTCCGGTACCGTGTGCCGTGTGGTAGCACAGAGAACAGTCTATGACTTTGTCACGATAATTTTGTTATCTCAGTGGTTGAAGTCAACTGCTTCTCAAGCTTTGAATAATTCCCAGAGGTTGTAAGGCTCTAGTTAATAATGAATTAAACAAAGTCCCATTTCTGCAATGAATCAGTTTCTTTATTCATGAGAGCTCTGAAAATCATACAATGCACAACGTTTTGTATACCTTTACTACGCCCCTAATTGGGCCAATGAGAAAGCTCCTAGCCCATATTTAGGCAACTATCATATGTCTCTGTTAGCTGCACAGCAACCTATTGTTTCTTCCTGGATCTATTTCACACTCCAGCTGTGTTCGTGTGGTTGCTTTTCTGGTTCCTCCAGTATCAGGTCACACATACACAGACTTCCTTTACTGGTTTCACAAGACACAAATACTCTGTTGCTGGGCAAATATGCATCTTATACAGGCACATATGATTAACTCTCTAAGCTCTCTCACTGTCCTCACCCTAGGTGGGGACATGTTTTTCAGTGTGTAGTTTCACATCCTGTTTTCTGTTATTGGTTTCACAGTGGCACTCTGCTTGCATAGATATAAAAATGAGTCAATGCCCTAGTTGTACTTCTAACTAAGCTAAACACTATCAGATTATTGTCTTATGATTCTAACACATTTCACACAGTTTCGGGGTGGAATACTTTAGTCATTACCTTAAACATACAAATGCTTCTATCAGACTTGGGTGACTGGAGTCTTTGATAATTTTTTGGGCCTTCCTCTGACACCTCCTAGGAGATAGGTCCTGGATGGCAGGAATCTTGGCCCCAGTGATGTACTGGGCCGTACGCACTACTCTCTGTAGCGCCTTGCGGTCGGATGCCAAGCAGTTGCAATACCAGGCGGTGATGCAACCGGTCAGGATGCTCTCGATGGTGCAGCTGTTTAACATTTTGATGATCTGGGACCCATGCCAAATCTTTTCAGTCTCCTGAGGGGGAAAGGGCATTGTCGGGCCCTCTTCACGACTGTCTTGGTGTGTTTGGACCATGATAGTTTGTTGGTGATGTGGACACCAAGGAACTTAAAACTCTCGTGTTCGGCCCTCCTTTTCCTGTAGTCCACAATCATCTCATTTGTCTTGCTCACATAATAAAATGTAATTGTTCAATAATGTGTAATGTGTAATTGTTAAATAATTAAATGTGTTGTGTTTAAAAAATTTTTATCTGATCATATAAATGTGTTGTGTTTTTAAATTACATTTACAAATAAAAATATGTGATAATAAACAAACAAATCTAAACTAACAAATGTCAAATCGTATTTGTCGCTGAGATGGCCAGTCAATTTGATTAAGGTTATTGTGTATTCTACGTAATGACACAGTTTTACATTATAACACAAAACGTCATTTAGCAACTTTTAGCAACAAACCGACCTGCCTCTAGCAACTTCCCCTGAAAATTAGTTGGTAACACTGCAGGGGAGTTGCTCTTTCAGCTTTCAATTTTCTCTTAGACTTTCCAACATAATAATAGCCACATGGCACATCAGGAAATATACCACACATTTTGTTTTACAGGAAATTCTACCCATGACATACATTTTATTTCCAGTATGAGGGTAAAGAAATTAATCCCCCTTGGTCATCGCATTACAGTTCTCACAATGATTTGAGGGGAGGGTGGATAGGAAATGCTGAGGGGGAACATATTAATCTGCTCTTACTAGGCTGTCCTTTATGTTTCTAGCATGTTTAAAAGAGAATCGAGAGATATTCTGAAAAGGCCCACAGAGGGATCCCAGTCCTAAATAGAAGTCAGAGATCAAACTCCTGGTTCTCCCCTGTTCCTTCCACACGCCCTCCCATTGTACTGTATGTATGAACACATTTTGAACAATGGCTGCCTAAAATGCTGTGGTGCTTACAAACACAACAGGAAAGGTTGTGGTTGATGTGGGCCATCACAGGTGAGTTCACAGCTCTTTTACTCTGAGCATTCATATCAATGCCAGAGTTCTACAAGACTGTTTACATAATCAACTGGGCATTTCAACAGTCTGTCCCTCTATATAGTCCTGGGCATATATTGTTTATCTTACTATTGTTTAAAATGCTAACTTTTTAGCATTTGTGGCACAAATCCATTGCAAGTCAATGGTACGTATACAGTCACAGTGAAAGTCTACACACCACTTTACATTTTGCAAGCTTAAATCTTAATAGAGATTAAATATTGTTTTTATCCTGCCGACCTACAAAAACTATTCCACATTTTCAGTGTAAGAAAATTGTAGAACAATTTTCCATCTAAAGATATCCAGTAATTTAGATTACATATATTTTCACACCCCATGAAACAGTTCTACAGCAACTTTACATCTGTGTTGTGGCTTGTAACTTGCTAGGTAGCAGTTTAAGACATGGTTTGAATCCTAATCAATCCATCCAATGTGAGTACATGTTGAAGTACAGTAGATTAATAAAGCTACAGTACTGCAGCTGGTGACAAAGCTGCGTATATTGAAAAAGCTTGTTAGTGCATAGGTCAAATGTATCTTTGTGATGCTCATTTCAAGTCTTTTTTCCAGCTTCAAACATTAAATATTTCACTTAAAACATAGTTTTGTTTTATTTAATGATAGAGAAGAGAAGAGTTTGACCAACACAGATTCATGTCCAATCTTTGAGGACGTGTCTACATTGTTAGAGTGGTCACATGCCAATCTGTTCCATATAATAGACAGTCTTTGGGACAGTGGAAAGCTGCATGGCCCCTTGGTTGTTGCTAAGCAGGCATTCTTCTTCTATGGTGTTTATTGGTGGTGTTCAGACCAACGTTAAAGGTACATCACTGCCACCTTCTGGGCTGGAGTGTGATAGAGACATGTGGTTCTGTCCTTCACAGGGTCAAAGAAAACTTGGTATGACTGTAGTCACTCCAGGCACTCAGTCCATGAGAACCATTCATACTGTCAGATCTAATATGGAAGAACTGAATACAACCATAAGAACCATTCATACTGTCAGATCTAATATGGAAGAACTGAATACAACCATAAGAACCATTCATACTGTCAGATCTAATATGGAAGAACTGAATACAACCATAAGAACCATTCATACTGTCAGATCTAATATGGAAGAACTGAATACAAAAGAGAAGGAGAGGTTGACCAGTACAAATTCATGTACTAATGTTATTTTTCATTGGCAGATCAATGCAGTTTTCCAAACATATTCATCATCAGTTTTTTTGGTAAGATTTTAACTAACTGAACAAAAATATAAACACAACATTCAACAATTTTACTGGGGTACAGTTCATACAAGGAAATATGTCAATTGAAATACATTCATTAGGCCCTAATCTATGGATTTCACATGACAGGGGCCCACCCATCAGCCAATCAGAATACATTTTTCCCACTAAAGGGCTTTATTACAAATATAAACACTCCTCAGTTTCATCAGCTGTCCGGGTGGCTGATCTCAGATGATCCTGCAGGTGAAGAAGCCAGATGTGGAGGTCCTGGGCTTGCACGGTTACACGTGGTCTGTGGCTGTGAAGCCAGTTGGACGTTATGCCAAATTCTCGGTAGAGAAATTTACATTCAACTCTCTGGCAACAGCTCTGGTCAGCATGCCAATTACGCACTCCCTCAAAATGTAGACATCTGTGGCATTGTGTTGTGACAAAACTGCACATTTCAGAGTGGCCTTTTATTGTACCCAGCACAAGGTGCACCTGTGTAATGATCATGCTGTTTAATCAGCTTCTTGATATGCCACACCTGCCAGGTGGGATTGATTATCTTGGCAAAGGAGAAATGTTCACTAACAGAGATGTGAACAAATTTGTGCACCAAATTTGAGAGAAATAAGCTTTTTGTGCGTATGGAAACTTTCTGGGATCTTTTATTTCAGCTCATGAAACATGGGACCAACACTTTACATGTCAAGTTTACGTATTTTTTCTGTATAGTTTTAGAAGACAATTCACTAAACACATAGTCATTTCATTTGAATTGTCACATGTTTGGTAAACAACAGCTGTAGACTAACAGTGAAATGTTGACCAAAAATGGAGAACACAATACAACAATTACAATTATAGGAAGAAAAATTGTAGCACAAGGAATTAATACACGATGAGCAATGATAGCTTGGCTATATACATGGGGTGCCAATACCTAGTCAATGGTAGCTTGGCTATATCCATAGGATGCCAATACCTGGTCAATGATAGCTTGGCTATATACATGGGGTGCCAATACCTAGTCAATGATAGTTATATACAGTGCATTCGGAAAGTATTTAGACCCCTTGACTTTTTCCATATATTATTATGTTACATCCATATTCTAAAATGGATTAAATAGTTTTTCCCCCCTCATCAATCTACACACAATACCACATAATGTCAAAGCAAAAGACAGGCTTTTAGAAGTTTTTCCAAATTTATTGATAAAAAACAGAAATCAAATTTTCATAAGTATTCAGACCCTTTACTCAGTACTTTCTTGAAGCACCTTTGGCAGTGATTACAGCATCAAGTCTTCTTGGGTAAGACGCTATAAGCTTGGAACACCTGTATTTGGGGAGTTTCATCCATTCATCTCTGCAGATCCTCGCAAGCTCTGTCAGGTTGGATGGGGAGCGTTGCTGCACAGCTATTTTCTGGTCTCTCTAGAGATGTTAAATCAGGTTCAAGTCTGGGCTCTGGCTGGGCCAGGTGAACCTTCGCCCCAGTCTGAAGTCCTGAGCACTCTGGAGCAGGTTTTCATCAAGGATCTCTCTGTACTTTGCTCCGTTCATTATTCCCTCGATCCTGACTAGTCTCCCAGTCCCTGCCTCTGAAAAACATCCGCACAGCATGACACTGCCACAACCATGCTTCACCGTAGGCTTGGTGCCAGGTTTCCTCCAGATGTGACGCTTGGCATTCAGGCCAAAGAGTTCAATCTTGGTAACAACAGACCAGAGAATGTTGTTTCTCATGGTCAGAGTCCTTTAGGTGCCTCTTGGCAAACTCCAAGCGGGCTGAACTCTGGAGCTCTGTCAAAGTGATCATCGGGTTCTTGGTCACCTCCCTGACCAAGGCCCTTCTCCCCCGATTGCTCAGTTTGGCCGGGCAGACAGCTCTAGGAAGAGTCTTGGTGATTCCAAACTTCTTCCATTTAAGAATGGAGGAGGCCACTGTGTTCTTGGGGACCTTCAATGCTGCAGACATTTTTTGGTATCCTTCCCCAGATCTGTGCCTCGACACAATCCTGTCTCGGAGCTCTACGGACAATTCCTTCGACCTCATGGCTTGGTTTTTGCTCTGACATGCACTGTCAACTGTGGGATGTTATATAGACAGGTGTGTGCCTTTTCAAACCATGTCCAATCAATTGAATTTATCTCAGGTGGACTCCAATCAAGTTGCATAAACATCTCAAGGAAGATCAATGGAAACAGGATTCACCTGATCAAAATTTCGAGATTCATAGCAAAGGGTCTGGAATACTTATGTAAATAAGGTATCTGTTTTTTATTTCTAATACATTTGCAAAAATATCTAAACCTGTTTTCGCTTTGTCATTATGGGGTATTGTGTGTAGATTGATGAGGGATTTTTTAATTTAAAAAAAATCTATTTTTCTTGTTGAAAAAGTAAAGGGGTCTGAATACTTTCAGAATGCACTGTATAGACACTAACTATTTCACTTTAAACACTTTGTTATATTTATACACAAGAGAAGAAGAGGTTGCCCAGCACAAATTCATGTACAAACATGATTTTTCATTACATATTTGTAATTTAGCAGATGCTCTTATCCAGAGCGACTTATAGGACCAATTGGGGTTAATTGCCTTGCTCAAGGCCACAACGACAGATTTTCGACCTAGTTGGCTCGGGATTCAAACCTGCGACCTTTCAGTTACTGGCCCAACACTCTTAACCACTAGACTATGTGTTAAATACATAACACAATACGTGACATAAGTAGAATACAGAACACTTGAAACATTACAGGACATTTTTCATGATGGAAATTGAAATATAAAAATGTGATTTAAAAAAAAAAGAGTTTTTGGGAAAACCATTGAGGAGCTGGAGTTATTATGCAGTCTGATAGCAGTGGGTAGAGTGGCGTTTCACAGGCGGTTTGTACAGGCAGTTAGACAGGACAGTTTGTGGCTGTTTCTCAGGAGCCTGGTGGTGCAGTTACCTCTTTTTGGAGGGAGCAGGTCATTCAGTGGACGGTCAAGAGTGTGCATGTCCTTCACCAGGTGCACTGCAGCCTGTTCTCGCCTGCTCTGCAGTGACGGGAGCTGTGGTTGGACTGCTCCACCTCTGGAGATGATCCTCAAGGCCCTCCTCTGCACCCTGTCTAGTTGGGCCTGCTGCTTTTTTAACTGCATCCAACTAACAGCACTCCACTGTATTCCAGACAAGGCCTGGCCAGTGTAGTATAGACTGTGACCAGATCTTCAGTAGGACATTACTGGCAAGAAATGTCAAAAAGGCGTTTTGAGGCCTTTCTCACTGGCTGCTCCACGTGTCACCACTGAGGTTAGAGTGATGAAAACCAAGACACTTGGTTGTTGTTACCACTGGTACTTCCTGTCTTCCTAGGATTAGTGGTGCAGGTTGTGTATGGTCCACTGACCAAGGGCTAAATGTGCCAGTTGCCATCACCCTCTGCCCTCTTTCGGTGGTGTAGCTGTGGAGCCAGGCTAGTAACCTTGGACACAGTTCAATGTCAGTCAGATGTTGCAGGAACTTTGCGTGATCTACTCGATCAAAGGCTTTGGACACATCAGCAAGTAACACCCTCACCATTGTTGGGTTTATGGAGTCTGTAGCTGTCAGCCAGGAGTATGTGGCTTTCACAAGGGCGGTAGTAGTGCTGGACTTTGGGAGGTAGTCATACTGAATCGTGCACTCAGATAACACCTCCTACTGGCAGGGGACAGTTTTAACAATGTGTTTGATGACAGGGGCTAGATCTTCTGCATGCTCTTTAGTAGCCAGGCTGGAATGCCATCAGGCCCACATGCTTTACGTGCTCTGAGTCTGTTCAGAGCTTGCTTTACCTGGCCAATGCTGCACAGCTCAACCTGCCTTGTAGACATGGGCAGGGGGAAGATGGCAAGAGGTGTGGTGCTTGTCCATGCCTCAACAAAGAAGCCATTCAAAACATCAGCCACGTCGTCGTCTTCAATTCCCTTGACCTGTATTCTCCCTCCTGATGTTTTCTTTGTCCCAGTCCATTGTTAATGAAGTCCCACCATTCCTTAGGGTTTTTCTTCTTTAGGTCCTGGATTTTAGTTTTGTAGAAGATTGTCTTTGCTTCCTTGATAATCATTTGCACTGTGTTTCTGTATTTTCTCCATGTCATTGTTTCTCCCCATCTGTTGAAAATATTCTGTCTTTTCCTGATGGCAGCCTTTCTTCTTTCAGTCATCCAGGGCTGGTCCAGTATTGTTGTTTTCTTATTTCTTATTGACATGCATACATCAAGTGCAGTTTGAATGCAGGAGTTGAATGTCTCCACCTCATATATGGCAGACCAGTCAGTACTGGCCATACATCGTGCAAAGGTCTCCTTTCTGTTCTGAGTTACCAGATGTCCTTTTTTCCGCTGCACCTCTCTTCTCCCTCCTGATGTTGTGTTTGGAGAGAACAGCAGACATTTGTGATCACTGGATCGGAGAGGGGCAAGGACAGTGGGTTGTGTTGATCAGATCTAGGATGGAGTCCCCTCTGTGGTCTTGTCTTTGGCCACTTTTTTCATGTCTGGATGGGAGTTTGTCAGCATCTTGATGGGCAGGTGATTAAAGTCTCCACACAGGATGATACCCATTTGGGGAGAGGACATCCTGATCACATGGACAGTGATTATGAGATAATCCACAGTGTTCTGCTGCAGTGTTTTGTCATGTGCCCATGGTGGATGTTAGAGCACTCCACTACCAGAGATGAAACTGAGCTGGGGTGTTGTTTAGGACGGAGCTGAAGACACACAAACTCTTCTTTCTCTAGGTCAGTTATTCTTCTCTTTGCCTGCATACTGTGATTCACAAATATAGCCACGCCCCCTCCTCGCATCCCCTCTCTGGACCTGTCATTTCTGAACAGCTGATAGTCTTTGTCATCAGAACAGCCTCAATTTGTCAGGGCATGGACTCTACATGGTGTCGAAAGCGTTCCACTGGGATGCTGGCCCATGTTGACTGCAATGCTTCCCACAGTTGTGTCAAGTTGACTGGTAGTGGATTTCTACTCCGAATAGCTAGTTCCATCTCCTACAACAGATGCACAATTGGATTGAGATCTGGTGCCTCGGAAGGCCACTGCAGTAACCTGAATTCACTGTCATGTTCGTGGAACCAATCCTGGACAAGCCTTGGGGCATGGGACATAATCCTGCTGAAAAAATATATCTGCCCTCAGAAAAGCCTAACTTTGTCAGGGCATGGACTCTACACGGTGTCCAAAGCCTTCCACAGGGATGCTGGCCCATGTTGACTCCAATGCTTTCCATAGTTGTGTCAAGTTGGCTGGATGTACTTTTGGTGGTGGACCATTCTTGATATCCACGGGAAACTGTTGAAACTGCGGGAAACTGCATTGCAGTTCTTGACACACTCAAACCGGTGCGTCTGGTACCTACTACCATACCCTGTTCAAAGGCACTTAAATATTTTGTTTTGCCCATTCACCCTCTGAATGAAACACATACACAAAAAATCCTTCTTTAACCCGTCTCCTCCCCTTCATCTACACTGAAGTGGATTTAACAAGAGACATCGATAAGGGATCATAGCTTTCACCTGGTCAGTCTATGGCAGGGAAAGAAGCAGGTGATCCTAATGTTTAATACACTCAGTCTTTCTCTCTACCCCTCTCCCATGAGCTATGGACCACGACACAAGCTATGGATTCTCTCTATCCCATGAGCTATGGGCCATGACACAAGCTATGGATTCTTTGTCTTTCTCTTCCTGTCTGATCATGTTTAGATACTTAATGTTTTGTTAATGTCAGTATTGACTTGTAACTTAGGCTTCACACCTTGGGCAGAAGGTAACTGAAAGGTTGCTAGTTCGAATCCCCGAGCAGACTAGGTGAAAAAATCTGTCAATGTGCCCTTGAGCAAGGCACATAACCCTAGATCCTCTGAATTTTTTATTTTTTTTAAAGTGAATAGTTAATTTTACAATGTCATTAAATCTATTTACCTTTAGTCTTCCACTATCAGACTTTGTTAATACATACATTGAAGTATTTTCATGAGTAGCAGGTGAGGTGTACTGTACATATGATCACTAAAGAACCTGCTCTTACCCTGAGAAACAGATTTCCCAATCTTCTCCTCCTCTTCTTCATCTTTAATGTTGACATTCAGCTCCAGTGTTTGACTGCAGTCTTCCAGCTTCACTGATGCCATCTCTGGATATTGCGATGCAAACTGGGCTCCACTGTCACAATCAGGACCCAGTGACTGTAGGTTTGGACTCAGTGTGGAAGGAGAGAGGCAGGCTGGGTTTGTACTCACTGTTAATTTGTAAACTCTGGACAGATTTGAACAATTGCTGCCTAAAATGCTGTGGTGCTTACTAACACAACAGGAAATATTGTGTTAGATGTGGGCCATCACATGAATTCTCAGCTCTTTCACTCTGAATATTCATATCAATGACTCACCCTCAAATGGACCATCAATACCGGAGTTCTACAATACTATTTACATAATCAATGGTACATTACAACAGCCTGAACCTCAATATAGTCCTGGGCATATATTGAACTCTAACAATGGGGGATGGAAAGGGTCTGTTGAAATGAATACTGTAGTGGTGTGAGAAAGGTAACACAAGCTTCCTCTCTAATTCCACTCCCCAATAGTAAGTGGAAACACTTAAAAATGGAAAAAAAATACAAATAATATATTTGTTGTTTTATTTAATTGTTACCTAAGAAGAAAACCTGTCTAAGTCCTTTATACTGAAAAAATCTATTAATATTCATTATAGAACATAATGGGGAATAGGAAATTGGATTGTCCCAATGGTGATGTGTTGAGGTGTAGTGACATGTTTTGACTAGATAAATAATATAGAAGAGAAATTGGATAGTTCAAATGTTTCTAGTCAAAAAAAAGTATTTGGTTGCTGTGTTCAAAAGGCATATTTTGTATTTATATTGCATTTTTGAATTTAACTTTAATATGAAACATTTCCCCAGTGATAAAACACAGTGCTAAAGGTTTTAAAACAGAAGCTGCATGTAGATTACGTCACCATAATTAAGCACTGGGAGAAGCGTTGCTTGAACAATCTTCCTTCTACTTTCCAAAGTGAAGCAGGATTTATTTCTATACCTAGTTTTTTTGGCAACTGAGCAAATTGTAGGACTTATGAGCGGAAACTTGAAGGCTCACAGACTTTTGCGCAACTTCCCGCGCGCGTTTCCAGTGAACACTGAGGCTGTACTCTTACAGTTTTAGATAGCTTTTTATTTCTATGATATAGCCTACAGTAGCCTATATGTGGTGTTCAATGCAGGCCTACATTGCAGGATACTTTAAAACACGTTTTTACATTATGAAGGGCTTGACATGAATTCTTGATTTTTTTTACTTGGTTTGTAACACCATGTGCCAAATAGGTGACTGTAAATTGTATTGTGTTGTATGATGCAAGAAACCACTTTACAAAATAATATTAATTATTATTACCATACAGAGAATTAGACAATGTAGGCTACCCCTCTGCTTATTGGCTTATTTGCATATTCAAGCCTGTCTCAAAATACAACACTGCCTCTTTAATTAAGACATATTTTATCTGACTGGCTTTTCAAAGACAGCTTGAAATGTAGCCTACACGTTTTGTTCTCTTGTAGGAAGCAGTAATTCCCCATTGCTGACCTATACTTATGTATAACTGGGCTAATAACTCGCTAACTAGCAAAGAAGATCAACAATTGTGGTCCTCTGTAGCTCAGCTGGTAGAGCACGGCGCTTGTAACGCCAAGGTAGTGGGTTCGATCCCCGGGACCACCCATACACAAAAATGTATGCACGCATGACTGTAAGTCGCTTTGGATAAAAGCGTCTGCTAAATGGCAAATTATATTATTATTATAACAAATGTGCAGAGGCGCGGCTCTGCGGTCTGATCTGAACTGCGCATTCACTCGCGGGTGATTGAAAGACCGCTCGTGGGCTACTCCCGCCAATATAATTCTACTCGGTTCGGACTGGCTCTGCCTACAACAACATCACAGACTCAATCTTGCAAAGTTATATATGTTTTGGTTTGTTGCATTGAAAAGGGGCTGATATAATATCGATTCGATTACAGAAAAAACGTTGATCTATATAGTGCAAAATAATGGGGCGAACTCAGTTAAATTCAATCTCTTGCGTCTCTGCGCGGCATGGCATTTCTTCTTCTCTGCAGTCCTGGAGGAAGTGCGCGGCTGCGCAGTTTAGAGGGAACATTGCCTGCAGCACACCTTTCATATTATTGATGAATCTAGATTTGAAAACGTCATTAAGCAAGCACACATTATGTCCGTTAGATAGTTATTGAGCCAATTGCAAGATGTCTGATCTAGGCTTATTTCAGACAACCTTATTAAAAGTAAGAAATTATTAACCGTATCAAATGGCTTCGACAGGTCAATAAATAAAGCAGCGCAATGATTTGATGGTTTAAACCACAGGTGTCAAACTCATTCCACGGAGGACCGAGTGGCTGCGGGTTTTCGCTCCTCCCTTGTACTTGATTAATCAATTAAGGTCACTAATTCGTAAGGAACTCCCAAACCTGGTTGTCTAGGTTTTAATTGAAAAGGAAAAAACAAAAACCTGCAGATACAAGGCCCTCCATGGAATGAGTTTGACACCCACTCTAAACAATATAGCACCTCATCTAGTGAAAAATAAAAAATAAAATATGTCCAGGTCTAAAACCAGATTGGAAGAAATGAAAACCACACTCTGTGGGATATTCTTTCAGTTTTAATGTCTTCTTTTTTAGCAGCAGAGGTCAAAACAAATGGAGGCGGCCTTCCTCAGTGTTTGGAGAACAACAGACATCCACCATATTAATAGATGATGTCATATTGTTGTACTGATTATTTATTTCTTTACAATCAATCATTATTTACATTCATTATTTACAATCATTTACATGCATCACAATCATCATTCACAATCATTATTTACAATCATTATTTACAATCATTATTTACAATCATTATTCAAAATCATTATTTACATTGATTATTCACAATCATTATTCATTATTTTCTACAAGATAAAGATAATAAACAAAGAAAAGCCTGAAACCTAACAGGAGTTCATCATTAAGGCCTCTAGGACTCTCTGTTGATCACAGGAAGAAACCTAACAGGAGTTCATCATTAAGGCCTCTAGGACTCTGTTGATCACAGGAAGAAACCTAACAGGAGTTCATCATTAAGGCCTCTAGGACTCTCTGTTGATCACAGGAAGAAACCTAACAGGAGTTCATCATTAAGGCCTCTAGGACTCTGTTGATCACAGGAAGAAACCTAACAGGAGTTCATCATTAAGACCTCTAGGACTCTCTGTTGATCACAGGAAGCAACCTAACAGGAGTTCATCATTAAGGCCTCTAGGACTCTCTGTTGATCACAGGAAGAAACCTAACAGGAGTTCATCATTAAGGCCTCTAGGACTCTCTGTTGATCACAGGAAGAAACCTAACAGGAGTTCATCATTAAGGCCTCTAGGACTCTGTTTATCACAGGAAGAAACCTAACAGGAGTTCATCATTAAGGCCTCTAGGACTCTCTGTTGATCACAGGAAGAAACCTAACAGGAGTTCATCATTAAGGCCTCTAGGACTCTCTGTTGATCACAGGAAGAAACCTAACAGGAGTTCATCATTAAGGCCTCTAGGACTCTCTGTTGATCACAGGAAGCAACCTAACAGGAGTTCATCATTAAGGCCTCTAGAACTCTCTGTTGCTCACAGGAAGAAACCTAACAGGAGTTCATCATTAAGGCCTCTAGGACTCTCTGTTGATCACAGGAAGAAACCTAACAGGAGTTCATCATTAAGGCCTCTAGGACTCTGTTGATCACAGGAAGAAACCTAACAGGAGTTCATCATTAAGGCCTCTAGGACTCTCTGTTGATCACAGGAAGAAACCTAACAGGAGTTCATCATTAAGGCCTCTAGGACTCTCTGTTGATCACAGGAAGAAACCTAACAGGAGTTCATCATTAAGGCCTCTAGGACTCTCTGTTGATCACAGGAAGAAACCTAACAGGAGTTCATCATTAAGGCCTCTAGGACTCTGTTGACCACAGGAAGAAACCTAACAGGAGTTCATCATTAAGGCCTCTAGGACTCTCTGTTGATCACAGGAAGCAACCTAACAGGAGTTCATCATTAAGGCCTCTAGGACTCTCTGTTGATCACAGGAAGAAACCTAACAGGAGTTCATCATTAAGGCCTCTAGGACTCTCTGTTGATCACAGGAAGAAACCTAACAGGAGTTCATCATTAAGGCCTCTAGGACTCTGTTTATCACAGGAAGAAACCTAACAGGAGTTCATCATTAAGGCCTCTAGGACTCTCTGTTGATCACAGGAAGAAACCTAACAGGAGTTCATCATTCAGGCCTCTAGGACTCTGTTGATCACAGGAAGAAACCTAACAGGAGTTCATCATTAAGGCCTCTAGGACTCTGTTGATCACAGGAAGAAACCTAACAGGAGTTCATCATTAAGGCCTCTGGGACTCTCTGTTGCTCACAGGAAGAAACCTAACAGGAGTTCATCATTAAGGCCTCTAGGACTCTCTGTTGATCACAGGAAGAAACCTAACAGGAGTTCATCATTAAGGCCTCTAGGACTCTGTTGATCACAGGAAGAAACCTAACAGGAGTTCATCATTAAGGCCTCTAGGACTCTCTGTTGATCACAGGAAGAAACCTAACAGGAGTTCATCATTAAGGCCTCTAGGACTCTCTGTTGATCACAGGAAGAAACCTAACAGGAGTTCATCATTAAGGCCTCTAGAACTCTCTGTTGCTCACAGGAAGAAACCTAACAGGAGTTCATCATTAAGGCCTCAAGGACTCTCTGTTGATCACAGGAAGAAACCTAACAGGAGTTCATCATTAAGGCCTCTAGGACTCTGTTGATCACAGGAAGAAACCTAACAGGAGTTCATCATTAAGGCCTCTAGGACTCTCTGTTGATCACAGGAAGAAACCTAACAGGAGTTCATCATTAAGGCCTCTAGGACTCTCTGTTGATCACAGGAAGAAACCTAACAGGAGTTCATCATTAAGGCCTCTAGGACTCTCTGTTGATCACAGGAAGAAACCTAACAGGAGTTCATCATTAAGGCCTCTAGGACTCTCTGTTGATCACAGGAAGAAACCTAACAGGAGTTCATCATTAAGGCCTCTAGGACTCTCTGTTGATCACAGGAAGAAACCTAACAGGAGTTCATCATTAAGGCCTCTAGGACTCTGTTTATCACAGGAAGAAACCTAACAGGAGTTCATCATTAAGGCCTCTAGGACTCTCTGTTGATCACAGGAAGAAACCTAACAGGAGTTCATCATTAAGGCCTCTAGGACTCTCTGTTGATCACAGGAAGCAACCTAACAGGAGTTCATCATTAAGGCCTCTTGGACTCTCTGTTGATCACAGGAAGAAACCTAACAGGAGTTCATCATTAAGGCCTCTAGGACTCTCTGTTGATCACAGGAAGAAACCTAACAGGAGTTCATCATTAAGGCCTCTAGGACTCTGTTGATCACAGGAAGAAACCTAACAGGAGTTCATCATTAAGGCCTCTAGGACTCTCTGTTGATCACAGGAAGAAACCTAACAGGAGTTCATCATTAAGGCCTCTAGGACTCTGTTGATCACAGGAAGAAACCTAACAGGAGTTCATCATTAAGACCTCTAGGACTCTCTGTTGATCACAGGAAGCAACCTAACAGGAGTTCATCATTAAGGCCTCTAGGACTCTCTGTTGATCACAGGAAGAAACCTAACAGGAGTTCATCATTAAGGCCTCTAGGACTCTCTGTTGATCACAGGAAGAAACCTAACAGGAGTTCATCATTAAGGCCTCTAGGACTCTGTTTATCACAGGAAGAAACCTAACAGGAGTTCATCATTAAGGCCTCTAGGACTCTCTGTTGATCACAGGAAGAAACCTAACAGGAGTTCATCATTAAGGCCTCTAGGACTCTCTGTTGATCACAGGAAGAAACCTAACAGGAGTTCATCATTAAGGCCTCTAGGACTCTCTGTTGATCACAGGAAGCAACCTAACAGGAGTTCATCATTAAGGCCTCTAGAACTCTCTGTTGCTCACAGGAAGAAACCTAACAGGAGTTCATCATTAAGGCCTCTAGGACTCTCTGTTGATCACAGGAAGAAACCTAACAGGAGTTCATCATTAAGGCCTCTAGGACTCTGTTGATCACAGGAAGAAACCTAACAGGAGTTCATCATTAAGGCCTCTAGGACTCTCTGTTGATCACAGGAAGAAACCTAACAGGAGTTCATCATTAAGGCCTCTAGGACTCTCTGTTGATCACAGGAAGAAACCTAACAGGAGTTCATCATTAAGGCCTCTAGGACTCTCTGTTGATCACAGGAAGAAACCTAACAGGAGTTCATCATTAAGGCCTCTAGGACTCTGTTGACCACAGGAAGAAACCTAACAGGAGTTCATCATTAAGGCCTCTAGGACTCTCTGTTGATCACAGGAAGCAACCTAACAGGAGTTCATCATTAAGGCCTCTAGGACTCTCTGTTGATCACAGGAAGAAACCTAACAGGAGTTCATCATTAAGGCCTCTAGGACTCTCTGTTGATCACAGGAAGAAACCTAACAGGAGTTCATCATTAAGGCCTCTAGGACTCTGTTTATCACAGGAAGAAACCTAACAGGAGTTCATCATTAAGGCCTCTAGGACTCTCTGTTGATCACAGGAAGAAACCTAACAGGAGTTCATCATTAAGGCCTCTAGGACTCTGTTGATCACAGGAAGAAACCTAACAGGAGTTCATCATTAAGGCCTCTAGGACTCTGTTGATCACAGGAAGAAACCTAACAGGAGTTCATCATTAAGGCCTCTGGGACTCTCTGTTGCTCACAGGAAGAAACCTAACAGGAGTTCATCATTAAGGCCTCTAGGACTCTCTGTTGATCACAGGAAGAAACCTAACAGGAGTTCATCATTAAGGCCTCTAGGACTCTGTTGATCACAGGAAGAAACCTAACAGGAGTTCATCATTAAGGCCTCTAGGACTCTCTGTTGATCACAGGAAGAAACCTAACAGGAGTTCATCATTAAGGCCTCTAGGACTCTCTGTTGATCACAGGAAGAAACCTAACAGGAGTTCATCATTAAGGCCTCTAGAACTCTCTGTTGCTCACAGGAAGAAACCTAACAGGAGTTCATCATTAAGGCCTCAAGGACTCTCTGTTGATCACAGGAAGAAACCTAACAGGAGTTCATCATTAAGGCCTCTAGGACTCTGTTGATCACAGGAAGAAACCTAACAGGAGTTCATCATTAAGGCCTCTAGGACTCTCTGTTGATCACAGGAAGAAACCTAACAGGAGTTCATCATTAAGGCCTCTAGGACTCTCTGTTGATCACAGGAAGAAACCTAACAGGAGTTCATCATTAAGGCCTCTAGGACTCTCTGTTGATCACAGGAAGAAACCTAACAGGAGTTCATCATTAAGGCCTCTAGGACTCTCTGTTGATCACAGGAAGAAACCTAACAGGAGTTCATCATTAAGGCCTCTAGGACTCTCTGTTGATCACAGGAAGAAACCTAACAGGAGTTCATCATTAAGGCCTCTAGGACTCTGTTTATCACAGGAAGAAACCTAACAGGAGTTCATCATTAAGGCCTCTAGGACTCTCTGTTGATCACAGGAAGAAACCTAACAGGAGTTCATCATTAAGGCCTCTAGGACTCTCTGTTGATCACAGGAAGCAACCTAACAGGAGTTCATCATTAAGGCCTCTTGGACTCTCTGTTGATCACAGGAAGAAACCTAACAGGAGTTCATCATTAAGGCCTCTAGGACTCTCTGTTGATCACAGGAAGAAACCTAACAGGAGTTCATCATTAAGGCCTCTAGGACTCTGTTTATCACAGGAAGAAACCTAACAGGAGTTCATCATTAAGGCCTCTAGGACTCTCTGTTGATCACAGGAAGAAACCTAACAGGAGTTCATCATTAAGGCCTCTAGGACTCTGTTGATCACAGGAAGAAACCTAACAGGAGTTCATCATTAAGGCCTCTAGGACTCTGTTGATCACAGGAAGAAACCTAACAGGAGTTCATCATTAAGGCCTCTGGGACTCTCTGTTGCTCACAGGAAGAAACCTAACAGGAGTTCATCATTAAGGCCTCTAGGACTCTCTGTTGATCACAGGAAGAAACCTAACAGGAGTTCATCATTAAGGCCTCTAGGACTCTGTTGATCACAGGAAGAAACCTAACAGGAGTTCATCATTAAGGCCTCTAGGACTCTCTGTTGATCACAGGAAGAAACCTAACAGGAGTTCATCATTAAGGCCTCTAGGACTCTCTGTTGATCACAGGAAGAAACCTAACAGGAGTTCATCATTAAGGCCTCTAGAACTCTCTGTTGCTCACAGGAAGAAACCTAACAGGAGTTCATCATTAAGGCCTCAAGGACTCTCTGTTGATCACAGGAAGAAACCTAACAGGAGTTCATCATTAAGGCCTCTAGGACTCTCTGTTGATCACAGGAAGAAACCTAACAGGAGTTCATCATTAAGGCCTCTAGGACTCTCTGTTGATCACAGGAAGAAACCTAACAGGAGTTCATCATTAAGGCCTCTAGGACTCTCTGTTGATCACAGGAAGAAACCTAACAGGAGTTCATCATTAAGACCTCTAGGACTCTCTGTTGATCACAGGAAGAAACCTAACAGGAGTTCATCATTAAGGCCTCTAGGACTCTCTGTTGATCACAGGAAGAAACCTAACAGGAGTTCATCATTAAGGCCTATAGGACTCTCTGTTGATCACAGGAAGAAACCTAACAGGAGTTCATCATTAAGGCCTCTAGGACTCTGTTGATCACAGGAAGAAACCTAACAGGAGTTCATCATTAAGGCCTCTAGGACTCTCTGTTGATCACAGGAAGAAACCTAACAGGAGTTCATCATTAAGGCCTCTAGGACTCTCTGTTGATCACAGGAAGCAACCTAACAGGAGTTCATCATTAAGGCCTCTAGGACTCTCTGTTGATCACAGGAAGAAACCTAACAGGAGTTCATCATTAAGGCCTCTAGGACTCTCTGTTGATCACAGGAAGAAACCTAACAGGAGTTCATCATTAAGGCCTCTAGGAGTCTGTTTATCACAGGAAGAAACCTAACAGGAGTTCATCATTAAGGCCTCTAGGACTCTCTGTTGATCACAGGAAGAAACCTAACAGGAGTTCATCATTAAGGCCTCTAGGACTCTGTTGATCACAGGAAGAAACCTAACAGGAGTTCATCATTAAGGCCTCTAGGACTCTGTTGATCACAGGAAGAAACCTAACAGGAGTTCATCATTAAGGCCTCTGGGACTCTCTGTTGCTCACAGGAAGAAACCTAACAGGAGTTCATCATTAAGGCCTCTAGGACTCTCTGTTGATCACAGGAAGAAACCTAACAGGAGTTCATCATTAAGGCCTCTAGGACTCTGTTGATCACAGGAAGAAACCTAACAGGAGTTCATCATTAAGGCCTCTAGGACTCTCTGTTGATCACAGGAAGAAACCTAACAGGAGTTCATCATTAAGGCCTCTAGGACTCTCTGTTGATCACAGGAAGAAACCTAACAGGAGTTCATCATTAAGGCCTCTAGAACTCTCTGTTGCTCACAGGAAGAAACCTAACAGGAGTTCATCATTAAGGCCTCAAGGACTCTCTGTTGATCACAGGAAGAAACCTAACAGGAGTTCATCATTAAGGCCTCTAGGACTCTCTGTTGATCACAGGAAGAAACCTAACAGGAGTTCATCATTAAGGCCTCTAGGACTCTCTGTTGATCACAGGAAGAAACCTAACAGGAGTTCATCATTAAGGCCTCTAGGACTCTCTGTTGATCACAGGAAGAAACCTAACAGGAGTTCATCATTAAGGCCTCTAGGACTCTCTGTTGATCACAGGAAGAAACCTAACAGGAGTTCATCATTAAGGCCTATAGGACTCTCTGTTGATCACAGGAAGAAACCTAACAGGAGTTCATCATTAAGGCCTCTAGGACTCTGTTGATCACAGGAAGAAACCTAACAGGAGTTCATCATTAAGGCCTCTAGGACTCTCTGTTGATCACAGGAAGAAACCTAACAGGAGTTCATCATTAAGGCCTCTAGGACTCTGTTTATCACAGGAAGAAACCTAACAGGAGTTCATCATTAAGGCCTCTAGGACTCTCTGTTGATCACAGGAAGAAACCTAACAGGAGTTCATCATTAAGGCCTCTAGGACTCTGTTGATCACAGGAAGAAACCTAACAGGAGTTCATCATTAAGGCCTCTAGGACTCTGTTGATCACAGGAAGAAACCTAACAGGAGTTCATCATTAAGGCCTCTGGGACTCTCTGTTGCTCACAGGAAGAAACCTAACAGGAGTTCATCATTAAGGCCTCTAGGACTCTCTGTTGATCACAGGAAGAAACCTAACAGGAGTTCATCATTAAGGCCTCTAGGACTCTGTTGATCACAGGAAGAAACCTAACAGGAGTTCATCATTAAGGCCTCTAGGACTCTCTGTTGATCACAGGAAGAAACCTAACAGGAGTTCATCATTAAGGCCTCTAGGACTCTCTGTTGATCACAGGAAGAAACCTAACAGGAGTTCATCATTAAGGCCTCTAGAACTCTCTGTTGCTCACAGGAAGAAACCTAACAGGAGTTCATCATTAAGGCCTCAAGGACTCTCTGTTGATCACAGGAAGAAACCTAACAGGAGTTCATCATTAAGGCCTCTAGGACTCTCTGTTGATCACAGGAAGAAACCTAACAGGAGTTCATCATTAAGGCCTCTAGGACTCTCTGTTGATCACAGGAAGAAACCTAACAGGAGTTCATCATTAAGGCCTCTAGGACTCTCTGTTGATCACAGGAAGAAACCTAACAGGAGTTCATCATTAAGGCCTCTAGGACTCTCTGTTGATCACAGGAAGAAACCTAACAGGAGTTCATCATTAAGGCCTATAGGACTCTCTGTTGATCACAGGAAGAAACCTAACAGGAGTTCATCATTAAGGCCTCTAGGACTCTGTTGATCACAGGAAGAAACCTAACAGGAGTTCATCATTAAGGCCTCTAGGACTCTCTGTTGATCACAGGAAGAAACCTAACAGGAGTTCATCATTAAGGCCTCTAGGACTCTGTTTATCACAGGAAGAAACCTAACAGGAGTTCATCATTAAGGCCTCTAGGACTCTCTGTTGATCACAGGAAGAAACCTAACAGGAGTTCATCATTAAGGCCTCTAGGACTCTGTTGATCACAGGAAGAAACCTAACAGGAGTTCATCATTAAGGCCTCTAGGACTCTGTTGATCACAGGAAGAAACCTAACAGGAGTTCATCATTAAGGCCTCTGGGACTCTCTGTTGCTCACAGGAAGAAACCTAACAGGAGTTCATCATTAAGGCCTCTAGGACTCTCTGTTGATCACAGGAAGAAACCTAACAGGAGTTCATCATTAAGGCCTCTAGGACTCTGTTGATCACAGGAAGAAACCTAACAGGAGTTCATCATTAAGGCCTCTAGGACTCTCTGTTGATCACAGGAAGAAACCTAACAGGAGTTCATCATTAAGGCCTCTAGGACTCTCTGTTGATCACAGGAAGAAACCTAACAGGAGTTCATCATTAAGGCCTCTAGAACTCTCTGTTGCTCACAGGAAGAAACCTAACAGGAGTTCATCATTAAGGCCTCAAGGACTCTCTGTTGATCACAGGAAGAAACCTAACAGGAGTTCATCATTAAGGCCTCTAGGACTCTCTGTTGATCACAGGAAGAAACCTAACAGGAGTTCATCATTAAGGCCTCTAGGACTCTCTGTTGATCACAGGAAGAAACCTAACAGGAGTTCATCATTAAGGCCTCTAGGACTCTCTGTTGATCACAGGAAGAAACCTAACAGGAGTTCATCATTAAGGCCTCTAGGACTCTCTGTTGATCACAGGAAGAAACCTAACAGGAGTTCATCATTAAGGCCTCTAGGACTCTCTGTTGATCACAGGAAGAAACCTAACAGGAGTTCATCATTAAGGCCTATAGGACTCTCTGTTGATCACAGGAAGAAACCTAACAGGAGTTCATCATTAAGGCCTCTAGGACTCTGTTGATCACAGGAAGAAACCTAACAGGAGTTCATCATTAAGGCCTCTAGGACTCTCTGTTGATCACAGGAAGAAACCTAACAGGAGTTCATCATTAAGGCCTCTAGGACTCTCTGTTTGTAGCCTCGTAGGAACCATCCTGATCTCACTGATACATTTAACTTAACAGAATGTAAGCTCAAGAGATCAGGACAGCTCGTACGAGGCTACTCTGTTTCTAAGTCATGGATATAATATGTCTCTCTCTGTTTGTAAGTCATGGATATAATATGTCTCTCTCTGTTTGTAAGTCATGGATATAATATGTCTCTCTCTGTTTGTAAGTCATGGATATAATATGTTTCTCTCTGTTTGTAAGTCATGGATATAATATGTCTCTCTCTGTTTGTAAGTCATGGATATAATATGTCTCTCTCTGTTTGTAAGTCATGGATATAATATGTCTCTCTCTGTTTGTAAGTCATGGATATAATATGTCTCTCTCTGTTTGTAAGTCATGGATATAATATGTCTCTCTCTGTTTGTAAGTCATGGATATAATATGTCTCTCTGTTTGTAAGTCATGGATATAATATGTCTCTCTCTGTGTGTAAGTCATGGATATAATATGTCTCTCTCTGTGTGTAAGTCATGGATATAATATGTCTCTCTCTGTTTGTAAGTCATGGATATAATATGTCTCTCTCTGTTTGTAAGTCATGGATATAATATGTCTCTCTGTTTGTAAGTCATGGATATAATATGTCTCTCTCTGTTTGTAAGTCATGGATATAATATGTCTCTCTGTTTGTAAGTTATGGATATAATATGTCTCTCTCTGTTTGTAAGTCATGGATATAATTTGTCTCTCTCTGTAACAACAATTATTCTCTATCACCTCCTCTCTTAAGTGGCTGTACAACTTCTAAGCCCTTATAATAGTAATAATAAGTTATTTAATAGACGCTTTTATCCAAAGCGACTTACAGTCATGCGTGGATAATTTTTTTTGTATCCCTTGAACCTCAAGTTGGCACACATCATAACCGACCACATTAAAGCTTCTGGCACCAGTTCTGATGTTGCTCTTTCAACTTTCAATTTTCTCTTAGACTTTCCAACACAATAATAGCCACATCAGAAAATATACCACACGTTTTGTTTTACAGGAAATTCTACCCACGACATACATTTTAGTCATTTAGCAGACGCTCTTATCCAGAGCGACTTATAGTTAGTGAGTGCATACATTATTATATATATATATTTTTTTCATACTGGCCCCTCGTGGGAATCGAACCCACAACCCTGGCGTTGCAAACGCCATGCTCTACCAACTGAGCTACATTCCCTCCCCTACCCTGGACAATGGGCCAATTGTGCGCCGCCCAATGGGTCTCCCGGTCGCGGCCGGCTACAACAGGGCCTGGATTCGAACCAGGATCTCTAGTGGCACAGCTTAGACCACTGGCACAGCTTAGACCACAGCTTAGCCTTAGACCACTGGCACAGCTTAGACCACAGCTTAGCCTTAGACCACTGCGCCACTCGGGAGGTTTCCAGTATGAGGGTAAAGAAATTAATCCCCCTTGGTCATCACATTACAGTTCTCACAATGATTTGAGGGGAGGGTGGATAGGAAATGCTGAGGGGGAACATATTCATCTGCTCTTACTAGGCTGTCCTTTAGGTTTCTAGCATGTTTAAAAGAGAATTGAGAGATATTCTGAAAAGCCTGGCCCACAGAGGGATCCCAGTCCTAAATAGAAGTCAGAGATCAAACTCCTGGTTCTCCCCTGTTCCTTCCACACGCCCTCTCATTGTACTGTATGTATGAACACATTTTGATCAATGGCTGCCTAAAATGCTGTGGTGCTTACAAACACAATAGGAAAGGTTGTGGTAGACGTGGGCCATCACAGGTGAGTTCACAGCTCTTTTACTCTGACATTCATATCAATGACTCACCCTCAGATGGACCATCAATGCCAGAGTTCTACAAGACTGTTTACATAATCAACTGGGCATTTCAACAGTCTGTCCCTCAATATAGTCCTGGGCATATATTGTTTATTTACATTTACATTTTAGTCATTTAGCAGACGCTCTTATCCAGAGCGACTTACAGTTAGTGAATACATATTTTTTTTATACTGGCCCCCCGTGGGAATCGAACCCACAACCCTGGCATTGCAAACGCCATGCTCTATCAACTGAGTTACATCCCTGCCGGCCATTCCCTCCCCTACCCTGGACAACGCTGGGCCAATTGTGCGTCGCCCATGAGTCTCCCGGTCGCGGCCGGCTGCGACAGAGCCTGGATTCGAACCAGGATCTCTAGTGCCACAGTTAGCACTGCGATGCAGTGCCTTAGACCACTGCGCCACTCAGGAGCCCAGGAGTTTATCTTACTATTGTTATAACTGCTAACTTTTTAGCATTTGTGGCACAAATCCATTGCAAGTCAATGGTACGTATACAGTCACAGTGAAAGTCTACACACCCCTTTACATTTTGCTAGCTTAAATATTAATAGAGATTCAATATAGTGTTTATCCTGCCGACCTACAAAAACTATTCCACATTCTCAGTGTAAGAAAAGTGTAGAACAACTTTCCTTCTAAAGATATCCAGTAGTTTTGATTACATATATTTTCACACCCCATGAAACAGTTCTACAGCAACTTTACATCTGTGTTGTGGCTTGTAACTTGCTAGGTAGCAGTTTAAGACATGGTTTGAATCCTAATCAACCCATCCAATGTGAGTACATGTTGAAGTACAGTAGATTAATAAAGCTGCGTATATTGAAAAAGCTTGTTAGTGCATAGGTCAAATGTATCTTTGTGATGCTCATTTCAAGTATTTTTTTTCCAGCTTTAGACAAACACTAAATATTTAACTTAAAACATAGTTTTGTTGTATTTAATGATAGAGAAGAGAAGAGTTTGACCAACACCGATTTATGTCCAATCTTTGAGGACGTGTCTACATTGTTAGAGTGGTCACATGCCAATCTGTTCCATATAATAGACAGTCTTTGGAACAGTGGAAAGCTGCATGGCCCCTTGGTTGTTGCTAAGCATGCATTCTTCTTCTATGGTGTTTATTGGTGGTGTTCAGACCAACGTTAAAGGTACATCACTGCCACCTTCTGGGCTGGAGTGTGATAGAGACGTGGTTCTGTCCTTGTGAGACAGGGTGAGACAGGGTCAAAGAAAACTTGGTATGACTGTAGTCCAGGCACTCAGCCCATGAGAACCATTCATACTGTCAGATCTAATATGGAAGAACTGAATACAAAAGAGAAGGAGAGGTTGACCAGTACAAATTCATGTACTAATGTTATTTTTCATTGGCAGATCAATGCAGTTTTACAAACATATTCATCATCAGTTTTTTTGTAAGATTTTAACTAACTGAACAAAAATATAAACACAACATTCAACAATTTTACAAGGGTACAGTTCATTTAAGGAAATATGTCAATTGAAATACATTCATTAGGCCCTAATCTATGGATTTCACATGACAGGGGCCCACCCATCAGCCAATAAGAATACATTTTCCCACTAAAGGGCTTTATTACAAATATAAACACTCCTCAGTTTCATCAGCTGTCCGGGTGGCTGATCTCAGATGATCCTGCAGGTGAAGAAGCCAGATGTGGAGGTCCTGGGCTTGCACGGTTATACGTGGTCTGTGGCTGTGAAGCCAGTTGGACGTTCTGCCAAATTCTCGGTAGAAATTTACATTAAACTCTCTGGCAACAGCACTGGTCACTCCCTCAAAATGTTGGAGAGAAATAAGCTTTTTGTGGGTATGGAAAATATCCGGGATCTTTTATTTCAGCTCATGAAACATGGGACCAACACTTTACATGTCAAGTATATCTATTTTTTCAGTATAGTTTTAGAAGACAATTAACTAAATACGTAGTCATTTCATTTTGTCACATGTTTGGTAAACAACAGGTGTAGACTATCAATCAATCAATTTTATTTTATATAGCCCTTCTTACATCAGCTAATATCTCGAAGTGCTGTACAGAAACCCAGCCTAAAACCCCAAACAGCTAGTAATGCAGGTGTAGAAGCACGGTGGCTAGGAAAAACTCCCTAGAAAGGCAAAACCTAGGAAGAAACCTAGAGAGGAACCAGGCTATGAGGGGTGGCCAGTCCTCTTCTGGCTGTGCCGGGTGGAGATTATAACAGAACCATGCCAAGATGTTCAAAAATGTTCATAAGTGACAAGCATGGTCAAATAATAATCAGGAATAAATCTCAGTTGGCTTTTCATAGCCGATCATTAGAGTTTAAAACAGCAGGTCTGGGACAGGTAGGGGTTCCATAACCGCAGGCAGAACAGTTTAAACTGGAATAGCAGCAAGGCCAGGCGGACTGGGGATAGCAAGGAGTCACCACGGCCGGTAGTCCCGACGTATGGTCCTAGGGCTCAGGTCTCTCAGTTGGCTTTTCATAGCCGATCATTTAGAGTTGAAAACAGCAGGTCTGGGACAGGTAGGGGTTTCGTAGCCGCAGGCAGAACAGTTGAAACTGGAATAGCAGCAAGGCCAGGCGGACTGGGGGCAGCAGGGTGTCATCATGCCCGGTAGTCCTGACGTATGGTCCTAGGGCTCAGGTTCTCAGAGAGAAAGAGAGAACGAGAGAATTAGAGAGAGCATACTTAAATTCACACAGGACACTGGATAAGACAGGAGAAGTACTCCAGGTATAACCAACTAACCCCAGCCCCCCGACACATAAACTACTGCAGCATAAATACTGGAGGCTGAGACAGGAGCGGTCCGGAGACACTGTGGCCCCATCCGAAGAAACCCCCGGACAGGGCCAAACAGGAAGGATATAACCCCACCCACTCCGCCAAAGCACAGCCCCCGCACCACTAGAGGGATATCCCCAACCACCAACTTACAATCCTGAGACAAGGCCGAGTATAGCCCACAGAGGTCTCCACCACAGCACAAACCAAGGGGGGGGGGGGGCGCCAACCCAGACAGGAAGATCACGTCAGTAACTCAACCCACTCAAGTGACGCACCCCTCCCAGGGACGGCATGAAAGAGCACCAGCAGGCCAGTGACTCAGCCCCTGCAACAGGGTTAGAGGCAGAGAACCCCAGTGGAGAGGGGAACCGGCCTGGCAGAGACAGCAAGGGCTGTTCGTTGCTCCAGCCTTTCCGTTCACCTTCACACTCCTGGGCCAGACTACACTCAATCATATGACCTACTGAAGAGATAAGTCTTCAGTAAAGACTTAAAGGTTGAGACCGAGTCTGCGTCTCTCACATGGGTAGGCAGACTGTTCCATAAAAATGGAGATCTATAGGAGAAAGCCCTGCCTCCCGCTGTTTGCTTAGAAATTCTAGGGACAATTAGGAGGCCTGCGTCTTGTGACCGTAGCGTACGTATTGGTATGTACGGCAGGACCAACTCGGAAAGATAGGTAGGAGCAAGCCCATGTAACGCTTTATAGGTTAACAGTAAAACCTTGAAATCAGCCCTTGCCTTAACAGGAAGCCAGTGTAGGGAAGCTAGCACTGGAGTAATATGATCAAATTTCTTGGTTCTAGTCAGGATTCTAGCAGCCGTATTTAGCACTAACTGAAGTTTATTTAGTGCTTTATCCGGGTAGCCGGAAAATAGAGCATTGCAGTAGTCTAATCTAGAAGTAACAAATGCATGGATTAATTTTTCTGCATCATTTTTGGACAGAAAATTTCTGATTTTTGCAATGTTACGTAGATGGAAAAAAGCTGTCCTTGAAACAGTCTTGATATGTTCGTCAAAAGAGAGATCAGGGTCAAGAGTAACGCCTAGGTCCTTCACAGTTTTATTTGAGACGACTTTACAACCATCAAGATGAATTGTCAGATTTAACAGAAGATCTCTTTGTTTCTTGGGACCTAGAACAAGCATCTCTGTTTTGTCCGAGTTTAAAAGTAAAAAGTTTTCAGCCATCCACTTCCTTATGTCTGAAACACAGGCTTCTAGCGAGGGCAATTTTGGGGCTTCACCATGCTTCATTGAAATGTACAGCTGTGTGTCATCCGCATAGCAGTGAAAGTTAACATTATGTTTTCGAATAACATCCCCAAGAGGTAAAATATATAGTGAAAACAATAGTGGTCCTAAAACGGAACCTTGAGGAACACCGAAATGTACAGTTGATTTGTCGGAGGACAGACCATTCACAGAGACAAACTGATATCTTTCCGACAGGTAGGATCTAAACCAGGCCAGAACTTGTCCGTGTAGACCAATTTGGGTTTCCAGTCTCTCCAAAAGAATGTGGTGATCGATGGTGTCAAAGGCAGCACTAAGGTCTAGTAGCACGAGGACAGATGCAGAGCCTCGGTCTGACGCCATTAAAAGGTCATTTACCACCTTCACAAGTGCAGTCTCAGTGCTATGATGGGGTCTAAAACCAGACTGAAGCATTTCGTATACATTGTTTGTCTTCAGAAAGGCAGTGAGTTGCTGCGCAACAGCTTTTTCTAAAATTTTTGAGAGGAATGGAAGATTCGATATTGGCCGATAGTTTTTTATATTTTCCGGGTCAAGGTTTGGCTTTTTCAAGAGAGGCTTTATCACTGCCACTTTTAGTGAGTTTGGTACACATCCGGTGGATAGAGAGCTGTTTATTATGTTCAACATAGGAGGGCCAAGCACAGGAAGCAGCTCCTTCAGCAGTTTAGTAGGAATAGGATCCAGTATGCAGCTTGAAGGTTTAGAGGCCATGATTATTTTCATCATTGTGTCAAGAGATATAGTACTAAAACACTTAAGTGTCTCTCCCGATCCCAGGCCCTCGCAGAGCTGTGCAGATCCAGGACAGCTAAGCCCTGGAGGAATACGCAGATTCAAAGAGGAGTCCGTAATTTGCTTTCTAATGGTCATGATCTTTTCCTCAAAGAAGTTCATGAATTTATCACTGCTGAAGTGAAAACCATCCTCTCTTGGGGAATGCTGCTTTTTAGTTAGCTTTGCAACAGTATCAAAAATAAATTTTGGATTGTTCTTATTTTCCTCGATTAATTTGGAAAAGTAGGATGATCGAGCAGCAGTGAGGGCTCTTCGGTACTGCACGGTACTGTCTTTCCAAGCTAGTCGGAAGACTTCCAGTTTGGTGTGGCGCCATTTCCGTTCCAATTTCCTGGAAGCTTGCTTCAAAGCTCGGGTATTTTCTGTATACCAGGGAGCTAGTTTCTTATGACAAATGTTTTTCGTTTTTAGGGGTGCAACTGCATCTAGGGTATTGTGCAAGGTTAAATTTAGTTCCTCAGTTAAGTGGTTAACTGATTTTTGTCCTCTGACGTCCTTGGGTAGGCAGAAGGGGTCTGGAAGGGCATCAATGAATTTTTGTGTTGTCTGAGAATTTATAGCACGACTTTTGATGCTCCTTGGTTGGGGTCTGAGCAGATTATTTGTTGCGATTGCAAACGTAATAAAATGGTGGTCCGATAGTCCAGGATTTTGTGGAAAAACATTAAGATCTACAACATTTATTCCATGGGACAAAACTAGGTCCAGAGTATGACTGTGGCAGTGAGTAGGTCCAGAGACATGTTGGACAAAACCCACTGAGTCGATAATGGCTCCGAAGGACTTTTGGAGTGGGTCTGTGGACTTCTCCATGTGAATATTAAAATCACCAAAAATTAGAATATGATCTGCTATGACTACAAGGTCTGATAGGAATTCAGGAAACTCAGAGAGGAACGCTGTATATGGCCCAGGAGGCCTGTAAACAGTAGCTATAAAAAGTGATTGAGTAGGCTGCATAGATTTCATGACTAGAAGCTCGAAAGATGAAAACGTCATTTTTTTTTTTGTAAATTGAAATTTGCTATCGTAAATGTTAGCAACACCTCCGCCTTTGCGGGATGCACGGGGAATATGGTCACTAGTGTAACCAGGAGGTGAGGCCTCATTTAACACAGCAAATTCATCAGGCTTAAGCCATGTTTCAGTCAGGCCAATCACATCAAGATTATGATCAGTGATTAGTTCATTGACTATGACTGCCTTTGAAGTGAGGGATCTAACATTAAGTAACCCTATTTTGAGATGTGAGGTATCACGATCTCTTTCAATAATGGCAGGAATGGAGGAGGTCTTTATCCTAATAAGATTGCTAGGGTGGACACCACCATGTTTAGTTTTGCCCAACCTAGGTCGAGGCACAGACACAGTCTCAATGGGTATGGCTGAGCTGACTACACTGACTATGCTATTGGCAGACTCCACTAAGCTGGCAGGTTGGCTAACAGCCTGCTGCCTGGCCTGCACCCTATTTCACTGTGGGGCTAAAGGAGTTAGAGCCCTATCTATGTTGGTAGATAAGAGGAGAGCACCCCTCCAGCTAGGATGGAGTCCGTCACTCCTCAGCAGGTCAGGCTTGATCCTGTTTGTGGGTGAGTCCCAGAAAGAGGGCCAATTATCCACAAATGTTATCTTTTGGGAGGGGCAGAAAACAGTTTTCAACCAGCGATTAAGTGCTGAGACTCTGCTGTAGAGCTCGTCACTTCCCCTAACTGGGAGGGGGCCAGAGACAATTACTCGATGCCGACACATCTTTCTAGCTGATTTACACGCTGAAGCTATGTTGCACTTGGTGACCTCTGACTGTTTCATCCTAACATCGTTGGTGCCGACGTGGATAACAATATCTCTATACTCTCTACACTCGCCAGTTTTAGCTTTAGCCAGCACCATCTTTAGATTAGCCTTAACGTCGGTAGCCCTGCCCCCTGGTAAACAGTGTATGATCGCTGGGTGATTCGTTTTAAGTCTAATACTGCGGGTAATGGAGTCGCCAATGACTAGGGTTTTCAATTTGTCAGAGCTAATGGTGGGAGCCTTCGGCGTCTCAGACCCCGTAACGGGAGGAGTAGAGACTAGAGAAGACTCAGACTCAGACTCCGACTCGCTACATAATGGGGAAAACCGGTTGAAGGTTTCTGTCGGCTGAATGAGCGACACCGGTTGAGCATTCCAACAGTATTTCCCTCCAGAAGCCATGAGAAAGTTGTCCGGCTGCAGGGACTGTGCGGGGGGAGTTATACTAACGTTACTGTCTGTACTTACTGGTGGCACAGACGCTGTTTCTTCCTTTCCTACACTGATAATACTCTTGCCTAACGATTGCGTCTGAAGCTGGGCTTGTAGCACAGCTATTCTCGCCGTAAGGCGAGAATTCTCCTGTATATTATGAGTACAGCGACTGCAATTAAAAGACATCATGTTAATGTTACTACTTAGCTTCGGCTGTTGAAGATGTTGATGAGCCATGTCCAGATAAAGCGTCCGGAGTGAAAAAGTTGAATAAGGGAAAAAAAGTTGCGATGGAAAAACGGAAAATAACGTAAAGTTGGCAGCTAAAACGCACAGGAAAATGACTCTTCTGTCTCGGGATAAACGTCCGGGGTGAAAAAGTTTAACGAAAAAAGATGAGTGAGGACAAAACTAAAAAGTTGGTAAATTTGTTGAACACAGAGATTGATTAAACGTTTATTAAAAGTAAAACGTGAATAGTTTGGCAGGTAGCCAAGTAGCAACAAACAGCAGAGCAGCACGGAGACAATGCGGAAGCGAGACAATGCGGAGTTAACAGTGAAATGTTAACCAACAATGGAGAACACAATACAACAATTATAATAATAGGAACAAGATTGTAGCACAAGGAATTAATACACGATGAGCAATGATAGCTTGGCTATATACATGGGGTGCCAATACCTAGTCAATGGTAGCTTGGCTATATACATGGGGTGCCAATACCTAGTCAATGGTAGCTTGGTTATATACATGGGGTGCCAATACCTAGTCAATGGTAGCTTAGCTATATGCATGGGGTGCCAATACCTAGTCAATGATAGCTTGGCTATATACATGGGGTGCCAATACCTAGTCAATGGTAGCTTGGTTATATACAGTGCAATCTGAAAGTATTCAGACCCCTTGACTTTTTCCACATTTTATTACGTTACAGCCATATTCTAAAGTTGGTTAAATCGTTTTTCCCCCTCATCAATCTACACACAATACCCCATAATGTCAAAGCAAAAGACAGGTTTTTAGACATTTTTCCTAATTTATTAATAAAAAATGGAAATATCTAAGTATTCAGACCCTTTACTCAGTACTTTCTTGAAGCACCTTTGGCAGCACTTACACCATTGAGTCTTCTTGGGTATGATGCTACAAGCTTGGCACACCTGTATTTGGGGAGTTTCATCCATTCTTCTCTGCAGATCCTCTCAAACTCTATCAGGTTGGATGGGGAGCGTTGCTGCACAGCTATTTTCTGGTCTCTCCGGAGATGTTCAATCGGGTTCAAGTCTGGGCTCTGGCTGGGCCAGGTGAACCTTCGCCCAAGTCTGAAGTCCTGAGCGCTCTGGAGCAGGTTTTCATCAAGGATCTCTCTGTACTTTGCTCTGTTCATTATTCCCTCGATCCTGACTAGTCACCCAGTCCCTGCTTCTGAAAAACATCCGCACAGCATGATACTGCCACGACCATGCTTCACCGTAGGCATGGTGCCAGGTTTCCTCCAGAAGTGACGCTTGGTATTCAGGCCAAAGAGTTCAATCTTGGTAACAACAGACCAGAGAATCTTGTTTCTCATGGTCAGAGTCCTTTAGGTGCCTCTTGGCAAACTCCAAGCGGGCTGAACTATGGATCTCTGTCAAAGTGATCATCAGGTTCTTGGTCACCTCCCTGACCAAGGCCCTTCTCCTCCGATTGCGCAGTTGGCCGGGCGGACAGCTCTAGGAAGAATCTTGGTGATTCCAAACGTCTTCCATTTAAGAATGGAGGAGGCCACGGTGTTCTTGGGGACCTTCAATGCTGCAGACATTTTTTGGTACCCTTCCCCAGATCTGTGCTTCGACACAATCCTGTCTCTGAGCTCAACGGACAATTCCATCGACCTCATGGCTTGGTTTTTGCTCTGACATGCAATGGTGTGTGCCTTTCCAAACCATGTCCAATCAATTGAATTTCTCTCAGGTGGACTCCAATCAAGTTGTAGAAACATCTCAAGGAAGATCAATGGAAACAGGATGCACCTGAGCAAAATTTAGAGATTCATAGCAAAGGGACTGGAATACTAATGTGAATAAGGTTTTGCAAAAATGTCTAAACCTGTTTCCACTTTGTCATTATAGGGGTATTGTGTGTAGATTGATGAGGTGTTTTTGTTGTTGTTGGTAAAAAAAAAAAAATACAATAAGGCTGTAACTTATTTTTTTGTTGAAAAAGTCAAGGAGTCTGAATACTTTCAGAATGCACTGTATAGACACTAACTATTTCACTTTAAACACTTTGTTATATTTATGCACAAGAGAAGAAGAGGTTGCCCAGCACAAATTAATGTACAAACATGATTTTTCATTACATATTTGTAATTTAGCAGATGCTCTTATCCAGAGCGAATTTTAGGACCAATTGGGGTTAATTGCCTTGCTCAAGGCCACAATGACAGCTTTTTGACCTAGTTGGCTCAGGATTCAAACCAGCGACCTTTCAGTTACTGGCCCAACACTCTTAACCGCTAGGCTACCTGTTAAATACATAACACAATACGTGACATAAGTAGAATACAGAACACTTGAAACATTACAGGACATGTTTCATGATGGAAATTGAAATATTAAAATGTTATTTAAAAAAAGCAGTGGGTAGAGTGGCGTTTCGCAGACGGTTTGTACGGGCAGTTATACAGGACAGTTTGTGGCTGTTTCTCAGGAGCCTGGTGGTGCAGTTACCTCTTCTTGGAGGGAGCAGGTCATTCAGTGGATGGTCAAGAGTGTGCATGTCCTTCACCAGGTGCACTGCAGCCTGTTCTCACCTGCTCTGCAGTGATGGGAGCTGTGGTTGGACTGCTCCACCTCTGGAGATGATCCTCAAGGCCCTCCTCTGCACCCTGTCTAGTTGGGCCTGCTGCTTTTTACTGCATCCAACTAACAGCACTCCACCGTATTCCAGACAAGGCCTGGCCAGTATAGTATAGACTGTGACCAGATCTTCAGTAGGACATTACTGGCAAGAACAGTCAAAAAGGCGTATCGAGGCCATTCTCACTGGCTGCTCCAGGTGTCACCACTGAGGTTAGAGTCTAGATGAAAACCAAGATACTTGGTTGTTGTTACCACTGGTACTTCCTGTCCTCCTAGGATTAGTGGTGCAGTTTGTGGATGGTCCTCTGACCAAGGGCTAAATGTCCCAGTTGCCATCACCCTCTGCCCTCTTTCGGTGGTGTAGCTGTGGAGCCAGGCTAGTAACCTTGGACACAGTTCAATGTCAGACAGATGTTGCAGGAACTATGCGTGATCTACTCGATCAAAGGCTTTGGACAGTAACACCTTCACCATTGTTGGGTTTATGGAGTCTGTAGCTGTCAGCCAGGAGTATGTGGCTTTCACAAGGGCGGTAGTAGTGCTGGACTTTGGGAGGTAGTCATACTGAATCGTGCACTCAGATAACACCTCCTACTGGCAGGGGACAGTTTTAACAATGTGTTTGATGACAGGGGCTAGATCTTCTGCATGCTCTTTAGTAGCCAGGCTGGAATTCCATCAGGCCCACATGCTTTACGTGCTCTGAGTCTGTTCAGAACTTGCTTTAACTAGCCAATGCTGCACAGCTCAACCTGCCTTGTAGGCATTGGCAGGGGGAAGATGGCAAGAGGTGTGGTGCTTGTCCATGCCTCAGCAAAGAAGCCATTCAAAACATCAGCCACGTCGTCTTCAATTCCCTCGACCTGTATTCTCCCTCCTGATGTTTTCTTTGGTCCCAGTCCATTGTTAATGAAGTCCCACCATTCCTTAGGGTTTTTCTTCTTTAGGTCCTGGATTTCAGTTTTGTAGAAGATTGTCTTTGCTTCCTTGATAATCATTTGCACTGTGTTTCTGTATTTTCTCCATGTCATTGTTTCTCCCCATCTGTTGAAAATATTCTGTATTTTCCTGATGACAGCCTTTATTCTTTCAGTCATCCAGGGCTGGTCCAGTATTGTTGTTTTCTTATTTCTTATTGGCATGCATACATCAAGTGCAGTTTGAATGCAGGAGTTGAATGTCTCCACCTCATATATGGTAGACCAGTCAGTACTGGCCATACATCGTGCAATGGTCTCCTTTCTGTTCTGGGTTACCAGATGTCCTTTTTTCCGCTGCACCTCTCTTCTCCCTCCTGATGTTGTGTTTGGAGAGAACAGCAGACATTTGTGATCACTGGATCCGAGAGGAGTAAGTACAGTGGGTTGTGTTGATCAGATCTAGGATGGAGTCCCCTCTGTGGTCTTGTCTTTGGCCACTTGTTTCATGTCTGGATGGGAGTTTGTCAGCATCTTGATGGGCAGGTGATTAAAGTCTCCACACAGGATGAGACCCATTTGGGGAGAGGATATCCTGATCACATGGACAGTGATTATGAGATAATCCACAGTGTTCTGCTGCAGTGTTTTGTCATGTGCCCATGGTGGATGTTAGAGCACTCCACTACCAGAGATGAAACTGAGCTGGGGTGTTGTTTAGGACGGAGCTGAAGACACTCAAACTCTTCTTTCTCTAGGTCAGTTATTCTTCTCTTTGCCTGCATACTGTGATTCACATACATAGCCACGCCCCCTCCTCGCATCCCCTCTCTGGACCGGTCATTTCTGAACAGCTGATAGTCTTTGTCATCAGAACAGCCTCAATTTGTCAGGGCATGGACTCTACAAGGTGTCGAAAGCATTCCACTGGGATGCTGGCCCATGTTGACTGCAATGCTTCCCACAGTTGTGTCAAGTTGTCTGGCAGTGGATTTCTACTCAGAATAGCTTGTTCCATCTCCTACAACAGATGTACAATTGGATTGAGATCTGGTGCCTCGGAAGGCCACTGCAGTAACCTGAATTCACTGTCATGTTCGTGGAACCTTTTCTGGACAAGCCTTGTGGCATGGGGCATAATCCTGCTGAAAAAAATATATTTGCAGATGGATAACTTCTGCCATGAAGGGATGCACCTGATTGACAATGATTTTTAGATATCCTGTGGCATTCAAACGTTGCTCCACTTTTATCAATGGAACCAATGTCTGCCATGAAAACACACCCCACACCACCACCACCATCCTGCAATGCTGACACACGGCATGGATGCATGTACTCGTGGTTTCCTCAATATCCTAGACCTCACATTATATTTACAGTAGGAGCAATCTAAGCACAGCAAAACTGACAAGGTGCACACTGATCAGTAAAGAGATGCTAAAATTCTACAACTTTCCCGATCCTCTGCACAGTTCTCTCACAGTGAGAAACAATAGGATTACAATAGAGTGTATCCAATCCACTACCACTTCTTATGTATACGTTGGTGTCTTTTTAAATTGCCAGATATGTAGAATCTCATCTCACAGTCAGAGCAGGAGTAAGGCTTCTCTCCTGTGTGTATACTTTCATGTAGTTTTAAGCTGCCCAGTTGAGAGAAACTTGCCCCACAGTCAGAGCAGGAGTAAGGCTTCTCTCCTGTGTGTATCCATTGGTGTGAATTTAAGCTGTCCTGTCGAGAGAAATTCTTCCCACAGTCAGAGCAGGAGTAAGGCTTCTCTCCTGTGTGTATACGTTCATGTTTTTTTAAGTTGCCAAGAAGAGAGAAACTCTTCCCACAGTCAGAGCAGGAGTAAGGCTTCTCTCCTGTATGTATACGTTCATGTTGTTTTAAGTTGTCCAGTTGAGAGAAACTCTTCCCACAGTCAGAGCAGGAGTAAGGCTTCTCTCCTGTATGTATACGTTCATGTGTTTTTAAGTGGCCCAGCTGAGAGAAACTTGCCCCACAGTCAGAGCAGGAGTAAGGCTTCTCTCCTGTGTGTATACGTTTATGTTGTTTTAAGGTGTCCAGTTGAGAGAAACTCTTCCCACAGTCAGAGCAGGAGTAAGGCTTCTCTCCTGTGTGTATACGTTCATGTTTTTTAAAGTTGCCAAGAAGAGAGAAACTTAACCCACAGTCAGAGCAGGAGTAAGGCTTCTCTCCTGTATGTATACGTTGATGTTGTTTTAAGTGGTCCAGTTGAGAGAAACTCTTCCCACAGTCAGAGCAGGAGTAAGGCTTCTCTCCTGTGTGTATACGTTTATGTTGTTTTAAGTTGCCAAGAAGAGAGAAACTTAACCCACAGTCAGAGCAGGAGTAAGGCTTCTCTCCTGTGTGTATACGTTCATGTTGTTTTAAGCTGCCCAGTTGAGAGAAACTTGCCCCACAGTCAGAGCAGGAGTAAGGCTTCTCTCCTGTGTGTATACGTTCATGTAGTTTTAAGCTGCCCAGTTGAGAGAAACTTGCCCCACAGTCAGAACAGGAGTAAGGCTTCTCTCCTGTGTGTGTTCTCTGATGAACCTTTAGCTCAGTTGATGTTTTGAAGCATTTTACACAGTCAGAGCAGGAGTAAGGCTTCTCTCCTGTGTGCAGTCTCTGATGAACTGTCAGAGCCTTTGATGTTGTGAACTTCTTCCCACAGTCAGTACAGGAATACAGATTCTCTCCTGTGTGTACTTGTAGGTGTATTTTTAACTTTGATAGAATTGAGAAACTCTCCTCACAATGTGGGCAGTGGTGAGACCTCTTAGCTCTGTGATCTTCCTGCTGTTGCTCTCTGGATGTAGAGAATGTCTCAACATGGTCTCCTGTGGGAACAACATCAGAAGAACCAATCAGTTGGTGTGATATACATGTCAATCAAATGTATTTTATGAAGCCCTTTTTACATCAGAAGTTGTCACAAAGTGCTTTATAGAAACCCATCCAAAAACCGCAAAGAGCAAGCCTTGCAGATGTAGAAGCCATATCATCCTCCACTCACTATCACAAGGGTTAGTAACTACACAGACTCATTTAATAGAACTTTAAAACATTGGCAGTTTGTCTACTTCACTTCTTTAGTCTACTATCTGATCACTCTAGATAGCCCAGTGAATAAAACAAATGCTGGCAATACTGGTGTCAAACCATGTACAGTGAGGGAAAAAAGTATTTGATCCCCTGCTGATTTTGTACGTTTGCCCACTGACAAAGACATGATCAGTCTATAATTTTAATGGTAGGTTTATTTGAACAGTGAGAGACAGAATAACAACAAAGAAATCCAGAAAAACGCATGTCAAAAATGTTATAAATTGATTTGCATTTTAATGAGGGAAATAAGTATTTAATGGGCCTCAGGATCTTGTCATGGCATTTTTAAAGAAGAAGTTACAGGTCTGTGAGAGCCAGAAATCTTGCTTGTTTGTAGGTGACCAAATACTTATTTTCCACCATAATTTGCAAATAAATTCATTAAAAATTCTACAATGTGATTTTCTGGATATTTTTTCTCTCTCAATTTGTCTGTCATAGTTGACGTGTACCTATGATAAAATATTACAGGCCTCTCATCTTTTTAAGTGGGAGAACTTGCACAATTGGTGGCTGACTAAATACTTTTTACCCCCACTGTATAGCCAAGCTACCATTGACTAGGTATTGGCACCCCATGTATATAGCCAAGCTACCATTGCTCATCATGTATTAATTCCTTGCGCTACAATCTTTTTTCCTATTATTATAATTGTTGTATTGTGTTCTCTATTGTTGGTCAACATTTCACTGTTAGTCTACACCTGTTGTTTACCAAGCATGTGACAATTAAAATGAAATTACTACGTGTTAAGTAAATTGTCATCTAAAACTATACTGACAAAATATATAAAAACTTGACATGTAAAATGTTGGTCCCATGTTTCATGAGCTGAAATAAAAGATCTCAGAAAGTTTCCATATGCACAAAAAGCTTATTTCTCTCAAATTTGGTGCACAAATTTGTTTCCATATCTGTTAGTGAGCATTTCTCCTTTGCCAAGATAATCCATCCACCTGACAGGTGTGGCATATCAAGAAGCTGATTAAATAGCATGGTTACATTAGATAGTTAAACCAGAGATCCTTACCATTACACAGGTGCACCTTGTGCTGGGTACAATAAAAGGCCTCTCTGAAATGTGCAGTTTTGTCACACAACACAATGCCACAGATGTCTACATTTTGAAGGAGTGCGCAATTGACATGCTGACAGCAGGAATGTTCACCAGAGCTGTTGGCAGAGAATTTAATGTACATTTCTCTACCGAGAATTTGGCAGAACGTCCAACTGGCTTCACAGCCGCAGACCACGTGTAACCGTGCAAGCCCAGGACCTCCACATCTGGCATCTTAACCTGCAGGATCATCGGAGACCAGCCACCTGGACAGCTGATGAAACTGAGGAGTATTTCTATCTGTAATAAAGACCTTTAATGTGGAAAAATCATTCTTATTGGCTGATGGGTGGGCCCCTGTCATGTGAAATCCATAGATTAGGGCCTAATGAATGTATTTCAATTGACTGATTTCCTTATATGAACTGTACCCTTGTAAAATTGTTGAATGTTGTGTTTATATTTGTGTTCAGTTAAAATCTTACCAAAAAAGTGATGATGAATATGTTTGGAAAACTGCATTGATCTGCCAATGAAAAATAACATTAGTACATGAATTTGTACTGGTAAACCTCCTCTTTTGTATTCAGTTCTTCCATATTAGATCTGACAGTATGAATGGTTCTTATGGTTGTATTCAGTCCTTCCATATTAGATCTGACTGTATGAATCGTTCTTATGGTTGTATTCAGTTCTTCCATATTATATCTGACAGTGTGAATGGTTATTATGGGCTGATTGCCTGGAGTGACTACAGTCATACCAAGTTTTCTTTGACCCTGTGATCTCACCAGGACAGAACCACATGTCTCTATCATACTCCAGCCAAAGATACATTTGACCTATGCACTAACAAGCTTTTTCAATATACGCAGCTTTGTCACCAGCTGCAGTACTGTAGCTTTATTAATCTACTGTACTTCAATCAATTGACTTGCAATGGATTTGTGCCACAAATGCTAAAAAGTTAGTATTTTAAACAATAGTAAGATAAACTATATATGCCCAGAACTATATTGAGGGACAGACTGTTGAAATGCCCAGTTTATTATGTAAACAGTTTTGTAGAACTCTGGCATTGATGGTCCATCAGAGGGTGAGGCAAAAGTCTCACAGCGTTTAAGTTTTCGCTTACAAGACCTATAATTTGCTCAGTTCCCAAAAAAACTATTTTATATAAATCAATCCTACTTCACTTTGGAAAGTAGAAGGAAGATTGTTCAAGCAACGCTTCTCCCAGTGCTTGATTATGGTGATGTAATCTACAGTCATACAGCAGCCTCTGTTTTAAAACCTTTAGCACTGTGTTGTATCACTGGGGAAAATGTTCATATAAAAGTTTAATAAAAAAATGCAATATAAATTCAAAATATGGCTTTTGAACACGGCACCCAAATATACATTTTTGACTAGAAACATTTTAAATGAGCCAATTTCTCTTCTATATTATTTATCTAGTCAAAACATGTCACTACATCTCTACACATCACCATTGGGACAATCCAATTTGCTAGTCCCCATTATTTTCTATAATGCATATTAATAGATCTTTACAGAATAAAGGATTTAGACAGGTTTTCTTCTTAGGTAACAATTAAATAAAACAACAAATATATTATTAGTATTTTTTTCATTTTTAAGTGTTTTAAAATGACCCACTTACTATTGGGGAGTGGAACCAGAGAGGAAGCTTGTGTTACCTTTCTCACACCACTACAGTATTCATTTCAACAGACCCTTTCCATCCCCCAGGACGATATTGAGGTTCAGGCTGTTGTAATGTCCAGTTGATTATATAAATAGTATTGTAGAACTCTGGTATTGATGGTCCATTTGAGGGTGAGTAATTTAAGTCAGTGAAGACACTTGCCAGTTGGTCAGCACATGCTCGGAGTACACGTCCTGTTAATCCATCTGGCCCTGCGGCCTTGTTAATGTTGACCTGTTTAAAGGTCTTACTCACATCGGCTACAGAGAGCAGGATCACACAGACGTCCCGAACAGCTGATGCTCTCGTGTATGTTTCAGTGTTACTTGCCTCGAAGCGAGCATAGAAGTAATTTAGCTCGTCTGGTATGCTCGTGTCACTGTGGAGCTCGCGGCTGTGTTCGCCCCCAAGGATGAACCAGACTTGTGGAGGTCTACTTAGCTAGCCCGGTGAAGCACGAAGCTAGCTAACCCACTACCTGGACTAGCTAGCGGGTAGCTACTGGTAACTATTAGCAACTGTGGATAGTTGTTTCACGCTTAAGAGTGCCTGTAATTACGCCAGCTAGCTGCCTACAATAATTACATACAATAATGCCTACCATTCAGCTGTTTTTCTAACCTCATTGTCTGAAGCGTTAACGTTAACGTTAGGTAGTAAGTAGCTACTGTACTCAAAATTGTTGCTACCTGGATAGCTAACTAAACAATAGCTGGAACGACCTAGCGAACAGACGCGAACTAGCTGAGTCGATTCAGTGGCTAGCTTTGCACTTGGCTAGCTAACAGTAGCTGCTAGTGTTTCAGTGAAACGTAAGTGAGGGAGGCCCCGCTTCTCACTTTCCCAGATGTTTAGTTCATTTCATTCTGATCTCCTTTGCATTATTGTAGCCAATTTCTGTAGCCTGTCAACTATGCCTCTGTCTATCCCTGTTCTCTCCTCTCCGCACAGGCGATACAAACACCTCACACCGCGTGGCTGCTGCCTCTCTAACCTGGTGGTCCCTGCACGCACGACCCACGTGGAGTTCCAGGTCTCCGGCAGCCTCTGGAACTGCCGTTCAGCCGCCAACAAGGCAGAGTTAATCTCAGCCTATGCTACCCTCCAGTCCCTCGACTTCTTGGCGCTGACGGAAACATGGATTACCACTGAAAACACTGCTACTCCTACTGCTCTCTCCTCGACTGACCATGTGTTCTCGCATACCCCGAGAGCATCTGGTCAGCGGGGTGGTGGCACAGGAATCCTCATCTCTCCCAAGTGGACATTCTCTCTTTTTCCCCCGACCCATCTCCTCATTTGAATTCCATGCTCTCACAGTCACTAGCCCATTCAAGCTTAACATCCTTGTCATTTATCGCCCTTCAGGTTCCCTTGGAGAGTTAATCAATGAGATTGACGCCTTGATAAGTTCCTTTCCTGAGGATGGCTCACCCCTCACAGTTCTGGGTGACTTTAACCTCCCTACGTCTACCTTTGACTAATTTCCCTCTGCCTCCTTCTTTCCACTCCTCTCCTCTTTTGACCTCACCCTCTCACCGTCCCCCCCTACTCACAAGGCAGGCAATACGCTTGACCTCATCTTTACTAGATGCTGTTCTTCTACTAATCTCACTGCAACTCCCCTCCATGTCTCCGACCACTACTTTGCATCCTTCTATCTCTCGCTCTCTTCCAACACTACTCACTCTGCCCCTACTCAGATGGTAATGCGCCGTCGCAACCTTCGCTCTCTCTCTCCCGCTACTCTCTCCTCTTCCATCCTATCATCTCTTCCCTCTGCTCAATCCTTCTCCCTCCAATCTCCTGATTCTGCCTCCTCAACCCTCCTCTCCTCCCTTTCTGCATCCTTTGACTCTCTATGTCCCCTATCCTCCCGGCTGGCTCGGTTCTCCCCTCCTGCTCCGTGGCTTGACGACTCATTGCGAGCTCACAGAACAGGGCTCCGGGCAGCCGAGCGGAAATGGAGGAAAACTAGACTCCCTGCGGACCTGGCATCTTTTCACTCCCTCCTCTCTACATTTTCTCCCTCTGTTTCTGCTGCTAAAGCCACTTTCTACCACTCTAAATTCCAAGCATCTGCTTCTAACCCTAGGAAGCTCTTTGCCACTTTCTCCTCCCTGCTGAATTCCCCCCCCCCTCCCTCTCTGTGGATGACTTCGTCGACCATTTTGAAAAGAAGGTTGACGACATCCGATCCTCGTTTGTTAAGTCAAATGACACTGCTGGTCCTGCTCACACTGCCCTACCCTATGCTTTGACTTCTTTCTCCCCTCTCTCTCCAGATGAAATCTTGCGACTTGTGACGGCCGGCCGACCAACAACCTGCCCGCTTGACCCTATCCCCTCCTTCTCCAGACCATCTCCGGTGACCTTCTCCCTTACCTCACCTCGCTCATCAACTCATCCTTGACAGCTGGCCATGTCCCTTCCTTCTTCAAGAGAGCGAGAGTTGCACCCCTTAAAAGACCTACACTCGATCCCTCCGATGTCAACAACTACAGACCAGTATCCCTTCTTTCTTTTCTCTCCAAAACTCTTGAGTGCGCCGTCTTTAGCCAACTCTCTTGCTATCTCTCTCAGAATTACCTTCTTGATCCAAACCAGTCAGGTGTCAAGACTGGTCATTCAACTGAGACTGCTCTTCTCTGTGTCACAGAGGCTCTCCGCACTGCTAAAGCTAACTCTCTCTCCTCTGCTCTTGTCCTTCTAGACCTGTCTGCTGCCTTTGATACTGTGAACCATCAGATCCTACTCTCCACCCTCTCCGAGTTGGGCATCTCCGGCGCAGCTCAGTCTTGGATTGCGTCCTACCTGACCGGTCGCTCCTACCAAGTGGCGTGGCAAGAATCTGTCTCAGCACCACGTGCTCTCACCACTTCACCATCCTCACATGGCCTCTCCTATCATTGCTACGCAGACGACACACAACTAATCTTCTCCTTTCCCCCTTCTGATAACCAGGTGGCGAATCGCATCTCTGCATGTCTGGCAGACATATCAGTGTGGATGACGGATCACCACCTCAAGCTGAACCTCGGCAAGACGGAGCTGCTCTTCCTCCCGGGGAAGGACTGCCCGTTCCATGATCTCGCCATCACAGTTGACAACTCCGTTGTGTCCACCTCCCAGAGTGCGAAGAGCCTTGGCGTGACCCTGGACAACACCCTGTCGTTCTCCGCTAACATCAAGGCGGTGACCTGATCCTGTAGGTTCATGCTCTACAACATTCGGAGAGTACGACCCTGACTTACACAGGAAGCGGCACAGGTCCTAATCCAGGCACTTGTCATCTCCCGTCTGGATTACTGCAACTCGCTGTTGGCTGGGCTCCCTGCCTGTGCCATTAAACCCCTACAACTCATCCAGAATGCCGCAGCCCATCTGGTGTTCAACCTTCCCATGTTCTCTCACGTCACCCCGCTCCTCCGCACACTCCACTGGCTTCCAGTTGAAGCTCGCATCTGCTACAAGACCATGGTGCTTGCCTACGGAGCTGTGAGGGGAACGGCACCTCCGTACCTTCAGGCTCTGATCAGTCCCTACACCCAAATGAGGGCATTGCATTCATCCACCTCTGGCCTGCTGGCCCCCTACCTCTGCGGAAGCACAGTTCCCGCTCAGCCCAGTCAAAACTGTTCGCTGCTCTGGCACCCCAATGGTGGAACAAGCTCCCTCATGACGCCAGGACAGTGGAGTCACTCACCACCTTCCGGAGACACTTGAAACCCCACCTCTTTAAGGAATACCTGGGATAGGATAAAGTAATCCTTCTACCCCCCCAATACAAAACTAGTAAAAGGATGCCTGTCTTCATGTCTCCCTGTCAACTATCAACTAACACACAGAACTTTCTCCACCGATACCACACATTTCTTCATCTCATGCCCTCCTGCAGACTTGTCACATCTAGGCATCTCACGCCTACACACTGCTGCAACAGGCCCATAAACTTCACCCCTAAAACACTGTAGTATTTACAGAACAGAATCGCTCACGGGATAACTGACACTTCCTACCTTGATCGTATCTGGCAGAGACTATGCATCAAAATCCAGCATGACAGATAATGTATTCTCTGTTTCCCCACGCTCTACACCGGATCTACGTCTCACCAAACGGAGGGCGTCACAGACACCTGGAATCTTCCATTTCAACTGCTCATCCTCAACACTTAAACCTAACCCTGTAACCACTCCTTTCAATGCCACACTGTTCCGGAGAGCAATTCAAGTCACAATTCCTGTCTCTAATCACGTAATCCGCAGCGCCCGCTCCCTCTGGACAGAGGAGAAACAATAAATCATCACGAGTCCACTCCAAGTTACCTTCACCAACTCAACAGTCCCCAACCTCTTCTCCACCTATCCTGACACCACATATTGATCCATTCCCTCTACAAATCTCACTCCCATTGGGCCAGAATCATCCTTATCATCCTCGGAACGAGGCCCGAACTCTGAGTTCCTCACCGCAGGTAATTCATCCTCTCGCTCTCGTCACGTTCACTCTCCTCCTGTAGCTCTTCTAAAAGTTCTGTGAGATCTTCCATTCCATATTCACTCAAAACATATTCCACTTTTCTCCTTTGTCCTTGTCCACAATCTTCTCCTTCATCAGATCTTCCAAAGGTTTGTGCATCCCCCACTGCAATCCCCCATTCCACTTTTTTCTTGTCCGCCATTTTACCACGTGTCTCAGCTCATCCACACCCCACTAGCTTCGGGTAGCTGCACACCAATGGAGTACCACAGTATAAATAAATAAATAATTGGTCATTTAGCAGACGCTCTTATCCAGAGCGACTTACAGGAGCAATTAGGGTTAAGTGCCTTGCTCAAGGGCACATCGACATATTTTTCACCTAGCCGGCTCGGGGATTAGAACCAGCAACCTTTCGGTTACTGGCACAACGCTCTTAACCACTAAGCTACCTGCCGCCCGTATAAATGATAATACCCATAAAACCTTGCAGTCAAACAGGGAAATGGTTCCAATCATTTTTACACCATTCATTTTTCCCATAGGGGATTTTAGAAACACTTATAATAAGGGCTGTGTTTCGTGTAGGCTTACCCTGGCGTGGCGTTTTGATAACCATGTAAATCTCTCTAGGACAAGGTGACATCAATATATTCGCCTGTATTTACCCCTACAAAAATGACATTTAATTAGCTGCTAATGTGGCTTTCATAAAGAACTACAAATGCCATGATGATCTGGACAAAATTGCTGAATCGAGTCAAAGGTAAGGATCTCTGGGTTAACCATCTAATGTTAGCTACATTTAGTAATGAATAAATAGGCTACATTTATTTAAATGGTCAAATCTGTGAACATTCTTGTGCAAGTTTTAAATTGACACAATACCTGTTAGCAAAGGTATCAGCTAGAGATGACGTGCTGGAGATTGCAGTGATTTGTTGTTTTGCATGATGTCTACTTTGATGATAATTAGAGTTTTATAATCTGAGAGGAAATAGAGCCGAATATATTGCTAAAAGTCACGCCAAGTGAAGCATACACGAAACACAGCCCTTATTTTAAGTGTTTCTAAAATGAATAAAAAGGAAAAATGATTGGAACCATTTCCCTGATTGACCGCTACGTTTTATGACACCATTTTTGCAAAAATAATCATTATTAAAAAACTGTAATCAGACTTTACTCAGTATTTTGCTGAAGCACTGATGGCAGTGATTACAGCCTTTTCATCTTGGCTTCATCACACCAGAGAATCTTGTTTCTCATGGTCTGAGAGTCCTTTAGGTGTCTTTTGGCAAACTCCCAGCGGGCAGTCATGTGCCTTTTCATGAGGAGTGGCTTCCGTCTAGCCACTCTACCATAAAGGCCTGATTGGTGGAGTTCTGAAGAGATGGTTGTCCTTCTGGAAGGTTCTCCTATCGCCACAGAACTCTGGAGCTCTGTCAGAGTGACCACCGGCTTCTCCATTTAAGAATGATGGAGGCCTTTCGATCATGTCCTTGGACTAAAATGATTGACACTCAGGTGCAAGCATCATATGCAAAGGGTATTTGGGTAACGTAGCACATATTCAATTCAAAGGTTTATAAACGTATCATGGTGTACTACATTAATGCTATACGTATGGGCCATATTGTTACTTGGTAGCTACTAGCAACAGACCCTGTGTTGTGGATCATCTACCACTATTTTGGACGGTCCATACTGTAACGTTAACGTTAGTCTCAGGCTTCACTAACTAGCGTTACTGTTTTAGGTGGAGCTATTCTTTGCTACTTTTCAAACAAATACTACGTGATATTTCACATATCATCTTGCTAGAGAGGCCTTTTGTTGTGATATTTAGGCTACTAGCAAAAGACCCTGTGTTGTTAGGATAGATTTATGTTTGTTTCTTCCAACAGATCTTTACACATTTTCCTCACTACAAAATATTCCTACAGTCCTTGTGGTTACTAAACATATTTTAGATATGCCTTTATGCTATAGCTTATTCCATGTTTACATCTTTGGTTAAATTACTTCAAATGCTAAACTTAAATTTACTTAGTGGAATGTCCGTGGAGTTTGTAAACTATCCAAGCTTAAAACAGGTTATTACTAGGCTTAAACAACTTAATTCATCTATTGTGTTCCTACAAGAAACTCACTTGTTGAAGGATGAGCTACTTAAAGTATGCAGGAGATGGCAAGGGCAAGTAATAGCATCCTGTTTCTCCTCTCATTCTCATGATGTTATGGTTTTAATTCACAAATATGTTCCGTTTCAGGTGGATACTATTATAACTGATACAGCTGGTAGATACATTTAGATACAGGGAACTCTTTTGAATGAGCATATTAATCTGTTTAATGTTCATGGTCCTAATGATGATCATCCCAAATTCTTTGAGAATGTATTTCTATTGATAGCCTCCATTCCTGTTAAAGTCCTAATGGCAGGGTACATTAATTGCACTCTTGATCCTCATCTAGATCGCTCCTCTGGTTTAGACACTTCCCACTCGCAGAGTAGAAAGAAATTACAGCATTTCATTATGGACTTAATCTATGTGAACGTTGGAGGACTCAGAACCCGAGTAAAAGGGAGTATTCATGTTACTCGTCAACATTTAAATCATATTCTCATGTAGACTACTTTTTAGTTTCCTGCTCATTGCTTCCCAATGTAGCAGGAAGTGGATATGATACTTTTGTTTTGAATGACCATTCCCTTGTGTGATTATTCTATAGGGATACAAATGGTCCTCTGTAGCTCAGCTGGTAGAGCACGGCGCTTGTAACGCCAAGGTAGTGGGTTCGATCCCCGGGACCACCCATACACACAAAAAAAAAATGTATGCACGCATGACTGTAAGTCGCTTTGGATAAAAGCGTCTGCTAAATGGCATATTATTATTATTATACAAAACTAGTAAAAGGATCCTCTAGATGGCGTTTGCATCCCAGATGGTTACAGGACCCAGACTTCTTACATTACGTTGGAGTGCATATAGATGTTTATTTGACATTGAACACTGACCAAACGTCAGCGAGTACCAGATGGGAGGCTTTCAAAGCACATATTTGGGGGCAAATTATACGTTTTACCAGTTTCAAATAAAATAAAATCAGAAAATGAGAGACGGAGAGCAAAATGAGAGAATTGGAGAGGGAAGCTTTTTTGGATAACTCAGTAGAAGTAAACAAGGAATGATTTGGTCTTAAAGCTCAGTATGAAGAACTTCCCACCTCAAAGGCTGCAAACAGCTTAACTAGGCAGAAACAGTCCTTCTATGATCAAGGTGAAAAACCTGGTAAATTGCTGGCCTGGCACATTAAGAAGTAAAATTCAGCCTTTAATGCAATTCATAATTTACAAGGACAATTATCAATGGATCCTGTAGAAATAAACCAAAATTGGATCTGGAAAAGGAATTGGATGATGTTGAAATATCTGATGCTATTTTCAATATGAAGGGAGGTAAAGCAGAAGGTCCAGATGGGCTCCCAATAGATATTTAAGGACAAACTTCTAGGTCCACTTTTGGATATGTACAGTGCATTAGGAAAGTATTCAGACCCCTTGACATTTTCCACAATTTGTTACGTTACAGCCTTATTCTGAAATTGATTAAATAAAAAAAATCCTCATCAATCTACACACAATACCTCATAATGACAAAGTGAAAACAGGTTCTTAGACATTTTTGCAAATGTATTAAAAATAAAACAGCAGAAATACTGTTTCCATTGATCATCCTTGAGATGTTTCTAAAACTTAATTGGTGTCCAACTGTGGTAAATTCAATTGATTGGAGATTATTTGGAAAGTCACACAACTGTCTATATAGGTGACCAAGAACACGATGGTCACTCTGACAGAGCTCCAGAGTTCCTCTATGGAAATGTGAGAACCTTCCAGAAGGACAACCATCTCTTCAGCACTCCACCAATCAGGCCTTTATGGTAGAGTGGCCAGACGGAAGCCACTACTCAGCAAAAAGCACATGACAGCCCGCTTGGAGTTTGCCAAAAGGCACCTAAAGGATTCGAACCATGAGAAACAAGATTCTCTGGTCTGATGAAACCAAGATTGAACTTCTTGGCCTGAATGCCAAGCATCACGTCTGGAGGAAACCTGGCACCATCCTTATGGTGAAGCATGGTGGTGGAAGCATCATGCTGCGGGGATGTTGTTCAGCGGCAGGGACTGGGAGCCTAGTCAGGATAGAGGGAAAGATGATTGGAGCAAAGTACAGAGAGATCCTTGATGAAAACCTGCTCCAGTGCGTTCAGGACCTCAAGACCGGGGCGAATGTTCACCTTCCAACAGGACAACGACCCTAAGCACACAGCCAAGACAACGCAGGAGTTGCTTCGGGACAAGTCTCTGAATGTCCTTGAGTGGCCCAGCCAGAGCCGGGACTTAAACCCAATCGAACATCTCTGGAGACCTGAAAATAGCTGTGCAGCGACGTGCCCCATCCAACCTGACAGAGCTTGAGAGGATCTGCAGAGAGGAATGGGAGAAACTCCCCAAATACAGGTGTGCCAAGCTTGTAGCGTCATACACATTAAGACTTTGGCTGTAATCACTGCCAAAGGTGCTTAAACAAAGTACTGAGTAAAGGGTCTGAATACTTATGGAAATGTGATTGTTCAGTTGTTGTTTTTGCAACAACTGATAAAAACACGTTTTTGCTTTATCATTATGGGGTATTCTGTGTAGATTGATGAGGGAAAAAAACAATTTCATAAATTTTACAATAAGGCTGTAAAGAAACAAAATGTCGAAAAAGTCAAGGGGTCTGAATACTTTTCGAATGCACTGTATATAGACAGGTGTGTGCCTTTCCAAATCATGTCCAACAAACTTAATTAGATAGAACCTACTCTTACCATGAGAAACAGATTTCCCAATCTTCTCCTCCTCTTCTTCATCTTTAATGTTGACATTCAGCTCCAGTGTTTGACTGCAGTCTTCCAGCTTCCCTGATGCCATCACTGGATCCTGCAGTAAACTGGGCTCCACTGTCACAATCAGGACCTAGTGACTGTAGGTTTGGACTCAGTGTGGAAGGAGAGAGGCAGGCTGGGTTTTGTCCTCACTGTTGATGTTACCGGCCTCAGACTTATCTGAATCGGCCAGTATTAATAAAGAGAAACAGATACAAAAAGTTATTGTCTTCACAGTTCTGGCACTTTCTTTATTCTCTAAAAATATTTTCACCTTTTTCTTGTTCAATTATTTAATTCAGTGCTTGACTTGGACTGAAATAGGTGCTAATACTCATTTTGGGTGCCGGTACTGTTTATATTAAGGTGCAGGAGCTCCACAATACTTTTGAGCTAATACCTAACCTATAGTAGATAAATGCATAAATGACTCAAAAACCATTTAGTACAAGGTTACAGATTGTTTTAGACAGCACTATGTGCTAATTTCCTGAATAACCTTGACTTCACTGTATTACTTCAATCAAAAACCAATTGTATTTCCTTGTCACACCATAGTAACATTTATTGATAAAGACAGAAACAACAGAATGTGTCTGAATATTAGTACACATGTAGAAAACTGATAATCATTACATTCAGCTTCAAAACAGTAGTGCGACCGTGAAATTGTCTCTATCTGATGCACCCGCACTGTCCTCACTGAAGTCCGTTGACGCTGACCGAGAGTAGCCGCCATTTTATCAGCTTGGGAATTTTACACAAAACCAATAACATGCTAAACGAACTCAAAATCTCAAATAAATTGATTATTTATTAAACTAACATGAGAAAAGTATGTACATTCACTCAGACAAACCCAACATCTCTAGCTATGTGACTTGTAAAATAGTTTTTATCACGTTCTTTCACTCACTCGGTTTGACACAAAAATAACACATCAAACCTTTAACAAACGTGATAATACCTTAACGGATTTGTTACCTAGCATGGTATGACATGTTATTTCGACATTAGAAAGTTTAAACGTGCTATTACATACCTCTAGTAATAAATAGAAACGGACACAAAGGTTATCTTCTTGACTGCACAGTTCAGACGCTTTCTTTATTGTGAAGAATGGGGCCGCCTGCCCGGAACTTCCTGTTCCCCCACTACTAACGGTCCGGGTATTCCGAGATCAGATTACAACATTTCATTAATATTACAAAAAAAAAAGTGTAAACTGTAGCAATTTATTTCCCTTTATAGTTTATTAGCCTAAGCATGACCTTCATCCACATAATTTCTCTCGGATTGGAACCGGTTCAGGGAAAGAACCGGAAACTAAAGTGTTCTATACTTTTCAGGAACAGCAGTTATTTTAAAAGCGTGTAATCCAGGTAATAACCTTATTTTACTTTCCGGGTATTTTTCTCCAGTCCCACAAAAATCGCAACAAAGCTCACTCTAGAAACGTATTCCAGTTTCTGCCTTCCAGCTGGAATGGAAATCTTTGCCAGTGGGTGTGCGTGTGGAAACTACCTGCTTCTCTCCTCTGAAGCATAGGTTACTGTATCCTACTGACAACGTTACAAGCATGATTCAGAAATTAGGGAGATATGTTTAATTTGAGAAGAATGGATGAACTTTTTCAATGCTAGCTAAGGATACTATAGTCACCACGTTTCACATTGGATTTATTAACGACAAAAAGGTACGACCTCTTTTTAATTATAGTGCTGCACTGCACTTTACAAACAAGGTTGTTAGCTAGCTAGCTAACATTAGCTCTGTTCCAACGTTAAACCAACTCTGTAGTTCCGATAAGCCGACCGAGAAGCAGACGGCCTGACCAATAAGCCGACCGAGAAGCAGACGGCCTGACCGTTAAGCTGACAGAGAAGCAGACGGCCTGACCGATAAGCCGACAGAGAAGCAGACGGCCTGACAGATAAGCCGACAGAGAAGCAGATGGCCTGACAGATAAGCAGACAGAGAAGCAGAGTTCAGGACTGCTCTGAACCAAGTAATGGAGGCCATAGAGGATAATGATGAAACTGGAGATGATCCGTACAGAGTTCAGGACTGCTCTGAACCAAGTTATGGAGGCCATAGAGGATAATGGTGGAACTGGAGATGATCCGTACAGCGTTCAGGACTGCTCTGAACCAAGTTATGGAGGCCATAGAGGATAATGATGAAACTGGAGATGATCCGTACAGAGTTCAGGACTGCTCTGAACCAAGTTATGGAGGCCATAGAGGATAATGGTGGAACTGGAGATGATCCGTACAGCGTTCAGGACTGCTCTGAACCAAGTTATGGAGGCCATAGAGGATAATGATGAAACTGGAGATGATCCGTACAGAGTTCAGGACTGCTCTGAACCAAGTTATGGAGGCCATAGAGGATAATGGTGGAACTGGAGATGATCCGTACAGAGTTCAGGACTGCTCTGAACCAAGTTATGGAGGCCATAGAGGATAATGGCCTTTTTACTTCACTTGAATCCAGTCGGTCAATATAGCTAAATGATTGTGCTAGTAAAAAAGGAATGTAGTAGGGAGTCGACGTTAAACCGGCATTTTGATCATTTGTTTAAGGAAAATAATGACCAGTTTGTGTTATTTTGACTTCCAGGAGCGGGTCGAGGAAGAGACTGTGGATGAGGATGGAGCAGCAGCACCTGAATAAACATAACATAGTTATTCACTTTTAGCTTTAAGCAGTTTTACAGTTCTTGATTGGAGTGCAGTGTTCATGTTTTTACTGACTTGTTATTTTGAGCTTATTGCTGTGATTTTGTTTACGAATCTGTTGTGATACAGTTTATGTAAAAAAAGAACTTATTTTCAGGCATTTTGCATATTTCGTCAGTGGACACCTACCGACAGGACACTGTTTATATGTTCAGGGTAGATTAAATGACGTGTCTTAAGGGTCCTCCCGAGTGGCGCAGTGGTCTAAGACACTGCATCGCAGCTGCATTGCTACAGATGCTGGTTCGATACCTGTCTGTGTCGCAGCCAGCCACGACCGGGAGACCCATGAGGTGATGCACAATTGGCCCAGTGTCGTCCGGGTTAGGGGAGGGTTTGGCCAGCCGGAATGTCCTTGTCCCCATCACACTGTTACGTGCCTTATTGGTACTATAGGTACCCACTGACGAAAGTTACGTTCCCAGTGGTTACCAGAAACTGCATTTTATGGGGCTCTCAACGTACTTTCTGACGTTTAGCAACGTTATGAGGTTGACTTAAAAATACACATATTTAACGGTTTAAAATCCCCCACATTTCTACTTCCTGAAAAGACTTGGGACATACGTTTTGTCAGCGGACACCACAGCTACGTAGAAGGAACGTTTCACAATAACGTTATCATGACTTATGTAGGGACTAAAATAACTTTGGTGACATCCTGGAACGTAATTTTGTTAGCTGGGAAAGCTCACTCTAGAAACGTATTCCAGTTACTGCCTGCCATCTGGAATGGAAATCCTTGCCAGTGGGTGTGCGTGTGGAAACTACCTGCTCCTCCCTTCTGAAGCATAGGTTACTGTATCCTACTGACAACGTTACAAGCAATGATTCAGAAATTAGGGAGATATGTTTAATTTGAGAAGAATGGCTAACATGAACAATGAACGCTACCAGAGATATGTGATATAAGATCAAATGTTATGTCAATATTATTATCTCTAAATTGATTCCCCCACCCGTATTTCATATATTATTATTCCGATTTAGCTGTTAATCTGGATTTAATTTATAAACGCTTTCTGTCATTTCCGATTGGAGGTCAGATGACCACGTGACTTCCGAACCTACCAATTTGTTACTTTGTAACAGTCAAAAGTGGTTATTCCCAACGTTGATAAACTCCCAATCTATGCCAAGATTTTCATTAAATCTTTAAATAATAATATGTGAAATACGGGTGGGGGAATCAATTTAGAGATAATAATATTGACATAACATTTGATCTTATATCACATATCTCTGGTAGCGTTGATGCCACAAGGGAACTGAAGCAATTGTCCACTTGGTGGCGCAAGTGTTCCACCGACCGTCGGGTTTTCCAAGCAGTCCTGTGTGGTCCATCCAACTACATTTGAATGTTGAACCACTTGACTTCAATACATCATCAACGCAAATAATATGAACAATAAAAATAGCCTGTCTTTATTTTATATGTCGGTAGAGCCTTGTACGATAAGACCACGGTGAAGAGGCCTTCATAAAGTTGCCCTCCTAAATTACTAGAGGCCAAACTTCAAAGATGTCCATGGCACTGGACTGCAGTAAGAGCTAGGCCTACAGTGCGGCCTACGAAGCGGTCCTGGTGTATGGTCCTGGCTGCCTAAATGTTTCCTCCACATAATAAACTGTACAAACATGGCACTTTAGTGGGTTACTTTTACAATTAGCCTTACTGAGTCACTACAACAAACTTCCTATCATGGACATGAAATGCCATTAGGCCTAATGAAGATACCGTATATGTAAGTTACTTAGTTGGTGTCTTGTGAATCAACTGGTATGCGCAATAGGGTTTAATACTTCCCCTGTGTTTTACAAATGTTCCATCCCGAGAATAAATCACTTTTCTCCTGCTGTGTGAGACAGCTGTCTCCTGGCTATCAGCCCTGTCTCTGTGTTTGACCAAAACTGGCTCTCCTTCAGCGCCATGGAGTGCACAGGTATTACGGTTGCTGTCCTTTCAGCACAACAAGCCTTTCACATTTGATGTGACACTGTTGTTGTCTCTATTGGTGATAGTGTGATAGTGGTGCTGGCTACCATAAGCTGTGCAAACAGTGCATTATGTTCAAATCAAATTGTATTGGTCACATATACATATTTAGCAGATGCTATTGCGGGTGTAGCGAAATGCTTGTGTTTCTAGCACCAACAGTGAAGTAGTATCTAACAATTCACAACAATACACACAATACACTCAAATCTAAAAGTAAAAGAATGGATTGAAGAAATATATAAATATTAGGATGAGCAAGGTCGGTGTGGCATAAAATAAAATACAGTAGAATAAAATACAGTATATATATATGTGATGAGCAAAGCAAAAATATGTAAACATTATTAAAGTGACTAGTGTTTCATTATTAAAGTGGCCATTGATTCCAAGTCTATATATGTAGGGCAGTAGCCTCTAAGCTGCAGGGTTGCGTAACCGGGTGGAAGCCGGCTAGTGATGGCAGGTGAGTTACCGCCGCTCTGATATCCAAAAGTTATTTCCGGCTGTAATGTAATAACACAAAAAAAATACTGGCCAAATAATGTAAGAAATAACACACAAAAAACACAAAATACTGCCAAGTTGCTTAGGAGCTAGAAGCCTAGCTGCCATATCTGTCGGCGCCATCTTCAAAATTCTATGTGTCATGTTGTGTCCATGCGGGTTCTGTCTGTGTCCGTGGCAGCCCGAAGCGCGGCCTGTTTGATTCATTCATAATGTCATCAAAAAGCATTGCTCCTCCTTCACTAGAACTAGAATGGCCCGACTACAGAATATATAATGTCTGGTGTATTAAGTGATGCTATGTTTTCTGTTATTTTCATGATATATTTTTTTTATTCAACGTATTGGTAGATTTTTGATCACTCTGAAGGCCTTGGTCCTATAGTCACGGTTCTCCACTGGATCTAAGGGAAGGCTTAAATTAAACCTGGCCAGAGGCAGGTTTAACTTCAGATTAATGGATGTTGGCCCCCAGGTTGACCTTGGCAATGAGAGAAAATGGATTACCTGGACTATTTCAATGATCTCAGAACAACTAGTGTTTTAACAATTAGTGTTTTATCTGCTATCTACTTCTTTTGATTATTTCTCAAGTGGATGTAAATTCTGGTGTAGGCAATCATTTGGAAATGTGGAATTATTTAATATTATGTTATATTAGTAATACAAATAATAACAATGTATCAAAAGGAACAATGTATTTATACCTCTAGATTTTATATTTTATTATGAATTCGTTTTACTAGCCATTTACCAAACGTATTACTCTGTTGATAATTTATTTTAAATATTGATTATGCTTTTAATATATATACAGTACCAGTCAAAAGTTTGGACACACCTACTAATTCCAGGGTATGCAGAAGATAGCCTTATTTGGTAAAAGACCAAGTTCATATTATGGCAAGAACAGCTCAAATAATCAAAGAGAAACGACAGTCCATCATTACTTTAAGACATGAAGGTCAGTCAATCCTGAAAATATGAAGAACTTTGAAAGTTTCTTCAAGTGCAGTCGCAAAAACCATCAAGCGATATGTTGAAACTGGCTCTCATGAGTACCGCCACAGGAAAGGGGAAGACCCAGAGTTACCTCTGCTGCAGAGGATAAGTTCATTAGAGTTCCCAGCCTCAGAAATTGCAGCCCAAATAAGTGCTTCACAGAGTTCAAGTAACAGACACATCTCAACATCAACTGTTCAGAGGAGAGTGTGTGAATCAGGCTGAGGAAGCTATTGCAGTGGATGCCCCTCAGCCTGTTGAGATACAAAATGTTGTTCGCTATTTTAGGGATACTGATACACTGATTGTAAAGAAGGTGGATTTTGTGACATTTATTGCGCAAGTGAGTGTTTCTACTGCCCAAACGAACAAGAAGTCTAAGAAACTGGACATACTGTAATTGTATGTGCGGCTGAATGTTTTTTTGAGTATTCAGGAATTAAAAGCCGAAGCGTTGCAGGGAATCCTGACTGAAGATGTTCCCCCTCCCAGGCCCCTGAGTCTGTGTAGGGATGTGATTTGGATTGGACTGGGACTGAAGATGTTCCCCCTCCCAGGCTCCTGAGTCGGGATGTGATTTGGATTGGACTGGGACTGAAGGAGTCGGTTGTTTTTTTGTTGATCTGTTTTTGTATTTTGCATTTTTGATGACGTGAGTCCCCCCCTTGTATTTTTTCTCCAGTTAACTAACCATACAGTAGGTTTTAGCAGACAGATGATGAATGATAAGAGGCCGTATGAGCTCTTATAAGGTCCTTACTACTGAATAGTGTCGGTTCACATTACATTTGTGTGAACGTCATTATACCAGAGAATAATAAGTAATTAGGTCATCAGTCTCAATAGATGTGGCTATGGTTACAGGTGCAAAGCTTATGGGCGTGTGGCAGCAGTGTGTTGGAGGGATATTCGTCCCGTGTAGCTCAGTTGGTAGAGCATGGCGCTTGCAATGCCAGGGTTGTGGGTTCGATTCCCACGGGGGACCAGTATGAAAAAATATATGCACTCACTAACTAAGTCGTTCTGGATAAGAGCGTCTGCTAAATGACTAAAATGTAAATATTCCTAGGTGTGAGAAGTGTGCAGAAGGGGCATGAGACAAATAACTGTGTCGTTTAGTAGTATCAGGAGAATAAGTGTTTTATTTGTACGGGTGCCCATGGTAGAGGCAGGTTAGGGTTAGAGGAGTGCAGGGGGTGTAGTATGCTGAAGCAGTGAAGAAAGTAGAGGAGGACGGGTCAAGGGGGAGGGATCCTGAGAGGATCCGTGTGAGGTCTGTGCCAGCACAGAGGGACAGGCCAACGAGTGATGTACGGTTGGCTTCTTAACGTTCATAGCAATGGTTATCAACTGTACTGCAGAGATGGAACGTAAATCACAGAATATATATGTTGTGGTGGCAGCTGCAGAGAAGTATTTGGGTATACGAGATCTGATTTCAGAAGAGCTACAGGGTGTGTTGAGGGGTGGTGTCCCGCCTTCCCATTCCGTTGGCATGGTGCAGGAGCAGATAGGGTCAAAGTAGTGGAATGGGGTAGTGTGTTTTTAATTAGTGTAGAGTTAGTTGGAAAGGTATTTTTATTTGGGGAGGGGGGGAGGGGGGTGTATATTTTCATTTTTTGTGTAGTCATTTTTTTCATTTTGTATTACAAAGTATAATTGATTTATATTATAGTCCAGCTGGGGGCGGTAATGCAACATATTGGATGCCAACCGCAGTTAAACTCCAAAGGAGAAGAAGAAGTAGTTCCGGGCAGGCGCACACCATTCTTCAGAATGTAAAAAGCGCCAGAACTGTGCTGTCAAGAGGATAACCTTTGTGTCTGTTTGTATTTATTACTACAGGTATGTAATAGCACGTTTACACTTTATAATATCGAAAGAACATGTCATAACATGCTAGTTAACAAATCTATCAAGATATTACCACGTTTGGTGATGGTTGCTATGTGTTGTTTTTGTGTCAAACCGAGTGATTGAAGAACGCGAACAAATATTTTACAAGTCACATAGCTAGATATTTGGGGTTTGTCTTTTTGAAAGTACTGTACGTCAGTTCAAGGTAATTTAATACAGAATCAATTATCTTGAGATTTATTTGAGATGTTATTGGTTTTGTGTAAAATAAGTCTCAAGAGCTGGTAAAATGGCGTCGTCCACTGTCTACGTTTAATGATATGACACACAATAGCACCAACAATTGTAATCAGTGAAGAAAAAGACACCTGTGAATGTGATTCTTATACGACAATCTGTGCTTTTCTCCTAAACAACTGCCATTTGCACAATTTTCTAATGATGATAGAGAAAAATGTTCAGTCTCCACTGTTTTGTAAGGATTTATCATCTGCAATCAGAATAGAAATACCTCTTACCAGTAACAGTACATGGGTAACATTACTGGGGAAGCCAAAAACACATTACAACCTATGTGTTGTGATAATTGGGTTGTTTGACCTATAACCTGTTACTTCATATGCCTTGCCACCGGGATATTATGGATGATTTTCTATATATGGTTGATTTTCTAGTACATATGTTGTAGAATTAAACACCTATATGCCTTAAATGATTATGGATTGAGAACCAGTTGGAGGGTTAAAACAGAGCAGAGACATTTCTTTAGTGCAAACTCTATGCTTTTGATAACTCCCTGCAGCTGGTCTGGGTATGTCAATGACATGTGATGCAGATACAACGCCTCGTGATGGCTGTGTGGAGATTGGAGTAACAATGGAACTAGTGTTATCATTTGTTTGTGCTTATGACCTGACACATAGCCACATGCACATAATCTCAAGGGTCCTGATTTCTCTAAGTGGGGCTTCTGTCTCTTATTAGTGGCGTGACTCAAAAGATTATATACATACGTACGTTAAAGAACAATCACACTCTGTATTGACTATATTCACTATCTAGGCATGCATCTGGAGTACAAAGTATCAATCATGTAATTCTGTTTTACCTTTATCATTTCATAACACATTATAAAACATATCAATTAATACTTAAACATGGTTTAAACATGTCATCCATAACCCATTCTCAACCACATACATCTAAGCATTTATCATTTACCATCCTCCCTGGCCCTTGAGATTGTGTGCATGTGGCCATGTGTCAGGTCATAAGGTCATAAGCACAAACAAATGATAACACTAGTTCCATTGTTACTCCAATCTCCACACAGCCTCCACGAGGAGTTGTATCTCCATCACGTGTCATTGACATACCCAGACCAGCTGCAGGGAGTTTATGAAAAACACATAAATGTCTCTGCTCTGTATTAACTCTTCAACTGGTTCTCAATCCATAAACATTTTAAGGCATATAGGTGTTTAATTCTACAACATATGTACTTGAAAATCGTCTATAGTATTCAGACCCCTTGACTTTTTCGACATTTTGTTACGTTACAGCCTTATTGTAAAATGTATTAAATTGTTTTTTTCCCTCATCAATCTACACACAATACCCCATGATGACAAAGCAAAAAACAACAACAACTGAACAATCACATTTACATAAGTATTCAGACCCTTTACTCAGTACTTTGTTTAAGCACCTTTGGCAGTGATTGCAGCTAAAGTCTTAATGGGTATGACGCTACAAGCTTGGCACACCTGTATTTGGGGAGTTTCTCCCATTCCTCTCTGCAGATCCTCTCAAGCTCTGTCAGGTTGGATGGGGTGCGTCGCTGCACAGCTATTTTCAGGTCTCCAGAGATGTTCGATTTTGTTTAAGTCCCGGCTCTGGCTGGGCCACTCAAGGACATTCAGAGACTTGTCCCGAAGCCACTCCTGCGTTGTCTTGGCTGTGTGCTTAGGGTCGTTGTCCTGTTGGAAGGTGAACCTTCGCCCCGGTCTTGAGGTCCTGAGCGCACTGGAGGAGGTTTTCATCAAGGATCTCTCTGTACTTTGCTCCAATCATCTTTCCCTCTATCCTGACTAGGCTCCCAGTCCCTGCCGCTAAACAACATCCCCGCATTCCCTTCCACCACCATGCTTCACCATAAGGATGATGCCAGGTTTCCTCCAGACGTGATGCTTGGCATTCAGGCCAAGAAGTTCAATCTTGGTTTCATCAGACCAGAGTATCTTGTTTCTCATGGTCCGAGTCCTTTAGGTGCCTTTTGGCAAACTCCAAGAGGGCTGTCATGTGCCTTTTGCTGAGGAGTGGCTTCCGTCTGGCCACTCTACCATAAAGGCCTGATTGGTGGAGTGCTGAAGAGATGGTTGTCCTTCTGGAAGGTTCTCACATTTCCATAGAGGAACTCTGGAGCTCTGTCAGAGTGACCATCATGTTCTTGGTCACTTATATAGACAGTTGTGTGACTTTCCAAATCATCTCCAATCAATTGAATTTACCACAGTTGGACACCAATTAAGTTTTAGAAACATCTCAAGGATGATCAATGGAAACAGTATCCACCTGAGCTCAATTTCGAGTCTCATAGCAAAGGGTTTGAATACTTATGTAAACAAGGTATTTCTGCTGTTTTATTTTTAATACATTTTCAAAAATATCTAAGAACCTGTTTTCACTTTGTCATTATGAGGTTTTGTGTGTAGATTGATGAGGATTTTTTTTATTTAATTTATTTCAGAATAAGGCTGTAACGAATCAAATTGTGGAAAAAGTAAAGGGGTCTGAGTACTTTCCTAATGCATATCCAAAAGTGGACCTAGAAGTTTGTCCTTAAATATCTATTGGGAGCCCATCTGGACCTTCCGCTTTACCTCCCTTCATATCGAAAATAGCATCAGATATTTCAACACCATCCAATTCCTTTTCCAGATCCAATTTAGTGTCTTCTGAAGTAGAGGGAAAATCAAGACCTGACTAGTTCAGTTCTCAGGAGATTCAGAGTTGTAAAGTGTGTTGTAGTAGGAAGCAAATGTTTGGTTCATTTCTACAGGATCCATTGATAATTGTCCTTGTAAATTATGAATTGCATTAAAGGCAGAATTTTACTTCTTAATGTACCAGGCCAGCAATTTACCAGGTTTTTCACCTTGATCATAGGACTGTTTCAGCCTAGTTAAGCTGTTTGCAGCCTTTGAGGTGGGAAGTTCTTCATACTGAGCTTTAAGACCAAATCATTCTTTGTTTACTTCGACTGAGTTATCCAAAAAAGCTTCCCTCTCCAATTCTCTGATTTTGCTATCCGTCTCTCATTTTCTAATTTATTAGATTTGAAACTGGTAAAACGTATAATTTGCCCTGAAATATGTGCTTTGAAAGCCTCCCATCTGGTACTCGCTGACATTTGGTCAGTGTTCAATGTCAAACATCTATATGCACTCCAACGTAATGTAAGAAGTCTGGGTCCTGTAACCATCTGGGATGCAAACGCCATCAAGAGGATCCTTTTACTAGTTTTGTATCCCTATAGAATAATGACACAGGGGAATGGTCACTCAGAACAATACTATCATATCCATTTCCTGCTACATTGGGAAGCAATGAGCAAGAAACTAAAAAGTAGTCTACATGAGAATATGATTTAAATGTTGACGAGTAACATGAATACTCCCTTTTACTCGGGTTCTGAGTCCTCCAAGGTTCACATAGATTTAAGTCCTGAATGAAATGCTGTAATTTCTTTCTACTCTGCGAGTGGGAAGTGTCTAAACCAGAGGAGCGATCTAGATGAGGAACAAGAGTGCAATTAAAGTCCCCTGCCATTAGGACTTTACCATGAATGGAGGCTATCAATAGAAATACATTCTCAAAGAATTTGGGATTATCATCATTAGGACCATAAACATTAACCAGATTAATAGGCTCATTCAAAAGAGTTCCCTGTATCAAAATGTATCTACCAGCTGTATCAGTTATAATAGTATCCACTTGAAACAGAACAGATTAGTGAATTAAAACCATAACACCATGAGAATGAGAGGAGAAACAGGATGCTATTATTTGCCCTTGTCATCTCCTGCATACTTTAAGTAGCTCATCCTTCAACACGTGAGTTTCTTGTAGGAACACAATAGATGAATGAAGTTGTTTAAGCCTAGTAATAACCTGATTTAAGCTTGGATAGTTTACAAACTCCACAGACATTCCACAAAGTACATTTAAGTTTTGCATTTGAAGTCATTTAACCAAAGATGTAAACATGGAAAAAGCTATATTTATTTTATTTATTATTATTTTATTTTTTATTTTATATAGCCCTTCGTACATCAGCTAATATCTCAAAGTGCTGTACAGAAACCCAGCCTAAAACCCCAAACAGCTAGTAATGCAGGTGTAGAAGCACGGTGGCTAGGAAAAACTCCCTAGAAAGGCCAAAACCTAGGAAGAAACCTAGAGAGGAACCAGGCTATGAGGGGTGGCCAGTCCTCTTCTGGCTGTGCCGGGTGGAGATTATAACAGAACCATGCCAAGATGTTCAAAAATGTTCATAAGTGACAAGCATGGTCAAATAATAATCAGGAATAAATCTCAGTTGGCTTTTCATAGCCGATCATTAAGAGTTGAAAACAGCAGGTCTGGGACAGGTAGGGGTTCCATAACCGCAGGCAGAACAGTTGAAACTGGAATAGCAGCAAGGCCAGGCGGACTGGGGACAGCAAGGAGTCACCACGGCCGGTAGTCCCGACGTATGGTCCTAGGGCTCAGGTCTCTCAGTTGGCTTTTCATAGCCGATCATTAAGAGTTGAAAACAGCAGGTCTGGGACAGGTAGGGGTTTCGTAACCGCAGGCAGAACAGTTGAAACTGGAATAGCAGCAAGGCCAGGCGGACTGGGGACAGCAAGGTGTCAGCATGCCCGGTAGTCCTGACGTATGGTCCTAGGGCTCAGGTTCTCATAGAGAAAGAGAGAACGAGAGAATTAGAGAGAGCATACTTAAATTCACACAGGACACTGGATAAGACAGGAGAAGTACTCCAGGTCTAACCAACTAACCCCAGCCCCCCGACACATAAACTACTGCAGCATAAATACTGGAGGCTGAGACAGGAGCGGTCCGGAGACACTGTGGCCCCATCCGAAGAAACCCCCGGACAGGGCCAAACAGGAAGGATATAACCCCACCCACTCTGCCAAAGCACAGCCCCCGCACCACTAGAGGGATATCCTCAACCACCAACTTACAATCCTGAGACAAGGCCGAGTATAGCCCACAGAGGTCTCCACCACAGCACAAACCAAGGGGGGGCGCCAACCCAGACAGGAAGATCACGTCAGTAACTCAACCCACTCAAGTGACGCACCCCTCCTAGGGACGGCATGAAAGATGATATAATAATAATAATAATAATATGCCATTTAGCAGACGCTTTTATCCAAAGCGACTTACAGTCATACATTATTTTTTTTGTGTATGGGAAATATGTGAAATATCACATAGTATTTGTTTGAAGAGTAGCAAAGAATAGCTCCACCTAAAACAGTAACGCTAGTTAGTGAAGCCTGAGACTAACATTACAGTATGGACCGTCCAAAATAGTGGTAGATGATCCACAACACAGGGTTTGCTGCTAGTAGCTACCAAGTAACAAAATGGCCCATACGTATAGCGTTAATGTAGTATACCATGATACGTTTATAAAACAGAAAAAGTATCAAAGATCAGAAATGAACAGCCTACGTGAGAAAAATAGATATCATTGAATATGTGCTACGTTACCCAAAGGCCCTTTGCACATGATGTTAGGCTTGCACCTGAGTGTCAATCATTTTAGTCCAAGGATATGATCAAAAGGCCTCCATTCTTAAATGGATGAAATTTGGAACCACCAATACTTTTTCTAGATCTGGCCGCCCGGACAAACTAAGCAATCGGGGGAGAAGGGCCTTGGTCAGGGAGGTCACCAAGAAGCAGGTGGTCACTGAGTTCCCCTGGTGATGGGAGAACCTTCCAGAAGGACAGCCATCTCTGCAGCACTCCACCAATCAGGCCATTATGGTAGAGTGGCCAGATGGATGCAACTCCTCATGAAAAGGCACATGATTGCCCGCTGGGAGTTTGCCAAAAAACACCTAAGGACTCTCAGACCGAAAAACAAGATTCTCTGGTCTGATGAAACCAAAATTGAACTCTTTGGCCTGAATGTCAAGCGTCACGTCTGTAGGAATCCTGGCACCATCCCAACGGCAAAGCATGGTGGTGGCAACATCATGCTGTGGGGATGTTTTTCAGTGGCAGGGACTGGGAGACTAGTCAGGATCGAGGGAAAGATGAACGGAGCAAAGTACAGAGAGAACTGAAAATAGCTGTGCGGCGACACTACCCATCTTACCTGACAAGCTTGAGAGGATCTGCAGAGAAACTCCCCAAATACAGGTTTGCCAAGCTTGTAGCGTCATACCCAAGAAGACTTGAGGCTGTAATCACTGCCAAAGGAGCTTCAACAAAGTACTGAGTAAAGTCTGAATACAGTTTTTTTATTATTATTATTTTTGCAAAAATGGTGTCATAAAACCTAGCGGTCAAACAGGGAAATGGTTCCAATCATTTTTCCTTTTTATTCATTTTAGAAACACTTAAAATAATGGCTGTGTTTCGTGTAGGCTTACCCTGGCGTGACTTTTAGCAATATTCGGCTCTATTTCCTTTCAGATTATAAAACTCTATCATCAAAGTAGACATCATGCAAAACAACAACACTGCAAGCTCCTGCACGTCATCTCTAGCTGTAACCTTTGATAACAGGTATTGTGTCAATTTAAAACTAATTAACTGTGGTGGCAGGTGCAGTGATGACAGCTGAGAAGGTGCTGAGTGTTGAGGAAAGCAGTGTGGTGAAGGAGGTTATCGTCAAGTGTAAAAAGAGGGATATGTCCTCCAGTAGCTCGGAGATGGAACCTGGCGAGAGTGAGGATGAATTACCTGCGGTGAGGAACTCCGAGTTCGGGCCTCGTTCCAAGGATGATAAGGATGATTCTGGCCCAGTGGGTGTGAGATTTGTAGAGAGAATGGATACATATGTGGTGTCAGGTTAGGTGGAGTAGATGTTGGGGACTGTTGAATTGGTGAAGGTAACTGAGTGGACTCGTGATGATTTATTGTTTCTCCTCTGTCCAGAGGGAGCGGGCGCTGCGGATTACGTGATTAGAGACAGGAATTGTGACTTGAATTACTCTCCGGAACAGGGTGGCATTGAAAGGAGTGATAACAGGGTTAGGTTTAAGTGTTGAGGATGAGCAGTTGAAATGGAAGATTCCAGGTGTCTGTGACGCCCTCCGTTTTGGTGAGGTGTAGATCTGGTGTAGAGCGTGGGGAAACAGAGAATACATTATTTGTCATGCTGGATTTTGATGCATAGTCTCTGCCAGATAAGATCAAGGTAGGAAGTGTCAGTTATCCCGTGAGCGATTTTGTTCCGTAAATACTACAGTGTTTTAGGTGTGAAGTTTATGGGCCTGTTGCAGCAGTGTGTAGGCGTGAGATGCCTAGATGTGACAAGTGTGCAGGAGGGCATGAGATGAATAAATGTGTGGTATCGGTGGAGAAAGTTCTGTGTGTTAGTTGTGGGGGTGCTAACGGGCTGGCGATCTGAGGTGTCAGGTGAGAGAAAGGCAGATTGTGGTCCTCTGTAGCTCAACTGTAGCTCAATTGGTAGAGCATGGCACTTGTAACGGGTAGTGGGTTCGATCCCCGGGACCACCCATACGTAAAAATGTATGCGCACATGACTGTAAGTCGCTTTGGATAAAAGCGTCTGCCAAATGGAATATTATTATTATTATTATTATTATTAGATTGAGGTTGCCAGGGTTACAGTAGTACAGAAAGTGTTGTAGCAGAAGCAGTGAAGAGAGTGGTAGAGGAAGATGGGTACAGGGTGAGGGATCTTGAGAGGATTCCTGTGAGTAGGCAGAGACCAAGAGAGAGTGATGGGAAGAATATGTGCTTCAGTAAGGTGGGCTTTTTAGCATTTATAGCAATGGTTTTCAATTGTACTGCAGAAATGGATAAAAAAGTCCGAGAAAATAGAGGATGTGGTGGCAGCGGCAGAGAAGTACTTGCAATTGCGAGGATTTACTGCAGAACAGCTGCAGCGGCTGTTGAGTGGTAGTGGTCTGGCGTAGGACTAGATGGGGTTAAATAGTGGAATGGGGTGGTGGATTTTTGTCGTGGAAAATCGCCACGAAGGGACTCAAAGTCAAACTTAAATGAATAATTATTTTTTATCAGCAAGCTGGAGAGTTTCCAACAAACATAAAAGCACCATATTACATGTCGGGCGGGAGCTCTGCCGGGCCAGTCCCGTTAGTTGTCCTATAGACTGCTTACACAGACAAGTTCATGCCGTCCCTGGGAGGGGTGCGTCACTTGAGTGGGTTGAGTTACTGACGTGATCTTCCTGTCTGGGTTGGCGCCCCCCCCTTGGTTTGTGCTGTGGTGGAGACCTCTGTGGGCTATACTCGGCCTTGTCTCAGGATTGTAAGTTGGTGGTTGGGGATATCCCTCTAGTGGTGCGGGGGCTGTGCTTTGGCGGAGTGGGTGGGGTTATATCCTTCCTGTTTGGCCCTGTCCGGGGGTTTCTTCGGATGGGGCCACAGTGTCTCCGGACCGCTCCTGTCTCAGCCTCCAGTATTTATGCTGCAGTAGTTTATGTGTCGGGGGGCTGGGGTTAGTTGGTTATACCTGGAGTACTTCTCCTGTCTTATCCAGTGTCCTGTGTGAATTTAAGTATGCTCTCTCTAATTCTCTCGTTCTCTCTTTCTCTCTGAGAACCTGAGCCCTAGGACCATACGTCAGGACTACCGGGCATGATGACACCTTGCTGTCCCCAGTCCGCCTGGCCTTGCTGCTATTCCAGTTTCAACTGTTCTGCCTGCGGCTACGAAACCCCTACCTGTCCCAGACCTGCTGTTTTCAACTCTTAATGATCGGCTATGAAAAGCCAACTGAGAGACCTGAGCCCTAGGACCATACGTCAGGACTACCGGGCATGATGACACCTTGCTGTCCCCAGTCCGCCTGGCCTTGCTGCTATTCCAGTTTCAACTGTTCTGCCTGCGGCTACGAAACCCCTACCTGTCCCAGACCTGCTGTTTTCAACTCTTAATGATCGGCTATGAAAAGCCAACTGAGAGACCTGAGCCCTAGGACCATACGTCAGGACTACCGGGCATGATGACACCTTGCTGTCCCCAGTCCGCCTGGCCTTGCTGCTATTCCAGTTTCAACTGTTCTGCCTGCGGCTACGAAACCCCTACCTGTCCCAGACCTGCTGTTTTCAACTCTTAATGATCGGCTATGAAAAGCCAACTGAGAGACCTGAGCCCTAGGACCATACGTCGGGACTACCGGCCGTGGTGACTCCTTGCTGTCCCCAGTCCGCCTGGCCTTGCTGCTATTCCAGTTTAAACTGTTCTGCCTGCGGTTATGGAACCCCTACCTGTCCCAGACCTGCTGTTTTAAACTCTTAATGATCGGCTATGAAAAGCCAACTGAGATTTATTCCTGATTATTATTTGACCATGCTTGTCACTTATGAACATTTTTGAACATCTTGGCATGGTTCTGTTATAATCTCCACCCGGCACAGCCAGAAGAGGACTGGCCACCCCTCATAGCCTGGTTCCTCTCTAGGTTTCTTCCTAGGTTTTACCTTTCTAGGGAGTTTTTCCTAGCCACCGTGCTTCTACACCTGCATTACTAGCTGTTTGGGGTTTTAGGCTGGGTTTCTGTACAGCACTTCGAGATATTAGCTGATGTAAGAAGGGCTATATAAAATAAAATTGATTGATTGATTGAAGTTATATTTACATGATTTAGCTTATTAATAATTAATTAATCATTAACATTTGGTTCCTGCATCTGACCGACCAATACCTCACAAGGCTTCTTCTCTCCAAGCTGAGACCTTGAAACTGAGATATCCCTTTTGGTTCCCAGAACAATGTTCTGGGCGTATTGCCAATTGGTCTGAGGAGGTCAGTCACCTGCACGAACGTAGAACATTTTCCCTCACATTTTTTAGAGCGGGCTAATACTTGGCAGGGAAATGTTGTATTAATTACCATATCAATGAATTTAATGTATGTAGTCTGTGAATGGCCTCACACACCAGTACAGTAGGTGGTAGTGAGCATTTCTCCTTTGCCAAGATAATCCATCCACCTGACAGGTGGGGAAATATCAAGAAGCTGATTTAAATAGCATGATCATCATTACACAGGTGCACCTTGTGCTGGGGACAAGGGTAGCTGAGTATGTGCTTGGCAGCATCTAATGGGGATCCCTAACAAATCCAAAAATGCCACTCTAAAATGTGCAGTTTCTTCACACAACACAATGCCACAGATGTCTCAAGTTTTGAGGGAGCATGCAATTGGCATGCTGACTGCAGGAATGTCCACCAGAGCTGTTGCCAGAGAGTGTTAGGTTAATTTCTCTACCATTAGCTGCCTCCAATGTTGTTTTAGAGAGTTTTGCAGTATGCCCATCCAGCCTCACAACTGCTGACCACCGTGTATGGCGTTGTGTGGGCGTGCGGTTTGCTGATGTCAATGTTGTGAACAGAGTGCCCCATGGTGGTATCGGGGTTATGGAATGGGATGGCATAAGCTACAGACAACTACACAATTGCATTTTATCGATGGCAGTTTGAATGCACAGAGATGCCATGACAAGATCCTGAGGCCCATTGTCCTGCCATTCATCCACCTCCATCACCTCGTGTTTTAGCATGATAATGCACGGCCCCATGTCGCAAGGATCTGTACACAATTGAACATGCTGAAAATGTCCCAATTCTTCCATGGCCTGCATACTCACAAGACATGTCACCCTTTTGAGCATGTTTGGGATTTTCTGTATCGACTTGTACCGCAGCTTGTTCCAGTTCCCGCCAATATCCAGGAATTTTGCACAGCCATTGAAGAGGAGTGGGACAACATTCCACAGGCCACAATCAACAGCCTGATTAACTTTATGCAAAGGAGAAGTGTCCCGGAGGAGGCAGCGGCAGCTACCCACTTCTCCAGTAATATTAAATCCCCAGGCCATAAGACTCATGAACAGCTAATCATGGCTACCCGGACTATTTGCACTCCCCCCCCCCCCCCCACCCCATCTTTTTACACTGCTGCTACTCTGTTAATTATTTATGCATAGTCACTTTAACTCTACCCACATGTACATATTACTTCAACTACCTCAACTAGTCGGTGCCCCCGCACATTGACTCTGCACCGGTACCCCCCTGTATATATAGCCTCCCTACTGTTATTTTATTTTACTTCTGCTCTTTTTTTTCTTAACACTTTTTTGTTGTTGTTTTATTTTACTTTTTTATTAAAAATAAATGCACTGTTGGTTAAGGGCTGTAAGTAAGCATTTCACTGTAATGTCTGCACCTGTTGTATTCGGCCCATGTGGCCAATAACATTTGATTTGATATTCAGACACATTCAGTTGTTTCTGTATTTATCGATAAATGTTACTATGGTGTGAACAGAAAATATAATTGGTTTTTGATTGAAATAATACAGTGACTACAAGGTTATTCAGGAAAATAGTACATAGTGCTGCCTAAAACAAACAGTGACCTTGTACTAAATGGCTTTTTTCATTTATGCATTTACAGTACCAGTCAAAAGTTTGGACACACCTACTCATTCAAGGGTTTTTCTTAATTTGTACTATTTTCTACATTGTAGAATAATAGTGAAGACATCTAAACTATGAAATAACGCATATGGAATCATGTAGTAACCAAAAAAGTGTTAAACAAATCTTTTAGATTCCTCAAAGTGGCCTTGATGACAGCTTTGTAGAATCTTTGTAATCAACAATGTAGAAAATAGTAAAGATAAAGAAAAATCCTGGAATGAGTAGGTGTTCTAAAACTTTTGACTGGTACTGTATGTGAATTTGGGAAAATCTGCTATATGTTAAGCACCGGCACCTCAAATATCTAGTGCTTGAGCTCCTGTTCCTCTTATAGAATGTTAGCTCAACAGTATTGTGGAGCTCCTGCACCTAAATATAAACAGTACCGGCACCTATTTCAGTCCAAGTCAAGCACTGAATTAGATGATTTAACAACAATAATATATTTTTAGAGAATAAAGAAAGTGCCAGAACTGTCAAGACAATAACTTTTTGTGACTGTTTCTCATTGTTACTACAGGACGACAAGAATTAAATCTGAGGCCGGTAACATCAATAGTGAGGACAAACCCAGCCTACCTCTCTCCTTCCACACTGAGTCCAAACCTACAGTCACTGGGTCCTGATTGTGACAGTGGAGCCCAGTTTGCACTGCAGGATCCAGAGATGGCATCAGTGAAGCTGGAAGATTGCAGTCAAACACTGGAGCTGAATGTCAACATTAAAGATGAAGAAGAGGAGGAGAAGATTGGGAAATCTGTTTCTCATGGTAAGAGCAGGTTCTATCTAACAAAGTTTGTGTTATTCATTCCAACTTCCCACTGTGCATTAAAAGTTGCAGTAGAACTGTTTCAATGAGAAGGTAGATATTATTTCATGCTACTGACCCTTACATGGTTTGACACCAGTATTGCCAGCATTTGTTTTATTCACTGGGAGTGATCAGAGAGTAGACTAAAGAAGTGAAGTAGACAAACTGCCAGTGTTTTAAAGTTCTATTAAATGAGTCTGTGTAGTTACTAACCCTTGTGTTAGTGAGTGGAGAATGACACTAACCCTTGTGATAGTGAGTGGAGGATGATATGGCTTCTACATTTGCATTGCTTGCTCTTTGGGGTTTTAGGCTGGGTTTCTATAAAACACTTTGTGGGGAGAACATGTATTTGATACACTGCCGATTTTGCAGGTTTTCCTACTTACAAAGCATGTAGAGGTCTGTAATTTTTATCATAGGTACACTTCAACTGTGAGAGACGGAATCTAAAACCAAAATCCAGAAAATCACATTGTATGATTTTTAAGTAATTCATTTCCATTTTATTGCATGACATAAGTATTTGATACATCAGAAAAGCAGAACTTAATATTTGGTACAGAAACCTTTGTTTGCAATTACAGAGATCATACGTTTCCTGTAGGTCTTGACCAGGTTTGCACACACTGCAGCAGGGATTTTGGCCCACTCCTCCATACCTTCTCCAGATCCTTCAGGTTTCAGGGCTGTCGCTGGGCAATACGGACTTTCAGCTCCCTCCAAATATTTTCTATTGGGTTCAGGTCTGGAGACTGGCTAGGCCACTCCAGGACCTGGAGATGCTTCTTACAGAGCCACTCCTTAGTTGCCCTGGCTGTGTGTTACGGGTCGTTGTCATGCTGATCACTGATTCACTGGACCTTTAACTCCGGATTCATCGCTACCAGCTGGCTACAACAAAACGGACGCTGTGGTCTGGCTAATCAACCTGAGCTAGGCCCATCTCCCGGCTATCTACCTCTCTATCAACCGGACTGGACCACCTAGTATTGACACGGAGCCCCGCCGATCCTACACGACTGGTCTGCCGACGAAATCGTCTGATGTGGTTACGACGTAACCACGAAGATTCCATCCATCTGCTAGCCCTGGCCCGTTAGCACACGCTTACTCACTAAACTGAACTAGCTACTGAACTAGCTACTTGCTATTAGCCACAGCTAGCGGTGTTTCACCCAGAACATTTGATTTTTTTCCCCGCGGGATTAATTTTAATCACTGGACATTGATCACCGGATATTCGGCCAGTCAGCACTGCGCGTTATCGACCCAGAACATATCAGTGTTTCCGCCGGCATCACTGAATCACTGGACCTTTAACTCCGGATTCATCGCTACCAGCTGGCTACAACAAAACGGACGTAGCACACGCTAGCCGTGGCCTCTTACTCACTAGCGCTTCACCACCGGACCTTATGATAACTCAGCTATACAGCTGATATCTGCTGGACTGTTCCTTTTTACGGTACTACATCCTGTTTATGTTTAGCCTCAGTCCAAACATGGTTAGTTTATTGTTGTTTCGGTTATTTCTAATTGTACTATATCACTGTAGACCCCCCCAGCCTAGCTAAACCTGCCTTGGTTAGCTCCTTTGTTCCTCCACCCATACACTCAGAGACCGACTCAATTGATGCCTCTAGAGATACTATCTCTTTCAGTGTTACCCAACGCTTAGGTTTACCTCCACTTTACTCATATCCTTCCATATCCTTGTCTGTTCATAATGCCCTGAATCTTTTCTATAACACCCGGAAATCTGCCCCCTTTATTCTATGTACCCAACGCACTAGAAGACCAGTTCTTAAAGCCTTTAGCCGTATCCTTATTCTAGTCCTCCTCTGTTCCTCTGGTGATGTAGAGGCTAACCCAGGCCCTGTAGCCCCCAGTATCACTCCTACTCCCCAGGAGCTATCATTTGTTGACTTCTGTAATCGCAAAAGTCTTGGTTTCTTGCACATAAATATCAGAAGTCTACTTCCTAAGTTTGAGTTATTCACTGCGTTAGCACACTCTGCCAACCCTGATGTTCTAGCAGTGTCTGAATCCTGGCTCAGGAAGGCCACCAAAAATTCTGAAATTTCCATCCCCAACTATAACATTTTCCGTCTAGATAGAACTGCCAAAGGGGGTGGAGTTGCAATCTACTGTAGAGATAGCCTGCAGAGCTCTATCATACTATCCAGGTCTGTGCCTAAACAGTTTGAGCTTCTACTTCTAAAAATCCACCTTTCCAGAAATAAGTCTCTCACTGTTGCCGCTTGCTACAGACCCCCCTCAGCCCCCAGCTGTGCCCTGGACACCATATGTGAATTGATTGCCCCCCATTTATCCTCTGAGTTTGTACTGCTTGGTGACATAAATTGGGATATGCTTAATACCCCAGCCATCCTACAATCCAAGCTAGATGCCCTCAACCTCACGCAAATTATCAACGAACCTACCAGGTACAACCCTAAATCCTTAAACATGGGTACCCTCATAGATATCATCCTGACTAACATACCCTCTAAATACACCTCAGCTGTCTTCAACCAGGATCTCAGCGATCACTGCCTTATTGCCTGCGTCCGTAACGGGTCCGCGGTCAAACGACCACCCCTCATCACTGTCAAACGCTCCCTAAAACACTTTAGCGAGGAGGCCTTCCTAATTGACCTGGCCCAGGTATCCTGGATGGATATAGATCTCATTCCGTCAGTAGAGGATGCCTGGTTGTTCCTTAAAAGTAATTTCCTCTCAATCTTAAATAAACATGCCCCATTCAAAAAATACAGAACTAAGAACCGATATAGCCCCTGGTTCTCCTCAGACTTGACTGCCCTTGACCAGCACAAAAACATCCTGTGGCGTACAGCATTAGCATCAAATAGCCCCCGCGATATGCAACTTTTCAGGGAAGTTAGGAACCAATATACACAAGCAGTCAGGAAAGCAAAGGCTAACTTTTTCAAACAGAAATTTGCATCCTGTAGCACTAACTCCAAAAAGTTTTGGGACACTGTAAAGTCCATGGAGAATAAGAGCACTTCCTCCCAGCTGCTCACTGCACTGAGGCTAGGAAACACTATCACCACCGATAAATCTACAATAATCGAGAATTTCAACAAGCATTTTGCTACAGCTGGCCATGCTTTCCATCTGGCTACCACTAACCCGGCCACCAACTCTGCACCCTCTGCTGCAACTTGCCCATGCCCCCCCCGCTTCTCCTTCACACAAATTCAGACAGCTGATGTTTTGAAAGCGCTGCAAAATCTGGACCCCTACAAATCAGCTGGGCTAGACAATCTGGACCCTTTCTTCCTAAAACTAGCCGCCGAAATTGTCGCAACCCCTATTACTAGTCTGTTCAACCTCTCTTTCATAACGTCTGAGATCCCCAGAGATTGGAAAGCTGCCGCGGTCATCCCCCTCTTCAAAGGGGGTGACACTCTAGATCCAAACTGCTACAGACCTATATCCATCCTGCCCTGCCTTTCGAAAGTATTCGAAAGCCAAGTTAACAAACAGATCATCGACCATTTCGAATACCACCGTACCTTCTCCGCTATGCAATCCGGTTTCCGAGCTGGTCACGGGTGCACTTCAGCCACGCTCAAGGTCCTAAACGATATTATAACCGCGATTGATAATAGACAGTACTGTGCAGCCGTCTTCATCGACCTGGCCAAGGCTTTCGACTCTCTCAACCACCGCATTCTTATTGGCAGACTAAATAGCCTTGGTTTCTCAAATGACTGCCTCGCCTGGTTCACCAACTACTTCTCAGATAGAGTTCAGTGTGTCAAATCGGAGGGCCTGTTGTCTGGACCTATGGCAGTGTCTATGGGGGTGCCACAGGGTTCAATTCTTGGGCCGACACACTTCTCTGTGTATATCAATGATGTCGCTCTTGCTGTTGGTGACTCTCAGATCCACCTCTACGCAGACGACACCATTTTGTATACATCTGGCCCTTCATTGGACACTGTGTTAACAAACCTCCAAACGAGCATCAATGCCATACAACAATCCTTCAGTAGCCTTCAACTGCTCTTAAACACTAGTAAAACTAAATGCATGCTTTTCAATCGAACGCTGCTAGCACCCGCCCACCCGACTAGAATCACCACTCTCGACGGGTCTGACCTAGAGTATGTGGACAACTACAAATATCTAGGTGTCTGGTTAGACTGTAAACTCAACTTCCAGACTCACATAAAGAATCTCCAATCCAAAGTTAAATCTAGAATCGGCTTCCTATTTCGCAACAAAGCCTCCTTCACTCATGCTGCCAAACATGCCCTCGTAAAACTGACTATCCTACCGATCCTTGACTTCGGCGATGTCATTTACAAAATAGCCTCCAACACTCTACTCACCAAATTGGATGTAGTCTATCACAGTGCCATCCGTTTTGTCTCCAAAGCCCCATACACTACCCACCACTGTGACCTGTACGCTCTTGTTGGCTGGTCCTCACTACATGTTCGTCGTCAAACCCACTGGCTCCAGGCCATCTATAAATCACTGCTAGGCAAATCCCCGCCTTATCTTAGCTCATTGGTCACCATAGCAGCACCCACCCGTAGTCTGCGCTCCAGCAGGTATATCTCACTGGTCATTCCCAAAGCCAACACCTCCTTTGGCCGCCATTCCTTCCAGTTCTCTGCTGCCAATGACTGGAACGAATTGCAAAAATCTCTGAAGCTGGAGACTCTTATCTCCCCCAATAACTTTAAGCATCAGTTGTCCAAGCACCTTACCGATCACTGCACCTGTACACAGCCCATCTGAAATTAGCCCACCCAACTACCTCATCCCTATATTGTTATTTAATTTGCTCTTTTGCACCCCAGTATCTCTATTCGCACATAATCTCTTGCACATCTAGCATTCCAGTGTTAATACTATTGTAATTATTCTGCACTATAGCCTATTTATTGCCTTACCTCCATAACTTGCTACATTTGCACACACTGTATATATATTTTCTGTTGTATTTCTGACTTTATGTTTTTTTTTTACCCCATATGTAACTCTGTGTTGTTTTTATTGCACTACTTTGCTTTATCTTGGCCAGGTCGCAGTTGTAAATGAGAACCTGTTCTCAACTGGCTTACCTGGTTAAATAAAGGTGAAATAAAAAAATAAAAAAAATAAATGCTGGAAGACCCAGCATCTTCAATGCTCTTACTGAGTTGGCCAAGATCTCGCGATACATGGCCCCATCCATCCTCCCCTCAATACAGTGCAGTCGTCCTGTCCCCTTTGCAGAAAAGCATCCCAAAAGAATGATGTTTCCACCTCCATGCTTCACGGTTGGGATGGTGTTCTTGGGATTGTACTCATCCTTCTTCTTCCTCCAAACATGGCGAGTGGAGTTTAGACCAAAAAGCTCTATTTTTGTCTCATCAGACCACATGACCTTCTCCCATTCCTCCTCTGGATCATCCAGATGGTCATTGGCAAACTTCAGACGGGCCTGGACATGCGCTGGCTTGAGCAGGGGGACATTGCGTGCGCTGCAGGATCTTAATCCATGGCGGCGTAGTGTGTTACTAATGGTTTTCTTTGAGACTGTGGTCCCAGCTCTCTTCAGATCAGTGACCAGGTCCTGCCGTGTAGTTCTGGGCTGATCCCTCACCTTCCTCATTGATCATTGATGCCCTACGAGGTGAGATCTTGCATGGAGCCCCAGACCGAGGGTGATTGACCGTCATCTTGAACTTCTTCCATTTTCTAATAATTGCGCCAACAGTTGTTGCCTTCTCACCAAGCTGCTTACCTATTGTCCTGTAGACCATCCCAGCCTTGTGCAGGTCTACAATTTTATCCCTGCTGTCCTTACACAGCTCTCTGGTCTTGGCCATTGTGGAGAGGTTGGAGTCTGTTTGATTGAGTGTGTGGACAGTTGTCTTTTATACAGGTAATGAGTAGAGAACAGGAGGGCTTCTTAAAGAAAAACTAACAGGTCTGTGAGAGCCGGAATTCTTACTGGTTGGTAGGTGATCAAATACTAATGTCATGCAATAATATGCAAATTAATTACTTAAAAATCATACAATGTGATTTTCTGGATTCCGTCTCTCACAGTTGAAGTGTACCTATGATAAAAATGACAGACCTCTACATGCTTTGTAAGTAGGAAAACCTGCAAAATCGGCAGTGTATCAAATACTTGTTCTCCCCACTGTATATCACACCAACTGATTGGTTATTTTGATGTTGTTCACACAGGAGACCATGTTGAGACATTCTCTACATCCAGAGAGCAACAGCAGGAAGATCACAGAGCTAAGAGGTCTCACCACTGCCCACATTGTGAGGCGAGTTTCTCAATTCTATCAAAGTTAAAAATACACCTACAAATACACACAGGAGAGAATCTGTATTCCTGTACTGACTGTGGAAAGAATTTCACAACATCAAAGGCTCTGACAGTTCATCAGAGAGTGCACACAGGAGAGAAGCCTTACTCCTGCTCTGACTGTGGGAAGAGTTTCTCTACACTGGGCAACTTAAAAACACATGAACGTATACATACAGGAGAGAAGCCTTATTCCTGCTCAGACTGTGTCAAATGCTTCATAACATCAACTGATCTAAAACGTCATCAGAGAACACACACAGGAGAGAAGCCTTACTCCTGCTCTGACTGTGGGAAGAGTTTCTTTCGACTGGGCCACTTTAAAAGGCATGAACGTATACATACAGGAGAGAAGCCTTACTCCTGCTCTTACTGTGGGAAGAGTTTCTCTCGACAGGAAAGCTTAACATTGCACCAAAGGATGCACACAGAAGAGAAGCCTTACTCGTGCTCTGTCTGTGGGAAGAATTTCTCTCAACCCGGCGTGTTAAAACTACACGAACGTATACATACAGGAGAGAAGCCTTACTCCTGCTCTTACTGTGGGAAGAGTTTCTCTCGACAGGAAAGCTTAACATTGCATCAAAGGATGCACACAGGAGAGAAGCCTTACTCGTGCTCTGGCTGTGGGAAGAATTTCTCACAGTTAAAACTGTTAAAACTACATGAACGTATACATACAGGAGAGAAGCCTTACTCCTGCTCTGGCTGTGGGAAGAATTTCTCACAGTTAAAACTGTTAAAACTACATGAACGTATACATACAGGAGAGAAGCCTTACTCCTGCTCTGACTGTGTAAAATGCTTCAAAACATCATCTGAACTAAAGGTTCATCAGAGAGTGCACATAGAAGAGAAGCCTTACTCCTGCTCTGACTGTGGTGCAAGTTTCTCTCAACTGAGCAACTTAAAAAAACATGAACATATACATACAGGAGAGAAGCCTTACTCCTGCTCTGACTGTGGGAAGAGTTTCTCTCAACAGGGCCACTTAAAACAACATGAACGTATACATACAGGAGAGAAGCCTTACTCCTGCTCTGACTGTGGGGCAAGTTTCTCTCATCTGAGCACCTTAAAAACACATGAACGTATACATACAGGAGAAAAGCCTTACTCCTGCTCTGACTGTGGGAAGAGTTTCTCTACACTGGGCAACTTAAAAACACATGAACGTATACATACAGGAGAGAAGCCTTATTCCTGCTCAGACTGTGTAAAATGCTTCATAACATCAACTGAGCTAAAATTTCATCAGAGAACACACACAGGAGAGAAGCCTTACTCCTGCTCTGACTGTGGGAAGAGTTTATTTCGACTGGGCCACTTTAAAATGCATGAACGTATACATACAGGAGAGAAGCCTTACTCCTGCTCTGACTGTGGGAAGAGTTTCTCTCGACTGGGCAACTTAAAACAACATGAACGTATACATACAGGAGAGAAGCCTTACTCCTGCTCTGGATGTTGGAAGAATTTCTCTCAACCTGGCTTGTTAAAACTACATGAACGTATACATACAGGAGAGAAGCCTTATTCCTGCTCAGACTGTGTAAAATGCTTCATAACATCAACTGAGCTAAAACGTCATCAGAGAACACACACAGGAGAAAAGCCTTACTCCTGCTCTGACTGTGGGGCAAGTTTCTCTCTACTGGGCATCTTAAAAACACATGAACGTATACATACAGGAGAGAAGCCTTACTCCTGCTCTGACTGTGGGGCAAGTTTCTCTCATCTGTGCAGCTTACAAAATCATGAACGTATACACACAGGAGAGAAGCCTTACTCCTGCTCTGGCTGTGGGAAGAGTTTCTCTCGACTGGGCAACTTAAAACAACATGAACGTATCCATACAGGAGAGAAGCCTTACTCCTGCTCTGACTGTGGGTCAAGTTTCTCTCAACTTGGCCACTTAAAACAACATGAACGTATACATACAGGAGAGAAGCCTTACCACTGATCTAAAAACAACAGATGAGCTGCAACGTCATCAGAGAACACACACAGGAGAGAATCCTTACTTCTGCTCTTAACATGGAAAGAGTTTCTCCCGATTGGCAACGTAAAAACACACCAACGGTTACACACTGGAGAGAATACTTATTACTGCACTGACTGTGAGACGAGATTCTACAGATTGGGCAATTTAAAAGACACCAACGTATACATAAGAAGTGGTAGTGGTCAAAGACAAGACCACAGAGGGGACTCCATCCTAGATCTGATCAACACAACCCACTGTACTTGCTCCTCTCAGATCCAGTGTACACAAATGTCTGCTGTTCTCTCCAAACACAACATCAGGAGGGAGAAGCGAGGTGCAGCGGAAAAAAGGACATCTGGTAACCCAGAACAGAAAGGAGACCTTTGCACGATGTATGGCCAGTACTGACTGGTCTACCATATATGAGGTGGAGAGCATCGATGCAAAGGTGGAGACGTCCAACTCCTGCATTCAAACTGCACTTGATGTATGTATGCCAATAAGAAATAAGAAAACAACAACACTGGATAAGCCCTGGATGACTGAAAGAATAAAGGCTGCCATCAGGAAAATACAGAATATTTTCAACAGATGGGGAGAAACAATGACATGGAGAAAATACAGAAACAAAGTGCAAATGATTATCAAGGAAGCAAAGACAAGATACTACAAAACTGAAATCCAGGACCTAAAGAAGAAAAACCCTAAGGAATGTTGGGACTTCATTAACAATGGACTGGGACCAAAGAAAACATCAGGAGGGAGAATACAGGTCGAGGGATTTGAAGACGACGACGTGGCTTTTGTTTTGAATGGCTTCTTTGCTGAGGCATGGACAAGCGCCACACCTCTTGCCATCTTCCCCCTGCCCATGTCTACAAGGCAGGTTGAGCTGTGCAGCATTGGCCAGTTAAAGCAAGCTCTGACCAGACTCAGCCCACGTAAAGCATGTGGGCCTGATGGCATTCCAGCCTGGCTACTAAAAGAGCATGCAGAAGATCTAGTCCCTGTCATGAAACACATTGTTAACACCTCCTACTGGCAGGGGACAGTTTTTTATCTGAGTGCACGAATCAGTATGACTACCTCCCAAAGTCCAGCACTACTACCGCCCTTGTGAAAGCCACACACTCCTGGCTGACAGCTACAGACTCCATAAAACCAACAATGGTGAGGGTGTTACTGGCTGATGTGTACAAAGCCTTTGATCGAGTAGATCACGCAAAGTTCCTGCAACATCTGTCTGACATTGAACTGTATCCAAGGTTACTAGCCTGGCTCCACAGCTACACCACCGAAAGAGGGCAGAGGGTGATGGCAACTGGCACATTTAGCCCTTGGTCAGAGGACCATCCACAACCTGCACCACTAATCCTAGGAGGACAGGAAGTACCAGTGGTAACAACAACCAAGTATCTTGGTTTTCATCTAGACTCTAACCTCAGTGGTGACACCTGGAGCAGCCAGTGAGAAAGGCCTCAAAATGCCTTTTTGACTGTTCTTGCCAGTAATGTCCTACTGAAGATCTGGTCACAGTCTATACTACACTGGCCAGGCCTTGTCTGGAATACAGTGGAGTGCTGTTAGTTGGATGCAGTAAAAAGCAGCAGGCCCAACTAGACAGGGTGCAGAGGAGGGCCTTGAGGATCATCTCCAGAGGTGGAGCAGTCCAACCACAGCTCCCGTCACTGCAGAGCAGGCGAGAACAGGCTGCAGTTCACCTGGTGAAGAACATGCACACTCTTGACCATCCACTGAATGACCTGCTCCCTCCAAAAAGAGGTAACTGCACCACCAGGCTCCTGAGAAACAGCCACAAACTGTCCTGTGTAACAGACCATACAAACCGCCTGGGAAACGCCACTCTACCCACTGCTATTAGACTACATAATAACTCCAGCTCCTAAATGGTTTTCCCAAAAACTTTTTTTTTTAATCACATTTTTATATTTCAATTTCCATCATGAAAAATGTTTCCATTGATCTTCCTTTAGATGTTTCTACAACTTGATTGGAGTCCACCTGAGATAAATTCAATTGATTGGACATGGTTTGAAAAGTCACACACCTGTCTATATAACATCCCACAGTTGACATTGCATGTCAGAGCAAAAACCAAGCCATGAGGTCAGGGAGGTGACCAAGAACCCGATGATCACTTTGACAGAGCTCCAGAGTTCAGCCCGCTTGGAGTTTTCCACGAGGCACCTAAAGGACTCTGACCATGATAAACAAGATTCTCTGGTATGATGTTACCAAGATTAAAATCTTTGGCCTGAATGCCAAGCGTGACATGTTGAGGAAACCTGGCACCATTCCTTCGGTGAAGCATGGTCGTGGCAGTATCATGCTGTGCGGATGTTTTTCAGAGGCAGGGAGACTAGTCAGGATCGAGGGAATAATGAACGGAGCAAAGTACAGAGAGATCCTTGATGAAAACCTGCTCCAGAGCGCTCAGGACTACAAACTGGGGCGAAGGTTCACCTGGCCCAGCCAGAGCCCAGACTTGAACCAGATTGAACATCTCTGGAGATACCAGAAAATAGCTGTACAGCAACGCTCCCCATCCAACCTGACAGAGCTTGAGAGGATCTGCACAGAAGAATGGATGAAACTCCCCAAATACAGGTGTGCCAAGCTTGTAGCGTCATACCCAAGAATACTCGATGCTGTAATCGCTGCCAAAGGTGCTTCAACAAAGTACTGAGTAAAGGGTCTGAATACTTATGTAAATTTGATATTTCTTTTTTTAATAAATCAATTAGGAAAAACTTTTAAAAGCCTGGTATTGGCACCCAATGTATATAGCCAAGCTACCATTGACTAGGTATTGGCACCCCATGTATATAGCCAAGCTACCATTGCTCATTGTGTATTAATTCCTCGTGCTACAATCTTTTTTCTTATTATTATAATTGTTGTATTGTGTTCTCTATTGTTGGTCAACATTTCACTGTTAGTTTACGCCTGTTGTTTACCAAACATGTGACAATTAAAATAAAATGACTACGTGTTTAGTGAATTGTCTTCTAAAACTATACAGAAAAAATATATAAACTTGACATGTAAAGTGTTGGTCCCATGTTTCATGAGCTGAAATAAAAGATCCCAGACATTTTCCAAATGCACAAAAAGCTTATTTCTCTCAAATGTGGTGCACAAATTTGTTTCCATATCTGTTAGTGAGCATTTCTCCTTTGCCAAGATAATCCATCCACCTGACAGGTGTGGCATATCAAGAAGCTGATTAAACAGCATGATCATTACACAGGTGCACCTTGTGCTGGGTACAATAAAAGGCCACTCTGAAATGTGCCATTTGTCACACAACACAATGCCACAGATGTCTACATTTTGAGGGAGTGCGCAATTGGCATGCTGACTGCAGGAATGTTCACCAGAGCTGTTGCCAGAGAATTGAATGTAAATTTCTCTACCGAGAATTTGGCAGAACGTCCAGCTGGCTTCACATCCGTAGACCACGTGTAACCATGCAAGCCCAGGACCTCCACATCTGGCTTCTTCACCTGCAGGATCATCTGAGACCAGCCACCCGGACAGCTGATGAAACTGAGCAGTATTTCTATCTGTAATAAAGCCCTTTAGTGGGGGAAAATCATTCTTATTGGCTGATGGGTGGGCCTGGCTCCCGAATGGTTGGGCCTATGCCTTCCCAGGCCCACCCATGGCTGCGCCCCTGCCCAGTCATGTGAAATCCATAGATTAGGGCCTAATGAATGTATTTCAATTGACTGATTTCCTTATATGCACTGTACCCCAGTAAAATTGTTGAATGTTGTGTTTATATTTTTGTTCAGTTAGTTAAAATCTTACAAAAAAACTGATGATGAATATGTTTGGAAAACTGCATTGATCTACCAATGAAAAATAACGTTTGTATATGAATTTGTACTGGTCAACCTCTCCTTCTCTTTTTTATTCAGTTCTTCCATATTAGATCTGACAGTATGAATGGTTCTTATGGTTGTATTCAGTTCTTCCATATTAGATCTGACAGTATGAATGGTTCTTATGGTTGTATTCAGTTCTTCCATATTAGATCTGACAGTATGAATGGTTCTTATGGTTGTATTCAGTTCTTCCATATTAGATCTGACAGTATGAATGGTTCTTATGGTTGTATTCAGTTATTCCATATTAGATCTGACAGTATGAATGGTTCTTATGGTTGTATTCAGTTCTTCCATATTAGATCTGACAGTATGAATGGTTCTTATGGTTGTATTCAGTTCTTCCATATTAGATCTGACAGTATGAATGGTTCTTATGGTTGTATTCAGTTCTTCCATCTTAGATCTGACAGTATGAATGGTTCTTCTGGTTGTATTCAGTTTTTCCATATTAGATCTGACAGTATGAATGGTTCTTCTGGTTGTATTCAGTTCTTCCATATTAGATCTGACAGTATGAATGGTTCTTATGGTTGTATTCAGTTCTTCCATTTTAGATCTAGTGTATAAACCTCTAGTTAGTTACTTACAAGCCACAACACACATGTAAAGTTGCTGTAGAACTCTTTCATGGGGTGTGAAAATATATGTAATCAAAACTACTGGATATCAATTTTCTTACTCTGAAAATGTGGGATAGTTTTTGTAGGTCGGCAGGATAAAAATAATATTTAATCTCTATTAAGATTTAAACTAGCAAAATGTAAAGGGGTGTGTAGATTTTCACTGTGCCTTGCAAAAGTATTAATCCCACTTGGAGTTTTTCCTATTTTATTGCATTACATCCTGTAATTTAAATGGATCTTTATTTGGATTTCATGTAATGGACATACACAAAATAGTCCAAATTGGTGAAGTGAAATGAAAAAAATAACTTGTTTCAAAGAATTCTAATAAATAAATAAGGGAAAAGTGGTGCTTATTATTATTCACCCCCTTTGCTATGAAGCCCCTAAATAAGATGAATAGTTATGCTCAAGTGCATTGTTTCACAACAAAAAATATTATGCATCTTCAAAGTGGTAGGCATGTTGTGTAAATGAAATGATACAAACCCCCCCAAAAATCCATTTTAATTCCAGGTTGTAAGGCAACATCATAAGAAAAATGCCAAGGGGGGTGAATACTTTCGCAAGCCACTGTATTTGTACCATTGACTTGCAATGGATTTGTGCCACAAATGCTAAAAAGTTAGCATTTTAAACAATAGTAAGATAAACAATATATGCCCAGGACTATATTGAGGGACAGACTGTTGAAATGCCCAGTTGATTATGTAAACAGTCTTGTAGAACTCTGGCATTGATGGTCCATCTGAGGGTGAGTCATTGATATGAATGCTCAGAGTAAAAGAGCTGTGAACTCACCTGTGATGGCCCACGTCTACCACAACCTTTCCTATTGTGTTTGTAAGCATCATAGCATTTTAGGCAGCCATTGTTCAAAATGTGTTCACACATACAGTACAATGAGAGGGCGTGTGGAAGGAACAGGGGAGAACCAGGAGTTTGATCTCTGACTTCTATTTAGGACTGGGATCCCTCTGTGGGCCGGCCTTTTCAGAATATCTTTCAATTCTCGTTTAAACATGCTAGAAACATAAAGGACAGCCTAGTAAGAGCAGATGAATATGTTCCCCCTCAGCATTTCCTATCCACCCTCCCCTCAAATCATTGTGAGAACTGTAATGTGATGACCAAGGGGGATTTCTTTCTTCACCCTCATACTGGAAATAAAATGTATGTCCTGGGTAGAATTTCCTGTAAAACAAAATGTGTGGTATATTTCCTGATGTGCCCATGTGGCTATTATTATGTTGGAAAGTCTAAGAGAAATGTGAAAGTTGAAAGAGCAACTCCCCTGCAGTGTTGCCAACTAATTTTCAGGGGAAGTTGTTAGAGGCAGGTCAATTTGTTGCTAAAAGTTGCTAAATGACGTTGTGATGTCATTGCGTGATGACATCATTACATTTACATTTTACATTTTAGTCATTTAGCAGACGCTCTTATCCAGAGCGACTTACAGTTAGTGAGTGCATACATTTTTCGTTATAACATAAAACTGCGTCATTACGTAGAATACACAATAACGTTACTCAAATTGACTGGCGTCTCGGCGACAAATATGATTTGACATTTGTTAGTTTAGATTTGTTTGTTTATTATCACATATTTTGTATTTGTAAAAGTAATATAAACACATAACATTTAAATGATCAGATATTTTTATTTATAAACACAACACATTGAATTATTGAACAATCACACATTACACATTATTGAACAATTATATTTGATTTATTTTCTTATTAACTAGTAAACCTACACATTCTGAACAATTATAGTCTCAAGCAGTGTATTGGTAGTTAGTTAACATGCTACCTGACTGATCAACAATTATAGGTACAAGCTAATAACAAGGTATATATGCTATCTTATTGAACAAGCAATTTAACTCAAATAATGATGTGTGCGCTAGGCATCTCTCTCCAGCTCTCTCCAGGTTGTTGCGCTGCTTGGCTGGCCTGCTGCTGCCTGTGCACGAGCTGAGCGCCTGCTGCTGACGTCACTCACAATGCATTTTTGCAGCCAGGTACGTGTGTTGTGACTGAGTTCCAAATAAGTTTTTTAAAGTAGCTAAATTTGTTGCTAGGTGCTGTTTGAAAAAAAAGTTGCCAGGGTAGTCTGAAAAGTTGCTAAATCTAGCAACAAAATTGCTAAGTTGGCATCACTGGGCCCTACCCCATTACATGAGAACGGGGGTATCTGCCGCTGCCTCCTCCTCCTCCGGGACACTTCTACTTTGCATAGAGTTGATCAGTCTGTTGATTGTGGCCTGTGGAATGTTGTCTCATTCCTCTTCAGTAGTTGTGTGAAGTTGCTGTATATTGGTGGGAACTGGAACAAGCTGTGGTACACGTAGATCCAGCCCTCCCAAACATGCTCAATGGTTGACATGTCTTTTCATACACAAAATAAATGTATGCACGCATGACTGTAAATCGCTTTGGATTAAAGCGTCTGCTAAATGGCATATTATTATATTATTATTGAGTATGCAGGACATGGAAGAACTGGGACATTTTCAGCTTCTAGGAATTGTGTACAGATCCTTGCGACATTGGGCCCTGCATTATCATGCTAAAACATGACGTGATGATGTCGGCAGGATAATGGCCCTCAGGATCTTATCATGGTATCTCTGCATTACATTTGCCATTAAGAAAATGCAATTTTGTTCCTTCTCTGTAGCTTATGCCTGCCCATACCATAACCCTGACACTAACATGAGGTACTGTGTTCATGACATTGACATCAGCGAACCGCTCGCCCACACACCACCATACACTTGGTCTGCAGTTGTGAGGGTGGTTGGGCATACTGCCAAATTCTCTAAAACAAAGTTGGAGGCGGCTTATGGTATAGAAATTACCATTAAATTATCTGGCAACAGCTCTGGTGGACATTCCTGCAGTCAGCATGCCAGTTGCATGCTCCCTCAAAACTTGAGACATCTGTGGCATTGTCATTGGTAGAAAAAGCACCCATTTGTCATACTTGAGTAAAAGTAAAGATACCTTAATAGAAAATGACTCAAGTAAAACTGAAAGACACCCAGTAAAATACTACTTGAGTAAAAGTCTAAAAGTATTTGGTTTTAAATATACTTAAGTATCAAAAGTAAATGTAATTGCTAAATTATACTTTACTATCAAAAGTAAAAGTAAACGTATAATCATTTCAAATTCCTTATATTAAGTAACCAGATGACACCATTTTCTTTTTTAAATTGTATTTATGGATAGCCAGGGTACACTCCAACACTCAGACATAATTTACAAACTAAATGTGTGTTTAGTGAGTCTGCCAGATCAGAGGCAGTAGGGATGACCAGGGATGTTCTCTTGCAATTGCGTGAATTTGACAATTTTTCTGTCCTAAGCATTCAAAATGTAATGAGTACTTTTGGGTGTCAGGGAAAATGAATGGAGTAAAAAGTACATATTTTTCTTTCGGAATGTAGTGAAGTAAAAGTTGTCAAAAATATAAATAGTAAAGTAAAGTACAGATACCCCAAAAAAGACTTAAGTAGTACTTTAAAGTATTTTTACTTAAGTACTTTACACCACTGGGCATTGTGTTGTGTGACAAAACTTCACATTTTAGAGTGTCTCCCTTATGGGGTATCTCATATATCCCAGCTTTACATAGGGTGGTAGATAGGCTTACCCTGGCGTAACGTTTTGATAACAGTGTAAATCTCTCTAGGACAAGGTGACTTTGATCAATATATTCGCCTGTATTTACCCCCCAAAAATGAAACGCTAATTAGCTGCTAATGTGGCTATCCTAAAGAACTACAAATGCCATGATGATCTGGACAAGACTGCCGAATCGAGGCAAAGGTAAGGATCTCTGGGTTAACTATATAATGTTAGTTTATTTAAATGGTCAATTCTGTGAGCTGTCTTGTGCATGTTTTAAATTGACACAATACCTGTTAGCAAAGGTGTCAGCTAGAGATGACATGGAGGAGATTGCAGTGATTTTATTTAAATAATTACAATAAAAACAACTAGACTTTTAAATATTACATACTAAAGAATATCTCAATAAAACGGATTAAATGGATTTTAACACACTTTTGTGAAACCCTATGCCATAATATTCTACCTGGGTAACTGGGTAACTCTAGGTACATAGGATGGCTACTTCCCAACCAGAACCCTGGCCTGATGCGAACGTGAGTAGATTACGTTGAAAACAACGGTCGGCCATCTTGGAGACAGTCTCTACCTCATATACCTCAGCGGTCAGGCGGGCACCATTCTTCAGATAAAGAAAAAAGCGCTAAAACTGTGCTTTAAAGACAATAGCTGTTGTGTCCGTTTCAAATGTATTACTACAGTTATGTAATAGCACGTTTCAACTTTCTAATATAGAAAGAACATTTCATAACATGCTAGGTCACAAATACGTCAAGGTATTATCAAGTTTGGTAAAGGTTTTAGCTACGTGTTATTTTTGTGTCAAACCGAGTGAGTGAAGAACGTGATAAAAACTATTTTACAAGTCACATAGCTAACTAGAGACTTTGGGTTTGTCTGCGTGATTGAATGTACATCATTTCGTCAAGATAATTTAATAAATAATCAATTTATTTGAGATTTCTGAGTTCGTTTACATCAACATACTTCACTGCAGACAGTGCGGATGTATTAGAGAGAGAGAAGTTGACGGTTGCACTACTATTTTGAAGCTGCCTGAATGTAATGTCCATCAGTTTTCTACATGTGTTGTAATCTAGGGTTGGAACCGGTTCAACCGAAAAATAACGTCAAAATGAACCGGAAACTAAAGTGTTCTATACTTTTCAGTAATAGCAGTTATTTTAAAAGCATGGAATCCAGGTAATAACCTTATTTTACTTTCCTGGCATTGTTCTCCAGTCCCACAAAAATCGCAACAACCCAGGTAACAAGGAATGTAACTGAGACATTTGTAACATTCCCCTTAAGTCTTCCAGAGGTACTGAATGTCATAGCCTGTTTGGGACATTACAGGCACATTCATAACGTTTCTAATAAGTATTATAGAGGTTAAAAATATCTGGTCGCTATACGGACATCATGGGACCTTTAAAAACGTTCCTTGGTAGTCCATGAAAGGTTCTGAATATCATGTTATTTTGGAGATATCCTAGGAACGTTTCATAACATTACATTTAGAGCTATGGTTTTTGTCTTCATATAACGTTACAATCAGAATGATAGTGTAGTGTCGAGAAAGCGTTGCTAATTATGCTCTGAAACAAAAGAGTCCGCCTATGCTGTACTTTGATTATACGTTTTATTTATATCACAAGATTTCAGCATAAGTTTACAGACGTCTGCAGCATCCGGAGAACAGTGTTTCCAAATTAAAATGTCTGTTCTGCTCTTCTTTGTCTCCATCCAGTACTTATAATCTTTACCAAAATATGGGTGGTTCCCCATACTGTCCAATCACCTGTCTCCACCCAACAGACTTCCTCTGTTCTATGGGGTGTCACTCTAAAACGGATCCCTCTAAAACTGAATAAACATCCTCTCAGGTTCCATTTAAAAACATTAGCAAAGTCATAATTGTTCATACACTACATATTCCCCCCTTCGAGACAAATTAAGTCTCGAAAACAAACAGAATAGGATTATGACAAGTAACAATTTATCTTATTGAGTATCTTTAACAATAAACCAAAAACATTTTTCTATTGAGTGTAAATATATTTCTATGAAATATGAAAACATCTTTATGGAGTGTGAATACATTACTATGAAATATGAACAAATCTTTATGGAGTGTGAGAGCGAAAAACCTACCGAGAATTTGGCAGAACGTCCAGCTGGCTTCACATCCGTAGACCACGTGTAACCATGCAAGCCCAGGACCTCCACATCTGGCTTCTTCACCTGCAGGATCATCTGAGACCAGCCACCCGGACAGCTGATGAAACTGAGCAGTATTTCTATCTGTAATAAAGCCCTTTAGTGGGGGAAAATCATTCTTATTGGCTGATGGGTGGGCCTGGCTCCCGAATGGTTGGGCCTATGCCTTCCCAGGCCCACCCATGGCTGCGCCCCTGCCCAGTCATGTGAAATCCATAGATTAGGGCCTAATGAATGTATTTCAATTGACTGATTTCCTTATATGCACTGTACCCCAGTAAAATTGTTGAATGTTGTGTTTATATTTTTGTTCAGTTAGTTAAAATCTTACAAAAAAACTGATGATGAATATGTTTGGAAAACTACATTGATCTACCAATGAAAAATAACGTTTGTATATGAATTTGTACTGGTCAACCTCTCCTTCTCTTTTTTATTCAGTTCTTCCATATTAGATCTGACAGTATGAATGGTTCTTATGGTTGTATTCAGTTCTTCCATATTAGATCTGACAGTATGAATGGTTCTTATGGTTGTATTCAGTTCTTCCATATTAGATCTGACAGTATGAATGGTTCTTATGGTTGTATTCAGTTCTTCCATATTAGATCTGACAGTATGAATGGTTCTTATGGTTATATTCAGTTCTTCCATATTATATCTGACAGTATGAATGGTTCTTATGGTTGTATTCAGTTCTTCCATATTAGATCTGACAGTATGAATGGTTCTTATGGTTGTATTCAGTTCTTCCATATTAGATCTGACAGTATGAATGGTTCTTATGGTTGTATTCAGTTCTTCCATCTTAGATCTGACAGTATGAATGGTTCTTCTGGTTGTATTCAGTTTTTCCATATTAGATCTGACAGTATGAATGGTTCTTCTGGTTGTATTCAGTTCTTCCATATTAGATCTGACAGTATGAATGGTTCTTCTGGTTGTATTCAGTTCTTCCATATTAGATCTGACAGTATGAATGGTTCTTATGGTTGTATTCAGTTCTTCCATTTTAGATCTGACAGTATGAATGGTTCTTATGGTTGTATTCAGTTCTTCCATTTTAGATCTAGTGTATAAACCTCTAGTTAGTTACTTACAAGCCACAACACACATGTAAAGTTGCTGTAGAACTCTTTCATGGGGTGTGAAAATATATGTAATCAAAACTACTGGATATCAATTTTCTTACTCTGAAAATGTGGGATAGTTTTTGTAGGTCGGCAGGATAAAAATAATATTTAATCTCTATTAAGATTTAAACTAGCAAAATGTAAAGGGGTGTGTAGATTTTCACTGTGCCTTGCAAAAGTATTAATCCCACTTGGAGTTTTTCCTATTTTATTGCATTACATCCTGTAATTTAAATGGATCTTTATTTGGATTTCATGTAATGGACATACACAAAATAGTCCAAATTGGTGAAGTGAAATGAAAAAAATAACTTGTTTCAAAGAATTCTAATAAATAAATAAGGGAAAAGTGGTGCTTATTATTATTCACCCCCTTTGCTATGAAGCCCCTAAATAAGATGAATAGTTATGCTCAAGTGCATTGTTTCACAACAAAAAATATTATGCATCTTCAAAGTGGTAGGCATGTTGTGTAAATGAAATGATACAAACCCCCCCAAAAATCCATTTTAATTCCAGGTTGTAAGGCAACATCATAAGAAAAATGCCAAGGGGGGTGAATACTTTCGCAAGCCACTGTATTTGTACCATTGACTTGCAATGGATTTGTGCCACAAATGCTAAAAAGTTAGCATTTTAAACAATAGTAAGATAAACAATATATGCCCAGGACTATATTGAGGGACAGACTGTTGAAATGCCCAGTTGATTATGTAAACAGTCTTGTAGAACTCTGGCATTGATGGTCCATCTGAGGGTGAGTCATTGATATGAATGCTCAGAGTAAAAGAGCTGTGAACTCACCTGTGATGGCCCACGTCTACCACAACCTTTCCTATTGTGTTTGTAAGCATCATAGCATTTTAGGCAGCCATTGTTCAAAATGTGTTCACACATACAGTACAATGAGAGGGCGTGTGGAAGGAACAGGGGAGAACCAGGAGTTTGATCTCTGACTTCTATTTAGGACTGGGATCCCTCTGTGGGCCGGCCTTTTCAGAATATCTTTCAATTCTCGTTTAAACATGCTAGAAACATAAAGGACAGCCTAGTAAGAGCAGATGAATATGTTCCCCCTCAGCATTTCCTATCCACCCTCCCCTCAAATCATTGTGAGAACTGTAATGTGATGACCAAGGGGGATTTCTTTCTTCACCCTCATACTGGAAATAAAATGTATGTCCTGGGTAGAATTTCCTGTAAAACAAAATGTGTGGTATATTTCCTGATGTGCCCATGTGGCTATTATTATGTTGGAAAGTCTAAGAGAAATGTGAAAGTTGAAAGAGCAACTCCCCTGCAGTGTTGCCAACTAATTTTCAGGGGAAGTTGTTAGAGGCAGGTCAATTTGTTGCTAAAAGTTGCTAAATGACGTTGTGATGTCATTGCGTGATGACATCATTACATTTACATTTTACATTTTAGTCATTTAGCAGACGCTCTTATCCAGAGCGACTTACAGTTAGTGAGTGCATACATTTTTCGTTATAACATAAAACTGCGTCATTACGTAGAATACACAATAACGTTACTCAAATTGACTGGCGTCTCGGCGACAAATATGATTTGACATTTGTTAGTTTAGATTTGTTTGTTTATTATCACATATTTTGTATTTGTAAAAGTAATATAAACACATAACATTTATATGATCAGATATTTTTATTTATAAACACAACACATTGAATTATTGAACAATCACACATTACACATTATTGAACAATTATATTTGATTTATTTTCTTATTAACTAGTAAACCTACACATTCTGAACAATTATAGTCTCAAGCAGTGTATTGGTAGTTAGTTAACATGCTACCTGACTGATCAACAATTATAGGTACAAGCTAATAACAAGGTATATATGCTATCTTATTGAACAAGCAATTTAACTCAAATAATGATGTGTGCGCTAGGCATCTCTCTCCAGCTCTCTCCAGGTTGTTGCGCTGCTTGGCTGGCCTGCTGCTGCCTGTGCACGAGCTGAGCGCCTGCTGCTGACGTCACTCACAATGCATTTTTGCAGCCAGGTACGTGTGTTGTGACTGAGTTCCAAATAAGTTTTTTAAAGTAGCTAAATTTGTTGCTAGGTGCTGTTTGAAAAAAAAGTTGCCAGGGTAGTCTGAAAAGTTGCTAAATCTAGCAACAAAATTGCTAAGTTGGCATCACTGGGCCCTACCCCATTACATGAGAACGGGGGTATCTGCCGCTGCCTCCTCCTCCTCCGGGACACTTCTACTTTGCATAGAGTTGATCAGTCTGTTCATTGTGGCCTGTGGAATGTTGTCTCATTCCTCTTCAGTAGTTGTGTGAAGTTGCTGTATATTGGTGGGAACTGGAACAAGCTGTGGTACACGTAGATCCAGCCCTCCCAAACATGCTCAATGGTTGACATGTCTTTTCATACACAAAATAAATGTATGCACGCATGACTGTAAATCGCTTTGGATTAAAGCGTCTGCTAAATGGCATATTATTATATTATTATTGAGTATGCAGGACATGGAAGAACTGGGACATTTTCAGCTTCTAGGAATTGTGTACAGATCCTTGCGACATTGGGCCCTGCATTATCATGCTAAAACATGACGTGATGATGTCGGCAGGATAATGGCCCTCAGGATCTTATCATGGTATCTCTGCATTACATTTGCCATTAAGAAAATGCAATTTTGTTCCTTCTCTGTAGCTTATGCCTGCCCATACCATAACCCTGACACTAACATGAGGTACTGTGTTCATGACATTGACATCAGCGAACCGCTCGCCCACACACCACCATACACTTGGTCTGCAGTTGTGAGGGTGGTTGGGCATACTGCCAAATTCACTAAAACAAAGTTGGAGGCGGCTTATGGTATAGAAATTACCATTAAATTATCTGGCAACAGCTCTGGTGGACATTCCTGCAGTCAGCATGCCAGTTGCATGCTCCCTCAAAACTTGAGACATCTGTGGCATTGTCATTGGTAGAAAAAGCACCCATTTGTCATACTTGAGTAAAAGTAAAGATACCTTAATAGAAAATGACTCAAGTAAAACTGAAAGACACCCAGTAAAATACTACTTGAGTAAAAGTCTAAAAGTATTTGGTTTTAAATATACTTAAGTATCAAAAGTAAATGTAATTGCTAAATTATACTTTACTATCAAAAGTAAAAGTAAACGTATAATCATTTCAAATTCCTTATATTAAGTAACCAGATGACACCATTTTCTTTTTTAAATTGTATTTATGGATAGCCAGGGTACACTCCAACACTCAGACATAATTTACAAACTAAATGTGTGTTTAGTGAGTCTGCCAGATCAGAGGCAGTAGGGATGACCAGGGATGTTCTCTTGCAATTGCGTGAATTTGACAATTTTTCTGTCCTAAGCATTCAAAATGTAATGAGTACTTTTGGGTGTCAGGGAAAATGAATGGAGTAAAAAGTACATATTTTTCTTTCGGAATGTAGTGAAGTAAAAGTTGTCAAAAATATAAATAGTAAAGTAAAGTACAGATACCCCAAAAAACGACTTAAGTAGTACTTTAAAGTATTTTTACTTAAGTACTTTACACCACTGGGCATTGTGTTGTGTGACAAAACTTCACATTTTAGAGTGTCTCCCTTATGGGGTATCTCATATATCCCAGCTTTACATAGGGTGGTAGATAGGCTTACCCTGGCGTAACGTTTTGATAACAGTGTAAATCTCTCTAGGACAAGGTGACTTTGATCAATATATTCGCCTGTATTTACCCCCCAAAAATGAAACGCTAATTAGCTGCTAATGTGGCTATCCTAAAGAACTACAAATGCCATGATGATCTGGACAAGACTGCCGAATCGAGGCAAAGGTAAGGATCTCTGGGTTAACTATATAATGTTAGTTTATTTAAATGGTCAATTCTGTGAGCTGTCTTGTGCATGTTTTAAATTGACACAATACCTGTTAGCAAAGGTGTCAGCTAGAGATGACGTGGAGGAGATTGCAGTGATTTTATTTAAATAATTACAATAAAAACAACTAGACTTTTAAATATTACATACTAAAGAATATCTCAATAAAACGGATTAAATGGATTTTAACACACTTTTGTGAAACCCTATGCCATAATATTCTACCTGGGTAACTGGGTAACTCTAGGTACATGGATGGCTACTTCCCAACCAGAACCCTGGCCTGATGCGAACGTGAGTAGATTACGTTGAAAACAACGGTCGGCCATCTTGGAGACAGTCTCTACCTCATATACCTCAGCGGTCAGGCGGGCACCATTCTTCAGATAAAGAAAAAAGCGCTAAAACTGTGCTTTAAAGACAATAGCTGTTGTGTCCGTTTCAAATGTATTACTACAGTTATGTAATAGCACGTTTCAACTTTCTAATATAGAAAGAACATTTCATAACATGCTAGGTCACAAATACGTCAAGGTATTATCAAGTTTGGTAAAGGTTTTAGCTACGTGTTATTTTTGTGTCAAACCGAGTGAGTGAAGAACGTGATAAAAACTATTTTACAAGTCACATAGCTAACTAGAGACTTTGGGTTTGTCTGCGTGATTGAATGTACATCATTTCGTCAAGATAATTTAATAAATAATCAATTTATTTGAGATTTCTGAGTTCGTTTACATCAACATACTTCACTGCAGACAGTGCGGATGTATTAGAGAGAGAGAAGTTGACGGTTGCACTACTATTTTGAAGCTGCCTGAATGTAATGTCCATCAGTTTTCTACATGTGTTGTAATCTAGGGTTGGAACCGGTTCAACCGAAAAATAACGTCAAAATGAACCGGAAACTAAAGTGTTCTATACTTTTCAGTAATAGCAGTTATTTTAAAAGCATGGAATCCAGGTAATAACCTTATTTTACTTTCCTGGCATTGTTCTCCAGTCCCACAAAAATCGCAACAACCCAGGTAACAAGGAATGTAACTGAGACATTTGTAACATTCCCCTTAAGTCTTCCAGAGGTACTGAATGTCATAGCCTGTTTGGGACATTACAGGCACATTCATAACGTTTCTAATAAGTATTATAGAGGTTAAAAATATCTGGTCGCTATACGGACATCATGGGACCTTTAAAAACGTTCCTTGGTAGTCCATGAAAGGTTCTGAATATCATGTTATTTTGGAGATATCCTAGGAACATTTCGTAACATTACATTTAGAGCTATGGTTTTTGTCTTCATATAACGTTACAATCAGAATGATAGTGTAGTGTCGAGAAAGCGTTGCTAATTATGCTCTGAAACAAAAGAGTCCGCCTATGCTGTACTTTGATTATACGTTTTATTTATATCACAAGATTTCAGCATAAGTTTACAGACGTCTGCAGCATCCGGAGAACAGTGTTTCCAAATTAAAATGTCTGTTCTGCTCTTCTTTGTCTCCATCCAGTACTTATAATCTTTACCAAAATATGGGTGGTTCCCCATACTGTCCAATCACCTGTCTCCACCCAACAGACTTCCTCTGTTCTATGGGGTGTCACTCTAAAACGGATCCCTCTAAAACTGAATAAACATCCTCTCAGGTTCCATTTAAAAACATTAGCAAAGTCATAATTGTTCATACACTACATATTCCCCCCTTCGAGACAAATTAAGTCTCGAAAACAAACAGAATAGGATTATGACAAGTAACAATTTATCTTATTGAGTATCTTTAACAATAAACCAAAAACATTTTTCTATTGAGTGTAAATATATTTCTATGAAATATGAAAACATATTTATGGAGTGTGAATACATTACTATGAAATATGAACAAATCTTTATGGAGTGTGAGAGCGAAAAACCTGTCTGGCAGCCTTCTTTCCAAATATCCATCCATCAATCAAGACAGTAAATTTCTCTCACGGCCCCTCTGCCCCAGGCAACCACCTAAGTACTCCAGATCAATTCATAAATCTTTATCAATGCATTTGAAACTATGATGCAATTAAATACACATGAAAGCCCCAGCAAACAAAATACTATCCAAAATTTCCACTCTCAGGCTGGTCGACCCATCGGACCCTACTGTGGATTATCTCGCTATCCCTGCCTAGACCCCATGTCCCTAAGCATTCACGAAATAAACAAAAACATCTGAGATCCCCACATGTATCCAATAACATCAAATATCATTCTACAAAAATTAATACAAAAAGAATATGACACAAATTATGTATTACACATGCAAATATGTCTATATTTCATTGCAGACACTAGAATGTAGTCCACTACACTTCATCTCCTCAGCAGTGTCGACTTCCAATGCATCGTTGATGATGGAATCGGAACATTTCCACACCTTCCTTGTTCCATCTCCTCCAGTCCCTTCATATTGTCCTTTCATATTGTCCCTTCATATTGTCCTTGTTTGATTATTTCAATCTCTACATATTCCCCCATATGCTTCTGGAAGAAAAGAAAATACCAAACAGTATCTTTTGCAAAACATCACATTCAAATTAAAACATCAATATCAACTAAGAATATAAAAATGATATATAAATGATATATGAATGAATCACATTATTCTATTTCCCCCCTTTGATTCATAACAAAATACTAAAATCTAATATTGAAAAACATTTGAAAAATGATGAAATAATCAAAATGGATATCTATCCATCAATACTCCATCCAGTCCCACTTGTCCATCTTCATCCATATCAGGAACAGTCAACAACGGCATCTGAGTGTTGTCTCCAGGCATCACAACTCCAACCCATCTCAATATCATAGCTGTCGTTATAATAGGTTGAAGTGTTGATGTCATTGTTGTTAATTCATCCATTCTCCCTAAGGCTTTGAACTCTTGACTTGTATTTCCATCTATCACCACTAGTGTCACTACATTAACTCTCAGTCCTAACTCTAATCCCTCACTTTCAAACTATTGGTTATAAAAAATACATTTATAATCACCTTCATCTTCCTGCTGGGAATTGTAAATATAGATACCGCAATCACCCTCAATCTTCATTCTTCTCTCATCATTCAGCAACGCATACTTTCTTAATGCAACTGCTCCTAACAGATCTAAACTCCTACCATATCTATCTTCCCACTAAACTCTAAATTTCCCTTCACCACTGTTCTCTCTCTCTTACTACTAACTAACATTAAAACTTAGCTAACTGTCCTAGAGTTCCTTCAACCCTAGTTCTCATAACTTTTTAACCTGACTTTTCTCCTAACTTTTTCAAAAACCATTTCACTGATTTATTCACAAAATCCTCTCCCTCTAATTTTTCAATATATGATCGGGAAGTCCCCACCTGCTTATGACTTCTTTACACACAGACTTGGCAAACGATTGAACATCTTTTAGCCTAGTTTGAAATCTCTTGGTGTAGGAATGTAACCAAGACTAACAGTCACCCCTTTTAACATTATTTTTCAGACAGATTGGCCCATAGGAAGGAGGACAATATTTTCAAGCAAATATGATTCCCAAAAACCATACTCTTTTATAATCTTTCTCCTAACCTTAGCCTTCTTTAAATAATCTACCAGACAGCCGTCTGGTGTACATCTTATTGTACAGTTCAACTTACACAATGCATCTCTTCCCAACAATGCAATAGCTGTATGTTCTGATACCAGTATGAGTATTGTAATTATTATTATTTTTTTATAGCAGAGCTCAATTGGTTCCTTAAGAGTAATCAACTGTTTTACTCCCTCAAATCCCTATCCTAATTAGTTAATTTGACATAGTGAGATGTTTAACCTCTTTAGGCTGAACACAGATAAAAGCTGTTCCGCTATTCACCATCACTTCTCATAGTCCTTTTATTTTCACTTCAATTGTTGGATATTTTTCCTAACCTGGTGCTACCAGCTGACACCCCCCTTTCGGATCTTCTAGGCACTCTAGAATCCTTGCTCCTTTAAGGGTTCACCTGTCCTCAAGATGATCTTCACTTGCTCCTGTATCTTCCTCTGAAATTCCCTCTTGTGTTTCCAGAAACTATCTATGGATATGAAACAACTTGCACCTCTAGTTGTGGCTGGTACAATTGCATTTGACCTTGTTCAGTTGAAGCTGTAGCAGTGATTGTTGATTTGATTCACACTGATTCTTCATAACCAAAGCTTTTCTTCTCCTTCTTCTTCTCCCCCAGCTGTATTTGATTGAGTTTTCTGAGAGTTTCTTGGTCCTGTTCTTTCTGGTTGTGTTCCTTTTTTTCTGTACAAATCCACTTGATGGGCTATATGATCTGTATAGACGTCTTTTGTCATGCTTCCAAGTCCAACCACCTCTGCCAGTTTACTCCTTACTGGTGAGGGCAGTCTCATCTGCAATTTAGCTCTCAAAATTGACTGCTCAATTTGACTCACATCTGGATCATTTCCAGTAATATTTCTCCACACTTGATGGACTCTTGACACATAGGCTCTCGGATTTTCTTGTTGTCCTAGTGGGTCATTCAGAATGTTATCAGGATGTACATTTGTTGGAAATGTATCTTTCAATGCTCTCCACAGACGATTCCTACTTGCAGCCAACAATTCAGGGTCGTTCACTGCAGTCCCCACATATCTATTGAGTCCCGCTCTCTGAAAAATGTATTCCATACCTGGAATCCCAAGGAGATTAGCCAAAAGTCTCTTAATGTCTCCGATAGCAGACTGTGTTCCCACTGTAATTTCTTCCAATTTTGAAATCCAAGGATAGGCTCCATCTTGAAGAGTAGGCAGCTTCTCAAGTATATCTGACATATCGGTACTTTGCAAAGGCTTATATTCTAAATTTTGACCTCGAATGATCACTGGCTTCATCTTCTTACTGGTGCTCCCTTGTCTTGGCCTTAATGTATACCTCTTCTCCAATTCTTGGGATCCTTTTTTCAGCAGTTTTTTCTTCTGTATCTTCAGCTTCTTGATTTGTTCTTCCAGTTCTTTTACTTCTTCTAAATCATTCGCTTTATCCAGGCATGATACGCATCGGTCTATATCTCTGTCTATTTCTTCTTTGCTAGTCATTGTAGGATAAAATCCTCTTGAATATGAAGCACCTTTAATCTCCAAATCTCATTCTACCCTTAGTTTCCAGACATCTCGGTTTTTTCTTGCTTCTGGAGTTTGGATTCATTTTGATGGTCGTTTCTGCTTGTCCTCTCTCTATTATTCGTTCATCTTCATCTCTGATGCAATAATCACCCTCCTGAATGATCACTGGCAGCTGAGGATAGACGTCCTTAAGCTCTACTTCTTTCTCATAAGGTGGGGGTCTTTTTGCTGAATCCGTATGTGAGATAGGTGTACTGACTTCTGTCATTAGTTTTTCGGTCACCTTCACTGCATTTATAATTTTCTCTATACCTTTGTTTCTTTTATCGCTGGCATCTTTTATCAGTTGTTGTCCTTCATTTTCAAACAGCTTAAGAACACCCAGCTCTATTTGTCTCTTTTCTTTACGTTGTTCCCTTTTTTCCCTTTCTTTTGATGAATTGACAGAAGCACTTTCATTATGTTGATGACGTCAGGGTTAAGAGTCCCTTCCACTGGCCATGGTTGTTCAATGTCAGGCCAACGTTTGTTCCATTTTGCAATACCATTAACTAGAGGATTACTATTTTGTACTATATCAACAGGTGTAATTACCTTCATAGTCCTGATGTCATTTTTCCCCATTGTACCAACTGTATTATATTCCTTTATTGTGAATTATTTTATTATTTTAGACTATATAGCTTATAGTGTCCTCCCTTTAATTATTAATATATATATATATATATATATATATATATATTTTAAAATCTAAATAATTAATCAATACATTTATGAATAATCAAAAATAATTTTTTTATTTTATTTTATTTTACCAATTTATCAATTAGTGGCTATCTTACCACCTCCAATCAGGAAAAGTACAGGAAAGTAGACAACTTCAGAGCAATCCAAAGAGAAAATACCTATAATCCAGCAACACTACAGTACTCATAAACCAATTGCTCAATAAGCACCAAATGACCTCAATTTTACAGAATAATGTCAGTACTCGATTCCCAACACAACTCTAATCAAACCCACTCATGCATAAAAAATTCCAATACGCAATTACATCAATTGATCAGTCTGTTGCCAAGTCCCTGTCAAATTGTCATAACATCAAATATCCTGTAGGGGAAGGTTTTGTAAACATAACAGTACTGGCCTTAGTTTTTGACTTGATCCTGTCGCAGCAGACTCTGTCGCGTCACACCCTGTCACGTGATGTATACATCAGCACTTCCGCTCTCTCTCTCTCTCCTCCTTCCTCTTACCGTCTCTCATATAACAAAAGAACAAAGAAACAGACAAGAACTTAGCAGTTTATGCAGTCACTGAGTTATTACAAGCATTCAATATTCCTCCGTTCACATTCGCGCTAAGAATTAACTCAGGAATAATTATAGATAGCTCAATAACATTTTTATTTTATTTATTTTAATCCGTCAACATATCTCTTGTTTATCAATTCAATAGGTCACAAGAAAACAGTTTCATCTTCAAACAACAACCGATGTAACAACCAAAATACACCATTAGCCACTAAATGTTCCCTTCTCTTTGTTCCTTCGTTCGTCTGCGTCTCCCCGCAGAAGAGTGTAGCAGAGGAGTGGCATATTTACCCCTACGTCACTCTAGAGACACAAATTCACGCGCATGCGCAGTCCATTCATCACTGCGATTTCACAGTGGAAGGAGCTCTCTCCCATCTCTCTTCACTCCAGACAACAGAACGTTAGCAGTCCCGCTATACCTCCTCTCCTTTACCCCTCATAGACAAACAATAACACTTAAGAGCTCACAACCCATAGGACACAATCCCACGCTATACTAAACACAGTTTTGGAGGCTCGACCCATTCCAATGGACCCCCAAGGTAAAAATACAGTACACGGCACGCACCATTTTGGCATGTAGCATGTATAACCTAGCATGTAGCATGAAGCAATTAGCATGAAGCAATTTAGCATTTCTACCTCCGCTACGTCGTAAAATTCCTTTGTTTCTCTAAATTTCTGCTACCACGAAGTCCCGCCGGAAATGTAATGAGCGGTTACATCAAACAAATGATTCGTCAACCACCAGCTGAGCGGTATCATACAATCAAATTATACCAAAGCCTCAAGCCCCCTGGGCTTACCTACTCCACCTAACGTGTTATAGGATTTTTTGGCCCATCCTAGAGATCGCCTCAATAAGAGGGCTGCCGTAGATTCGTAGCGGTTCTAAGTTACACACATATGCATAGGCCTTATTCCTCTCAATCTATTCTTCTTGAACTCTTATTTAAGCAAAATATCCCTATAGACACGCCCCCCTTTTTGCGCTGTTTACCAGTGCAAACAAATTTAGAATAGTTAGAACAGACCCCTATTCCACAGCAATAACAGCAACACCAGCACACACAAGCCTTTTACACGGTACATCTCCCCAGCGCACACACCCATAAGCAAACGAACAAAATCGCACACAAGACCGTGAGAAATCTCACCTTATAAGCCGGCGTCTTGAGGGGGAGTCAGTTCGTTGCTCATGAATGAAACACAGGAGAGACGCAGACCGGCCCAATCACTCGTCGCCATTTGTAGTGTCGAGAAAGGGTTGCTAATTATGCTCTGAAACAAAGGAGTCCGCCTATGCTGTACTTTGATTATAAGTTTTATTTATATCACAAGATTTCAGCATAAGTTTACAGACGTCTGCAGCATCCGGAGAAGAGTGTTTCCAAATTAAAATGTCTGTTCTGCTCTTCTTTGTCTCCATCCAGTACTTATAATCTTTACCAAAATATGGGTGGTTCCCCATACTGTCCAATCACCTGTCTCCACCCAACAGACTTCCTCTGTTCTATGGGGTGTCACTCTAAAACGGATCCCTCTAAAACTGAATAAACATCCTCTCAGGTTCCACTTAAAATCATTAGCAAAGTCATAATTGTTCATACACTACAATATAAATACATTTTGTAACGTCGTCTGTAAGTCAAGTGGTGGTACACTGGTAACGTTGTCTTTCTAAGTGTGTAGGAACATTTGTTACATTCTAAATAAGTACTTTAGATCCCAAGATATTGGGGCCAGCATACTTGTGCTTTGAGTAAAGGAAGTGGATCCAGCTCTTCCCCTCCGCAGTATATTTTTCCATAATTCTACCGATTTAATAAATGTATGGAAATTAATAATGTCATTTTGACCTCGGTATAGGCCTATGGAAGAGGGAACGATACCTAAAAATAATATTTTTGTATTATATTAATTTATGAATGTAGCCTATAACAATAATAATAATTTTTACAAATCATTATAAAGCAGCTAGCAGTAGTATTGGCCTGACGACGGTTAATCCTGAATATTCCTTTTGACTCCATTATCCGTCATTGCAAATATAGAAGTGGGTGTGGCAACTAACAATACTGAGGCTGGAGCCAGAAAGATACACCTACCGTACTAATTGGTAAAAGTGAAACAACACAGCTGAACAGCGAAGACGCCATTGACTCCGACTGACCGAACACAGTTCACCTCTTGGAAGTTTTTACGAAAGGTAAGTTATCCGGCGTGTACTATTTAAACCAAGTAACTTAGTGTACTCCCAGCTCCCCAGATAAATACATTTTGATGATGTCAGGCTATCTAACTAGCGAGGAAGCTTGCCAGTTAGCTAATTAGCCAGTTGGCTAATAGATAGTTTAGCCTAGCTACGTTACTTGGATAGTGCCGCGTGTAACCACAGCCTGTGTTACAGGGTTGAGTAATCGTGTTCTTAGGTCCTGATGAAGAACAACATCGGTCTATTACTAGCATAAGCACGTAAAAATATATAATGCATGCTACGGCTTGATACATACATTTTTACTAAAGGGCTGACTAAATTTAAACAATCCAGATAATGAAAAGTGCAATTTATCCGTTCTATAACACCAACATTATTCAAATGCCTTGCAGTGTCACGATAGCCTAAGAAGCTGTAGTCATCTCTTTCCTCATTTAAGTTCTGATTCAAGATGGATATTATGGATAATGTTTTGAGTAGAAGAGATTAATGTTCTTTCCGTTTCTGTACTTAGTGTTCTAAAGATTGAAAATGTCTTCAAAAAAGGTAAACCTATGTGTTGTCTAACTGGTTATTCATTTTAAATGGACAAGTAAGGCAGTCCAATTTCATTTTGTACTGTATGTGTAGAGCCATTGTCATATCATTGTTTAATCATTTTCAGACTGTTAAAATCCTCTGGTGTAATACGGATGTTGAGTACTTCATGAAAGAGAGAATACAATAGAATCTGGACTAAATTGTCAAGGGAGAAAACCAACCTTAAGAAAAGGGTAGAGAAGGAAGTAAATGACAATGAAAGTGGATCTAGTCTCATCAGCCAGTCTGACACCAAGAGTGAAGATACCAGTTCTACTGAATCTGACAGCAAAATTGAGTCAGATAGTGAAGTTGAGGCAGTGGAAGGTACTCCTCCAAGACTGCCAACACACGCTGAGGAAGAGTCAGATGGTGAACTCCAGACAGTAGTTGGTACTAAGCCAAGACTGCCATCACACAGTGACAGATTCAGAGACTGAAGCCAATGCTGGTTGTGCAATTCAGGAGGCAACTGACCCTGACAACAATGATGTTGAAAATATTATACCTTCAGAGAGGACCTGGCAACCTGGATAAGTGATTTCCAAGTGAAACACAATGCTGTTGATGCACTTCTGAAGATGCTGCAGTCTAATTGTCACCCAGATTTGCCTTCCACTGCTAGAACTCTCCTATAAACCACCAATGTTTTTGTTGAAGTCAAGTCTAATGTGGAGTTTGTCAGATTTAAAGTGAAGGTGGAGTTAGTGAAACATCTAAGCATCTATCCTAAATCAGTGGTTGGAGATTTGAATCTTTTAGAAATATCCCTTAATCTGGATGGTCTCCCTTTGTTCAAAAGTACCAATATGTCGTTATGGCCACTTTTGTGCTCTATCAATCTATCACCACCCACAGTTGTTGTTGGTGCAAGTCAAGGAGGTCAGTCAACAGCTAAACCGACTAAAGGATTCAATTCCAGACTGCTTTGCTCGCAAACAACAGCGATTGGATGACCTTGACCGTTGGAAGGCCACAGAATTTAGACAGTTTCTACTCTATACTGGGAAAGTAGTGCTGAGAAGAATCTGGTCTAAAGAACAGTACACACACTTCATGGCCTTCAGTGGGGCCATGTGCATTTTGGTTTCTCCTCAACTTTCTTCAATCCACAGTGCCTATGCTCATGCTTTACTGAACGTATTTGTGGAGCAGGGAAGGGTTTTGTATGGAGACACATTTCTCGTGTATAATGTTCACTCCCTTGGACTTTCCACACCACTACGAGGAGCACACAAATGCATCTCATTGCAAAGAACAGTCTTGTTAAGCAAGCTATTATACTTGAGGAGGACCATGGCACTCGTGTTGTGCTTACAATCTTGCACAGCCTGTAGCAAGCCCCATTTAGCTACAGCCAAGTTCACAAGCTGTATTAGTTATGCAAACTATCTTGGCTGGTAAATCAAGAGACTGAACACTGTGGAATTGGTGTTTTGTTTTTCTGCACAGGGCATACAGCATTATTATGTTGTACATTTAGTAAAAGAGAACAATGTTGAAGTTGTACCAGAGCAGTGGGTGGAGAAGAGAGATGGGGTGAGTTGATCAGTTAAATGTTTTACCCTTTTTAGGCAAAGAGATGGATAAATAGTTCACTTTAAACAATGTCTCATATCCTGCAGGTCCTGTGTTGCTACTGGCCAAGAAATGCCATTAAGAGAGGAGACCGGCCTGACAAAATATTATGGGAGTAGTACAGAATTTCCATCTTTTCATCAACTGGTAAAATAATATTTGACTGTCCATCCACTCCCGTTTATATTGCCATGTATGCTTGGTTGTGTGGCTCTGGAGCAGGTTGCATCAGTTGAACATACTCCTACACGTAAGGCTAGTTACAACGTAGAATATGTTCTAAGCCAGGCGTAAACCTGTGTCACCACCTGGTTGGAAGTAATAGCTTTTGCTACGCCAGGGAGTAAAAACTAAGTGTAATGTGGGGTAGACGTATAGTATATATCCATAACTAGTTTCCAAGGTAAGTGTTTCATGACTAGTCATGTCGCATCTTGTTAAATTTTCTAAATCATTACGTCGGGCGTAGGTAGGTCCAACTTATCTCTTCCACCTTATCGTCTAACTGGTGCAACCCACTCCTGGTCAGTAGAGTCAGGAACTTCCCCCTCTTAAGTACTATATGTATTGGCTGAAAGTATTACTATGTGAATTACAAATACTCAATAGCCGGTTTGCCAGTGTTAATAGGAAACTATTTATGACAATGTTTATTGCACGTACAGACAATTACTCTGTGGCAGAGCAACGAGCCAAACGGGGGGTTGACACCTCCAATGTTGAATCTGACGAGGAACCAGTGAAGAGGGCGGTGACTAAACCAATCAGATTCCGTGTAGAGCCACCTGGTGAGGATTTCTTAACTGCTCTTATTCCATTGTGTGTATTACATGCATCAGGAAGTAGATGAAATAAATGAGTATTTTTTTGTATTGTCCTTCGTTAGATGATGATGGAAGTGAAGCACTCCAGAAAAAGACAAATGAACCCAGACAAGCCCAGCGTACAGTGCCACAGCTTCCACCAGCCCCTAGTGGTAAGATCCTGCATTAGGCTACTAGGTCATTGAATGTATAATCAGCAAGTTGATGGTAAGTTTTACACACATTCAAGTATGTGGGTGAAGAAAAGCTTACAGTTAATGCAAGTACTAGTCTTAAATTGAGATGGCATGAAATCATGACCTAATGACAGTTGATATGACAAGAAAGGACCACACCCATCTGATCTTGACATACTTGATTATTTAGTGACCAAAAGTGTAACAGTTCTTTATTTGTTTATTTTTAGTAACTTCAAGAGCCAGTGTCTTTGAAAAAACCCTACAACAAGGTACATAATGTTTCAAGTCTGATAAACAAGCCTACTTTCTCAAAGTTCTGTTCCTACCAACTGTATGGGATGAACAGGAAAATCTGTTAAGTGTGTACTATAAATGTGGTAACGGTTTGACATCTGTGATATTCTCTGAAGTTGCAGATGCAGAGGACTTGAGGCCATGTGCCACCTCAAGCCAGAGCGACAGTAAGTGTCTGGTTGTAGTTTTAGGGTAAACAATTAGTTTTAGGGTAAACAATTGAATTGTATGAAATATTATAGCTTTACAAACCTTTCAAAGCCACTCAATAGAATACAATTACCATCATATTTTTGCATATTAGGTTATTTAAAGTCATATTACTACTTTGTGCATACTGTTAGAACTTTCCAAATACTTGTGGTGCTGTGTATGGGTGAAACTTGTATTTACAACAGTAGTGGAATCACCCTATTCTTCTGGGGTAAAACACAAGTGTGATGCCATGTTTGTAAATATCTGTATGGATTTGCCATCAAACTAAAAGCATAATAAAATATATTATGCTTAGCATTTATTTTTGTTGGGATTCATTAACCTGCCTGCTGGAAACATTAAAGGTATATTATGCTAGCCTATATGTTACAACATGTTGCTTCTCTTGTATTGTCAACATCAATTCCAAATTGTTTGGCTGTCAGCAGATACATGGTTATCAATACTACTAATATATATGAAGGGTGGATATTTTGATCGAGGTATTTCACATGGCCTTGATCCATGTCCTGCCTGGTACTCATGGCTTGTATTGTCACACTACTTGCAGCAAAACTGTTGAGTCTTTTATTATTTTGCAGATCTTCAAGCAGTGGAGATGAGGATAATGGTGAAACTGGAGATGATCCATACAGAGTTCAGGACTGCTCTGAACCAAGTTATGGAGGCCGAAGAGGATAATGATGAAACTGGAGATGATCCGTACAGAGTTCAGGACTGCTCTGAACCAAGTTATGGAGGCCATAGAGGATAATGGTGGAACTGGAGATGATCCGTACAGAGTGCATACGATCGAGGTATTTAACTTATCTTAAGAAGAAACGATCAGCCCTCTGCCTGTTTACACAAGTTTTAGCCCATGATTACATGATACACTACAAAAATGATTACTGTCAATCAGAACTGTATGGCCAGCTGTTTTAGCTGAGGAACACACAAATGAGTGGGATTTTTTTTTTTTTTTTATCAGATCCGATACCTGACCCTCTGCTGTGGCCTGGACCTGGGCTCAGGAATCAGACGAATTATGAGAAAAATTAGAACAGAGGAGCTGTGGACAGGCTACTCCTTGAAGGGGAAGAGGGCCTTTAATGAGCTATCAATCTATGATGCTGTCACAAGTAAGTAAATGCACAAGTTTAGATCCTTATTTATTATTATTTAGTAGATAGTATTATTGGTCAAGTGGTGGTAAGTCAAATGTGTTTTTATTAACATTTCAAATGAATTAAATCAGTAACAAGGCAGTTACAAATGAATGTGAAATCCTACCACCTGTTAAGATCGGAGAGAGAGGACAAAGGAAAGGTGAAGGAGAGAGGTCTCATGGCCAAAACTGCCTATGGGGGACGAGAGGGACAATACCCAATCTCTGTCTCAGACAGCATAGGTGGAAAAGTAATGATATGACATGGAATGTACCATTTACAATTCTTTTTCACAACATAGGAGCGTCCCTGAAAGCACACCCCAAGGCTACCTACCAAGAGGTAGATGACAAAATAGCAGACGCTCTCAAACGTGCACCAGCTCGGCTCAAGAGTAAGAGAAAGGTATGATTAAAAATAACACTTTATGATTGTTTAGATTTTTTTTTACTTCACTTTAATCCAGTCGGTCAATTTAACTAAATTATTGTGCTAGTCAAAAAGGAATGTAGTAGGGAGTCGACGTTAAACCGGCATTTTGATCATTTGTTTACGGAAAATAATGACCAGTTTGTGTTATTTTGACTTCCAGGAGCGGGTTGAGGAAGAGACCGTGGATGAGGATGGAGCAGCAGCACATGAATAAACATAACATAGTTATTCACTTTTAGCTTTAAGCAGTTTTACAGTTCTTGATTGGAGTGCAGTGTTCATGTTTTTACTGACTTGTTATTTTGTGAGCTTATTGCTGTGATTTTGTTTATGAATCTATTGTGATACAGTTTAAGTAAAAAAATAACTTATTTTCTGGCATTTTGCATATTTCGTCCTACCTCTCGCAAGGGGAGAAGTTGCTACAGATGCTGGTTCGATACCTGTCTGTGTCGCAGCCAGCCACGACCGGGAGACCCATGAGGTGATGCACAATTGGCCCAGCATCGTCCAGGTTAGGGGAGGGTTTGGCCAGCCGGAATGTCCTTGTCCCATCACACTGTTACGTGCCTTATTGGTACTATAGGTACCCACTGACGAAAGTTACGTTCCCTGTGGTTACCAGAAACTGCATTTCATGGGGCTCTCAACGTACTTTCTGACATTTAGCAACGTTATGAGGTTGACTTAAAAATACAAATATTTAACGGTTTAAAATCACCCACATTTCTACGTCCTGAAAAGACTTGGGACATATGTTTTGTCAGCGGACACCACAGCTACGTAGAAGGAACGTTTCACAATAACGTTATCATGACTTATGTAGGGACTAAAATAACTTTGGTGACATCCTGGAACGTAATTTTGTTAGCTGGGAAAGCTCACTCTAGAAACGTATTCCAGTTTCTGCCTGCCAGCTGGAATGGAAATCTTTGCCAGTGGGTGTGCGTGTGGAAACTACCTGCTCCTCCCCTCTGAAGCATAGGTTACTGTATCCTACTGACAACGTTACAAGCATGATTCAGAAATTAGGGAGATATATTTAATTTGAGAAGAATGGATGAACTTTTTCAATGCTAGTTAAGGATACTATAGTCACCACGTTTCACATTGGATTTATTAACGACAAAAAGTTACGACCTGTTTTTAATTCTAGTGTTGCACTGCACAAACAAGGTTGTTAGCTAGCTAGCTAACATCTGCTCTGTTCCAACGTTAAACCAACTCTGAAGTTCAAAGACATTCAAAGTTCCTCCATAGAAGCCGCTCCTCTGTAGGTATAATTCTGTGGGCCTAATTCAGATAATGCAGGTCATAACACGATGCCCAGCTCTTCAATGCAAGCATCCTCTAACGAGCTCTCCACACTCGCAAAATGTCGCACCTTACACTGTGATTGGCAGCACAGTGTGCTCTGAATGATTTTCTTATACAGATACTCTGTGGTGTACTAGTGTATTTATTCTCTCACTTGGATATCGCTTCCACAAGCTTTAAATTGAGGGCCAGGTTGTCAGGATGGGTAATGTACTGTACACATTAATTACAAGTACTCCTAAAGATACACTTCATTTTAACTAGCTAAATCCTGTGTAACAACTAGTAATTACATTGTACTTGGCTAACATTACATGTACTATGCTTTGAAATAGTGTCTTATTCTTCATCTGGGATTTGGATTTGTAAAATGTATTATAACATGTATTTAATATATGTCTGATCAGGCTCAGGTAGCATCAGGTTTGTATTTTCATGCTGATCAAAGCTCTAATCAAATCCAGACATTTATAAGCGTTATAATGCTTTTGAATGACACTTCCGGTTATGGCGGAAAATACCGGGTTACCCGGGAGAAGAGTGATTTATTCTCGGGATGTGTATAATATCGAGGAAATATTAAACCCTGATGCGCATACCAGTTGATTCACAAGACAAAAACTAAGTAACTTACATATACGGTATCTTCATTAGGCCTAATGGCATTTCATGTCCATGATAGGAAGTTTGTTGTAGTGACTCAGTAAGGCTAATTGTAAAAGTAACCCTCTAAAGTGCCATGTTTGTACAGTTTATTATGTGGAGGAAACATTTAGGCAGCCAGGACCATACACCAGGACCGCTCCGTAGGCCGCACTGTAGGCCTAGCTCTTACTGCAGTCCAGTGCCATGGACGTCTTTGAAGTTTGGCCTCTAGTAATTTAGGAGGGCAACTTTATGAAGGCCTCTTCAACCTGGTCTTATCGAACAAGGCTCTACAGACATGTAAAATAAAAACAGGCTATTTTTATTGTTCATATTATTTGCGTTGATGATGTATTGAAGTCAAGTGGTTCAACATTCAAATGCGACGGTCGGTGGAACACTTGCGCCACCAAGTGGACACTTGCTCAGTTCCCTTGTGGCATCAACGCTACCAGAGATATTTGATACAAGATCAAATGTTATGTCAATATTATTATCTCTAAATTGATTCCCCCACCCGTATTTCATATATTATTATTCAGATTTAGCTGTTAATCTGGATTTAATTTATAAACGCTTTCTGTCATTTCCGATTGGAGGTCAGATGACCACGTGACTTACGAACCTACAAATGTGTTACTTTGTAACAGTCAAAAGTGGTTATTCCCAACGTTGATCAACTCCCAATCTATGCCAAGATTTTTTAAAAGCATTATCTTTAAAGCATTATCACTGTACCATTTACACCCTGTATCCTGTGCATGTGACGAATAAACATTGATTTGATTAGATGATTAACGCACCATTCACATCAGCTATCATAGTCAATATAACAGTGACTGACTTCACCATCACTTTCTAGCCATCATTGACATTGAGATGAAGATGGTCAAACGTGAAAATATAAAATACATCGTGATCCTAATGGAATATAACAAAGCAATTCTGTTGTCTTTGCCTGCTTTATCTTTACAATGACAGGGGGTGCACCGTTCCTGGAGGTACTGCAATACCAGGTCGATGCGTGGAGTGGACGGAGCAAGCCCCTATTCCATTTCCCTGTTCCAAAAATCAATTTAATATATGGTCCCCAGATAGGGGACGTATCAGATATTAACTCTTCCGAGTCGGCGAACGCTTCGGCGCGTTCAAATCGCGGGCCGGCTTTAGGACCGCGCAGCATCCAAACCAAGTGACGCAGAGGGCTGCCGTCGATTTCATGCAGAAATGGAGACCCGAAGCTACGTTTTGAGTGTTTGTTTCATGTAAATACACCAACTAAAACCAAAGTTATGATAATTTCAATTCCATGAAAAAAGTGCGTCAAAATATGCGCTCTTTTATGAGCGCTTTGCATTTATTCTAATAACTTTGTCGTCTTTTGTGATAAAAAGGAACGGAAAAAAACGTGTGCTTGTGCTAACCCGGTTCTTCAGGATGCACACGAGTATATAAACATTCATTCCCATGACAACTAGCCATTGCGAAAGAACGAACGAGAGGAATTAGTTCAGTTCATGAGTAGTTTTGGAGAGTTTTTCACGAGTTAGTATTTCAATTGTTAGTATTTCAAGAGTTTTATTGTCAGCAGTATCGTTTTTGTGAAGCAATATGAGGCGCACACTTCACGTTGAACAAGCCGTCGACTTGTTATTCCAAATGAGCGATGAAGAAACTTTGGAAAGTTCGTCGTCAGACAATGAGAGTGGCCAGGATGACTTCGAGGACCCTGATTTTGTTGCTGAAAACGTGAGGTAAGAAGACAAACATTTTTCTAAAATGAATTTGTTTTATTGCTTTCGTTTATCTTACTATAGTATTCTATTCTACTTCACTGTAGTGCAAATGCCAATGAACATCTTGAACTTTGAATAATCTTGAATCCGTTTACCTGTTTTGTATAGTGACGACGACGACGACGAGCAGCCTGGGCCATCAACAGCCCCCACCCCCACAACAAGCCGACGGAGGCCATCACAGAGGGGGCGTGGAAGGAAGGATCAGGCCAAGACCAGGTCAAGATCTCCAGCCCAGTCAGCAGCACAGCCAGAACAGAGCTCTGAGCCATGGAAAACAGAGACTGATCCTGACACTGCCCCACAAGCCAGTAGGTTCATGCCCCGCAGACCACCAGGAGCCCAGGTGGATTTGCATTCAGGGCACACACCAAAGGACCTCTTCCTGCTCTACTTCGCCGCAGATAAAATGAGGACAATCTGCAGAAACACCAACAAACAGGCAGCAAGAAATCAGCAGAAGGGGAGCAAATATCAGTGGACTGACGTTGATGTGGAGGAACTGCACAGATTTCTGGGTCTCCTCATCTACACCTCATTGGTGACTCTGCCTAGTATCCAGGACTACTGGAAACAAAGCCACATATTGTCTGTTTCATTGCCAGCGAAGGTCATGCCAAGAGACAGATTCCGGTCCATCTCATGGAACATCCACCTAAGTGATCCAGAGGAGGATGTCATAAATGACCAGCGCAAAGGTACACCCCAGCATGACAAACTGTTCAGGGTCAAACCTCTGATGGACGACATTCGCACTGCCTGCCAGGCTCATTACCATCCTAAGAAGGAACTGTCAGTCGACGAGAGGATGGTGGCTACAAAAGCCAAAACTGGCATGACCCAGTACATGAAGGACAAGCCTAACAAATGGGGGATCAAGCTCTTTGTGTTGGCAGAGTCTAACAATGGCTACACTCTAAACTTCAACGTGTATGTTGGGAAAGCACACACACCCAGCGTGCATGGACTTTCATATGATGCTGTTATGGACCTCATTCAGCCATCACATCTTGGTACAGGATACCATATTTATATGGACAATTTCTACACCAGCCCAAAACTGTTCCTGAGTTTGGGAAGTATGAAGTTTGGAGCCTGTGGGACCTACAGAAGCAACAGAAAAGGGTGTCCTAGTGGCAGAGAAAATGCCCTCACCAGCAAATCGAAGAGGGGGTCTGTGAGATGGATCAGAGAGGATCGCCTGGTCTTTGTGAAGTGGATGGATACGCGGGAGGTGTCGGTGTGCTCCACAATCCACCCAGCGTTTTCGGGCGAGACAATCAAGAGGAAGGTGAAGGAAGGACCTGGACGCTGGGTAGCAAAAGACATTCCCTGCCCTACCCCCATCATGGCCTACAATAAGTACATGGGAGGGGTTGACCTGTCAGACCAGCTTCTCCAGTATTACTCAACCCATCGCAGAACTGCTCGCTGGTACCGTACCCTCTTCCTGCATTTTTTGGACATGGGAACAACAAATGCATACATCCTGCACTGTGACATCAGTGCGACCCAACAGGTCACACCCATGACGCACAAGAACTTTGTGGCAGAACTTGTGGCCCAGCTGTGCGGAGTGACCCAGACAGGGGTTCCACTTCAAAAAAGCACCAGCCATGTTCCTGTGGCCATTGCCAATGTTGCAGAGGCCAAAGACAAAGCCACAGCAGGCCGCAGGGTTTGTCAACGCTGTAAACAAGTTGACAAGAAGAGGTTTGTCACACCATGGAAGTGCAAGGCCTGTGATGTGGCTCTCTGTGTCATTGTGGACAGGAACTGTTTTGAAGAGTGGCACAAATAGGGTAAAGGCCAGTGGCTATACCTACTTTTTTTGTAAATAGTTGTGTATTGCTTGTATATATCTCAAGAATACTTTTATATGTTCATATTTGCACTTTGTGGTTCAATTTGAAGCTTTTTTTTTCATTTTGGACAGAAACTGTTTTGAGGAGTGGCACAAAAAGGTTTAGGGTTAGAATAGAAGAAAAACGCCAGTGGTTATACCTACTTTTTATTGTAAATAGTTATTTATTGCTTGTATATATCACCAAAATACTTTTATATGTTCATATTTGCACCTTGTGGTTCAATTTGAAGCTTTTTAAATGCTTGGTTCACCATGTTTGAGGGTTTTACAATAAAAAAACCATCTTTTTTCTAAACGGACTTTGTGTTTTCTGTGTGTGTTTGGGTCCAGTGTGTTGAAATAGTATGTCAAAGTGAAAAACTTACTAACAGATCATATAGGTGAGGTTGTGCTGAAAAAAAAGATACCCAACATTGGTCTGGTAAACATTTCTTTATGTAGTATATCAGGGCAAAATTGAAGGTACCCAAAAACGGCCAAAAAAGCTCCAGACTCCGAAGAGTTAAACTGATAAGAACATAATTTTTTTATTTTTTTTTTGGAAAAATAAATTTTTTTTTCATTTCACATTCAAATACAAGTACAAATTCAGTGCATAACGTTGTACATAACATGGATTTACAAAAACAGTACCTTAACCGTATAAAAATAGAAACACTCCTTAAAAAAAAGTGCTGTTCTGAGGAACCTGACCAGCTAAAAGGCCTACATTCAAGAGAAGCATGTAAACAATTGCCTCTAACAATCTCCCAAAGCTGATCTTTCAAAGGAATAAAAACTATTATAGAAATAAAAACATACACATATACCAAAGGGAACTCTGAATAAACCTCAGTGTATATCGAATATTTACAAAGGCTTAGCCTACATTTCAATTTACATGACAGAATACAGTTATACATAGGCCTATATATAGGCTATAAAAAACGTTTACAAAGAAGGGTATATCCCTTTCCATCTATGTTTAAGAGATGTGATGCCCCACTTATCTATTTCGAATTGTATTTTTTTCAAAATTTCTTGTTTTATAAATTTAACCAATCCCGTCGGTGACCACTTGAGGGTGTCATTGACCGCACCACATCTGGCCTCCCAAAGTTTGGTCTTGATAAGGGACACCAGAGTCACTAATTCTAATAATTGCACCTTTTCCACATGTTTTAGTTCAAATTTGGCTACCCCTTCATAATCAATGTTTTAAAAAATATTAAAATCCATTTTAATTTTCTTCCAAACTATTTGGGCAAAAGAGCATTCCCATAAAACATGGGGAATTGTTTCAATTGCGAAACAGTTGTCCCTGGGACAAAATTTATTCAGGGTCAAATTATGATCATATAATGTTGAACGGACCGGAAGACGTCTGTGTAAAACAAGCCAATTAAAATCTTTCAGTCTGTTGTCTAAACCTTTTAATTGTGCCCGTAGCCAGGTGGAAGGTGATATTGGTAATCCGTCTCTAGGACAACAATTTTCTATCAATTTCACATATAGCAGTCTGTGGTTGATTACATTTTCTTTTACTTTGCAGACAGGGTTTTTCCTTGCCCATTCAAATATTTTCTTAAAATGTAATGGGATAATTTCAGCTTTTGGCTTACTATTATCCCACTCCACCATAAACCTTAACGGTATGGACAGCCAGAATTTGATTAATATATGACATTTATGTACAGAAGACGACAAAAGACAACAAACGTTTGAGTAGAACAACGCATCTAGTTTGAGAGGAATATGAGGGAAATCCCTTCCACCAGCCTCTATAGGCTGGTACATCCGATCTCTCCGGATGTACTCATATCCCCCCCAAAAGAAATTAAACAGTACACGTATGAACATTTTCCTTAGAAACACCGGCATGGGAAACACATATGCAAGGTGGAGTAATGAAGGCAGAATGTCCGCCTTCAGCACTAACACCTTGCCACTAAAAGATAGTCGCCTCACTTTCCACAGTCCCAATCTTTTATTAAGCGAAAGTAGTTTTTCTTTCCAATTAACCATGTCATCTTTGATTTCATTTCCGAAAGATATCCCGAGCACTACCATTGGTCCTGTGCACACAGTCAAACCACATAACTGATCAGATCTCCATTTCCACTGTCCCATATATTTTATTTCTGTTTTATTCTTGTTAATCCTAGACCCGGAGGCAACAGAGAACTCATCAATGACTTTGCTAACCTCTTTCAAGCTCAGGTCGTCTTGTAAATATAAAATCGTGTCGTCCGCGTATTGTGAAATTTTTAGAATATCCCCTCCAGGTAATATAATGCCTTTGATGTTGTAATTTGTCCTAATTGCACATTCGAAAGGTTCAATATATAAAACATACAATAGCGCAGAGAGAGGGTCCCCCTGTCTGACACCTCGTAATTGCTTGATTACATTTCCAATATTCCCATTAATATTTACTCTGCTTCCCACATTACTATAAATAATTTTTACTCATTTCATAAAATTATTTCCAAAACCACATTTTTTCAGAACTCTAAACAAAAACTCATGGTTTACCATGTCAAAGGCTTTTTCCTGGTCCAAATTTACAGTAATAGCTGGCAGGTGCCTTTCCTCTAAATATGCTTGAACATCTCTGTGCAATTGCAAGTTCCAGGTTAACTTTCTCCCTACCACACCACATGTTTGGTCTAAACCAACAACATATGCCATGGCAGAAGACAGACGATTAGTTATGGCTTTACTTAATAATTTATAGTCTACACACAACATTGTTAAAGGTCTCCAATTTGCTAGTGTCTTGGGGTCTCCCTTTTTGTAAAGTAGCGAGATTACCCCCTCGCACATTGAACCTCCCATATGCTCCAAACCAAAAATAACTCTAAATACTTCCAAAAGATGACATCCAATTAAATCCCAAAAAACTATGTAAAACTCTTTAGAGAGCCCATCCACTCCTGGTACTTTGTTATCTTTCATGCTCTTCAGTGCCATATATATTTCATCTAAATTCAATTCCCCTTTTAATTGGTCTCTAATATCTAAAGGTATCTGCACATCCACACATTTTAAAAAAAGTAGTCCCCTTCTCATAATTAATTGTTTGCTTTTGGAATAGCTGAGAAAAGTGCTGGGTAGCGACACCAAGCATGCCATCTCCATCCTCAACCGTCTCCCCGTCTTGATTCAATAAAGCCGAAATGGTCCTCCTCTTTCCCCGTGACTTAATTTGTTTGAAAAAATATGCAGAGCATTTCTCATCATTATCCCATTTATCTTGTTGACTTTTAAACATGAAATCTCGAGCTTTCTTTTCAAAAAAGGCCTGCTGCTTTTTCTGCAGGTTACACAATGTGTCTTTATCTAAACCACCACCATTCAAATTACCTTGGATGTGCAGATCTTCTAGTTCGTTCTGCAACTTATAAAATTCTTTGTATTTATTACGTGCTTTATCTTTGCAATAATTCTGAATAAAAATCTTGATTCGTAATTTTGTGCTCTCCCACCAGTCTATGACAGTAGAATAAAATGATTTCATGGTTACACAGCCCTGGAAAAAATACCTAAATCTAGTCTCAAATGTTTTGTCATGTAAAATACCATTATTAATTTTCCAATATCCTTTTCCAAATTCAATTGTTTTTAATTCTACTGTCACAGACAGGCAACTGTGGTCAGAATAAAAAACCGGAGTGACGCGTGCAGAGGACACACCGAGTCCACGCGGAACAAACACATAATCTATGCGGCTCCTCGCGCCCCTGCTGTTTCCCCAGGTGAAACCGGGATCATTTGCATGCGCCACTCTATAAGTATCAACCAAATTATATTTCTCTATTAGGTTTTTTACAAGATGCCCGCCCAGATTACCTCGGTCATATGATACATTAAAATCTCCCCCCATAATAACCTGTCTGTTTGTCATAAAAATAGCGTCTAGGTTGTTCAGCATTTCCCTCCTTTCCTTGGGTGTCGATGGTGCATATACATGAATTAACCGAATACATTTGCCCCTCCAATCAATATCTACTATTAAAACCCTCCCGTGTACTGCCGAAAAACGTCCCACTATTTTTAAATCCCTATTTCCACATAGAACACCAACCCCTGTAGAATGCACCCCGCCAACACTCCACCTTGACTCTCCCTGAACCCATTCCCTCGTAAATCTCTCCACATCATTTTGATCTTTTAAATGTACTTCTTGTAAAAAACACACAGAGAAGCAAATGGAGGACAAATGGGAAAAAACAGTCGCCCTTTTAACGGGGTTCCTCTAGCGTTTATGCTAGCTATGTTCAAAAGGGACGACATGGGGAAAGGAGGGAAGCAGACAACTATCTAAATATGACATTAATTTCCAGACTCACTTTAAGTACAGTTCCTCGTTAGGAGGCCTGTCTGGGAAACGGTGGTCCCCAGGGGGAGGACTGTCCACAAAGATAGGGGTCGGGAAAACCCTTTCCTCCTCAGTCAGTGTGGGTGCTGGAACACCGCTGGGTGCGAGACCGCTGCTGTCGGTAGAGCTCGCGCCTGACAGGGAAAGCAGAGTCTCCTCTGCGCTGCCCGGGTTTCCCGCGCTTTTCTCCTCAGACTCCCCGCTTGCAAAACAACTGAAACGATTCCCCCCCAGGGCGGACTCCTCCGTCGCCTCCATGCGGATGAGTGGGGAAACAGGGCTCATCTGCTTCCTCTTGACAGAGCACTTCCTCCTCTCTCCCACCGTGGTCCAGCTCTCCGGAGCAGAGGGCGCGGTGGGCTCTCCCGTAGCCTCCTCCATTTGCTTGCTCCAGCTCCTGTCTCCCGCTCCGCTCTCCTCATGAGGTGATGATGGCGCCTCACTCCCGCTCTCCGCAGACTCTCGCAGTTCTCTCTCCATCACTAGCTCCTTCACGACCTCCTCAATAGCGCGTAGCTCTATAACTTTTCCCTCATCTGCTCTTTTCCCGCTCACCGCTCTGGCGTAGGAGGGGGCTGCCTTTGGGCAGTGACGGAACAGGTGCTCCTCTGAGCTGCACAGACTGCAGCGCTTAGGCACGGTGCAATCCCTCATTACATGGCCGAGGGCCCCACAGTTTCTGCACCTTGTCTGGGTGCAGGCATCAGCGAGGTGCCCGTACGTGCTGCACTTCCTGCAAAAACGAGGCTGCCCAGCATACATGAGGTAACCCCTGTCTGCACCGATAGAAAAAGACGCGGGAGGATGGAGGTAGCCATCATGGCCGCTCTCGTCTTCCTTTAGCAGCACGTGAAACTGCCTCTTCCCTGTCCAGATGCCTAGGGCGTCCTTAATGTCTCTCACTCCTGGCAAGATGGTCACATACCGGCTGAGTTAGCACACTAACGTTTCTTCAGTGACCCAGGGGTTGAACATGTGCACCGTTAGCACCCTCAGATTGTGCCTGCACAGGGACTCAACTTGAAATCTACTGAGGGCGGGTGCTGTCGAGTTCGCTCGAAAGAGCCCTCTCACCTCCTCCAGCCTGGTGATGGTGTAGAACGACACATCATAAAACTTCTCCGGTGTGTTTTGTTGCAGACAGTGCACATCGTCTGCTGTCAGCCGTAGAGGTCCAAAAAGAACGTCCTTTCCAAAATTAACTCTTTCCATCAACTTTTCTTTTCCAGTCCATTGAAAACGCAGCGTGTTCTTCAGTCCGGCGGCTGCCGACTGTGACGTGGACGATGACGACATCGCTCCACCTTCAGGATCTCCTTGGTACTGCAACTTGATCTTGATCTTAGCCAAACGGCCGAGAAGCGATACCGCAATGCTTTCGGGAGGAAGGTGCGGTTCTCGGACACGTCATATTCGATGACGTTTACACAAAACGTAGCTCTGTAAACTGTCCGCCAAATATCAAAGATAATGATTTAAAGAAAATCGTGTCATAGATTGGGAGTTGATCAACGTTGGGAATAACCACTTTTGACTGTTACAAAGTAACAAATTGGTAGGATCGGAAGTTACGTGGTCATCTGACCTCCAATGGGAAATGACAGAAAGTGTTTATAAATTAAATCCAGATTAACAGCTAAATCGGAATAATAATATATGAGTGGGGGGATCAATTTAGAGATAATAATATTGACCTAACATTTGATCTTATATCACATATCTCTAGTAGCGTTGATGCCACAAGGGAACTGAAGCAATTGTCCACTTGGTGGCGCAAGTGTTCCACCGACCGTCGCGTTTTCCAAGCAGTCCTGTGTGGTCCATCCAACTACATTTGAATGTTGAACCACTTGACTTCAATACATCATCAACGCAAATAATATGAACAATAAAAATAGCCTGTCTTTATTAATAATACCGTACATGTAAGTTACTTAGTTGGTGTCTTGTGAATCAACTGGTATGCCAATAGGGTTTAATATTTCCCCGGTGTTTTACAAATGTTCCATCCCGAGAATAAATCACTCTTCTCCCGGGTAACCCGGTATTTTCCGCCAAAACCGGAAGTGTCATTCAAAAGCATTATAACACTTATAAATGTCTGGATTTGATTAGAGCTTTGATCAGCATGAAAATACAAACCTGATGCTACCTGAGCCTGATCAGATATATATTAAATGCATTTTATGAGCCCTACATTAACAACATTTAATGAGCCCAAGCCCCAAAAAAGGCCAAATGATTGTGTGGTTTCCCAATAGGTCCACCAGGTCCTCACTTACAATGACTGGAAAACATTGTTGCATTTAAACTTTGTATCACCAGTTAGTGTGATGAACGTGATAAAATATATTTGCAATGGGAAGTAATAGCTGGTTTGTTAATTTGATTTTGGAAAGGAAATGGTTGTGCTATTGTATTGTTCTGACTTCATGGGGCCTACTGGAGTGAATGGGCTGCTTATTCTGTAACATTATTTGATGCTGTGTGAGTCTGCTGTCTCCTGGCTATCAGCCCTGTCTCTGTGTTTGACCAAAACTGGCTCTCCTTCAGCGCCATGGAGTGCACAGGTATTACGGTTGCTGTCCTTTCAGCACCACAAGCCTTTCACATTTGATGTGACACTGTTGTTGTCTCTATTGGTGATAGTGTGATAGTGGTGCTGGCTACCATAAGCTGTGCAAACAGTGCATTATGTTCAATTCAAATCAAATTGTATTGGTCACATATACATATTTAGCAGATGCTATTGCGGGTGTAGCGAAATGCTTGTGTTTCTAGCGCCAACAGTGCAGTAGTATCTAAGAATTCACAACAATACACACAATACACTGAAATCTAAAAGTAAAAGAATGGATTGAAGAAATATATAAATACTAGGATGAGCAACGTCGGAGTGGCATAAACTAAAATACAGTAGAATAGAATACAGTATATATATATGAGATGAGTAAAGCAAAAATATGTAAACATTATTAAAGTGACTAGTGTTTCATTATTAAAGTGGCCAGTGATTCCAAGTCTATATATGTAGGGCAGTAGCCTCTAAGCTGCAGGGTTGCGTAACCGGGTGGAAGCCGGCTAGTGATGGCAGGTGAGTTACCGCTGCTCTGATATCCAAAAGTTATTTCCGGCTGTAATGTAATAACACACAAAAAATTCAGGCCAAATAATGTAAGAAATAACACACAAAAAACACAAAAAACTGCAAAGTTGCTTAGGAGCTAGAAGCAGAGCTGCCATATCTGTCGGCGCCTTCTTCAAAATTCTGTGTCATGTTGTGTCCATGCGGGTTCTGTCTGTGTGCGCGGCAGCCCGAAGCGCGGCCTGTTTGATTCATTCATAATGTCATCAAAAAGCATTGCTCCTCCTTCACTAGAACGTTCCGACTACAGAATATATAATGTCTGACGTATTAAGTGATGCTATGTTTTCTGTTCTTTTTATGTGGTCCTCTGTAGCTCAGCTGGTAGAGCACGGCGCTTGTAACGCCAAGGTAGTGGGTTCGATCCCCGGGACCACCCATACACAAAAAAAATTCATGCACGCATGACTGTAAGTCGCTTTGGATAAAAGCGTCTGCTAAATGGAATATCATATTATTCAACTTATTGTTAGATTTTTGGTCCCTCTGAAGGCCTAGGTCCTATAGTCACGGTCTGTTTGTGACGTCAGTGTGTCATGTACTGGAAAAGGGTCTATAACCACTTCCTCAAAATAGTCAGAAAACTCAAGAAATCTGTCATTAATGTTGATGTTTTTGCCGAAGAGATCTTAGTGGTGCAATTTTACATTTAACTAAGATGTTTGTTGCAGTATTTCTCAATGAAAAAATCTGCATGAAAACGACTCGTCTCTCATTTAAGGACAAATACATTATTGAAGAATACCTACTGTTGACCAATAACCCCCTTCCCCTTCGGCTACAGACTTCAGCTTGACTCGAGGAAAACATTTTGTGTGCCAGAACAGCTGAAAAAAACCTTACCAAAAGTCCAAAACGAAAACAAAATGTTGTCATAATATATGCACAAACGCTTCCGAACTGTTTCGGCTGGGAAGCATGCTGACGCCTTAAAGGCTAACAAAAAGTCTGTCTTACAATGGTTTCAGTAGTCCTACATTGTCACAAGGTATAGATTATACCCCTATTTAGACCTGAAGTAGCAGACAGTCTAAATCCAGATGATTGACAATGTCGGACTACTAAAACCATTTGTAACAGAATTTTAGCTAGTCTGCCTAGTTAAACAAAGGTTAAATAATAATAATAATAAAATATGTACATGCTAAAATCTCCAATGTAAAACACACAGGGTGTTCACTCCTTAGGCCTACCTTCCTTTCTGCGTCGGACTTCGGCCTCAGGTCTTGGGTGGAAAATCTACTTCTGAAAGTACCATGCTTAGATTCATACACAGCCACATTTTCGATGCAAACAAGACACACTGGTTTGGCATTGGAGAAATATGATGAATATATTTTAATAGAACAGGTAGGCAGGGGTGGAAAAAGTACCCAATAGTCATACTTGAGTAAAAGTAAAGATACCTTAATAGAAAATGACTTAAGTAAAAGTGAAAGTCACCCAGTGAAATACTACTTGAGTAAAAGTCTAAAAGTATTTGTTTTTAAATATACTTAAGTTTCAAAAGTAAACCTAGTTACAAACCCCCCCTATATTGTAATTTCAATCTGGTTGGTATAAGATTGAAATGGGAAAATAATGTACCTGTGAACACCCTATGAAATAGCTCCCCAATACCGTCTGATGTATATATTTAATGTATTACATGAATGGTGACCACAGCCCTTCCAACAATCCATTTAAAACGTGTTTGACTGTGTTTTTCCCACCCTGCTGAATGTATCCAATGTTCCATATCAAATGGTCCTATTATGACACATCTGGCAGTTTCTTCTCTCCATGTTTCTTGGCCTAGTATCATTTTTTACAAAAATCTGTGTTTTTTGGTCACTACTACCATGTCAGGAAAATACCATGGTACTGGTGCAGCTACCATGGTATTTCCCTGACATGGTATTACAATGAAAAAGATACCATGGTACTATCATGTTTATTGGGTCACTACAGTGGCAGGAAAATGCCATGGTATTTGCACCAGTGCCATAGTATTTTCCTGCCTTGGTAGTGACCCAAAACACATCATAGTACAATGGAATGTTGTTGATCATTTTTCTACCATGGTGCATTTTTGTAAGAGCTGTCCTTCACATCGGAGTGCCAATGCTGTCTCTTTGTTGTCCTACTAACAACAGCAGCTACATAGTCTAGCTTACTATGGCCCTGTCCCTCTGGCCAGGGTAAACAAAGAGGTCATGTTGTGTCTTTTATATACAGTATAGGCCATTTGTTTGGGAGAATGTAAATGGGATCAAATTTGGTTCATATATAGACACTAACTATTATATTTAAAACAGTTTGTTTCATTTAATTATACACAAGAAGATGTTGCCCAGAACAAATTAATGTACAAAACATTATTTTTAATTACATTTTTGTCATTTAGCAGATGCTCTTATCCAGAGCAACTTACAGGACCAATTAGGGTTAATTGCCTTGATCAAGGGCACAACGACAGATTTCTCACCTAGTTGGCTCGGGATTCAAACCAGCGACCTTTCAGTTACTGACCCAACACTCTTAACCGCTAGGCTACCTGCCACCAGATCAATTAACTTCAATACAGTTATCCAAATAAATTCATAATCAATGACTAAAATAATGAATCTAGTTTTAAAAGACAATTTAATGAACACAAGTAGTCAATTCATAGCCTGGTTATCATTAAACAAAAGTTGTTTAGTAATATAAAATAATCCACCCAAACTAATGCTGAAAACTGATCATCACACCATCTTTATCTGATATACAGTGCATTCCTAAAGTATTCAAATCCCTTGACTTTTTCCACATTTTGTTACGTTACAGCCTTATTCTAAAATTGATTACATCGTTTTTTCCCTCATCAATCTACACACAATACCCCATAATGACAACGAAAAAACAGTATTTTTTGCAAATAGAAAGAAAAAAAAACTTTAAATATCACATTTACATAAGTATTCAGACCCTTTACTCAGTACTTTGTTGAAGCGCCTTTGGCAGCGATTACAGCCTTGAGTCTTCTTGGGTACGACGCTACAAGCTTGACACACCTGTATTTGGGGAGTTTCTCCCATTCTTCTCTGCAGATCCTCTCAAGCTCTGTCAAGTTGGATGGGGAGCGTCGCTGCACAGCTATTTTCTGGTCTCTCCAGAGATGTTCGATCGGGTTCAAGTCCGGGCTCTGCTGGACCACTCCTGCGTTGTCTTAGCTGTGTGCTTAGGGTCGTTGTCCTGTTGGAAGGTGAACCTTAGCCCCAGTCTGAGGTCGTGAGCACTCTGGAGCAGGTTGTCATCAGGGATCTCTCTGTACTTTGCTCCGTTTATCTTTCCCTTGATCCTGACTTGTCTCCCAGTCACTGCCACTGAAAAACATCCCTACAGCATGATGCTGCCACCACCATGCTCTGACATGCACTGTCAACTGTGGGACCTTATATAGACAGGTGTGTGCCTTTCCAAATCATGTCCAATCAATTGAATTTAACACAAGTGGACTCCAATCAAGTTGTTGAAACATCACAAGGATGTTTCCTTAATGGAAACAGGATGCACCGGAGCTTAATTTCAAGTCTCATAGCAAAGGGTCTGAATACTTATGTAAATAAGGTATTTCAGGTTTTTATTTTTAATACATTTGCTAAAAATTCTAAAAAGGGCTGTTGTGTGTAGATTGATGAGGAAAATGTTTTATTTCATCAATAATATAATAAGGCTGTAACCTAACAAAATGTGGAAGAAGTCGAGGAGTCTGAATACTTTCCAAAGGCACTGAGTGTACAAAACATTAGGAACACCTTCCTAATATTGAGTTGCATCCCCCTTTGTCCTCAGAACAGCCTCAATTCGTCGGGGCATGGACTCTCTAAGGTGTTGAGAGCGTTCCACAGGGATGCTGGCCCATGTTGACTGTAATGCTTCCCACAGTTGTGGCAGGTTGGCTGGGAGTGGATCTCTACTCCGAATAGCTTGTTCCATCCGATGCACAATTGGATGGAGATCTGGTGCCTCGGAAGGCCACTGCAGAAAGCTGAATTCACTGTCATGTTCGTGGAACCAATCCTGGACAAGCCTTGTGGCATGGGGCAAAATCCTGCTGAAAAAAATCTATTTGCAAATGGATAACTATTAACATGAAGGGATGCACCTGATTGGCAATGATGTTTAGATATCCTGTGGCATTCAAATGTTGCTCCACTTCTATCAAGGGGCCCAATGTGTGCCATGAAAACACACCCCACACCACCACCACCATCCTGCAATGCTGACACACGGCATGGATGCATGTACTCATGGTTTCCTCCATACCCTGGTACAGCAAAACTGACAAGGTGAACACTGATCAGTAAAGTAAATAGATGCCAACATTCTACAACACTCCCTTTCCTCTGCACAGTTCTCTCATAGTGAGAAACAATAGGATTACAATAGAGTGTTCTATGCTTTCTTCATTTGATCCAATCCACTACCACTTCTTATGTATACGTTGGTGTCTTTTTAAATTGCACAATCTGTAGAATCTCGTCTCACAGTCAGTGCAGTAATAAGTATTCTCTCCAGTGTGTAATTGTTGGTGTATTTTTACATTACATTACATTTTACGTTGCCAATCGGGAGAAACTCTTGCCATATTAAGAACAGAAGTAAGGATTCTCTCCTGTGTGTGTTCTCTGATGACCTTTTAGCTCAGCTGTTGTTTTAAAACATTTTCTACAGTCAGATCAGTGGTAAGGCTTCTCTATTTTATGTTTACCTTGGTGTCTTTTTAAATGGCCCATTTAGTCAGAGCAGGAAAACGGCTTCTATCCTGTGTGTATACGTTCATGTTGTTTTAAGTTGCCCGGTTGTGAGAAACTCGCCCCACAGTCAGAGCAGGAGTAAGGCTTCTCTCCTGTATGTATACGTTCATGTTTTTTTAAGTGGCCCAGTTGAGGAAAACTCTTCCCACATTCAGAGCAGGAGTAAGGCTTCTCTCCTGTGTGTGTTCTCTGATGAAGTTTTAGCTCAGTTGATATTGTGAAGCATTTTCCACAGTCAGAGCAGGAGTAAGGCTGCTCTCCTATGTGCACTCTCTGATGAGTTGTCAGAGCCCCTGCTGTTGTGAAGCTCTTACCACAGGCAAAGCAGGAGTAAGACTTCTCTCCTGTGTGTATATGTTCATGTGTTTTTAAGTTGCCCAGTCGAGAGAAACTCTTCCCACATTCAGAGCAGGAGTAAGGCTTCTCTCCTGTGTGTGTTCTCTGATGAATTTTTTGCTCAGTTGATGTTGTGAAGCATTTCACACAGTCAGAGCAGGAGTAAGGCTTCTCTCCTGTGTGTATACGTTCATGTTGTTTTAAGTTGCCCGGTTGTGAGAAACTCGCCCCACAGTCAGAGCAGGAGTAAGGCTTCTCTCCTGTATGTATACGTTCATGTATTTTTAAGACCCCCAGTCGAGAGAAACATTTTCCACAGTCAGAGCAGGAGTAAGGCTTCTCTCCTGTGTGTGTTCTCTGATGACATTTTAGCTTAGTTGATGTTGTATAGCATTTTACACAGTCAGAGCACGAGTAGGGCTTCTCTCCTGTGTGTATAAGTTCATGTTGTTTTAAGTTGCCCAGTTGAGAGAAACTCACCCCACAGTTAGAGCAGAAGTAAGGCTTCTCTCCTGTATGTATACGTTCATGTATTTTTAAGACCCCCAGTTGAGAGAAACATTTTCCACAGTCAGAGCAGGAGTAAGGCTTCTCTCCTGTATGTATACGTTCATGTATTTTTAAGACCCCCAGTTGAGAGAAACATTTTCCACAGTCAGAGCAGAAGTAAGGCTTCTCTCCTGTGTGTATTTGTAGGTGTATTTTTAACTTTGATAGAATTGGGAAAATCTCCTCACAATGTGGGCAGTGGTGAGACGTCTTAGCTCTGTGATCTTCCTGCTGTTGCTCTCTGGATGTAGAGAATGTCTCAACATGGTCTCCTGTGTGAACAACATCAGAAGAACCAGTCAGTTGGTGTAATATACAGTACCAGTCAAAGGCTGACACACCTACTAATTCAAGTTTTTTTTTTTTTTTTTTACTATTTTCTACCTTGTAGAATAATAGTGAAGACATCTAAACTATAAAATAACACATATGGAATCATGTAGTAACCAAAAAAAGTGTTAACCAAATCAAAATATGTTATATTTTAGATTCTTCAAAGTAGCCACCCTTTGCCTTGACAGCTTTCCACACTCTTGGCATTCTCTCAATCAACTTCACCTGGAATGCTTTTCCTACAGTCTTGAAGGAGTTCCCACATATGCTGAGCACTTGTTGGCTGCTTTTCCTTCACTCTGTGGTCCAACTCATCCCAAATCATCTGAATTGGGTTGAGGTCAGATGATTGTGGAGGCCAGGTCATCTGATGCAGCACTCCATCACTCTCCTTCTTGGTCAAATAGCCATTACATAGCCTGTAGGTGTGTTGGGTCATTGTAGTGAGGGCCAGCCAACAAGAGCGTACAGGTCACAATGTTGGGTAGTATATGGTGCTTTGGTGACAAAACGGATGACACTGTGATAGACTACATCCAATTTGCTGAGTAGAGTGTTGGAGGCTAATTTGTAAATGACATCGCCGAAGTCAAGGATCGGTAGGATAGTCAGTTTTACGAGGGCATGTTTGGCAGCATGAGTGAAGGAGGCTTTGTTGCGAAATAGGAAGCCGATCCTAGATCTAACTTTTGATTGGAGATGCTTAATGTGAGTCTGGAAGGAGAGTTTACAGTCTAACCAGACACCTAGGTATTTGTAGTTGTCCACATACTCTAGGTCAGACCCGCCGAGAGTAGTGATTCTAGTCGGGTGGGCGGGTGCAAGCAGCGTTCGGTTGAAGAGCATGCATTTAGTATTACTAGTGTTTAAGAGCAGTTGGAGGCTACGGAAGGAGTGTTGTATGGCGTTGAAGCTCGTTTGGAGGTTTGTTAACACAGTGTCCAATGAAGGGCCAGATGTATACAAAATGGTGTCGTCCGCATAGAGGTGGATCCGAGCGTCACCAGCAGCAAGAGCGACATCATTGATATACACAGAGAATAGAGTCGGCCCGAGAATTGAACTCTGTGGCACCCCCATAGAGATGGCCAGAGGTCCAGACAACAGGCCCTCCGATTTGACACATTGAACTCTGAGAAGTAGTTGGTGAAGCAGGCGAAGCAGTCATTAGAGAAACCAAGGCTATTTAGTCTGCCAATAAGAATGCGGTGGTTGACAGAGTCGAAAGCCTTGGCCAGGTCGATGAAGATGGCTGCGCAGTACTGTCTTATCTGTCGCGGTTATAATATCGTTTAGGATCTTGAGCGTGGCTGATGTGCACCCATGACCAGCTCGGAAACCGGATTGCATAGCGGAGAAGGTACGGTGGGATTCGAAATGGACGGTGATCTGTTTGTTAACTTGGCTTTCAAATACTTTTGAAAGGCAGGGCAGGATGAATATAGGTCTAACAGTCTGGATCTAGAGTGTCACCCCCTTTGAAGAGGGGGATGACGGCGGCAGCTGTCCAATCTCTGGGGATCTCAGACGTTACGAAAGAGAGGTTGAACAGGCCAGTAATAAGGGTTGTGACAATTTTGGCAGCTAATTTTAGAAAGAAAGGGTCCAGATTGTCTAGCCCAGCTGATTTGTAGGGGTCCAGATTTTTCAGCTCTTTCAGAACATCAGCTGTCTGAATTTGTGTGAAGGAGAAGTGGGGGGGGGGGGGGGGGCATGGGCACGTTGCAGAGGAGGGTGCAGAGCTGGTGTCCGGGGTAGTGGTAGCCAGGTGGAAAGCATGGCCAGCCGTAGCAAAATGCTTGTTGAAATTCTCGATTATTGTAGATTTATCTGTGGTGACAGTGTTTCCTAGTCTCAGTGCAGTGGGTAGTTGGGAGGAGGTGCTCTTATTTTCCATGGACTTTACAGTGTCCCAAACCTTTTTGAAGTTAGTGCTACAGGATGCACATTTCTGTTTGAAAAAGCTAGCCTTTGCTTTCCTAACTGATTGTGTATATTGGTTCCTGACTTCCCTAAAAAGTTGCACATCGCGGGGGCTGTTCGATGCTAATGCAGTACGCCACAGGATGTTTTTGTGCTAGTCAAGGGCAGTCAAGTCTGAGGATAAATAAGCATGCCCCATTCAAAAAATTAAGATTGAGAGGAAAGCACTTTTAAAGAACAACCAGGCATCCTCTACTGACGGAATGAGGTCAATATCCATCCAGGATACCCGGGCCAGGTCAATTAGAAAGGCCTGCTCGCTGAAGTGTTTTAGGGAGCGTTTGACAGTGATGAGGAGTGGTCGTTTGACCGCGGACCCATTACGGACGCAGGCAATAATCGCTGAGATTCTGGTTGAAGACAGCGGAGGTCTATTTAGAGGGTATATTTGTCAGGATGATATCTATGAGGGTGCCCATGTTTACAGATTTGGGGTTGTACCTGGTAGGTTCGTTGATAATTTGTGTGAGATTAAGGGCATCTAGTTTAGATTGTAGGTTGGCCGGGGTGTTAAGCATATCCCAGTTAGGTCACCAAGCAGTACGAACTCTGAGGATAGATGGGGGGCGATCAGTTCACATATGGTGTCCAGTGCACAGCTCTGGGCTGAGGGGGGTCTGTAGCAAGCGGCAACAGTGGGAGACTTATTTCTGGAAAGGTTGATTTTTAGAAGTAGAAGCTCAAACTGTTTGGGCACAGACCTGGATAGTACAATAGAGCTCTGCAGGCTCTCTCTATAGTAGATTGCAACCCCACCCCCTTTGGCAGTTCTATCGAGACAGAAAATGTTGTAGTTGGAGATTTCTGGTGGCCTTCCTAAGCCAGGATTCAGACACTGCTAGAACATCAGGGTTGGCGGAGTGTGCTAACGCAGTGAATAACTCAAATTTAGGGAGGAGGCTTTGGATGTTAACGTGCAAGAAGCCAAGGCTTTTACGGTTACAGAAGTCAACAAATGATAACGCCTGGGGAGTAGGAGTGATACTGGGGGCTACAGGGCCTGGGTTAACCTCTACATCACCAGAGGAACAGAGGAGGAGTAGAATAAGAATACGGCTAAAGGCTTTAAGTACTGGTCTTCTAGTGCGTTGAGTACAGAGGAAAAAAAGGGGCAGATTTCCGTGCGTTGTAGAATAGATTCAGGGCATTATGTACAGACAAGGATATGGAAGGATATGAGTACAGTGGAGGTAAATCTAAACGGTGGGTAACGATGAAAGAGATAGCATCACTGGAGGCACCGATTGAGTCGGTCTCCGCGTGTATGGGGGTGGGACAAAGGAGCTATCTAAAAGGTAGGTTGAGCTGGGCTGGGGGATCTACAATGAAATAGTACAATAAGAAATAACCGAAACAGCAATAAGCAAAGCATATTGACATGGGAGAGAGGCATAAAGCAATCACAGGTGTTATTCGAGAGAGCTAAGGCAACAGCTGGTAATGGCGACAAAGTTTGGGCTGAGGCTAAACATAAACAGGATGCGGTACCGTATAAAGGAACAGCCCAGCAGGCATCAGCTGTATAGCTGAGTTATCATAAGGTCCGGTGAACAGCAATAGGAGAGTTCGGAGGTAGTTTGGAGGCTGCTATAGCACTGGCGAGCAAGAGGCCATGGCTAGCGTGTGCTAGCGGGCCAGGGCTAGCAGATGGGTCTTCGTGGTCGACGTCGTAACGGGAAGCCTGCTGTAACCACATCAGACGATTTCGTCGGCAGACCAGTCGTGTTGGATCGGCGGGGCTCCGTGTCAACACTAGGAGGTCCCGTCCGGTTGACAGAGGTAGATAGCCGGGCGATGGGCCTGGCTTTAGGATAGCTCAAGGCTGATTACCCACAACAACGTCCATTTGGTTGCAGCTAGCTGTGATGATTTGTTGTTAAAAGTCCAGCGATTCAGTGATTCCGGCAGAAAAACCGATGTTCTGGGTCGATAACACGCTGTGCAGACAGTGCAGACTGGCCGATAATAGTCCAGGCTAGAGCTGGCTGGTAGTGCAGGCCACATACAATGATGAAAAACCGCTGATGGTGGCTAATAGCAAGTAGCTAGTTAGCTGGCTACTCCCGTCCGGTAGATAGAGGTAGATAGCCGGGAAATGGGCCTGGCTCGAGGCTAGCTCACGGCTAACTGGTGCTTGCTTCTGGGGCAGTGGTGAACAGCCAAACAGCAACATCCAATCGGTTGCGGCTAGCTAGTTGCGATCCGGTGTTAATGTCCAGTGAATCAGTTATTCCGGAAGTAGAATCCGATGTTCTGGGTGAAAACCGCTAACGATGGCTAATAGCAAGTAGCTAGTTAGCTGGCTAGCTAGTTTCAACTGGAGATTCCAGATAAAGGTAAGTCAATAATAGAATCCGTTCCACATTGAGTGAGGCGGGTTGTAGGAAAGTATATGTTGTAGAAGGATGAAAAGTATGATAGGAAAATATGCACGAAAAATACAAAAAAATACAAAAAACAGGCTATTTACACAGACACACAACAAAGAACGCGACCGCACTGCTACGCCATCTTGGAATAGTAAAGGGCACATGACAGCCCACTTGGAGTTTGCCAAAAGGCACCTGAAGACTCTCAGACCATGAGAAGGAAGATTCTCTGGTCTGATGAAACCAATATTGAACTCTTTGGCCTGAATCCCAAGCATCACATCTGGAGGAAACCTGGCACCATCCCTACGGTGAAGCGTGGTGGTGTCAGCATCATGCTGTGGGGATGTTTTTCAGCGGCAGGGACTAGGACACTGGTCAAGATCGAGGGAAAGATGAACGGAGCAAAGTACAGAGAGATCCTTGACCTGCTCCAGAATGTTCAGGACCTCAGACTGGGGCGAAGGTTCACCTTTCAACAGGACAACTACCCTAAGCACACAGCCAAGACAACGCAGGAGTGGCTTTGGGACAAGTCTCTGAACGTCCTTGAGTGACCCAGCCAGAGCCCGGACTTCAACCCGATCTAACATCTCCGGAGAGACCAGAAAATAGCTGTGCAGCGACGCTCTCCATCCAATCTGACAGAGATTGAGAGGATCTGCAGAGAAGAATGGGAGAAACTCTCCAAATACAGGTGTGCCAAGCTTGTAGCGTCATACCAAATAAGACTTAAGGCTGTAATCGCTGCCAAAGGTGCTTAAACAAAGTACTGAGTAAAGGGTCTGAATACTTATGTAAATGTGATATTTCCGTATTTTGTTATTATATTTGGTAAAACATTTTTAGCTTTGTCATTATGGGGTATTGTGTGTAGATTAATGAGGGAAACAAACAACTTAATCTATTTTAGAAAGGCTGTAACATACCTAAATGTGGAAAAAGTCAAGGGATCTGAATAATTTCCCAATGCACTGTATATACAGTGGGGAGAACAAGTATTTGATACACTGCCGATTTTGCAGGTTTTCCTACTTACAAAGCATTCAGAGGTCTGTAATTTGTATCATAGGTACACTTCAACTGTGGGAGACGGAATCTAAAACAAAAATCCAGAAAATCACATTGTATGATTTTTAAGTAATTAATTTGCATTTTATTGCATGACATAAGTATTTGATACATCATAAAAGCAGAACTTAATATTTGGTACAGAAACCTTTGTTTGCAATTACAGAGATCATACGTTTCCTGTAGGTCTTGACCAGGTTTGCACACACTGCAGCAGGGATTTTGGCCCACTCCTCCATACAGACCTTCTCCAGATCCTTCAGGTTTCGGGGCTGTCGCTGGGCAATACGGACTTTCAGCTCCCTCCAAAGATTTTCTATTGGGTTCAGGTCTGGAGACTGGCTAGGCCACTCCTGGACCTTGAGATGCTTCTTACGGAGCCACTCCTTAGTTGCCCTGGCTGTGTGTTTCGGGTCGTTGTCATGCTGGAAGACCCAGCCACGATCCATCTTCAATGCTCTTACTGAGGGAAGGAGGTTGTTGGCCAAGATCTCGCGATACATGGCCCCATCCATCCTCCCCTCAATAAGGTGCAGTCGTCCTGTCCCCTTTGCAGAAAAGCATCCCCAAAGAATGATGTTTCCACCTCCATGCTTCACGGTTGGGATGGTTTTCTTGGGGTTGTACTCATCCTTCTTCCTCCAAACACGGCGAGTGGAGTTTAGACCAAAAAGCTCTATTTTTGTCTCATCAGACCACATGACCTTCTTCCATTCCTCCTCTGGATCATCCCGATGGTCATTGGCAAACTTCAGACGGGCCTGGACATGCGCTTGCTTGAGCAGGGGGACCATGCATGCGCTGCAGGATTTTAATCCATGACGGCGTAGTATGTTACTAATGGTTTTCTTTGAGACTGTGGTCCCAGCTCTCTTCAGGTCATTGACCAGGTCCTGCCGTGTAGTTCTGGGCTGATCCCTCACCTTCCTCATGATCATTGATGCCCCACGAGGTGATATCTTGCATGGAGCTCCAGACCGAGGGTGATTGACCGTCATCTTGAACTTCTTCCATTTTCTAATAATTGCGCCAACAGTTGTTGCCTTCTCACCAAGCTGCTTGCCTATTGTCCTGTAGCCCATCCCAGCCTTGTGCAGGTCTACAATTTTATCGCTGATGTCCTTACACAGCTCTCTGGTCTTGGCCATTGTGGAGAGGTTGGAGTCTGTTTGATTGAGTGTGTGGACAGGTGTCTTTTATACAGGTAATGAGTGGAGAACAGGAGGGCTTCTTAAAGAAAAACTAACAGGACTGTGAGAGCCGGAATTCTTACTGGTTGGTAGGTGATCAAATACTTATGTCATGCAATAAAATGCTAATTAATTACTTAAAAATCATACAATGTGATTTTCTGGATATTTGTTTTAGATTCCGTCTCTCACAGTTGAAGTGTACCTATGATAAAAATTACAGACCTCTACATGCTTTGTAGTAGGAAAACCTGCAAAATCGGCAGTGTATCAAATACTTGTTCTCCCCACTGTATTTCAAGGCCTACCTTCAAACTCAGTGCCTCTTTGCTTGACATCATGGGAAAGTCAAAAGAAATCAGCCAAGACCTCAGAAAAAAAATCGTAGACCTCCACAAGTCTGGTTCATCCTTGGGAGCAATTTCCAAATGCCTGAAGGTACCACGTTCATCTGTACAAACAATAGTACGCAAGTACACCATGGGACCATGCAGCCGTCATATCGCTCAGGAAGGAGAGGCGTTCTGTCTCCTAGAGATGAACGTACTTTGGTGTGAAAAGTGCAAGTCAATCCCAGAACAACAGCAAGGGACCTTGTGAAGATGCTGGAGGAAACAGGTACAAAAGTATCTATATCCACAGTAAAACAAGTCCTATATTGACATAACCTGAAAGGCTGCTCAGCAAGGAAGAAGCCACTGCTCCAAAACCGCCATAAAAAAGCCAGACTACGGATTGCAACTGCACATGGGGACAAAGATCGTACTTTTTAGAGAAATGTCCTTGGTCTATATATATATATATATATATATGCCATTTAGCAGACGCTTTTATCCAAAGCGACTTACAGTCATGCGTGCATAAATTTTTTGTGTATGGTGGTCCCGGGGATCGAACCCACTACCTTGGCGTTACAAGCGCCGTGCTCTACCAGCTGAGCTACAGAGGACTAAAATAGAACTGTTTGGCCATAATGACCATCGTTATGTTTGGAGGAAAAAGGGGGGTCTTGGAAGCAGGAGGGACTGGTGCACTTCACATATTAGATGGCATCATGAGTAAGGAAGATTATGTGGATATATTGAAGCGACATCTCAAGACATCAGTCAGGAAGTTAAATCTTGGTCGCAAATGGGTCTTCCAAATGGACAATGACCCCAAGCATACTTCCAAAGTTGTGGCAAAATGGCTTAAGGACAACAAAGTCAAGGTATTGGAGTGGCCATCACAAAGCCCTGACCTCAATCCTGTAGAAAATGTGTGGGCAGAACTGAAAAAGTGTGTGCGAGCAAGGAGGCCTACAAACCTGACTCAGTTACACCAGGTCTGTCAGGAGGAACGGGCCAAAATTCACCCAACTTATTGTGGGAAGCTTGTGGAAGGCTACCCGAAATGTTTGATCCAAGTTAAACATTTTAAAGGCAATGCTACCAAATACTAATTGAGTGTATGCTCATCAGTCATGAAAATTATATATTTACATTTACGTCATTTAGCAGACGCTCTTATCCAGAGCAACTTACAGTTAGTGAGTGTATACATTTTCATACTGGCCCCCCGTGGGAAACGAACCCACAACCCTGGCGTTGCAAGCGCTATGCTCTACCAACTGAGCTACATCCTCCAATCACTATAACAGGGGTTAGACACTACACAGACTCATTAACTAGAACTTTAAAACACTGGCAGTTTGTCTACTTCACTTCTTTAGTCTACTCTCTGATCACTCCAGATAGCCCAGTAAATAAAACAAATGCTGACAAAATTGGTGTCAAACCCTGCAAGTCTGAGTAGCATGGAATAACATACCATCTTATTGAAACAGTTCATCAAGAAACAGTTCTACTGCAACTTTTCATGCACAGTGGGAAGTTGGAACGAACAACAAACTTAGTTAGATAGAACCTGCTCTTACCATGAGAAACAGATTTCCCAATCTTCTCCTCCTCTTCTTCATCTTTAATGTTGACATTCAGCTCCAGTGTTTGACTGCAGTCTTCCAGCTTCACTGATGCAATCTCTGGATCCTGCTTAGCAAACTGGGCTCCACTGTCACAATCAGGACCCACTGACTGTAGGTTTGGACTCAGTGTGGAAGGAGAGAGGCTCGATGGGTTTGCCCTCACTATTGATGTTACCAGCCTCCGATTTAATTCTAGTCGTCCTGTAGTAACAATGAGAAACAGACACAAAAAGTTATTGTCTTGACAGTTCTGGCACTTTCTTTATTCTCTAAAAATATACTCTCTTCTTGTTAAATCATCTAATTCAGTGCTTGACTTGGACTGAAATAGGTGCCGGTACTGTTTATATTTAGGTGCAGGAGCTCCACAATACTGTTGAGCTAACATTCTATAAGAGGAACAGGAGCTCAAGCACTAGATATTTGAGGTGCCGGTACTTAACCAATAGTAGATATTCCCAAATTCACATACAGTACCAGTCAAAGGTTTTAGGACACCTACTCATTCCAGGGGTTCTCTTTACATAGGATAATAATAATATGAAATAACACATATGGAATCATGTAGTAACCAAAAAATTGTTAAACAAATCAAAATATATTTTATGTGAGATTATTCAAAGTAGGCAACCTTTGCCTTGATGACAGCTTTGCACACTCTTGGCATTTCAATTAACAGGTGTGCCTTGTTAAAAGTTAATTCGTGGAATGTCTTAATGCGTTTGAGCCAATCAGTTGAGTAGTGACAAGGTAGGGGTGGTATACAGAAGATAGGCCTATTTGGTAAAAAACCAAGTCCATATTATTGCAAGAACAGCTCAAATAAGCAAAGAGAAACAACAGTCCATCATTACTTTAAGATTCTTCAAGTGCAGTCGCAAAAACCATAAAGCGCTATGATGAAACTGGCTCTCATGAGGACCGCCACAGGAAAGGAAGACCCAGAGTTACCTCTGCTGCAGAGGATAAGTTCATTAGAGTTACCAGCCTCAGAAATTGCAGCCCAAATAAATGCTTCACATAGTTCAAGTAACAGACACATCTCAACATCAACTGTTCAGAGGAGACTGCGTGAATCAGGCCTTCATGGTCGAATTGCTGCAAGAAACCACTACTAAAGGACACCAACATGAAGAAGAGACATGCTTGGGCCAAAAAACATGAGCAATGGACATTAGACCGGTGGAAATCTGTCCTTTGGTCTGATGTTTGGTTACTACAGTGGGGGAAAAAAGTATTTAGTCAGCCACCAATTGTGCAAGTTCTCCCACTTAAAAAGATGAGAGAGGCCTGTAATTTTCATCATAGGTACACGTCAACTATGAAAGACAAAATTAGATTTTTTTCTCTCCAGAAAATCACTTTTTTTTTTAATGAATTTATTTGCAAATTATGGTGGAAAGGTCACCTACAAACAAGCAAGATTTCTGGCTCTCACAGACCTGTAACTTCTTCTTTAAGAGGCTCCTCTGTCCTCCACTCGTTACCTGTATTAATGGCACCTGTTTGAACTTGTTATCAGTATAAAAGACACCTGTCCACAACCTCAAACAGTCACACTCCAAACTCCACTATGGCCAAGACCAAAGAGCTGTCAAACAACACCAGAAACAAAATTGTAGACCTGCACCAGGCTGGGAAGACTTAATCTGCAATAGCTAAGCAGCTTGGGTTGAAGAAATCAACTGTGGGAACAATTATTAGGAAATGGAAGACATACAAGACCACTGATAATCTCCCTCGATCTGGGGCTCCACACAAGATCTCACCCCGTGGGGTCAAAATGATCACAAGAACGGTGAGCAAAAATCCCAGAACCACACGGGGGGACCTAGTGAATGACCTGCAGAGAGCTGGGACCAAAGTAACAAAGCCTACCATCAGTAACACACTTTGCCGCCAGGGACTCAAATCCTGCAGTGCCAGACGTGTCACCCTGCTTAAGCCAGTACATGTCCAGGCCCGTCTGAAGTTTTCTAGAGTGCATTTGGATGATCCAGAAGAGGATTGGGAGAATGTCCTATGGTCAGATGAAACCAAAATATAACTTTTTGGTAAAAACTCAACTCGTAGTGTTTGGAGGACAAAGAATGCTGAGTTGCATCCAAAGAACACCATACCTACTGTTATTATTTTTATTTCACCTTTATTTAACCAGGTAAGCCAGTTGAGAACAGGTTCTCATTTACAACTGCGACCTGGCCAAGATAAAGCAAAGCAGTGCAATAAAAACAACACAGAGTTACATATGGGGTAAAAAAAACATAAAGTCAAAAATACAACAGAAAATATATATACAGTGTGTGCAAATGTAGAAAGTTATGGAGGTAAGGCAATAAATAGGCTATAGTGCAAAATAATTACAATAGTTGTAACACTGGAATGCTAGATGTGCAAGAGATTATGTGCAAATAGAGATACTGGGGTGCAAAAGAGCAAAATAAATAACAATATAGGGATGAGGTAGTTGGGTGGGCTAATTTCAGATGGGCTGTGTACAGGTGCAGTGATCGGTAAGGTGCTCTGACAACTGATGCTTAAAGTTATTGAGGGAGATAAGAGTCTCCAGCTTCAGAGATTTTTGCAATTCGTTCCAGTCATTGGCAGCAGAGAACTGGAAGGAATGGCGGCCAAAGGAGGTGTTGGCTTTGGGAATGACCAGTGAGATATACCTGCTGGAGCGCAGACTACGGGTGGGTGCTGCTATAGTGACCAATGAGCTAAGATAAGGCGGGGATTTGCCTAGCAGTGATTTATAGATGGCCTGGAGCCAGTGGGTTTGACGACGAACATGTAGTGAGGACCAGCCAACAAGAGCGTACAGGTCACAGTGGTGGGTAGTGTATGGGGCTTTGGAGACAAAACGGATGGCACTGTGATAGACTACATCCAATTTGCTGAGTAGAGTGTTGGAGGCTATTTTGTAAATGACATCGCCAAAGTCAAGGATCTGTAGGATAGTCAGTTTTACGAGGGCATGTTTGGCAGCATGAGTGAAGGAGGCTTTGTTGCGAAATAGGAAGCCGATTCTAGATTTAACTTTGGATTGGAGATTCTTTATGTGAGTCTGGAAGGAGAGTTTACAGTCTAACCAGACACCTAGGTATTTGTAGTTGTCCACAAACTATAGGTCAGACCCGTAGAGTGGTGATTCTAGTTGGGTGGGCGGGTGCCAGCAGCGTTCGATTGAAAGCATGCATTTAGTTTTACTAGTGTTTAAGAGCAGTTGGAGGCTACTGAAGGATTGTTGTATGGCATTGAAGCTCGTTTGGAGGTTTGTTAACACAGTGTCCAATGAAGGGCCAGATGTATACAAAATGGTGTCGTCTGCGTAGAGGTGGATCTGAGAGTCACCAGCAGCAAGAGCGACATCATTGATATACACAGAGAAAAGTGTCGGCCCAAGAATTGAACCCTGTGGCACCCCAATAGAGACTGCCATAGGTCCAGACAACAGGCCCTCCGATTTGACACACTGAACTCTATCTGAGAAGTAGTTGGTGAACCAGGCGAGGCAGTCATTTGAGAAACCAAGGCTATTTAGTCTGCCAATAAGAATGCGGTGGTTGACAGAGTCGAAAGCCTTGGCCAGGTCGATGAAGACGGCTGCAAAGTACTGTCTATTATCAATTGCGGTTATAATATCGTTTAGGACCTTGAGCGTGGCTGAAGTGCACCCATGACCAGCTCGGAAACCGGATTGCATAGCGGTTTGAAGCATGGGGGTGGAAACATCATGCTTTGGGGCTGTTTTTCTGCAAAGGGACCAGGACGACTGATCCGTGTAAAGGAAAGAATGAATGGGGCCATGTATCGTGAGATTTTGAGTGAAAACCTCCTTCCATCAGCAAGGGCATTGAAGATGAAACGTGGCTGGGTCTTTCAGCATGACAATGATCCCAAACACACCGCCTGGGCAACAAAGGAGTGGCTTCGTAAGAAGCATTTCAAGGTCCTGGAGTGGCCTAGCCAGTCTCCAGATCTCAACCCCATAGAAAATCTTTGGAGGGAGTTGAAAGTCTGTGTTGCCCAGCGACAGCCCCAAAACATCACTGCTCTAGAGGATATTTGCATGGAGGAATGGGCCAAAATACCAGCAACAGTGTGTGAAAACCTTGTGAAGAATTACAGAAAACGTTTGACCTGTGTCATTGCCAACAAAGGGTATATAACAAAGTATTGAGAAACTTTAGTTATTGACCAAATACTTATTTTCCACCATAATTTGCAAATAAATTCAAAAAAAATCCTACAATGTGATTTTCTGGATTTTCTTCCCTCATTTTGTCTGTCATAGTTGACGTGTACCTATGATGAAAATTACAGGCCTCTCATCTTTTTAAGTGGGAGAACTTGCACAATTGGTGGCTGACTAAATACTTTTTTTCCCCACTGTACATGATTCCATATGTGTTATTTTATAGTTTAGATGTCTTCACTATTATTCTACAATGTAGAAAATAGTAAAAATTAAGAAAAACCCTTGAATGAGTAGGTGCTGTATATTTGCCAATGCTTGACTAAAAAAAAGATTATAGTTAGATAGATAGAACCTGCTCTTACCATGAGAAACAGATTTCCCAATCTTCTCCTCCTCTTCTTCATCTTTAATGTTGACATTCAGCTCCAGTGTTTGACTGCAGTCTTCCAGCTTCACTGATGTCATCTCTGGATCCTGCAGTGCAAACTGGGCTCCACTGTCACAATCAGGACCCAGTGACTGTAGGTTTGGACTCAGTGTGGAACGAGAGGGGCAGGCTGGGTTTGTCCTCACTGTTGATGTTACCGGCCTCAGACTTAATCTGAGTCGTCCAGTAGTAATATAGAGAAACGGACACAAAAGTTAGTCTTGACATTTCTGGCACTTTCTTTATTCTCTAAAAATATATTAGATCAGGTAGCTAAGCATTGACAACAAACAATTTATTAAATTTCACATTAGACACAAATTGCACACTTTAAATTAAACCATGTAAGTGCACTTAACCTATAGTAGATTTCAGAAATTCACATAAATGACTGAAAAACCATTTAGTACAAGGTTGCAGTTTGTTTTAGGCTTCACTATGTAATATTTTCCTGAATAACCTTGTCTTCACTGTATTATGTCAATCAAAAAACAACCAAAATAACAATTATAGATAAAGATAGAAACAACTGAATGTGTCTGAATATATGGAAAAAGGGGAGGGGTCTGAATACTTTCTGAATCCACTGTAAGGAATTGGCAACTCGTTCTCATTCTGAGAAATAAGGTAGGCCACTTGATTTCAACATCTGAACAAAGTGGACAGGCTAACATGCTTTTCAAACAGTTGGAGACAGACAGAATGGTGTGTTCATAACAACTCAACTGTTCAACCTTGTTAGCAAACAGATCCAAGTTGGTTAATCTTGAAATATAAAGATCAGCTGGCTAATCACTAGCATGTGGGCTTGAGAGATTGTTGATGAGACCTGTGTTAATTGTTTATAGCCTAATACCTGCTACAATAAGTTAGTCAATTTGTAACAAGAAATTGCATTTTCATAGACAGACTTGAAGGCCAGATCAGTGATTAATGGCAAAAAAAGCAGGTTAAACTATTTGTATAAAATAATACAATAATTAGTGGGTCTTATTGGGTGTGGATGGCTTATATTTAGCCTAGGTATAACTTCACAAGCCCTGAATTCATTAGATTATAGCTGATTGTTTGAAATGCAATGTATTTGACCTTTAATTGTACAACACTTACTTAGAGAAAAACAAAATTGAGAAATCTTGAATCACCCATACGTTTAAAAAAAACTCAAGATACAGCTGTATGATTTAGTCCATATAGCCCAGCCATAACAGAGTACATTAGAGTAGAATCCAATACAGTATGTTATACTGTCCTATACTCTGTACTGTTGTACTGTACTGAACTAAACTTCTCTTTCCTGTACTCTGCTGTACTGTACTTTCCAATCTTGTGAAACAGTAGCTATGTTTCCAATAACTTGTCCAGTGCTTTGTTTCTCGACATTAAGAAAAAGTTTGCATAGAAAATAGATACGACAATTGCCATCTAGGGTGTGTTTCCATGTAACTATCCTGTGTCGATAAAAACAGCTGGACGTAATGACTCACCCTGTACCGTCAAAATGATTTGGCAATCATTCATTTAAAAAGCACTGTTTCAATCCTCACTTGTCAGAATAAATAAACTTTGACAAAAGAAAAACCCACCCGTCCAACGATTAAAAACGTTTTTGAGCTTTAGAACATTTCTCCTATATCTGCCGTCTCCATTACACACGTCGCAAAGATTATTTTAGCAACATTGCTTTTGTCGAATGCAGCGGGGTCAATGGAAACCTGGCTAATGTCTGAATGATTGGTTCAGATTTGGTCTGGTCTAATGTTTGACCCAATGGTTGGGCCAAGTCAGTTAAGAACAAATTCTTATTTACAATGACGGCCTACCCCGGACGACGCTGGGCCAATTGATTGGGACTCCAATCACAGCCGGATAATGATACAGCCTGGAATCAAACCAGGCTCTGTAGTGCCAGATGCAGTGTCTTAGACCGCTGCGCCACTCAGGAGCCCTGTGACTAATCATTTTGGCTATTTACGCTCTGAAAAGGCCTATCAGCTACCCAACCTTATCAGGAATTATCCTGAGCCTATTTGCAATGAGAGACAATGCATTTGCACAGCGGGAAATGCAGAAGTATTTAATTTTTTGCTATGATCATCTCGTCAAAAATGTACAGAGACAAACTTGAAACCACTGATTATGATGACAATTTAGCTGACAGGGTTAAACTCCCGGACAACAGTGGTTTCAGAGTCCTGCAATAGAGTGAAGACGCTAATATTTGTGTAAAGTCTACATAGTTGTGTTCTGTGGGTGTCACTGAGTAGGCTGAACAATACATAGGTAGGGCTGTACAGTGCAATATGAATGTCCAATACAAACAGCATACTCAACTGGCGTAACGCGGTAAGGACCAAGAACGGGGTCGATATGGACCACGGGTCACAAAAAAATTATATAATAATACTGTGTTGGTTGGGCTTCAACCCCTGGTATCATATAAACACGCATAAGACATGAAAACATGTAGAATTGGTTAAAAAGAGCAACAACTAAAAATCTCAGCCCTGTCGTAATATGTGTAGAATTACGGGATATTAGCTTTAAAACTGCTAAATGTTTTCTCCGCCAACAAGAGGGTTGTGAACAGTTTGGGGTCACAAGTTGGGGGTTTGTTACTACGCCAATAAATGACAATATCCATCCAGACCTTTGCCACCTAGGAAATGTGTTTGACCGGACCTTCTCAAATAGTACTGGAGTACCCCAGCAATAGACTGACTGGGAAGGTGATTTTTCACAGTCAAAGTCCTGCAATAAGAGCTAAGACGCCAATATTTGTATAAACTCTTGAGAATTGTTTTCTGTGGGTGTCACCCGTTCCATGGGTGCACAATCCAACCCGTTCATAAGTGCATACAATCCAGCAGGAGGACGGAGACGTTGGCCACGATCAGATACAAATGTATTATGTAGAACAAACATGCCTCTGATTCTAATGAATCATGTCACTTCTATTCAGGGTATTTCGATCTGCAACTTTCCAAAACGTTTTTGTACTGAACATGCCCAGGCGAAACGCACTGACCTATATACGAACCTGGAAAGCCTCACAAATGAAAACGTGTAATGGACGCCGCGCCGTGTGCTTGTAAAATATATTTTATCACGTTCTTCAATCACTCAGATTGACACAAAACCTTTCCCTTAATGTGATAATACCTTGACTGATTTGTTATCTAACATTTTATGACGTTATTTCGATATTAGACAGTTTAAACGTGCTATTACATACCTGTAGTAATAAAGAGAAACGAAAAGCACAGTCCTGTCGTTTTCTTTGTTATGAAGAATGTTGCGCGCCTCCCCGGAAATTCCTGTTCCCCAACTACCACAATGCAACAGCGACATCGTCTTCTTCTTCTTCTTCTGTGGGTTTTATGGCAGACTACAACCAAAAGTTTTATTGCCACCACCAACTGGACGGTTTGAAACCACAAAATAAATTAAATAAAAAATACATCCATACTTAATAGTGATACTAACTTACTCCACCATAATACAAATAGTACATTGCCAAAACAAACAAAACTCCCATTTCTTCCTTCCTTTAAATCTCCATATCTCCCTTCTCAGTCTCTAGGACCTGAGATGGTGGTACGGCTTTTGAAAATATTCCATGTAACTCTTTTGCCAATAAATCTTTCAGCCCCAGGAACCGTTCTGCCGCAACCACAATTATTTCTATCTTCCTAGAACTTTTCTCTACCTTGGCAGTGCCGTTAATCACCATTGCGATAAAGGCCACAAAGTCCACCTTTTTAACCTTTAAAATGTCAGGATAATCTTGTTGAAAGGCAACCCCTGCAGCTCGCATTGAAGGCTTATCCATTATATTTACTGTAAAGATAACCCCCAACAACTACAATGATTCAGTAGATCAGTAATGTTACAGTACTCTAGCATGTCTCACAGCTGCTTATGCTGACAAAACATGTTAGTGAATAGGTCAGATTTAGCTTTGTGATGCTCATTTAAACTTCCTGTCTTGTTCAGCTTCAGAACAACAGTAAATATGTCACTTGAAAATAGTTTTGGGGGAATTCATTACACAAAAGAGAAGAAAAACAAAAGTACAAATTCATATACACAATATTTTTCATTGGCAGATAAATTAAACAGGCTTATGTAGCTCAGCTGGTAGAGCACGGCGCTTGTAACGCCAAGGTAGTGGGTTCGATCCCCGGGACCACCCATACACAAAAAATGTATGCACGCATGACTGTAAGTCGCTTTGGATAAAAGCGTCTGCTAAATGGCATATTATTATATTATTATAAGCCTTAATGACTATTAATGACTAAAAGAACTAATCTAGTTTTAAAATACAATTTAATAAACAAAAAGTATCCACCCAAACTAATGGTGAAAACTGATCATCACACCATCTCTGTCTGATACATGTTGTGTCTACTAGCTCATTCCCACAGAAAACTGCAGAGGGAAGCAAAGCAACCCAGTCAACCATCAGACTCCATTGTGAGACGCCTCACAGAGAATATTCAACCCTAAGGGCAAATCCAAGGTAATCTCAATATCTTTACAATAGAAGCTAACAAAACACACCAAAACTGACAAGGCGAACACTGATCAATAAAGTTAAGAGAGGCTATGGTAATATTTTATGTATCATTAAGGAAAATGTTGGGAAATGTCAAAGATAAAATATAGTAAACATGATTGACATTTTATAATCCAGATGCATGTCTAAATTAGGAATATAGCCAATACAGTGTGTAAACATGCTTTAATGAATGTATGTATTTTATTTTTTAAAGTGTCTGAGCCACGTCACCAATATAATGAGATAAGGGGAAGAGGCCCCATATAGAAAAGCGCCCATGGCCGTTTGGAGTAAACAACATGTGTTATTGGACTTTGAAAGATAATAGTGGCGTGGCAGTTAAAGATGTTAATCAGTTAACTTAAGGGAAGTAGCTTTGTATGCTATGTAAACATGACTATGCATTTGTGTGTGTATAAAAGAGATTTCTGAGTCAGAGAGAGACAGTTGCTCCATGGAGCAGCTCGGCTTTATTATGCAATAAAGTCAAATTTTTGGATTCACAAGCTCCAGTTTCTTGAGAGATATTTTTGAGTTGACTACATTTGAGTCAAATATTTCTACGACAAGGCTAACGTTCTATAACGTTCCCTTTCCTCTGCACAGTTCTCTCACAGTGAGAAACAATAGGATTACAATAGAGTGTGCTATGATTTCTTGAGAATTAAGTGATGGAATGATTTTAATCTTAGCTAGTCAGACAACTGATGAGGATTCTCACATTTATGTGGCCATGTTGAGAGAAACTCTTCCAACAGTCAGAGCAGGAGTACCAGATCCCTTGATATTTTACAGCTCTTCCCACAATCAGAGCAGGGAAATAGATTATCTCCTGTGTGTATTTTTAGGTGTATTTTTTAGCTTTGATAGAATTGGGAAAATCTCCTCACAATGTGGGCAGTGGTGAGACCTCTTAGCTCTGTGATCTTCCTGCTGTTGCTCTCTGGATGTAGAGAATGTCTCAACATGGTCTCCTGTGTGAACAACATCAGAAGAACCAGTCAGTTGGTGTGATTTACATCAATCACATTGATTTTATAAAGCCCATTTTACATCAGCCGTTGTTACAGAGTACTTCACAGATACCCTAACCCAGTCCTTCTCAAATAGTGGGGCGCGCCCCCCTGGTGGGGCTCAGAGCAATGCCAGGGGGGGCGCGTGTGACCCCGTGGAACATGCTTTTTTTCCCCGCAGGGAGTAGGTTTTTTTTGCACCGAACAAGAGCACACAGCAGGAGATATGAAGTGCAGATAACAAACCCTTAAGAGACACCATGGAAAAATATTTCACAGGGATGAAAAGAAAGGCGGAGAGAGACGGAGATAATGAGACAAATGTAAGTCTCCCGAAAGCTAAGACGAGGAAATATGACGAAGCGTATGTAGCGCTTGGCTTCACTGTGACTACGGTGGGAGACGAGGAAAGACCGGTATGTTTACTGTGTCTAAAAATGTTGGCTGCGGACAGCATGAAGCCAAATAAATTAAGGTGTCACTTAAAGACATTACACCCCAATCACGCTGATAAGCCGCTTGAGTTTTTTCAGCGAAAACGTGCCGAATATTGCCAACAATCGTCCCGCTTTGTGAATGCTACTTCAGTAAACCAGCGAGCACTGTTAGCATCATATAAGGTGGCGTACCAAATTGCTCAGTGCAAAAAAAACCACTTCATAGCAGAGGAGCTGATACTGCCTGCATCATTAGACATGGTCTCTGTCATGCTGGATGACGCAAGTGCTGCAAAAATAAAAACTATCCCTCTGTCCAATGACACTGTCGCCAGACGTATAAATGACATTTCTAACGATCTTAAAGAACAGCTGGTAGATAAACTCAAAGACAAACGTTTTGCCTTACAGTTCGATGAAGCAACTGACGGCAACAAAGACTGTTTGTTTATGGCTTATGTACGATTTGACATGACAAACTCCATGTGTGAGGATCTACTTTTTTGCAAATATGTCAGAGACAGAGCCACAGCTGAAGAGCTATTCAAAATGCTGAACTGCTTCCTGACTGAGAATGGGCTAAAGTGGGAGAACTGCATTGGTGTTTGCAGTGATGGTGCACAGACCATGGCAGGGATGAGAAAAGGACTTTGGGCACTCATCAAGAAGGCCTCACCTAATGCTGAGTGGACACACTGTGTTATACACAGAGAAGCACTGGCATCAAGGCACATTTCCTCTGAATTAAGTGAGGTTATGACTGACATTGTAGGTGTAGTCAATTTTATAAAGACCAGACCACTAAAAACAAGAGTCTTCTCTGCTATCTGTGAGGAGATGGGAGCTGAACATCAAGCTGTGCTGTTTCACAGTGAAGCAAGGTGGCTGTCACGAGGAAAAGTCTTGTCCCGAGTTTTTGAGCTCAGAGAGCAGATAAGAATGTTTTCGGAGCAGGAGCACAAGTATGACCTCGCAGAAAAATTTAGTGATGAGAACTTCCTGGCAAAACTGGCCTACCTGAGTGACATATTTGGAAAGCTAAATGAACTAAATCTACAGCTTCAAGGGAAAGATAAACACCTCCCTCAGGTCACAGACAAGGTCAGCTCTTTCACTCGAAAGCTTGCAATGTGGGGCAGGCGACTTGATGAAGGAAATACTGATTCATTCGAGAACCTGCATGAATTTGTTGACACTACTGACTATGATGCCACCTCAGTGATTCCATATATTAAGGAGCATATTTCATCACTGATGGGATTCTTTAAAAAGTACTTCCCTGAAAACATTTCCCAATATGACTGGGTCAGAGATCCTTTTAATGCACCAGCTCCAACTGGTTTCAGCTCTGCAGAGGAGGACCAGTTCATTGATATGACGTCTGACTCCACATTGAGACTGAGGTTCACATCACAGACACTGAGTGAATTCTGGCTGAGTGTAGAGAGGCAGTATCCACTCTTAGGGCAGAGGGCCATGGGCATTCTTCTTCCTTTTGCAACATCTTATCTTTGTGAGACTGGCTTCTCTGCTGTTGCTGCACTGAAGACCAAGTACAGGTCCCAGCTAAACATTGAGCAGGAGCTGAGAATTGCAGTATCATGCTTCAAACCCCGCTTCGAAAAGCTGTGCACTGCAAAACGTGCTCATTGTAGCCATTAATCCTGACTTCCTCATTTTGATTTTTTAAAAATCAGCACAAATTGTTTTATTCATTTTAGTTTTATAGGTCAGTGTTTCATATATTGTACTCCTGAGTTAATGTTGCTGATCAATTTGAATGTATTATTATGTATTGATTATATTTAATTTTATTTTTCAGTATCAAATGGTCAAAAAATATTTACAGTTTAAATAAGGCTTGAATTATTTTTTTAATTTCAGGCAAATCGATGCACTTTAAGTATTTTCTGTTACAGACTAAAACATGTTAATAAAGTTATTCTTTGTAAGTTGATCTATATTTATTTTTTGTTTTTTTGTTTTCTTTAATGTTAATAAGGATACAATGTTATGCAGAGGTGTACTTATAACAATTTTATAGACAAATGATACTATTTACAGTCGCAGCGGAGAGTTGGGCGGCGCGAAATGTTTACTTCATCCTAGGGGGGGTGTAACAGAAAATAATTGAGAAGCACTGCCCTAACCTAATGTATCAGGCGTAAAAGAAACGCCTAAACCAGGTCCACAGAAACCAGAAGCTTCCGGTTTTCAGGCTTTGCCTTCCTCTCTGCCTTTTCCCTGAAACACGGATGCTTCCGGTGTTTGTTGACTCCGCTGAGGGTGCAGGTACCGAGACTAAAACCCCAAAGAGCAAGCAATGCAGAAGCACAGTGGCTAGGAAAAACTCCCTAGAAGGAAGGAACCTAGGAAGAAACCTAGAGATGAACCAGGCTCTGAGCAGTGGCCAGTCCTCTTCTGGCTGTACTGGGTAACAAATGACTTAATATAAGTATGCTGCACAATACAGGGGAATAAAACTATTCTAAAGTGTTACGAGCCATATCATCCTCCACTCACTATCACAAGGGTTAGTAACCATCAGGGATGGGGTCAATTCCATATCAATTCACATTTTTAAATTTGACTAATTCAGCAGACACTCTTATCCAGAGTGACTTACAATAGTGCATTCATCTTAAGATAGCTAGGTGAGACAACAACGCATCACAATCGTTTCAATTACATTTTCTAGGGTGCAGAAAGGGAGTAGAGTAGGGTCCAGGAGGCAAAGTCAGAGTCATGAGAGAGGATAGGATAAAATAGGCGAGAGAAGCGGGAGAGAGAGAGCGAAGATTGCGGCGGTGCATTACCATCTGGGTTAGGGCTGAGTGGGAGGAGCATGACCATCTGGGTTAGGGCTGAGTGGGAGGAGCATGACCATCTGGGTTAGGGCTGAGTGGGAGGAGCATGACCATCTGGGTTAGGGCTGAGTGGGAGGAGCATGACCATCTGGGTTAGGGCTGAGTGGGAGGAGCATGACCATCTGGGTTAGGGCTGAGAGATGGAGAGAAAAGGAAACAAAGTAGGGGTCAGAGACTTGGAGGGGGGTTGCAGTGAGATTAGTAGGAGAACAGCCTCTAGTGAAGATGGGGTCACGCAGTGGGAGGGGACTGGGAAAGGGTGAGGTCAAAAGAGGAAAGGTGTTTCCAGTAAACCAATTTTCCTGATTGAAAAACATTGAAGAGAATTGGAATTAGAATGACAGTGTACTTCCTGAATTGACTGGAATTTAAATGGAATTGACACCAACCCTGGTAACTACACAGACTCATTTCATAGAACTTCAAAACACTGGCAGTATGTCTACTTCACTTCTTTAGTCTACTCTCTGATCACTCCAGATAGCCCAGTTAATAAAACAAATGCTGACAATACTGGTGTCATCCATGCAAGTCTCAGTAGCATGAAATAACATCTATCTTATCATCGAAACAGTTCTATAACAACTTTTCATGCACAACGATAAAACAAGCTTTGTTCTGTTGAGTTCTTCAGGGGTGTCAGAATGACAGAATTAACTTATGGAGGTCTTACTTTTGGAGATAACTCCTAGATGTAGATAGTACTATAGTGGCGGGCCCAACCCCAGACTTCTCTTTTATCAACCCAAAGGTTTTACTGTCTTCTCAGGAATTCAGCCTTCTCTGTGTTGCTCCCCACATCCCCCTATTCTGAATGATGCATTATCTCACCATCCCTCATTCTGAATGATGCATTATCTCACCATCCCCCATTCTGAATGATGCATTATCTCACCATCCCCCATTCTGAATGATGCATTATCTCACCATCCCCCATTCTGAATGATGCATTATCTCACCATCCCCCATTCTGAATGATGCATTATCTCACCATCCCCCATTCTGTCACACCTCTGAGCTCCTGTTGTGATAACATACTGTAGGTCTGATATCTGATTGGAAGTTAACTCAACAGTAATGTTATTGATCAACAACTCCGCTTTTGAATCCAAACATGGTCAAATGGTTCTAAAAGGGTCTTAGCTTCAATGTGTCTTTCTCTTTTGTTCTTGACCTGTTGTGGTGAGATATATAATGAGTGAACAAAACATTAGGAACACCTTCCTAATATTGAGTTGCACCCCCTTCTGCCCTCAGTAAAGCCTAACTTTGTCAGGGCATGGACTCTACAAGGTGTCGAAAGCCTTCCACAGGGATGCTGGCCCATGTTGACTCCAATGCTTTCCATAGTTGTGTCAAGTTGGCTGGATGTCCTTTTGGTGGTGGACCGTTCTTGATATCCACGGGAAACTGTTGAAACTGCGGGAAACTGCGTTGTAGTTCTTAACACACTCAAACCGGTGCGTCTGGTACCTACTACCATACCCTGTTCAAAGCACTTAAATATTTGTTTTGCCCATTTACCCTCTGAATGAAACACATACACAAAAAATCCTTCTTTAACCCGTCTCCTCCCCTTCATCTACACTGAAGTGGATTTAACAAGAGTCATCGATAAGGGATCATAGCTTTCACCTGGTCAGTCTATGGCAGGGAAAGAAGCAGGTGTTCCTAATGTTTAATACACTCAGTGTACACCGTCTTTCTCTCTACCCCTCTCCCATGATCTATGGGCCACGACACAAGCTATGGATTCTCTCTATCCCATGAGCTATGGGCCACGACACAAACAATGGATTCTCTGTCTTTCTCTTCCTGTCTGATCATGTTTAGATACTTAATGTTTTGTTAATGTCAGTATTGACTTGTAACTTAGGCTTTATGCATTGGGCGGAAGGTAACTGAAAGGTTGCTGGTTCGAATCCCCAAGCTGGCTAGGTGAAAAATCTGTCGATGTGCCCTTGAGCAAGGCACATAACCCAAGTTCCTCTAACAATTAACAATTTAAAAAATGTAAGTAAATAGTTAATTTTACAATGTCATTAAATCTATTTACCTTTAGTATTCCACTATCAGACCAATTCTTGCTAGTCAACATCAACTCATTGCCTAATGCTTGCTTGCATATTTTAATCATCTTTATGGTGTCAGATAAACATTTTAGTAGACTTAATTAATACATAAATTGAAGTATTTTCATGAGTAGCAGGTGAGGTGTACTATATATATGATCACTAAAGAACCTACTCTTACCATGAGAAACAGATTTCCCAATCTTCTCCTCCTCTTCTTCATCTTTAATGTTGACATTCAGCTCCAGTGTTTGACTGCAGTCTTCTAGCTTCACTGATGCCATCTCTGGATCCTGCTTAGCAAACTGGGCTCCACTGTCACAATCAGGACCCAGTGACTGTAGGTTTGGACTCAGTGTGGAAGGAGAGAGGCAGGCTGGGTTTGTCCTCACTGTTAATTACATTTACATTTACATCATTTAGCAGACACTCTTATCCAGAGCGACATACAAATTGGTGCATTCAACTTATGATAGCCAGTGGGACAACCACTTTTTTATGGGGGGTGGGGGAGGGGGTAGAAGGATTACTTTATACTATTCCAGGTATTCCTTAAAGAGGTGGAGTTTCAAGTGTCTCCGGAAGGTGGTCATTGACTCCGCTGTCCTGGCGTCTGTAAACTCTGGACAGATTTGAACAATTGCTGCCTAAAATGCTGTGGTGCTTACTAACACAACAGGAAATATTGTGTTACATGAATTCTCAGCTCTTTCATTCTGAATATTCATATCAATGACTCACCCTCAAATGGACCATCAATACCAGAGTTCTACAATACTATTTACATAATCAACTGGACATTACAACAGCCTGAACCTCAATATAGTCCTGGGTATATATTGAACTCTAACAATGGGGGATGGAAAGGGTCTGTTGAAATGAATACTGTAGTGGTGTGAGAAAGGTAACATAAGCTTCCTCTCTGGTTCCACCCCCCAATAACTCCCTAGAAGGAAGGAACCTAGGAAGAAACCTAGAGAGGAACCAGGCTCTAAGCAGTGGCCAGTCCTCTTCTGGCTGTACTGGGTGACAAATTACTTAATATAAGTATGCTGCACAATACAGACTAGCAAATTGGATTGTCCCAATGGTGATGTGTAGAGGTGTAGTGACATGTTTTGACTAGATACATAATATAGAAGAGAAATTGGCTCATTTAAAATGTTTCTAGTCAAAAATGTATATTTGGGTGCCGTGTTCAAAAGGCATATTTTGTATTTATATTGCATTTTTTAATTTAACTTTTATATGAACATTTTCCCCAGTGATACAACACAGTGCTAAAGGTTTTAAAAGAGAGGATGCTGTATGACTGTAGATTACATCACCATAATCAGGCTTTTGCCTCACCCTCTGATGGACCATCAATCCCTGAGTTCTACAAAACTGTTTACATAATCAACTGGGCATTTCAACAGTCTGTCGCTCAATATAGTTCTGGTCATTTATTGTTCATCTTATATTAATGCTAACTTTTTAGCATTTGTGGCACAAATCCATTGCAAGTCAATTGATTGAAGTACAGTAGATTAATAAAGCTACAGTACTGCAGCTGGTGACAAAGCTGCGTATATTGAAAAAGCTTGTTAGTGCATAGGTCAAATGTATCTTTGTGATGCTCATTTCAGGTATTTCTTCCAGCTTCAGACAAACACTAAATATTTCACTTAAACATTGTTTTGTTGTATTTAATGATAGAGAAGAGTTTGACCAACACAGATTCATGTCCAATCTTTGAGGACATGTCTACATTGTTAGAGTGGTCACATGCCAATCTGTTCCATATAATAGACAGTCTTTGGAACAGTGGAAAGCTGCATGGCCCCTTGGTTGTTGCTAAGCATGCATTCTTCTTCTATGGTGTTTATTGGTGGTGTTCAGACCAACGTTAAAGGTATGTCACTGCCACCTTCTGGGCTGGAGTGTGATAGCGACGTGTGGTTCTGTCCTGGTGAGATCACAGGGTCAAAGACAACTTGGTATGACTGTAGTCACTCCAGGCACTCAGCCCATAAGAACCATTAATACTGTTAGATCTAATAAAAGAACTGAATAAAACCATAAGAACCATTCATACAGTCAGATATAATATGGAAGAACTGAATACAACCATAAGAACCATTCATACTGTCAGATCTAATATGGAAGAACTGAATACAACCATAAGAACCATTCATACTGTTAGATCTAATAAAAGAACTGAATACAACCATAAGAACCATTCATACTGTCAGATCTAATATGGAAGAACTGAATACAAAAGAGGAGGAGAGGTTTACCAGTACAAATTAATGTACTAATGTTATTTTTCATTGGCAGATCAATGCAGTTTTCCAAACATATTCATCATCACTTTTTTGTAAGATTTTAACTAACTGAACACAAATATAAACACAACATTCAACAATTTTACAAGGGTACAGTTCATTTAAGGAAATCAGTCAATTGAAATACATTCATTAGGCCCTAATCTATGGATTTCACATGACAGGGGCCCACCCATCAGCCAATAAGAATGATTTTTCCACACTAAAGGGCTTTATTACAGATAAAAATACTCCTCAGATTCATCAGCTGTCCGGGTGGCTGGTCTCAGATGATCCTTCAGGTGAAGAAGCCAGATGTGGAGGTCCTGGGCTTGCACAGTGACACATGGTCTGTGGCTGTGAAGCCAGTTGGACGTTCTGCCAAATTCTCAGTAGAGAAATTTACATTAAATTCTCTGGCAACAGCTCTGGTGAACATTCCTGCAGTCAGCATGCCAATTGCGCACTCCCTCAAAATGTAGACATCTGTGGCATTGTGTTGTGACAAAACTGCACATTTCAGAGAGGCCTTTTATTGTACCCAGCACAAGGTGCACCTGTGTAATGATTATGCTGTTTAATCAGCTTCTTGATATGCCACAACTCGCAGGTGGATTGATTATCTTGGCAAAGGAGAAATGCTCACTAACAGATATGGAAACAAATTTGTACACCAGATTTGAGAGAAATAAGCTTTTTGTGCATATGGAAACTTTCTGGGATCTTTTATTTCAGCTCATGAAACATGGGACCAACACTTTACATGTCAAGTTTATATATTTTTTCAGTGTAGTTTTAGAAGACAATTCACTAAACACGTAGTCATTTCATTTTAATTGTCACCTGCTTGGTAAACAACAGGTGTAGACTAACAGTGAAATGTTGACCAACAATGGAGAACACAATACAACAATTATAATAATAGGAAAAAGATTGTAGCACAAGGAATTAATACATGATGAGCAATGGTAGCTTGGCTATATACATGGGGTGCCAATACCTAGTCAATGGTAGCTTGGCTATATACATGGGGTGCCAATACCTAGTCAATGGTAGCTTGGCTATATACATGGGGTGCCAATACCTAGTCAATGGTAGCTTGGCTATATACATGGGGTGCCAATACCTAGTCAATGATAGCTTGGCTATATACATGGGGTGCCAATACCTAGTCAATGGTAGCTTGGCTATATACATGGGGTGCCAATACCTAGTCAATGGTAGCTTGGCTATATACATGGGGTGCCAATACCTAGTCAATGGTAGCTTGGCTATAACCTCCCGAGTGGCACAGTGGTCTAAGGCACTGCATCGCAGTGCTAGCTGTGCCACTAGAGATCCTGGTTCGAATCCAGGCTCTGTCGTAGCCGGCCGTGACCGGGAGACCCATGGGGCGGCGCACAATTGGCCCAGCGTCGTCCAGGGTAGGGGAGGGAATGGCCGGCAGGGATGTAGCTCAGTTGGTAGAGCATGGCGTTTGCAACGCCAGGGTTGTGCGTTCGTTTCCCACGGGGGTATGAAAAATAGTATGAATAAAATAATGTATTCACTCACTAACTGTAAGTCGCTCTGGATAAGAGCGTCTGCTAAATGACTAAAATGTACGAATGTATATACATGGGGTGCCAATACCTAGTCAATGATAGCTTGGCTATATACATGGGGTGCCAATACCTAGTCAATGATAGCTTGGCTATATACATGGGGTGCCAATACCTAGTCAATGATAGCTTGGCTATGTACATGGGGTGCCAATACCTAGTCAATGATAGCTTGGCCTTCTGAAAATATTCAGACCCCTTGACTTTTTCCACATTTTATTACGTTACACCCATATTCTAAAATGGATTAAACCGTTTTTTCCCCTCATCAATCTACACACAATACCCCATAATGTCAAAGCAAAATACTGGTTTTTAGTAGTTTTTCCTAATTTATTAATAACTGAAATATCAGTCTGAAGTCCTGAGCGCTCTCATCAAGGATCTCTCTGTACTTTGCTCCGTTCATTATTCCCTCAATCCTGACTAGTCTCCCTGCCTCTGAAAAACACCCGCACAGCATGATACTGCCACCACCATGCTTCACCGTAGGCATGGTGCCAGGTTTCCTCCAGACGTGACGCTTGCCATTCAGGCCAAAGAGTTCAATCTTGGTAACATCAGACCAGAGATTCTTGTTTCTCATGGTCAGAGTCCTTTAGGTGCCTCTTGGCAAACTCCAAGCGGGCTGAACTCTGGAGCTCTGTCAAAGTGATCATCGGGTTCTTGGTCACCTTCCTGACCAAGGCCCTTCTCCCCCGATTGCTCAGTTTGGCCGGGCGGACAGCTCTAGGAAGAGTCTTGGTGGTTCCAAAACTTCTTCCATTTAAGAATGATGGAGGCCACTGTGTTCTTGGGGACCTTCAATGCTGCAGACATGTTTTGGTACCCTTCCCCAGATCTGTGTCTCGATACAATCCTGTCTCGGAGAACTACGGTCAATTCCTTCGACCTCATGGCTTGGTTTTTGCTCTGACATGCAATGTCAACTGTGGGATGTTATATAGACAGATGTGTGCCTTTTCAAACCATGTCCAATCAATTGAATTTATCTCAGGTGGAGTCCAATCAAGTTGTAGAAACATCTCAAGGAAAATCAATCAATCAATTTTATTTTATATAGCCCTTCTTACATCAGCTAATATCTCGAAGTGCTGTACAGAAACCCAGCCTAAAACCCCAAACAGCTAGTAATGCAGGTGTAGAAGCACGGTGGCTAGGAAAAACTCCCTAGAAAGGCGAAAACCTAGGAAGAAACCTAGAGAGGAACCAGGCTATGAGGGGTGGCCAGTCCTCTTCTGGCTGTGCCGGGTGGAGATTATAACAGAACCATGCCAAGATGTTCAAAAATGTTCATAAGTGACAAGCATGGTCAAATAATAATCAGGAATAAATCTCAGTTGGCTTTTCATAGCCGATCATTAAGAGTTGAAAACAGCAGGTCTGGGACAGGTAGGGGTTCCATAACCGCAGGCAGAACAGTTGAAACTGGAATAGCAGCAAGGCCAGGCGGACTGGGGACAGCAAGGAGTCACCACGGCCGGTAGTCCCGACGTATGGTCCTAGGGCTCAGGTCTCTCAGTTGGCTTTTCATAGCCGATCATTAAGAGTTGAAAACAGCAGGTCTGGGACAGGTAGGGGTTTCGTAACCGCAGGCAGAACAGTTGAAACTGGAATAGCAGCAAGGCCAGGCGGACTGGGGACAGCAAGGTGTCATCATGCCCGGTAGTCCTGACGTATGGTCCTAGGGCTCAGGTTCTCAGAGAGAAAGAGAGAATTAGAGAGAGCATACTTAAATTCACACAGGACACTGGATAAGACAGGAGAAGTACTCCAGGTATAACCAACTAACCCCAGCCCCCCGACACATAAACTACTGCAGCATAAATACTGGAGGCTGAGACAGGAGCGGTCCGGAGACACTGTGGCCCCATCCGAAGAAACCCCCGGACAGGGCCAAACAGGAAGGATATAACCCCACCCACTCTGCCAAAGCACAGCCCCCGCACCACCAGAGGGATATCCTCAACCACCAACTTACAATCCTGAGACAAGGCCGAGTATAGCCCACAGAGGTCTCCACCACAGCACAAACCAAGGGGGGGCGCCAACCCAGACAGGAAGATCACGTCAGTAACTCAACCCACTCAAGTGACGCACCCCTCCTAGGGACGGCATGAAAGAGCACCAGCAAGCCAGTGACTCAGCCCCTGTAACAGGGTTAGAGGCAGAGAACCCCAGTGGAGAGGGGGGTTCTCTGCCTCTAAAATCAATGGAAACAGGATGGACATGAGAAAATGTTTGAGATTTATAGCAAAGGGTCTGGAATATATAACAGGTATCTGTTTTTTATTTCTAATACATTTGCAAAAATGTCTAAACCTGTTTTCGTTTTGTCATTATGGGGTATTGTGTGTAGATTAATGAGGGAATTTTTATTTTTTTAATCAATTTTACAATAAGGCTGTAACGTATTTTCTTGTTGAAAAAGTCAAGGGGTCTGAATACTTTCAGAATGGACTGTATAGACACTAACTATTTCACTTTAAACAGTTTGTTATATTTATGCACAAGAGAAGATGTTGCCCAGCACAAACATGATTTTCCATTACATATTTGTAATTTAGCAGATGCTCTTATCCAGAGCGACTTTTAGGACCAATTGGGGTTAATTGCATTGCTCAAGGCCACAATGACAGATTTTTGACCTAGTTGGCTCACGATTCAAACCAGCGACCTTTCAGTTACTGGCCCAACACTCTTAACCGCTAGGCTACCTGCCGCCAGATCAATTAACTTCAATACAGTTATTCAAATACATTCATCATCAATTACTAAAATAATTAATCTGGTATTAAAAGACAATTTCATAAACACAAGTAGTCGATTCATAGCCTGTTCATCATTAAACAAAAGTTGTTTAGTAATAAAAAATAATCCACCCAAACTAATGCTGAAAACTGATCATCACACATCTTTATCTGATGTACACTGAGTCCACAAAACATTAGGAACACCTTCCTAATATTGAGTTGCAACCCCCTTTGAGTTTGAGTTGATTTATTCTTGCTCACCGATAAAACGGAATAAATGCAGAATTTACATGACTAATAACTACAAAACACTAGTTTTAAAATACATAACACAATACGTGACATAAGTAGAATACAGAACGCTTGATGGAAATTGAAATATTAAAATGTGATTTTAAAAAAAGATTTTGGGAGTTATTATGCAGTCTGATAGCAGTGGGTAGAGTGGCGTTTCGCAGGCGGTTTGTACGGGCAGTTAGACAGGACAGTTTGTGGCTGTTTCTCAGGAGCCTGTTGGTGCAGTTACCTCTTCTTGGAGGGAGCAGGTCATTCAGTGGATGGTCAAGAGTGTGCATGTCCTTCACCAGGTGCACTGCAGCCTGTTCCTGCCTGCTCTGCAGTGACGGGAGCTGTGGTTGGACTGCTCCACCTCTGGAGATGATCCTCAAGGCCCTCCAACTAACAGCACTCCACCGTATTCCAGACAAGGCCTGGCCAGTATAGTATAGACTGTGACCAGATCTTCAGTAGGACATTACTGGCAAGAAATGTCAAAAAGGCGTTTTGAGGCCTTTCTCACTGACTACTCCACGTGTCACTACTGAGGTTAGAGTCTAGATGAAAACCCAGATACTTGGTTGTTGTTACCACTGGTACTTCCTGTCCTACTAGGATTAGTGGTGCAGGTTGTGGATGGTCTCTAGAAAAACATATCTGAATTTCCACAGACTTTTTCCCATTCAGGACCATGTTGTTGGATGTGGCCCACTCTTCCAGCTGCTGTATCTCCAAGCCCATGGAAGTGTCCTCTTGGATGCTGGTTAATGGTATGGCTCGGGACAGCCCTACATCGTCTGCATACCCAGTGTCCAGAGTGTCACTGAAGACAACTTTTCGGGTGGACATGTGAAGGAGAAACAGATATGGTGAAACCACGTCACCTTGTGGCACACCAGAGGTGACCTCTGACCAAGGGCTAAATGTGCCAGTTGCCATCACCCTCTGCCCTCTTTCGGTGGTGTAGCTGTGGAGCCAGGCTAGTAACCTTGGACACAGTTCAATGTCAGACAGATGTTGCAGGAACTTTGCGTGATCTACTCGATCAAAGGCTTTGGACACATCAGCCCGTAACACTCTCACCATTGTTGGTTTTATGAAGTCTGTAGCTGTCAGCCAGTAGTGTGTGGCTTTCACAAGGGCGGTAGTAGTGCTGGACTTTGGGAGGTAGTCATACTGATTCGTGCACTCAGATAAAACTGTCCCCTGCCAGTAGGAGGTGTTAACAATGTGTTTGATGACAGGGGCTAGATCTTCTGCATGCTCTTTTAGTAGCCAGGCTGGAATGCCATCAGGCCCACATGCTTTACGTGGGCTGAGTCTGTTCAGAGCTTGCTTTAACTGGCCAATGCTGCACAGCTCAACCTGTCTTGTAGACATGGGCAGGGGGAAGATGGTAAGAGGTGTGGTGCTTGTCCATGCCTCAGCAAAGAAGCCATTCAAAACATCAGCCACGTCGTCGTCTTCAATTCTCTCAACCTGTATTCTCCCTCCTGATGTTTTCTTTGGTTCCAGTCCATTGTTAATGAAGTCCCACCATTCCTTAGGGTTTTTGTTCTTTAGGTCCTGGTTTTCAGTTTTGTAGTAGCTTGTCTTTGCTTCCTTGATAAGCATTTGCACTGTGTTTCTGTATTTTCTCCATGTCATAGTTTCTCCCCATCTGTTGAAAATATTCTGTATTTTCCTGATGGCAGCCTTTATTCTTTCAGTCATCCAGGGCTTGTCCAGTGTTGTTGTTGTTTTCTTATTTCTTATTGGCATGTATACATCAAGTGCAGTTTGAATGCAGGAGTTGAACGTCTCCTCCTTTGCGTCGATGCTCTCCACCTCATATATGGCAGACCAGTCAGTACTGGCCATACATCGTGCAAAGGTATCCTTTCTGTTCTGGGTTACCAGATGTCCTTTTTTCCCCTGCACCTCTCTTCTCCCTCCTGATGTTGTGTTTGGAGAGAACAGCAGACATTTGTGATGACTGGATCCGAGAGGAGCAAGGACAGTGGATTGTGTTGATCAGATCTAGGATGAGAGTCCCCTCTGTGGTCTTGTCTTTGACCATTTGTTTCATGTCTGGATGGGAGTTTGTCAGCATCTTGATGGGCAGTTGATTAAAGTCTCCACACAGGATGAGACCCATTTGAGGAGAGGACATCCTGATCACATGGAAAGTGATTATGAGATAATCCAGTGTTCTGCTGCAGTGTTTTGTCATGTGCCCATGGTGGATGTTAGAGCACTCCACTACCAGAGATGAAACTGAGCTGGGGTGTTGTTTAGGACGGAGCTGAAGACACTCAAACTCTTCTTTCTCTAGGTCAGTTATTCTTCTCTTTGCCTGCATACTGTGATTCGCATACATAGCCACGCCCCCTCCTCGCATCCCCTCTCTGGACCTGTCATTTCTGAACAGCTGATAGTCTTTGTCATCAGAACAGCCTCAATTCGTCAGGGCATGGACTCTACAAGGTGTCGAAAGCGTTCCACTGGGATGCTGGCCCATGTTGACTGCAATGCTTCCCACAGTTGTGTCAAGTTGACTGGCAGTGGATTCCTACTCCGAATAGCTCGTTCCATCTCCTACAACAGATGCACAATTGGATTGAGATCTGGTGACTCGGAAGGCCACTGCAGTAACCTGAAATCACTGTCAAATTCGTGGAATCATTCCTGGACAAGCCTTGTGGCATGGGGCATAAAATCTATTTGCAGATGGATAACTGCTGCAATGAAGGGATGCACCTGATTGGCAATGATGTTTAGATATCCTGTGGCATTCAAACGTTGCTCCACTTTTATCAAGGGGCCCAATACGTGCCATAAAAACACACCCCCACCACCATCCTGCAATGCTGACACACGGCATGGATGCATGTACTCGGGGTTTCCTCCATACCCTAGTCCTCCCATCCAAGGTCCTCTCAATATCTTTACAATAGAAGCTATCTAAGCACAGCAAAACTGACCAGGTGAACACTGATCAGTAAAGTCAAGACAGGCTAACATTCTACAACACTCCCTTTCCTCTGCACAGTTCTCTCACAGTGAGAAACAATAGGATTACAATAGAGTGTTCTATGCTTTCTTCATTTGATCCAATCCACTACCACTTCTTATGTATATGTTGTCTTTTTAAAACGGCCCAATCTGTAGAATCTCATCTCACAGTCAGTGCAGTGATAAGTCTTCTCTCCAGTGTGTAACCGTTGGTGTGTTTTTACGTTGCCCAATCAGGAGAATTTCTTGCCGCATTAAGAGCAGTAGTAAGGCTTCTCTCCTGTGGGTGTTCTCTGATGGCCTTTTAGCTTAGCTGTTGTTTTTAGATCAGTGGTAAGGCTTCTCTCCTTTATGTTTACCTTGGTGTCTTTTTAAATGGCCCATTTGAGAGAAATTCGTCCCACATTCAGAGCAGGAGTAAGGCTTCTCTCCTGTGTGTGTTCTCTGATGACCTTTTAGCTCAGTTGATGTTTTGAAGCACTTTACACAGTCAGAGCAGGAGTAAGGCTTCTCTCCTGTGTGTATTCTTTGATGAATTTTTAGCTCAGTTGATGTTTTGAAGCACTTTACACAGTCAAGGCAGGAGTAAGGCTTCTCTCCTGTGTGTGTTCTCTGATGAACTTTTAGCTCAGTTGATGTAGTAAAGCATTTGACACAGTCAGAGCAGGAGTAAGGCTTCTCTCCTGTATGTATACGTTCATGTTGTTTTAAGTGGCCCAGTCGAGAGAAACTCTTCCCACAGTCAAGGCAGGAGTAAGGCTTCTCTCCTGTGTGTGTTCTCTGATGAACTTTAAGCTCATTTGATGTTGTGTAGCATTTTACACAGTCAGAGCAGAAGTATGGCTTTCGTCCTGTATGTTGAGGTTCATGTTGTTTTAAATGGCCCTGTTGAGAGAAACTTGCCCCACATTCAGAGCAGGAATAAGGCTTCTCTCCTGTGTGTATACGTTCATGTATTTTTAAGTTGCCCAGTTGGGAGAAACTTGCCCCACAGTCAGAGCAGGAGTAAGGCTTCTCTCCTGAGTGTATCCGTTGGTGTGATTTTTAGCTTTCCTGTTTAGAGAAATTCTTCCCACAGTCAGAGCAGGAGTAAGGCTTCTCTCCTGTGTGTGTTCTCCGATGAAGTTTTAGCTCAGTTGATGTTTTGAAGCACTTTACACAGTCAGAGCAGGAATAAGGCTTCTCTCCTGTGTGTGTTCTCTGATGAACTTTTAGCTCAGTTGATGTTCTGAAGCACTTTACACAGTCAGAGCAGGAATAAGGCTTCTCTCCTGTGTGTGTTCTCTGATGAACCTTTAGCTCAGTTGATGTTTTGAAGCACTTTACACAGTCAGAGCAGGAGTAAGGCTTCTCTCCTGTGTGTGTTCTCTGATGAACTTTTAGCTCAGTTGATGTTTTGAAGCACTTTACACAGTCAGAGCAGGAGTAAGGCTTCTCTCCTGTATGTATAGGTTCATGTTGTTTTAAGTGGTCCAGTCGAGAGAAACTCTTCCCACAGTACGAGCAAGAGTAAGGCTTCTCTCCTGTGTGTGTTCTCTGATGAACCTTTAGCTCAGTTGATGTTTTGAAGCATTTTACACAGTCAGAGCAGGAGTAAGGCTTCTCTCCTGTATGTATACGTTCATGTGTTTTTAAGTGGCCCAGTTGAGAGAAACTCTTTCCACAGTCCGAGCAGGAGTAAGACTTCTCTCCTGTGTGAACTTTCTGATGAATTGTCAGAGCCTTTGATGTTGTGAAATTCTTCGCACAGTCAGTACAGGAATACATATTCTCTCCTGTGTGTATTTGTAGGTGTAGTTCTAACTTTGATAGAATTGAGAAACTCTCCTCACAATGTGAGCAATGGTGAGACCTCTTAGCTCTGTGATCTTCCTGCTGTTGCTCTCTGGATGTAGAGAATGTCTCAACATGGTCTCCTGTGTGAACAACATCAGAAGAACCAGTCAGTTGGTGTGATATACATGTCAATCAAATGTATTTTATGAAGCCCTTTTTACATCAGAAGTTGTCACAAAGTGCTTTATAGAAACCCAGCCTAAAACCCCAAAGAGCAAGCAATGCAGATGTAGAAGCCATATCATCCTCCACTCACTATCACAAGGGTTAGTGTCATCCTCCACTCACTATCACAAGGGTTAGTAACTACACAGACTCATTTAATAGACTTTAAAACACTGGCAGTTTGTCTACTTCACTTCTTTAGTCTACTCTCTGAGCACTCCAGACAGCCCAGTGAATAAAACACATGTATAGATAGATAGAACCTGCTCTTACCATGAGAAACAGATTTCCCAATCTTCTCCTCCTCTTCTTCATCTTTAATGTTGACATTCAACTCCAGTGTTTGACTGCAGTCTTCCAGCTTCACTGATGCCATCTCTAGATCCTGCGGTGCAAACTGGGCTCCACTGTCGCAATCCGGACCCAGTGACTGTAGGTTTGGACTCAGTGTGGAAGGAGAGAGGCAGGCTGGGTTTGTTCTCACTATTGATGTTACCGGCCTCAGATTTAATTCTAGTTGTCCTGTAGTAACAATGAGAAACAGACACATAAAGTTATTGTCTTCACAATTCTGGCACTTTCTTTATTCTCTAAAAATATATTATATTTCTTCTTGTTAAATTATCTAATTCAGTGCTTGACTTGGACTGAAATAGGTGCCGGTACTGTTTATATTTAGGTGCAGGAGCTCCACAATACTGTTGAGCTAATATTCTATAAGAGGAACATGAGCTCAAGCACTAGATATTTGAGGTGCCGGTACTTAACCTATAGCAGATTTTCCCAAATTCACATACAGTACCATTTAAAAGTTTTAGAACACCTAATCAATCCAGGGTTTTTCTTTATTTTTACTACACTGCTCAAAAGAATAAAGGGAACACTTAAACAACACAATGTAACTCCAAGTCAATCACACTTCTGTGAAATCAAACTGTCCACTTAGGAAGCAACACTGATTGACAATACATTTCACATGCTGTTGTGCAAATGGAATAAACAACAGGTGGAAATTATAGGCAATTAGCAAGACACCCCCAATAAAATGACTGGTTTTGCAGGTGGTGACCACATAGCACTTCTCAGTTCCTATGCTTCCTGGCTGATGTTTTGGTCACTTTTGAATGCTGGTGGTGCTTTCACTCTAGTGGTAGCATGAGACGGAGTCTACAACCCACACAAGTGGCTCAGGTAGTGCAGCTCATCCAGGATGGCACATCAATGCGAGCTGTGGCAAGAAGGTTTGCTATGTCTGTCAGCGTAGTGTCCAGAGCATGGAGGCGCTACCAGGAGACAGGCCAGTACATCAGGAGACGTGGAGGAGGCCGTAGGAGGGCAACAACCCAGCAGCAGGACTGCTACCTCCGCCTTTGTGCAAGGAGGAGCAGGAGGAGCACTGCCAGAGCCCTGCAAAATGACCTCCAGCAGGCCACAAATGTGCATGTGTCTGCTCAAACGGTCAGAAACAGACTCCATGAGGGTGGTATGAGGGCCCGACGTCCACAGGTGGGGGTTGTGCTTACAGCCCAACACCGTGCAGGACGTTTGGCATTTGCCAGAGAACACCAAGATTGGCAAATTCGCCACTGGCGCCCTGTGCTCATCACAGATGAAAGCAGGTTCACACTGAGCACATGTGACAGACGTGACAGAGTCTGGAGACGCTGTGGAGAACGTTCTGCTGCCTGCAACATCCTCCAGCATGACCGGTTTGGCGGTGGGTCAGTCATGGTGTGGGGTGGCATTTCTTTGGGGGGCCGCACAGCCCTCCATGTGCTCGCCAGAGGTAGCCTGACTTCCATTAGGTACCGAGATGAGATCCTCAAACCCCTTGTGAGACCATATGCTGGTGCGGTTGGCCCTGGGTTCCTCCTAATGCAAGACAATGCTAGACCTCATGTGGCTGGAGTGTGTCAGCAGTTCCTGCAAGAGGAAGGCATTGATGCTATGGACTAGCCCGCCCGTTCCCCATTTTTGTGTTATTTTGTTGTCAGCACATTCAACTATGTAAAGAAAAAAGTATTTAATAAGATTATTTCATTCATTCAGATCTAGGATGTGTTATTTTAGTGTTCCCTTTGTTGCAAATGTTTCTTAAAATCACGTAATTTTGAAGGAACGCAAAGTCGAACTGAGTTATTGCACACGAGCGCTTCACAGAGGAGGCGTTCCCTAACAGAAATATGCAGATGTGTGCTAGAACACGCCAATAGGATCTCGCTAGCTCGTGCTTGGCTCTGCCTACTATGACTCATCTGTTCCCATTGGAAACAACCAGCTGTGGTCTATCTTGGTTTAGTTATAAAAAAATCATTTGTGCAACCGTCCGTGCGTTCAGGGATGCTTGGGATGGCCCTACCCCATTATATGAGAAGGGCGGTGCTTAATTTGAGCTGGATCCTCCGGTACCTCTCAGTTTTGTAGTCTATGGTTCCGGAACCCATTTGCCAGAATCAGGTAGCCTACCTCTTGTGGGAAGAAAAATTATTTCCACTGTTTGCAATGTAAAAAATCCTAATAAAAGCAATCAGCGTAATTACATTTAGATTCTTCTGTAATTGTCATGCCCCCTAAAAAAACGTCATGTGAAAACGTGCATGATATTCTAAGAATTGGTTAATGTTGGGCCGTCTTGGGTTTATGGTTTGCGCAACATTGTAGCCTAGACCAAGGCGTGGCCATTGCTGTGGTGAGAGAGAGAAGCACGCCTGTATCTCTCACAGAAATACAATGACATTCACTTTCTATGATCTCTCTCCCTCTCTGTGCTGTTATAGACATAAGCCGGCAACTCTCTTCTCTCCAGCATTGCACTTCATCATTTATCTCCTAATAGAATAATAGCTGTGGGAAGTGTGCTGGAGGTGCTGCAGCACTCTGCAGTCTGTTCAGAAAGAAATTAAATAATTCCCAATACTACACCAGGAGTAAGACTAGAACTTCGCCACAGAGGATCCATAGCTAATTTTAAAAAATAGCCTAGCTGTGGATTGTGTGTAGCCAAATCACAAGGCACGCCTAACGTGTGGCAAATCTGTCAGTTAACAGCATGCAGCCAAAATAGGCCTTTCGCAAATATTTCTAATACAATCGCTGGAAAACATAGCTGGTAAAGCAAATGGATCCTGTTGAAAATAAAATACTAATGTCTGTATGTTCCCAAGTTATCAACTTCCAAATAGGCCTATTGAGCGAACAGCATTGTTTAAAAAAGTAAAGCAAGAGAGAGATAAGCTTTTGGCCGGAGAGTGAGCTGCACATCATTGGGTGAGTCAGTGAAACTGGAAAGCTTTTTTAGGACTATATCTTCCTCCTCATATTGTACAATGTGTTTCTCTGCACACTTAGGGGCCTCGGCTATTGATGGATTCAAGACAAGGTCGTTTTTATTGATCTCAGATTCTCAGTGTCAAAGTAGCCTGTCATTTGTGAGGTATAGAAAACGTATTGGTGGTTCCAAACTTCTTCCATTTAAGAATGATGGAGGCCTTTTGATCATATCCTTGGACTAAAATGATTGACACTCAGGTGCAAGCCTAACATCATGTGCAAAGGGCCTTTGGGTAACATAGCACATATTCAATGATATCTATTTTTCTCACGTAGGCTGTTCATTTCTGATCTTTGATACTTTTTTTGGTTTATAAACGTATCATGGTATACTACATTAACGCTATACGTATGGGCCATATTGTTACTTGGTAGCTACTAGCAACAGACCCTGTGTTGTGGATCATCTACCACTATTTTGGACGGTCCGAACTGTAACGTTAACTTTAGTCTCAGGCTTCACTAACTAGCGTTACTGTTTTAGGTGGAGCTATTCTTTGCTACTTTTCAAACAAATACTACGTGATATTTCACATATCATCTTGCTAAAAAGGCCTTTTGTTGTGATATTTCACACAACATCTTGCAAGATAGGCCTTTTGTTTTGATTGTGAGAAGTAATGGCAGAGAGAAGGCAGGAGACACTTTGTTTTGTTTTGCGTCGCTTAGGTTAGACTGCTCTCTTTAATGGATCAGTCGTCCACCAAGCTACACTCTAAGATCAGGGGGAGGTGGGAGAGGAAGCGTTGGTTGTCTCGGTTAGGGAGACAGTGGAATGGGGTTCAGTGTTTTACTGTTAGGAAATATCTATGTTTGTTTCAACAGATCTTTACATATTTTCCTCACTACAAAATATTAATGCGGTCTTTGTGGTTACTAAACATATTTTAGATATGTCTTTATGCTATAGCTTATTCCATGTTTACATCTTTGGTTAAATGACTTCAAATGCTAAACTTAAATGTACTTTGTGGAATGTCCGTGGAGTTTGTAAACTATCCAAGCTTAAAACAGGTTATTACTAGGCTTAAACAACTTCATTCATCTATTGTGTTCCTACAAGAAACTCACCTGTTGAAGGATGAGCTACTTAAAGTATGCAGGAGATGGCAAGGGCAAGTAGTAGCATCCTGTTTCTCCTCTCAATCTCATGGTGTTATGGTTTTAATTCACTAATCTGTTCCGTTTCAAGTGGATACTATTATAACTGATACAGCTGGTAGATACATTTAGATACAGGGAACTCTTTTGAATGAGCATATTAATCTGGTTAATGTTTATGGTCCTAATGATGATCATCCCAAATTCTTTGAGAATGTATTTCTATTGATAGCCTCCATTCCTGGTAAGGTCCTAATGGCAGGGGACTTTAATTGCACTATTGATCCTCATCTAGATAGCTCCTCTGGTTTAGACACTTCCCACTCGCAGAGTAGAAAGAAATTACAGCATTTCATTATGGACTTAAATCTATGTGAACGTTGGAGGACTCAGAACCCGAGTAAAAGGGAGTATTCATGTTACTCGTCAACATTTAAATAATATTCTCATGTAGACTACTTTTTAGTTTCCTGCTCATTGCTTCCCAATGTAGCAGGAAGTGGATATGATACTTTTGATTGAATGACCATTCCCTTGTGTGATTATTCTATAGGGATACAAAACTAGTAAAAGGATCCTCTAGATGGCATTTGCATCCCAGATGGTTACAGGACCCAGACTTCTTACATTACATTGGAGTGCATATAGATGTTTAATTGACATTGAACACTGACCAAACGTCAGCGAGTACCAGATGGGAGGCTTTCAAAGCACATATTTGGGGGCAAATTATACGTTTTACCAGTTTCAAATAAAATAAAATCAGAAAATGAGAGACGGAGAGCAAAATGAGAGAATTGGAGAGGGAAGCTTTTTTGGATAACTCAGTAGAAGTAAACAAGGAATGATTTGGTCTTAAAGCTCAGTATGAAGAACTTCCCACCTCTAAGGCTGCAAACAGCTTAACTAGGCTGAAACAGTCCTATGATCAAGGTGAAAAACCTGGTAAATTGCTGGCCTGGCACATTAAGAAGTAAAATTCAGCCTTTAATGCAATTCATAATTTACAAGGACAATTATCAATGGATCCTGTAGAAATAAACCAAAATTGGATCTGGAAAAGGAATTGGATGATGTTGAAATATCTGATGCTATTTTCAATATGAAGGGAGGTAAAGCAGAAGGTCCAGATGGGCTCCCAATAGATATTTAAGGACAAACTTCTAGGTCCACTTTTGGATATGTACAGTGCATTAGGAAAGTATTCAGACCCCTTGACATTTTCCACAATTTGTTACGTTACAGCCTTAATCTGAAATTGATTAAATAAAAAAAATCCTCATCAATCTACACACAATACCTCATAATGACAAAGTGAAAAGAGGTTCTTAGACATTTTTGCAAATGTATTAAAAATAAAACAGCAGAAATACCTTGTTTACATAAGTATTCACACCCTTTGCTATGAGACTCGAAATTGAGCTCAGGTGGATACTGTTTCCATTGATCATCCTTGAGATGTTTCTAAAACTTAATTGGTGTCCAACTGTGGTAAATTCAATTGATTGGAGATGATTTGGAAAGTCACACAACTGTCTATATAAGTGACCAAGAACATGATGGTCACTCTGACAGAGCTCCAGAGTTCCTCTATGGAAATGTGAGAACCTTCCAGAAGGACAACCATCTCTTCAGCACTCCACCAATCAGGCCTTTATGGTAGAGTGGCCAGACGGAAGCCACTCCTCAGCAAAAGGCACATGACAGCCCTCTTGGAGTTTGCCAAAAGGCACCTAAAGGACTCGGACCATGAGAAACAAGATACTCTGGTCTGATGAAACCAAGATTGAACTTCTTGGCCTGAATGCCAAGCATCACGTCTGGAGGAAACCTGGCATCATCCTTATGGTGAAGCATGGTGGTGGAAGGGAATGCGGGGATGTTGTTCAGCGGCAGGGACTGGGAGCCTAGTCAGGATAGAGGGAAAGATGATTGGAGCAAAGTACAGAGAGATCCTTGATGAAAACCTCCTCCAGTGCGCTCAGGACCTCAAGACCGGGGCGAAGGTTCACCTTCCAACAGGACAACGACCCTAAGCACACAGCCAAGACAACGCAGGAGTGGCTTCGGGACAAGTCTCTGAATGTCCTTGAGTGGCCCAGCCAGAGCCGGGACTTAAACAAAATCGAACATCTCTGGAGACCTGAAAATAGCTGTGCAGCGACGCACCCCATCCAACCTGACAGAGCTTGAGAGGATCTGCAGAGAGGAATGGGAGAAACTCCCCAAATACAGGTGTGCCAAGCTTGTAGCGTCATACCCATTAAGACTTTAGCTGCAATCACTGCCAAAGGTGCTTAAACAAAGTACTGAGTAAAGGGTCTGAATACTTATGTAAATGTGATTGTTCAGTTGTTGTTGTTTTTTGCTTTGTCATCATGGGGTATTGTGTGTAGATTGATGAGGGAAAAAAACAATTTAATACATTTTACAATAAGGCTGTAACGTAACAAAATGTCGAAAAAGTCAAGGGGTCTGAATACTATAGACGATTTTCAAGTACATATGTTGTAGAATTAAACACCTATATGCCTTAAAATGTTTATGGATTGAGAACCAGTTGAAGGGATAATACAGAGCAGAGACATTTATGTGTTTTTCATAAACTCCCTGCAGCTGGTCTGGGTATGTCAATGACATGTGATGGAGATGCAACTCCTCGTGGAGGCTGTGGGGAGATTGGAGTAACAATGGAACTAGTGTTATCATTTGTTTGTGCTTATGACCTTATGACCTGACACATGGCCACATGCACATAATCTCAAGGGCCAGGGAGGATGGTAAATGATAAATGCTTAGATGTATGTGGTTGAGAATGGGTTATGTTTAAGGATTAATTTATATGTTTTATAATGTGTTATGAAATGATAAAGGTAAAACAGAATGAACATGATTGATACTTTGTCCTCCAGATGCCTGGATAGTGAATATAGTCAATACAGAGTGTGATTGATACTTTGTCCTCCAGATGCCTGGATAGTGAATATAGTCAATACAGAGTGTGATTGATACTTTGTACTCCAGATGCCTGGATAGTGAATATAGTCAATACAGAGTGTGATTGTTCTTTAACGTACGTATGTATATCATCTTTAGAGTCACGCCACTAATAAGAGACAGAAGCCCCACTTAGAGAAATCAGGACCCTTGAGATTATGTGCATGTGGCTATGTGTCAGGTCATAAGCACAAACAAATGATAACACTAGTTCCATTGTTACTCCAATCTCCACACAGCCATCACGAGGCGTTGTATCTGCATCACATGTCATTGACATACCCAGACCAGCTGCAGGGAGTTATCAAAAGCATAGAGTTTGCACTAAAGAAATGTCTCTGCTCTGTTTTAACCCTTCAACTGGTTCTCAATCCATAAGCATTTAAGGCATATAGTGGTTTTGCTTTGTCATTAAGGGGTATTGTGAGTAGATTGATGAGGGAAAAAAACTATTTAATCAATTCTACAACAAGGCTGTAACGTAACAAAATGTCGAAAAAGTCAAGGGGTCTGAATACTTTCCGAATGCACTGTATATAGACAGGTGTGTGCCTTTCCAAATCATGTCCAACAAACTTAATTAGATAGAACCTGCTCTTACCATGAGAAACAGATTTCCCAATCTTCTCCTCCTCTTCTTCATCTTTAATGTTGACATTCAGCTCCAGTGTTTGACTGCAGTCTTCCAGCTTCACTGATGCCATCTCTGGATCCTGCAGTAAACTGGGCTCCACTGTCACAATCAGGACCCAGTGACTGTAGGTTTGGACTCAGTGTGGAAGGAGAGAGGCAGGCTGGGTTTTGTCCTCACTGTTGATGTTACCGGCCTCAGACTTACCTGAATCGGCCAGTAGTAATAAAGAGAAACAGATACAAAAAGTTATTGTCTTGACAGTTCTGGCACTTTCTTTATACTCTAAAAATATTTTCACTTTTTTCTTGTTCAATTATCTAATTCAGTGCTTGAATTGGACTGAAATAGGTGCTAATACTCATTTTGGGTGCCGGTACTGTTTATATTAAAGTGCAGGAGCTCCACAATACTTTTGAGCTAATACCTAACCTATAGTAGATGAATGCATAAATGACTCAAAATCCATTTAGTACAAGGTTACAGTTTGTTTTAGACAGCACTATGTGCTAATTTCCTTAAACCTTGTCTTCACTGTATTACTTCAATCAAAAACCAATTGTATTTCCTGTTCACACCATAGCAACATTTATTGATAAAGACAGAAACAACAGAATGTGTCTGAATATTAGTACACATGTAGAAAACTGATAATCATTACATTCAGCTTCAAAACAGTAGTGCGACCGTGAAATTGTCTCTATCTGATGCACCCGCACTGTCCTCACTGAAGTCCGTTGACGCTGACCGAGAGGGCTCCGCCATTTTACCAGCTTGGGAATTTTACACAAAACCAATAATATGCTAAACGAACACAGAAATCTCAAATAAATTGATTATTTATGAAATTACCATGAGAAAATTATGTACATTCACTCAGACAAACCCAAAGTCTCTAGCTATGTGACTTGTAAAATAGTTTTTATCACATTCTTCACTTGGTTTGACACAAAAATAACACATCAAACATTTACCAAACGTGATAATACCTTAACGGATGTGTTACCTAGCATGGTATGACATGTTCTTTCGACATTAGAAAGTTTAAACGTGCTATTACATACCTCTAGTAATAAATAGAAACGGACACAAAGGTTATCTTCTTGACTGCACAGTTCTGGCGCTTTCTTTATTGTGAAGAATGGTGCCCGCCTGCCCGGAACTTCCTGTTCCCCCACTACTAACGGTCCGTGCATTCCGAGATCAGATTACAACATTTCATTAAATTACTTTAAAAAGTGTAAACTGTAGCAATTTATTTCCCTTTATAGTTTATTAGGCTAAGCATGACCTACATCAAAATAATTTATCGAGGGTTGGAACCGGTTCAGGGAACAGAACTGAAAAATAACGTTAAAAAGAACCGGAAACTAAAGTGTTCTATACTTTTCAGGAACAGCAGTTATTTTAAAAGCATGGGATCCAGGTAATAACCTTATTTTACTTTCCGGGTATTTTTCTCCAGTCCCACAAAATCGCAACAAAGCTCACTGTAGAAACGTATTCCAGTTTCTGCCTGCCAGCTGGAATGGAAACCTTTGCCAGTGGGTGTTCGTGTGGAAACTACCTGCTCCTCCCCTCTGAAGCATAGGTTACTGTATCCTACTGACAACGTTACAAGCATGATTCAGAAATTAGGGAGATATGTTTAATTTGAGAAGAATGGATGAACTTTTTCAATGCTAGTTAAGGATACTATAGTCACCACGTTTCACATTGGATTTATTAACGACAAAAAGGTACGACCTGTTTTTAATTCTAGTGCTGCACTGCACAAACAAGGTTGTTAGCTAGCTAGCTAACATCTGCTCTGTTCCAAGGTTAAACCAACTCTGAAGTTCAAAGACATTCAAAGTTCCTCCATAGAAGCCGCTCCTCCGTAGGTATAATTCTGTCGGCCTATTTCAGATAATGCAGGTCATAACACGATGACCAGCTCTTCAATGCAAGCTTTCTCTATCCTCTAATGAGCTCTCCACACCCGCAAAATGTCGCACCTTACACTGTGATTGGCAGCAGTTTGCTCTGAATGATTTTCCTATACAGATACTCTGTGGTTGTCACGACAATTTTGTTATCTCAATGGTTGAAGTCAAACACTTCTTAAAAATTTGAATAATTCCCAGAGGTATAAATCTCTAGTTTAAATAAATTAAACAGACCCCTTACTGCAATGGTCATTCTTTATTCATTGAGAGCGCTCTGAAAATCATACAATGCACAACGTTTTGTATACCTCTACTACGCCCCTAAGTGGGCCAATGTGAAAGCTCCTAGCCCATATTTAGGCAACTGTCATATTTCTCTGTTAGCTTGCACAGCAACCTATTGTTTCTTCCTGGATCTATTTCACACTGGTTTCAGAAGACACAAATACTCTGTTGCTGGGCAAATATGCATCTTATACAGGCACATACGGTGGGGACATGCTTCTCAGTGTCTAGTTTCACATCCTGTTTTCTGTTATTGGTTTCACAGTTGCATTCTGCTTGCATAGATATAACAATAAGCCAAAGCCCTTGTTTTACTTCTAACTAAGCTAAACACATTATCAGATTGTAGTTTTATGATTCTAACACATTTCACAAAGAATCGGAGTGTAATAATTAGTCATTACCAAATTATTCTATCAGTGGTGTACTAGTGTATTTATTCTCCCACTTGGATGTCACTTCCACAAGCTTTAAATTGAGGGCCAGGTTGTCAGGATGGGTAATGTACTGTACACATTAAGTACAAGTACTCCTAAAGATACACTTCATTTTAACTAGCTAAATCCTGTGTAACAACTAGTAATTACATTGTACTTGGCTAACATTACATGTACTATGCTTTGAAATAGGGTCTTATTCTTCATCTGGGACTTGTATTTATTATGGATCCCCTTTAGCTGCTGCCAAGGCAGCAGCTACACTTCCTGGGGTCCAGCAAAATTAAGGCAGTTCATACAATTTTAAAAACATTACAATACATTCACAGATTTCACAACACACTGTGTGCCCTCAGGCCCCTACTCCACCACTACCACATATCTACAGTACAAAAATCCATGTGTATGTGTGTGTATAGTGCGTATGTTATCGTGTGTGTGTGTGTGCATGTGTCTGCGCCTATGTTTGTGTTGCTTCACAGTCCCTGCTGTTCGATAAGGTGTTTTTTAAAATCTGTTTTTAAAATCTTATTTTACTACTTGCATCAGTTACTTGATGTGGAATACAGTTCCATGTAGTCATGGCTCTATGTAGTACCCCACAAGACATGCCACCAGAGGTCTCTTCACAGTCCCCAAGTCCAGAACAGACTATGAGAGATCAGTCTGTTCTGGACTTGGAGACTGTGAAGAGACCTCTGGTGGCATGTCTTGTAAGGTTCTGCATGGGTGACCGATCTGTGCGCCAGTAGCTCGAACAGACAGCTCGGTGCACCCAACATGTCAACACCTCCCATAAACACAAGTAGTGATGAAGTCAATCTCCCCTCCACTTTGAGCCATGAGAGATCGACATGCCCTGTTCTGAGCCAATTGCAATTTTCTTAAGTCCTTTTTTGTGGCACCTGACCACTCGACTGTACAGTAGTCCAGGTGTGACAAAACTAGGGCCTGTAGGACCTGCCTTGTTGATAGTGTGGTTAAGAAGGTAGAGCAGCGCTTTATTATGGACATATTTTTCCCCATCTTAGCTACTGTTGTATTCATATTTTTTGACCATGAAAGTTTAAAATCCAGGGTTACTCCACGCAGTTTAGTCACCTCAAATTGCTCAATTTCCACATTATTTATTACAAGATTTAGTTGAGGTTTAGGGTTTAGTGAATGATTTGTTCCAAATACAATGCTTTTAGTTTTAGAAATATTCTCACATTCTCATTTACAGCAACAACCTGGGAAATAGTTACAGTGGAGAGGATGGGGGATGAATGAGCCGATTGGAAGCTAGGGATGAGTAGGTGGCCATGATGGTATGAGGGCCAGATTGGGAATTCAGCCAGGACACTGGGGTTAACACCCCTACTCTTACGATAAGTGACATGGGATCTTTAGTGACCGCAGACAGTTAAGGCACCAGTTTAACTACCCATCCGAAAGGCGGCACACAGGGCAATGTCCCCAATCAATGCCCTGGGGCATTGGGGTGTTATTTTTCTTCCTGGTCCTCCCCTCTGCATGCCACACCCCCTCCCATTGTACTGTATGCATGAACACATTTGGAACAATGGCTGCCTAAAATGCTGTGGTTCTACTAACACAATAGGAAAGGTTGTGATAGACGTGGGCCATCACAGGTGAGTTCACAGCTCTTTCTGTTCATAAATGTCAATGACTCACCCTCAAATGGCCCATCAATACCAGAGCTCTACAAAACTATTTACGGTAACGCTTCCTTTTATGGGGTCCTTATTACAGTGTAATTACATGTAACTACACCGTAACAAGACTATTTACATAATCAACTGGACATTACAACAGCCTGAACCTCAATATAGTCCTGTGCATATATTGAGCTCTAACAATGGGGGATGGAAAGGGTCTGTTGAGATGAATACTATTGTGGTGTGAGAAAGGTAACACAATATTCTTCTCTGGTTCCATTCCCCAATAGTAAGTGGGTCATTGTTGATTTGTTGTGGTAATGCTGTCCCTGGACTTTGGTACCGTATAAGACACTTTAAAATGACACCACTTTTTTCCCCATTTTATTTCACTGTTATTTAATAAGAAACATATATATGTCCTTTATACTGCAAAACATATATTTGTATGCATTGTAGCAAATAATGGTGGCTAGCAAATTGGCTTGTCCCAATGGTGATGTGTAAAGGTGTAGTGACATGTTTTGACTAGATAATAGACATGTACATTATTTTGAATGCCATGAATTAAACAAAACCATTGTATTTTCTGTATAGATAAACCAAAAAACAATGGTTGACCAGCACAAATTCATGTAGAATGTTTATTTTTCATTACCAGATCAATTACGTTCATTACAGTTATCCAAATATATTTATCAGTGACAAAAATAATGAATCTAGTTTTAAAAGACAATTTAATAAACACATGTAGTCGTTTCATAGCCTGTGTATCATTAAACAAAAGTTATGTAGTAAAAAAGAATCCACCCAAAATAATGGTGAAAACTGATCATCACACCATCTCTATCTGATGCATGTGTCTATGAGCTCATTCCCACAGAATACTGCAGAGGGACAACTTGGTGTCAGAGAAAAACTTACTATATGTTACAAAAAAACATACCACTCAATTTAGTATGATACAGTATGTTATGTTACATTACATTGGCCTATGAATGTAATACGATTTCTAGGATGTATAGTATGTTACGAATTACAATTCGTTCAATATGTTACGAATTTGCGATATGTATGATATTTTACAAATTCCAATTTGTTGTTTTTAACATTAATTTACATGCTAAGTAGTATCATGTTAAGCTAACATGCAAAGTACACTACATATACAAAAGTATGTGGACACCACTTTAAAAATAGTGGATTTGGCTATTTCAGCCACACACGTTGCTGACAGGTGTATAAAATAGAGCACACAGCCATGCAATCTCCATAGACAAACACTGGCAGTAGAATGACCTTACTGAAGAGCTCAGTGACTTTCAATGTGGCATCGTCACAGGATGCCACTTTTCCAACAAGTCAGTTGGTCCAATTTCCGACCAACCCCCCTCCTTTTGTTTTTGCCTTATAGGGACATTTATAAATGTTTCAACTCCATGTTCATCATTTCCAGCACCACCCCAACATCAACATATGTGAAAATTGCAAGTTTCTATGTTTTGTACAAAAAAATATGGAGAAAATATAATTTCCAGTGACATTCTATATTCCCATCAGCATGAAACAGCAGGAAACGGGATTCATCAGACCAGGCTATGTTTTTCTATTTTTCCAGTGTCTAGTGTTTTCATTCCATAGCCCACTGCAACTGCAGTTTCTTGTTTTCTGCTGAAAACTAATGGGGATCCATAATAAATACACCACAACTACATCATTAAGGATCATAGCTTTCACCTGGGTTCACCTGGTCAGTCTATGTCATGGAAAGAGCAGGGGTCCTTAATGTTTTGTACACTCAGTGTATGTTGTGTCTACTAGCTCATTCCCACAGAAAACTGCAGAGGGAAGCAGTACCACCCAGTCAACCATCAGACTCCATTGTGAGACACCTCACAGAGGATATTAAACCCTAAGGGCAAATCCAAGGTTATCTCAATATCTTTACAGTAGAAGCTAACAAAACACACTTAAACTGACCAGGTGAACACTAATCAGTAAAGTAAAGAGATGCTAACATTCTATAACGTTCGCTTTCCTCTGCACAGTTCTCTCACAGTGAGAAACAATAGGATTACAATGTTGTGTTCTATGCTTTCTTCATTTGATCCAATCCACTACCACTTCTTATGTATAGGTTGGTTTCTTTTTAAATTGCCCAATCTGTAGAATCTCGTCTCACAGTCAGTGCAATGATAAGTCTTCTCTCCTGTGTGTGTTCTCTGATGACCTTTTAGCTCAAATGATGTTTTGAAGCACTTTACACAGTCAGAGCAGAAGTAAGGCTTCTTTCCATTGTTTACCTTGGTGTCTTTTTAGATGGCCTAGTCGAGAGAAATTCTTCCCACAGTCAGAGCAGGAGTAAGGCTTCTCTCCTGTATGTATACGTTCATGTTGTTTTAAACTGCCCAGTTGAGAGAAACTTGCCCCACAGTCAGAGCAGGAGTAAGGCTTCTCTCCTGTGTGTGTTCTCTGATGAACTTTTAGCTCAAATGATGTTTTGAAGCACTTTACACAGTCAGAGCAAGAGTAAGGCTTCTCTCCTGTGTGAATCAGTTGGTGCAATTTTAAGCTTTCCTGTCGAGAGAAACTCTTCCCACAGTCAAAGCAGGAGTAAGGCTTCTCTCCTGTGTGTATACGTTCATGTGTTTTTAAGCTGCCCAGTTGAGAGAAACTTGCCCCACAGTCAGAGCAGGAGTAAGGCTTCTCTCCTGTATGTTTACATTCATGTGTTTTTAAGAGGCCCAGTTGAGAGAAACTTGCCTCACATTCAGAGCAGGAGTAAGGCTTCTCTCCTGTGTGTATCCGTTGGTGTGATTTGAACTTGTCCTGTACAGAGAAACTCTTGCCACAGTCAGAGCAGAAGTAAGGCTTCTCTCCTGTATGTATGCGTTCATGTGTTTTTAAGTGGCCCAGTTGAGAGAAACTCTTTCCACAGTCAGAGCAGGAGTAAGGCTTCTCTCCTGTGTGTGTTCTCAGATGAACTTTCAGCTCAAATGATGTTTTGAAGCACTTTACACAGTCAGAGCAAGAGTAAGGCTTCTCTCCTGTGTGAATCAGTTGGTGCAATTTTAAGCTTTCCTGTGGAGAGAAACTCTTCCCACAGTCTTCTCTCCTGTGTGTATACGTTCATGTGTTTTTAAGCTGCCCAGTTGAGAGAAACTTGTCCCACAGTCAGAGCAGGAGTAAGGCTTCTCTCCTGTGTGTATCCTTTGGTGCAATTTTAAGCTTTCCTGTCGAGAGAAATTCTTCCCACAGTCAGAGCAGGAGTAATGCTTCTCTCCTGTGTGTGTTCTCAGGTGAACTTTTAGCTCAAATGATGTTTTGAAGCACTTTACACAGTCAGAGCAGGAGTAAGGCTTCTCTCCTGTGTGTATTTGTAGGTGTATTTTTAACTTTGATAGAATTGAGAAACTCTCCTCACAATGTGGGCAGCGGTGAGACCTCCTAGCTCTGTGATCTTCCTGCTGTTGCTCTCTGGATGTAGAGAATGTCTCAACATGGTCTCCTGTGTGAACAACAACAGAAGAACCAGTCAGTTGGTGTGATATACATGTCAATCAAATGTATTTTATGAAGCCCTTTTTACATCAGAAGTTGTCACAAAGTGCTTTACAGAAACCCAGCCTAAAACCCCAAAGAGCAAGCAATGCAGATGTAGAAGCCATATCATCCTCCACTCACTATCACAAGGGTTAGTGTGATCCTCCACTCACTCTCACAAGGGTTAGTAACTACACAGACTAATTTAATAGAACTTTAAAACATTGGCAGTTTGTCTACTTCACTTCTTTAGTCTACTCTCTGATCACTCCACATAGCCCAGCGAATAAAACAAATGCTGGCAATACTGGTGTCAAACCATGTAAATGTCAGTAGCATGAAATAATATCTACCTTCTCATTGAAACAGTTCATCATGAAACAGTTCTACTGCAACTTTTCATGCACAGTGGGAAGTTGGAATGAATAACACAAACTTAGTTAGATAGAACCTGCTCTTACCATGAGAAAAATATTTCCCAATCTTCTCCTCCTCTTCTTCATCTTTAATGTTGACATTCAGCCCCAGTGTTTGACTGCAGTCTTCCAGCTTCACTGATGCCATCTCTGGATCCTGCTTAGCAAACTGGGCTCCACTGTCACAATCAGGAACCAGTGACTGTAGGTTTGGACTCAGTGTGGAAGGAAAGAGGCAGGCTGGGTTTGTCTTCACTATTGAAGTTACCGGCCTCAGACTTAATTCTAGTCGTAATTAATAGTAATAAAGAGAAACAGACACAAAAGTTAGTCTTGACAGTTCAGGCACTTTCTTTATTCTCTATAAATATATTATATTTATTATTGTTAAATTATCTACTTCAGTGCTTGACTTGGACTGAAATAGGTGCAGGTACTCATTTTGGGTGCTGGTACTGTTTATATTTAGGTGCAGGAGCTCCACAATACTGTTGAGCTAACATTCTATAAGAGGAACAGGAGCTCAAGCATTAGATATTTGAGGTGCCGGTACTTAACCTATAGCAGATTTCCTCAAATTCACATACAGTACCAGTCAAAAGTTTTAGAACACCTATTTATCTTTATTTGTATTATTTTCTACATTGTAGATTAAAGATTCTACAAAGCTGTCATCAAGGCAAAGGGTGGCTACTTTGAGGAATCTAAAATATATTTGATTTGTTTAACACTTTTTTGGTTACTACATGATTCCATGTCTGTTATTTCATAGTTTAGATTCTTCACTATTATTCTACAATGTAGAAAATAGTAAAAATTAAGAATAACCCTTGAATGAGTAGGTGTGTCCAAACTTTTGACTGGTACTGTAAATGCATAAATTACAAAAGCCATTTAGTACAAGGTCACTGTTTGTTTTAGGCGGGACTATGTACTATGTTCCTGAATAACCTGGTCTTCACTGTATTATTTCAATCAAAAAACAATTTTATTTTCCGTTCACACCATAGTAACATTTATCGATAAATACAGAAACAACTGAATGTGTCTGAATATTAGTACACATGTAGAAAACCTACAATCATTATATTCAGCTTCAAAACAGTAGTGCGACTGTGAAATTGTCTCTCTGATGCACCCGCACTGTCCTCACTGAAGTCCGTTGATGATGACCGAGTGGGCAGCACCATTTTACCAGCTCGTTAGTTTTACACAAAACCAAAAAACCAAAACAAACTCGGAAATCTAAAATAAATGGATTCTTTATGAAATCACCTTGAGGAAATTATGTACATCCATTCAGACAAACCCAAAGTATCTAGCTATGTGAATTGTAAAATAGTTACCAGGTTTACTCAGTTTGACATAAAAATAACACACCAAACCTTTACCAAACGTGATAATACCTTAATGGATGTGTTACCTAGCATGGTATGACATGTTCTTTCGATATTAGAACGTTTAAACGTGCTATTACATACTGATATTACATATTTTATAAAGTATTAGTTAATGTTTGGAATAATGAGAGCTGCATAAGGATTTGGAGGATGACATACATTCCATGTATTTATTTCTGTCACTGGTGGGTGCCAGAAGGTAGGCGGGCCAAGATAGCTGGGGGGTCCACTGGTGCTAATCTTAGAAGGAGTACGTGATGGAATATCCTGACTAGGGTGCAACACGATACCATATAGGGTGATCCTATATGTGGCGAGGAGTGACACTCAATAATGGTTGGCAACTGTTGGATGGAATTAGCTCGGAAAAGCATTATATAAACTAAGAATTAGCTTTCTTTATACTGAAGAATGGTGCGTGCCTGCCTGGAACTTCCTGTTCCCCCACTACCACAGTGCAGCCACAGATAGAACAATGAGACAGATATTTCACTGGATGTATAATTGTGAAGCATCCGGTTGGTGTTTCCACTCACTACCAAATATGGCAGTGAGAGGAAGCCCACTGGCCGGCAGTGGGAGAAGATGGAAGGAGATGGATTTTGGCCGACATTATGCAAATGTTCTAATCGATGAAACATCTGATCTTAATACAGTTCTGTTCCCAAAACTAAAATCTGTTATGCACAGAGTGGACTAAGTTTTGTGGACTTACCTGTTGCAAATATTTTTTTTAATCACGTTATTTAGAAGGAACGCAACGGCGAATTGAGTTATTGCACACGAGCACTTCACAGAGGAGGCAATCCCTAACAGAAATATGCAGATGTGTGCTAGAACACGCCAATAGGATCTCGCTAGCTCGTGCTTGGCTCTGCCCACTATGACTCATCTGTCCCCATTGGAAACGACCAGCTGTGGTCTATCTTGGTTTAGTTATAAAAAATATTTGGTGCGTTCAGGGATCCTTGGGATGGCCCTACCCCATTATATGAGAAGGGCGGTGCTTAATTTGAGCAGGATCCTCCGGTACCTCTCAGTTTTGTAGTCGTTCGTTCCGGAACCCATTTGTCAGGATCAGGTAGCCTACCTCTCGTGGCATGAAAAATATTTTCCACTGTTTGCAATGTAAAAATCCTAATAAAAGCAATCAGAGAAATTACATTTCGATTCCTCTGTAAATATCATGCCCCCTAAAAAAACAAGGCATGCCTAACGTGTGGCAAATCTGTCAGTTAACAGCATGCAGCCAAAACAGGCCTTTCGCAAATATTTATAATACAATCCCCTTTGATCCAAGATGGCGTAGTAGTGCAGTTCTGTTTTTGTCGTGTGTCTGTAAATAGCCTGTTTTTTTGTATTTTTCGTACATATTTCCCTATCAGACTTTTCATCCTTCTACAAAATATACTTTCCTGCAACCTGCCTCACTCAATGTGACACCCCTTTACATTTTGCTAGCTTAAATCTTAATAGGGATTAAATATTGTTTTTATCTTGCCGACCTACAAAAACTATCCCACATTTTCAAAGTGTAAGAAAATTGTAGAACAATTTTACTTCTAAAGATATCCAGTAGTTTTGATTACATATATTTTCACACCCAATGAAAGAGTTCTACAGCAACTTTACATGTGTGTTGTGGCTTGTAACTTGCTAGGTAGCAGTTTAAGACATGGTTTGAATCCTAATCAATCCATCCAATGTGAGTACATGTTGAAGTACAGTAGATTAATAAAGCTACAGTACTGCAGCTGGTGACAAAGCTGCGTATATTGAAAAAGCTTGTTAGTGCATAGGTCAAATGTATCTTTGTGATGCTCATTTCAGGTATTTTTTCCAGCTTTAGACAAACACTAAATATTTCACTTAAAACATAGTTTTGTTGTATTTAATGATAGAGAAGAGAAGAGTTTGACCAACACAGATTCATGTCCAATCTTTGAGGACGTGTCTACATTGTTAGAGTGGTCACATGCCAATCTGTTCCATATAATAGACAGTCTTTGGAACAGTGGAAAGCTGCATGGCCCCTTGGTTGTTGCTAAGCATACATTCTTCTTCTATGGTGTTTATTGGTTGTGTTCAGACCAACGTTAAAGGTACATCACTGCCACCTTCTGGGCTGGAGTGTGATAGAGACATGTGGTTCTGTCCTTGTGAGATCACAGGGTCAAAGAAAACTCCTATACAAAAACAATCCAGGCACTCAGCCCATAAGAGCCATTCATACAGTCAGATATGGAAGAACTGAATACAACCATAAGAACCATTCATACTGTCAGATCTAATATGGAAGAACTGAATACAAAAGAGAAGGAGAGGTTGACCAGTACAAATTCATGTACTAATGTTATTTTTCATTGGCAGATCAATGCAGTTTTCCAAACATATTCATCATCAGTTTTTTTGTAAGATTTTAACTAACTGAACAAAAATATAAACACAACATTCAACAATTTTACAAGGTTACAGTTCATATAAGGAAATATGTCAATTGAAATACATTCATTAGGCCCTAATCTATGGATTTCACATGACAGGGGCCCACCCATCAGCCAATAAGAATACATTTTCCCCACTAAAGGGCTTTATTACAAATAGAAATACTCCTCAGTTTCATCAGCTGTCCGGGTGGCTGATCTCAGATGATCCTGCAGGTGAAGAAGCCAGATGTGGAGGTCCTGGGCTTGCATGGTTACACGTGGTCTGCGGCTGTGAAGCCAGTTGGACGTTATGCCAAATTCTCTGTAGAGAAATTTACATTCAACTCTCTGGCAACAGCTCTGGTCAGCATGCCAATTGCGCACTCCCTCAAAATGTAGACATCTGTGGCATTGTATTGTGACAAAACTGCACATTTCAGAGTGGCCTTTTATTGTACCCAGCACAAGGTGCACCTGTGTAAGGATCATGCTGTTTAATCAGCTTCTTGATATGCCACACCTGCCAGGTGGGATTGATTATCTTGGCAAAGGAGAAATGCTCACTAACAGAGATGTGAACAAATTTGTGCACCAAATTTGAGAGAAATAAGCTTTTTGTGCGTATGGAAACTTTCTGGGATCTTTTATTTCAGCTCATGAAACATGGGACCAACACTTTACATGTCAAGTTTACGTATTTCTTTTGTATAGTTTTAGAAGACAATTCACTAAACACGTAGTCATTTCATTTTAATTGTCACATGCTTGGTAAACAACAGGTGTAGACTAACAGTGGAATAATGACCAAAAATGGAGAACACAATACAACAATTACAATTATAGGAAGAAAAATTGTAGCACAAGGAATTAATAAACGATGAGCAATGATAGCTTGGCTATATACATGGGGTGCCAATACCTAGTCAATGGTAGCTTGGCTATATACATGGGGTGCCAATACCTAGTCAATGATAGCTTGGCTATATACATGGGGTGCCAATACCTAGTCAATGATAGCTTGGCTATATACATGGGGTGCCAATACCTAGTCAATGGTAGCTTGGCTATATACATGGGGTGCCAATACCTAGTCAATGATAGCTTGGCTATATACATGGGGTGCGAATACCTAGTCAATGGTAGCTTGGCTATATACATGGGGTGCCAATACCTAGTCAATGGTAGCTTGGCTATATACATGGGGTGCCAATACCTAGTCAATGATAGTTATATACAGTGCATTCGGAAAGTATTCAGACCCCTTGACTTTTTCCACATATTATTATGTTACATCCATATTCTAAAATTGATTAAATAGTTTTCCCCCCCTCATCAATCTACACACAATACCACATAATGTCAAAGCAAAAGACAGGCTTTTAGAAGTTTTTCCAAATGTATTGATAAAAAACAGAAATCAAATTTCCATAAGTATTCAGACCCTTTACTCAGTACTTTCTTGAAGCACCTTTGGCAGCGATTACAGCATCAAGTCTTCTTGGGTAAGACGCTATAAGCTTGGAACACCTGTATTTGGGGAGTTTCATCCATTCATCTCTGCAGATCCTCGCAAGCTCTGTCAGGTTGGATGGGGAGCGTTGCTGCACAGCTATATTCTGGTCTCTCTAGAGATGTTAAATCAGGTTCAAGTCTGGGCTCTGGCTGGGCCAGGTGAACCTTCGCCCCAGTCTGAAGTCCTGAGCACTCTGGAGCAGGTTTTCATCAAGGATCTCTCTGTACTTTGCTCCGTTCATTATTCCCTCGATCCTGACTAGTTTCCCAGTCCCTGCCTCTGAAAAACATCCGCACAGCATGATACTGCCACAACCATGCTTCACCGTAGGCTTGGTGCCAGGTTTCCTCCAGATGTGACGCTTGGCATTCAGGCCAAAGAGTTCAATTTTGGTAACATCAGACCAGAGAGTCTTGTTTGTCATGGTCAGAGTCCTTTAGGTGCCTCTTGGCAAACTCCAGGCGGGCTGAACTGTGGAGCTCTGTCAAAGTGATCATCGGGTTCTTGGTCACCTCCCTGACCAAGGCCCTTCTCCCCCGATTGCTCAGTTTGGCCGGGCGGACAGCTCTAGGAAGAGTCTTGGTGATTCCAAACTTCTTCCATTTAAGAATGGAGGAGGCCACTGTGTTCTTGGGGACCTTCAATGCTGTAGAAATTTTTTGGTATCCTTCCCCAGATCTGTGCCTCGACACAATCCTGTCTCGGAGCTCTACGGACAATTCCTTCGACCTCATGGCTTGGTTTTTGCTCTGACATGCAATGTCAACTGTGGGATGTTAGATAGACAAGTGTATGCCTTTTCAAACCATGTCCAATCAATTGAATTTATCTCAGGTGGACTCCAATCAAGTTGCATAAACATCTCAAGGAAGATCAATGGAAACAGGATGCACCTGATCAAAATTTCGAGATTCATAGCAAAGGGTCTGGAATACTTATGTAAATAAGGTATCTATTTTTTATTTCTAATACATTTGCAAAAATATCTAAACCGGTTTTCGCTTTGTCATTATGGGGTATTGTGTGTAGATTGATGAGGGATTTTTTAATTTAAAAAAAATCTATTTTACAATAAGGCTGTAACGTATTTTCTTGTTGAAAAAGTAAAGGGGTCTGAATACTTTCAGAATGCACTGTATAGACACTAACTATTTCACTTTAAACACTTTGTTATATTTATACACAAGAGAAGAAGAGGTTGCCCAGCACAAATTCATGTACAAACATGATTTTTCATTACATATTTGTAATTTAGCAGATGCTCTTATCCAGAGCGACTTATAGGACCAATTGGGGTTAACTGCCTTGCTCAAGGCCACAACGACATATTTTTGACCTAGTTGGCTCGGGATTCAAACCAGCGACCTTTCAGTTACTGGCCCAACACTCTTAACCACTAGGCTATGTGTTAAATACATAACACAATACGTGACATAAGTAGAATACAGAACACTTGAAACATTACAGGACATTTTTCATGATGGAAATTGAAATATTAAAATGTGATAAAAAAAAAAAGAGTTTTGGGGAAAACCATTGAAGAGCTGGAGTTATTATGCAGTCTGATAGCAGTGGGTAGAGTGGCGTTTCGCAGGCGTTTTGTACGGGCAGTTAGACAGGACAGTTTGTGGCTGTTTCTCAGGAGCCTGGTGGTGCAGTTACCTCTTCTTGGAGGGAGCAGGTCATTCAGTGGATGGTCAAGAGTGTGCATGTCCTTCACCAGGTGCACTGCAGCCTGTTCTCGCCTGCTCTGCAGTGACGGGAGCTGTGGTTGGACTGCTCCACCTCTGGAGATGATCCTCAAGGCCCTCCTCTGCACCCTGTCTAGTTGGGCCTGCTGCTTTTTTAACTGCATCCAACTAACAGCACTCCACCGTATTCCAGACAAGGCCTGGACAGTGTAGTATAGACTGTGACCAGATCTTCAGTAGGACATAACTGGCAAGAAATGTCAAAAAGGCGTTTTGAGGCCTTTCTCACTGGCTGCTCCACGTGTCACCACTGAGGTTAGAGTCTAGATGAAAACCAAGATACTTGGTTGTTGTTACCACTGGTACTTCCTGTCCTCCTAGGATTAGTGGTGCAGGTTGTGGATGGTCCTCTGACCAAGGGCTAAATGTGCCAGTTGCCATCACCCTCTACCCTCTTTCGGTGGTGTAGCTGTGGAGCCAGGCTAGTAACCTTGGACACAGTTCAATGTCAGACAGATGTTGCAGGAACTTTGCGTGATCGACTCGATCAACGGCTTTGGACACATCAGCAAGTAACACACTCACCATTGTTGGTTTTATGGAGTCTGTAGCTGTCAGCCAGGAGTGTGTGGCTTTCACAAGGGCGGTAGTAGTGCTGGACTTTGGGAGGTAGTCATACTGATTCATGTACTCAGATAAAACTGTCCCCTGCCAGTAGGAGGTGTTAACAATGTGTTTGATGACAAGGGCTAGATCTTCTGCATGCTCTTTTAGTAGCCAGGCTGGAATGCCATCAGGCCCACATGCTTTACGTGGGCTGAGTCTGGTCAGAGCTTGCTTTAACTGGCCAATGCTGCACAGCTCAACCTGCCTTGTAGACATGGGCAGGGGGAAGATGGCAAGAGGTGTGGTGCTTGTCCATGCCTCAGCAAAGAAGCCATTCAAAACATCAGCCACGTCGTCGTCTTCAATTCCCTCGACCTGTATTCTCCCTCCCAGTCCTTTGTTAATGAAGTCCCACCATTCCTTAGGGTTTTTCTTCTTTAGGTCCTGGATTTCAGTTTTGTAGTAGCTTGTCTTTGCTTCCTTGATAAGCATTTGCACTGTGTTTCTGTATTTTCTCCATGTCATTGTCTTTCCCCATCTGTTGAAAATATTCTGTATTTTCCTGATGGCAGCCTTTATTCTTTCAGTCATCCAGGGCTGATCCAGTGTTGTTTTCTTATTTCTTATTGGCATGTATACATCAAGTGCAGTTTGAATGCAGGAGTTGAACGTCTCCACCTTTGCATCAATGCTCTCCACCTCATATATGGCAGACCAGTCAGTACTGGCCATACATCATGCAAAGGTCTCCTTTCTGTTCTGGGTTACCAGATGTCCTTTTTTCCGCTGCACCTCGCTTCTCCCTCCTGATGTTGTGTTTGGAGAGAACAGCAGACATTTGTGATCACTGGATCTGAGAGGAGCAAGTACAGTGGGTTGTGTTGATCAGATCTAGGATGGAGTCCCCTCTGTGGTCTTGTCTTTGACCACTTGTTTCATGTCTTTATGGGAGTTTGTCAGCATCTTGATGGGCAGGTGATTAAAGTCTCCACACAGGATGAGACCTATTTGGGGAGAGGACATCCTGATCACATGGACAGTGATTATGAGATAATCCACAGTGTTCTGCTGCAGTTTTGGCGTTTTGAGGCCTTTCTCACCGACTGCTGAGATGAAACTGAGCTGGGGTGTTGTTTAGGACGGAGCTAAAGACACTCAAACTCTTCTTTCTCTAGGTCAGTTATTCTTCTCTTTGCCTGCATACTGTGATTCACATACATAGCCACGCCCCCTCCCCGCATCCCCTCTCTGGACCTGTCATTTCTGAACAGCTGATAGTCTTTGTCATCAGAACAGCCTCAATTCGTCGGGACATGGACTCTACAAGGTGTCGAAAGCGTTCCACTGGGATGCTGGCCCATGTTGACTGCAATGCTTCCCACAGTTGTGTCAAGTTGTCTGGCAGTGGATTTCTACTCAGATTAGCTCGTTCCATCTCCTACAACAGATGCACAATTGGATTTGAGATCTGGTGCCTCAGAAGGCCACTGCAGTAACCTGAATTCACTGTCATGTTCGTGGAACCTTTTCTGGACAAGCCTTGTGGCATGGGGCATAATCCAGCTGAAAGAATATATTTGCAGATGGAAAACTTCTGCCATGAAGGGATGCACCTGATTGACAATGATTTTTAGATATCCTGTGGCATTCAAAGGTTGCTCCACTTTTATCAAGGGGCCCAATGTCTGCCATGAAAACACACCCCACACCACCACCACCATCCTGCAATGCTGACACACGGCATGGATGAATGTACTCGTGGTTTCCTCAATATCCTAGACCTCTCATTATCTTTACAGTAGGAGCTATCTAAGCACTGCAAAACTGACAAGGTGCACACTGATCAGTTAAGAGATTCTAACATTCTACAACTTTCCCGTACCTCTGCACAGTTCTCTCACAGTGAGAAACAATAGGATTACAATAGAGTGTATCCAATCCACTACCACTTCTTATGTATACGTTGGTGTCTTTTTAAATTGCCCAGTCGAGAGAAACTCTTCCCACAGTCAGAGCAGGAGTAAGGCTTCTCTCCTGTGTGTGTTCTCTGATGAAGTTTTAGCCCAGCTGATGTTGTGAAGCATTTTACACAGTCAGAGCAGAAGTAAGGCTTCTCTACTGTGTGTATCCATCCGTTGGTGTGATTTCAAGCTTTCCTGCTGAGAGAAACCCTTCCCACAGTCATTGCAGGAGTATGGCTTCTCTCCTGTGTGTACGTTCATGTATTTTTAAGTGGCCCAGTTGAGAGAAAGTCTTCCCACAATCAGAGCAGGAGTAAGGCTTCTCTCCTGTGTGTATACGTTCATGTATTTTTAAGCTGCCAGATTGAGAGAAACTTAACCCACAGTCAGAGCAGGAGTAAGGCTTCTCTCCTGTGTGTGTTCTCTGATGAAGTCTTAGCTCAGTTAATGTTGTGAAGCATTTTACACAGTCAGAGCAGGAGTAAGGCTTCTCTCCTGTATGTATACGTTTATGTTGTTTTAAGGTGCTCTGATGAGAGAAACTTGCCCCACAGTCAGAGCAGGAGTAAGGCTTCTCTCCTGTGTGTATACGTTCATGTATTTTTAAGTGGCCCTGTCGAGAGAAACTCTTCCCACAGTCAGAGCAGGAGTAATGCTTCTCTCCTGTGTGTGTTCTCTGATGAAGTCTTAGCTCAGTTGATGTTGTGAAGCATTTTACACAGTCAGAGCAGGAGTAAGGCTTCTCTCCTGTGTGTATACGTTCATGTGTTTTTAAGCCGCCAGATTGAGAGAAACTTAACCCACAGTCAGAGCAGGAGTAAGGCTTCTCTCCTGTGTGTATACGTTCATGTTGTTTTAAGGGGCCCTGTCGAGAGAAACTCTTCCCACAGTCAGAGCAGTAGTAAGGCTTCTCTCCTGTGTGTATACGTTCATGTATTTTTAAGTTGCCAGAATGAGAGAAACTTAACCCACAGTCAGAGCAGGAGTAAGGCTTCTCTCCTGTGTGTATACGTTCATGTATTTTTAAGGGGCCCTTTCGAGAGAAACTCTTCCCACACTCAGAGCAGGAGTAAGGCTTCTCTCCTGTGTGTGTTCTCTGATGAAGTCTTAGCTCAGTTGATGTTGTGAAGCATTTTACACAGTCAGAGCAGGAGTAAGGCTTCTCTCCTGTATGTATACGTTTATGTTGTTTTAAGGTGCTCTGATGAGAGAAACTTGCCCCACAGTCAGAGCAGGAGTAAGGCTTCTCTTCTGTGTGTGTTCTCTGATGAACTTTTAGCTCAGTTGATGTTTTGAAGCACTTTCCACAGTCAGAGCAGGAGTAAGACTTCTCGCCTGTGTGCACTCTCTGATGAACCGTCAGAGTCTGTGATGTAGTGAAATTCTTCCCACAGTCAGTACAGGAATACAGATTCTCTCCTGTGTGTATTTTTAGGTGATTTTTTAGCTTTGATAGAATTGGGAAAATCTCCTCACAATGTGGGCAGTGGTGAGACCTCTTAGCTCTGTGATCTTCCTGCTGTTGCTCTCTGGATATAGAGAATGTCTCAACATGGTCTCCTGTGTGAACAACGTCAGAAGAACCAGTCAGTTGGTGTGATTTACATGTCAATCAAATGTATTTTATGAAGCCCATTTTACATCAGAAGTTGTCACAAAGTGCTTTATAGAAACCCAGCCAAAAACCCCAAAGAGCAAGCAATGCAGATGTAGAAGCCATATCATCCTCCACTCACTATCACAAGGGTTAGTAACTACACAGACTCATTTAATAGAACTTTAAAACATTGGCAGTTTGTCTACTTCACTTCTTTAGTCTACTCTCTGATCACTCTAGATAGCCCAGTGAATAAAACAAATGCTGGCAATACTGGTGTCAAACCATGTACAGTGAGGGGAAAAAAGTATTTGATCCCCTGCTGATTTTGTACGTTTGCCCACTGACAAAGACATGATCAGTCTATAATTTTAATGGTAGGTTTATTTGAACAGTGAGACAGAATAACATTTTTAAAAAATCCAGAAAAACGCATGTCAAAAATGTTATTAATTGATTTGCATTTTAATGAGGGAAATAAGTATTTGACCCCTCTGCAAAACATGACTTAGTACTTGGTGGCAAAACCCTTGTTGGCAATCACAGAGGTCAGACGTTTCTTGTAGTTGGCCACCAGGTTTGCACACATCTCAGGAGGGATTTTGTTCCAATCTTCTTTGCAGATCTTCTCCAAGTCATTAAGGTTTCGAGGCTGACGTTTGGCAACTCGAACCTTCAGCTCCCTCCACAGATTTTCTATGGGATTAAGGTCTGGAGACTGGCTAGGCCACTCCAGGACCTTAAAGTGCTTCTTCTTGAGCCACTCCTTTGTTGCTTTGGCCGTGTGTTTTGGGTCACTGTCATGCTGGAATACCCATCCACAACCCATTTTCAATGCCCTGGTTGAGGGAAGGAGGTTCTCACCCAAGAATTGACGGTACATGGCCCCGTCCATCGTCCCTTTGATGCGGTGAAGTTGTCCTGTCCCCTTAGCAGAAAAACACCCCCAAAGCATAATGTTTCCACCTCCATGTTTGACGGTGGGGATGGTGTTCTTCGGGTCATAGGCAGCATTCCTCCTCCTCCAAACACAGCGAGTTGAGTTGATGCCAAAGAGCTCCATTTTGGTCTCATCTGACCACAACACTTTCACCCAGTTCTCCTCTGAATCATTCAGATGTTCATTGGCAAACTTCAGACAGCCCTGTATATGTGCTTTCTTGAGCAGGGAGACCGTGCGGGCGCTACAGGTTTTCAGTCCTTCACAGCGTAGTGTGTTACCAATTGTTTTCTTGGTGACTATGGTCCCAGCTGCCTTGAGATCATTGACAAGATCCTCCCGTGTAGTTCTGGGCTGATTCCTCACCATTCTCATGATCATTGCAACTCCACGAGGTGAGATCTGGCATGGAGCCCCAGGCCAAGGGAGATTGAAAGTTATTTTGTGTTTCTTCCAGTTGCGAATAGTCGCATCAACTGTTGTCACCTTCTCAACAAGCTGCTTGCCGATGGTCTTGTAGCCCATTCCAGCCTTGTGTAGGTCTACAATCCTGTCCCTGATATCCTTGGAGAGCTCGTTGGTCTTGGCCATGGTGGAGAGTTTGGAATCTGATTGATTGATTGCTTCTGTGGACAGGTGTCTTTTATACAGGTAACAAGCTGAGATTAGGAGCACTCCCTTTAAGAGTGTGCTCCTAATCTCAGCTCGTTACCTGTATAAAAGACACCTGGGAGCCAGAAATCTTTCTGATTGAGAGGGGGTCAAATACTTATTTCCCTCATTAAAATGCAAATCAATTTATAACATTTTTGACATGTGTTTTTCTGGATTTCTATGTTGTTATTCTGTCACTCACTGTTCAAATAAACCTACCATTAAAATTATAGACTGATCATGTCTTTGTCAGTGGGCAAACATACAAAATCAGCAGGGGATCAAATCCTTTTTTCCTCACTGTAGGGGCCTAAGCTATTGATGGATTCAAGATAAGGTCGTGGTTATTGATCTCAGATTCTCAGTGTGAAAGTACCCTTTCATTTTGGTCATTTGTGAGGTATTAAAAAAGAGTATGTGAAAGTCTCCAGTCATCTAAAATGATATAGAATTGCATGAAATTCATTTATAAAATAACACATTTTTCCCGGACTCTAGGCTTCTAGGAAATTCCTGGATATTGGCAGGAACTGGAACAAGCTGTGGTACACATTGATCCAGACCATCCCAAACATGCTCAAAGGTTGACATGTCTGGTGAGTATGCAGGCCATGGAAGAATTGGGACATTTTCAGCATGTTCAATTGTGTACAGATCCTTGTGACATGGGGCCGTGCATTATCATGCTGAAACACGAGGTGATGGAGGTGGATGAATGGCAGGACAATGGGCCTCAGGATCTTGTCATGGCATCTCTGTGCATTCAAACTGCCATCGATAAATGCATTTGTATTAGTTGTCTGTAGCTTATGCCATCCCATTCCATAACCCCGAAACCACAATGGGGCACTCGGTTCACAACATTGACATCAGCAAACCGCACGCCCACACAACACCATTACACGGTGGTCAGCAGTTGTGAGGCTGGATGGGCATACTGCACAATCCTCTAAAACAACATTGGAGGCAGCTAATGGTAGAGAAATGAACCTAACATTCTCTGGCAACAGCTCTGGTGGACATTCCTGCAGTCAGCAGGCCAATTGCATGCTCCCTCAAAACTTGAGACATCTGTGGCATTCTGTTGTGTGAAAAAACTGCATATTTTAGAGTGGCATTTTTGTATTTGTTAGGGATCCCCATTAGATGCTACCAAGCACCTACTCAGCTACTCTTATCCCCAGCACAAGGTGCACCTGTGTAATGATGATCATGCTATTTAATCAGCTTCTTGATATGCCACACCTGTCAGGTGGATGGATTATCTTGGCAAAGGAGAAATGCTCACTAACAGGGATGTAAACAAATTTGTGCACAACATTTTATAAATAAGTTTGTGTCTGGAACATTTCTGGGATCTTTTATTTCACCTTATGAAACATGGGACCAACACTTGACATGTTGCGTTTATATGTTTGTTCAGTGTATACAGTATTTCTAAAAAATCATACAAACTATCAATAATGAAACTTTCTTTGAACTAAATCAGCCTGCTTTTCTGTTCTAATCAGGTCCCTACACAGGCTCAGAAGGATCCTGTGAGGGTGGAACATTTTCTGGCAACAGTAGTCCTTGCAGGGCTTCTGCCGTGAAGTCTTGGAGGCCCAAATACTTCTCAGCTGCAGATATAATGATGTCCAACTTCTTGGACTTCTTGTGCAGTACAATTAATAACTGTGGCTATAAATACTAAAAAAATAAGTGTATCCAGATCACTTGATTGACGTACAACATTTGCAACTGGTTGCAGTGCATCCACCGCCATATCTTCTTCAGAACTGTGGCCTCTTGCTACTATAACTCTCTTCACCGCCTCCACATAGGAGATTTGCTGTACAGCCCTGATCCTTGACACCTCAACCTCTTTCACCCTAACAGGGCACTCTGGGAATTCAGGAATATGACCCCCACCACAGTTACAACATTTTACATTCACATGCTCTTCAATAACATATTATTCCGTCTGCAAACACTTGACATGTGGCCAAACTTTGTACATTTCTTGCATTGCATCAGGTTTTACACAAACTCTCTTATGGGGTATATTATATATCCCGGATTTACATAGGGTAGTAGATACTATTCATCAAACATCAATAATAAAGATGAACTTTGCTCCTTTTTCACATTCTCCATACGGGTCAAAGACGTCTTCTTTGGGATTTGGTTGGCAGATGGCATTCAACTTTTAGGTGCATACACCGCCACCTACTGTCCTGGTGTGTGAGGCCATACACAGCCTACATACATTAAATTCATTGAAACGGTAATTCATACAAAATTGCCCTGTCAAGTATTAGCCCACTCTAAAAAATGTGAGGGAAAATGTTCTTGGTTCGTGCAGATGACTGACCTCCTCAGACCAATTGGCAGTACGCCCAGAACATTGCTCTGGGAACCAAAAGGGATATCTCAGTTTCAAGGTTTCAGCTTGGAGAGAATAAGCCTTGTGAGGTATTGGTTGGTCACATGCAGGAACCAAATGTTAATTATTAATTAATTATTAATAAAGCTAAAATCATGCAAATATAACTTGTCTGTGTAAGCAGTATATAGGACAACTAACGGGACTGCACCAGCAGAGCTTCCGACCGACATGTACTATGGTGCTTTTAAGTTTGTTGGAACCTCTCCAGCTTGCTGATAAAAAAATTATTATTCATTTAAGTTTGACTTTGAGTCCCTTCGTGGCGATTTTCCACGACAAAAACCCACCACCCCATTCCACTATTTAACACCATCTAGTCCTACGCCAGACCACTACCACTCAACACCCCCTGCAGCTGTTCTGCAGTAAATCCTCGCAATCCCAAGTACTTCTCTGCCGCTACCACCACAGCCTCTATTTCTGGGACTTTTGATCCATTTCTGCAGTACAATTGACAACCATTGCTATAAATGCTAAAATGCCCAACTTACTGAAGCACATATTCTTCCCATCACTCTCTCTTGGTCTCTGCATACTCACAGGAATCCTCTCAAGATCCCTCACCCTGTACCCATCTTCCTCTACCACTCTCTTCACTGCTTCTGCATACAACACTTTCTGTACCACTGTAACCCTGGCAACCTCAATCTGCCTTTCTCTCACCTGACACCTCAGATCTCCAGCCCGTTAGCACCCCCACAACTAACACACAGAACTTTCTCCACCGATATCACACATTTCTTCATCTCATGCCCTCCTGCAGACTTGTCACATCTAGGCATCTCACGCCTACACACTGCTGCAACAGGCCCATAAACTTCACACCTAAAACACTGTAGTATTTATGGAACAAAATCGCTCACGGGATAACTCACACTTCCTACCTTGATCGCATCTGGCAGAGACTATGCATCAAAACCCAGCATGACAGATAATGTATTCTCTGTTTCCCCACACTCTACACCGGATCTACGTCTCACCAAACGGAGGGTGTCACAGACACCTGGAATCTTCCATTTCAACTGCTCATCCTCAACACTTAAACCTAACCCTGTTACCACTCCTTTCAATGCCACACTGTTCCGGAGAGCAATTCAAGTCACAATTCCTGTCCCTAATCACGTAATCCGGAGCGCCCGCTCCCTCTGGACAGAGGAGAAACAATAAATCATCACGAGTCCACTCAGTTACCTTCACCAACTCAACAGTCCCCAACCTCTTCTCCACATAACCTGACACCACATATGGATCCATTCCCTCTACAAATCTCACTCCCAATGGGCCAGAATCATCCTTATCATCCTCGGAACGAAGCCCGAACTCGGAGTTCCCCACCACAGTTAATTTATCCTCACTCTCGTCACGTTCACTTTCCTCCTGTAGCTCTTCTAAAAGTTCTGTGTGATCTTCCATTCCATATTCACTCAAAACATATTCCACTTTTCTCCTTTGTCGTTGTCCACCATCTTCTTCATCATTCAGGCCAAAGAGTTAAATCTTGGTTTCATCAGACCAGAGAATCTTGTTTATCATGGTCTGAGAGTCCTTTAGGTGTCTTTTGGCAAACTCCCAGGGGCAGTCATGTGCCTTTTCATGAGGAGTGGCTTCCGTCTAGCCACTCTACCTTAAAGGCCTGATTGGTGGAGAACTGCAGAGATGGTTGTCCTTCTGGAAGGTTCTCCCATCGCCAGAGGAACTCTAGAGCTCTGTCAGTGACCATCGTGTTCTTGGTCACCTCCTTGACCAAGGCCCTTCTCCCCCTATCACTTAGTTTATCCGGGCAGCCAGCTCTTGAAAAAGTATTGGTGGTTCCACACTTCTTCCATTTAAAGAATGGAGGCCTTTTGATCATATCCTTGGACTAAAATTATTGACACTCAGGTGCAAGCCTAACATCATGTGCAAAGGGCCTTTGGGTAACGTAGCACATATTAAATGATATCTATTTTTCTCACGTAGGCTGTTCATTTCTGATCTTTGATACTTTTTCTGGTTTATAAACATATCATGGTATACTACATTAATGCTATACGTATGGGCCATATTGTTACTTGGTAGCTACTAGCAACAGACCCTGTGTTGTGGATCATCTACCACTATTTTGGACGGTCCATACTGTAACGTTAACGTTAGTCTCAGGCTTCACTAACTAGCGTTACTGTTTTAGGTGGAGCTATTCTTTGCTACTTTTCAAACAAATACTACGTGATATTTAACATAACATCTTGCAAGATATGCCTTTTGTTTTGTTCGTGAGAAGTAATGGCTGAGAGAAGGCAGGAGATACTTTGTTTTGTTTAGCGTCGCTTAGGTTAGACTGCTCTCTTTAATGGATCAGTCGTCCACCAGGCTACACTCTACGATTAGGGGGAGGTGGGAGAGGAAGCGTTGGTTGTCTCGGTTAGGGAGACAGAGGAATGGGGTTCAGTGTTTTACTGTTAGGAAATATTTGTTTCAACAGATCTTTACATATTTTCCTCACTACAAAATATTCATGCTGTCCTTGTGGTTACTAAACCATGTGTAGCTCAGTTTGCAACGCCAGGGTTGTGGGTTCGATTCCCATATGGGGCCAGTATGAAAAAAATATATATGTATGCACTCACTAACTTTAAGTCGCTCTGGATAAGAGCGTCTGCTAAATGACTAAAATGGAAATGGAAAAAGATTTTAGATTTGCCTTTATGCTATAGCTTATTCCATGTTTACATCTTTGGTTAAATGACTTCAAATGCTAAACTTAAATTTACTTTGTGGAATGTCTGTGGAGTTTGTAAACTATCCAAGCTTAAAACAGGTTATTACTAGGCTTAAACAACTTCATTCATCTATTGTGTTCCTACAAGAAACTCACTTGTTGAAGGATGAGCTACTTAAAGTTTGCAGGAGATGACAAGGGCCAGTAATAGCATCCTGTTTCTCCTCTCATTCTCATGGTGTTATGGTTTTAATTCACTAATCTGTTCCGTTTCAAGTGGATACTATTATAACTGATACAGCTGGTAGATACATTTTGATACAGGGAACTCTTTTGAATGAGCATATTAATCTGGTTAATGTTTATGGTCCTAATGATGATAATCCCAAATTCTTTGAGAATGTATTTATATTGATAGCCTCCATTCCTGGTAAAGTCCTAATGGCAGGGGACTTTAATTGCACTCTTGATCCTCATCTAGATCGCTCCTCTGGTTTAGACACTTCCCACTCGCAGAGTAGAAAGAAAGTACAGCATTTCATTAAGGATTTAAATCTATGTGAACCTTGGAGGACTCAGAACCCGAGTAAAAGGGAGTATTCATGTTACTCGTCAACATTTAAATCATATTCTCAGGTAGACTACTTTTTAGTTTCTTGCTCATTGCTTCCCAATGTAGCAGGAAGTGGATATGATACTATTGTTTTGAATGACCATTCCCCTGTGTCATTATTCTATAGGGATACAAAACTAGTAAAAGGATCCTCTTGATGGCGTTTGCATCCCAGATGGTTACAGGACCCAGACTTCTTACATTACGTTGGAGTGCATATAGATGTTTATTTGACATTGAACACTGACCAAACGTCAGCGAGTACCAGATGGGAGGCTTTCAAAGCACATATTTGAGGGCAAATTATACGTTTTACCAGTTTCAAATCTAATAAAATCAGAAAATGAGAGACGGAGAGCAAAATGAGAGAATTGGAGAGGGAAGCTTTTTTGGATAACTCAGTAGAAGTAAACAAGGAATGATTTGGTCTTAAAGCTCAGTATGAAGAACTTCCCACCTCAAAGGCTGCAAACAGCTTAACTAGGCAGAAACAGTCCTTCTGTGATCAAGGTGAAAAACCTGGTAAATTGCTGGCATGGCACATTAAGAAGTAAAATTCAGCCTTTAATGCAATTCATAATTTACAAGGACAATTATCAATGGATCCTGTAGAAATAAACCAAACATTTGCTTCCTACTACAACACACTTTACAACTCTGAATCTCATGAGAACTGAACTAGTCAGGTCTTGATTTTCCCTCTACTTCAGAAGACACTAAATTGGATCTGGAAAAGGAATTGGATGGTGTTGAAATATCTGATGCTATTTTCGATATGAAGGGAGGTTAAGCGGAAGGTCCAGATGGGCTCCCAATAGATATTTAAGGACAAACTTCTAGGTCCACTTTTTGATATGTACAGTGCATTAAGAAAGTACTCAGACCCCTTGATTTTTTCCACAATTTGTTACGTTACAGCCTTCTTCTGAAATGAATTAAATAAAAAAATTCCTCATCAATCTACACACAATACCTCATAATGACAAAGTGAAAACAGGTTCTTAGACATTTTTGCAAATGTATTAAAAATAAAAACAGCAGAAATACCTTGTTTACATAATTATTCAGACCCTTTGCTATGAGACTTGAAATTGAGCTCAGGTGGATCCTGTTTCCATTGATCATCCTTGAGATGTTTCTAGAACTTAATTGCAGTCCAACTGTGGTAAATTCAATTGATTGGAGATTATTTGGAAAGTCACACAACTGTCTATATAGGTGACCAAGAACATGATGGTCACTCTGACAGAGCTCCAGAGTTCCTCTATGGAAATGTGAGAACCTTCCAGAAGGAAAACCATCTCTTCAGCACTCCACCAATCAGGCCTTTATGGTAGAGTGGCCAGACGGAAGCCACTCCTCAGTAAAAGGCACATGACAGCCCGCTTGGAGTTTGCCAAAAGGCACCTAAAGGACTCGGACCATGAGAAACAAGATTCTCTGGTCTGATGAAACCAAGATTGAACTTCTTGGCCTGAATGACAAGCATCACGTCTGGAGGAAACCTGGCACCATCCTTATGGTGAAGCATGGTGGTGGAAGCATCATGCTGCGGGGATGTTGTTCAGCGGCAGGGACTGGGAGCCTGATCAGGATCGAGGGAAAGATGATTGGAGCAAAGTACAGAGAGATCCTTGATGAAAACCTGCTCCAGTGCGTTCAGGACCTCAAGACCGTGGCGAATGTTCACCTTCCAACAGGACAACGACCCTAAGCACACAGCCAAGACAACGCAGGAGTGGCATCGGGACAAGTCTCTGAATGTCCTTGAGTGGCCCAGCCAGAGCCGGGACTTAAACCCAATCGAACATCTCTGGAGACCTGAAAATAGCTGTGCAGCGACGCGCCCCATCCAACCTGACAGAGCTTGAGAGGATTTGCAGAGAAGAATGGGAGAAACTCCCCAAATACAGGTGTGCCAAGGTTATAGCGTCATACACATTAAGACTTTGGCTGTAATCACTGCCAAAGGTGCTTAAACAAAGTACTGAGTAAAGGGTCTGAATACTTATGTAAATGTGATTGTTCAGTTGTTGTTGTTTTTGCAACAACTGATAAAAACACGTTTTTGCTTTGTCATTATGGGGTATTGTGTGTAGATTGATGAGGGAAAAAAACAATTTAATCAATTTTACAATAAGGCTGTAAAGTAACAAAATGTTGAAAAAGTCAAGGGGTCTGAATACTTTCCGAATGCACTGTATATAGACAGGTGTGTGCCTTTCCAAATCATGTCCAACAAACTTAGTTAGATAGAACCTGCTCTTACCGTGAGAAACAGATTTCCCAATCTTCTTCTCCTCTTCTTCATCTTTAATGTTGACATTCAGCTCCAGTGTTTGACTGCAGTCTTCCAGCTTCACTGATGCCATCTCTGGATCCTGCTTAGCAAACTGGGCTCCACTGTCACAATCAGGACCCAGTGACTGTAGGTTTGGACTCAGTGTGGAAGGAGAGAGGCAGGCTGGGTTTTGTCCTCACTGTTGATGTTACCGGCCTCAGACTTATCTGAATCGGCCTGTAGTAATATAGAGAAACAGATAGAAAAAGTTATTGTCTTGACAGTTCTGGCACTTTCTTTATTCTCTAAAAATATTTTAAATTTTTTCTTGTTCAATTATCTAATTCAGTGCTTGTCTTGGACTGAAATAGGTGCTTGTTATGATGAGTTTCTCGGGTGTTCAAAGAATCAAGGATGCAAGGCTATACTGAGACACTTTGTAGAAAGTTTATACAATTATTTAATGATCGGTACCGGGTTCGTGACAGCAATGACCAGAGCTTTGCCCTTGATGCTACGAACTAACTAACAAAGAAGACCCTCTACCTTATATAGCCTTCATTACCCTTCTGCTGGCATACATCTGGCAAGTCTCCATGGGAACTCCCTGTCTTTGATGTTCATCACTTTTTACCCCAAGTCAGTATCCTGCCCATCACTCATGCTATTCTAAACATCTCTAATCTACCTTGACATAAGGAATGTAGACTTTATGGCCCCAAACCACTCATCTCTTAACTCTTTCCCTGTCCTCACAATCCTATGACATGACATCATTACAGTGCTAATACTCATTTTGGGTGCCGGTACTGTTTATATTAAGGTGCAGGAGCTCCACAATACTTTTGAGCTAATACCTAACCTATAGTAGATAAACGCATAAATGACTCAAAAACCATTTAGTACAAGGTTACAGATTGTTTTAGACAGCACTATGTGCTAATTTCCTTCAACCTTGTCTTCACTGTATTACTTAAATCAAAAACCAATTGTATTTCCTGTTCACACTATAGCAACATTTATTGATACAGACTGAATATTAGTACACATGTAGAAAACTGATACTCATTACATTCAGCTTCAAACAGTAGTCCGACCGTGAAATTGTCTCTATCAGATGCACCCGCACTGTCCTCACTAAAGTCCGTTGACGCTGACCGAGAGTAGCCGCCATTTTACCAGCTTGGGAATTTTACACAAAACCAATAACATGCAAAACGAACTCAAAATCTCAAATAAATTGATTATTTATTAAACTAACATGAGAAAATAATGTACATTCACTCAGACAAACCCAACATCTCTAGCTATGTGACTTGTAAAATAGTTTTTATCACGTTCTTTCACTCACTCGGTTTGACACAAAAATAACACATCAAACCTTTAACAAACGTGATAATACCTTAACGGATGTGTTAACTAGCATGGTATGTTCTTTCGACATTAGAAAGTTTAAACGTGCTATTACATACCTCTAGTAATAAATAGAAACGGACACAAAGGTTATCTTCTTGACTGCACAGTTCAGACGCTTTCTTTATTGTGAAGAATGGTGCCGCCTACCCGGAACTTCCTGTTCCCCCACTACTAACGGTCCGTGCATTCCGAGATCAGATTACAACATTTCATTAAATTACTAAAAAAAAGTGTAAACTGTAGCAATTTATTTCCCTTTATAGTTTATTAGCCTAAGCATGACCTTCATCCACATAATTTCTCTAGGATTGGAACCGGTTCAGGGAAAGATCTATATTTTTAGGAACAGCACAGTTATTTTAAAAGCATGGAATCATCTCCATGCTTATTTTCCTTTCCGGGTACTTTTCTCCAGTCCCACAAAAATCGCAACAAAGCTCACTCTAGAAACGTATTCCAGTTTCTGCCTGCCAGCTGGAATGGAAATCTTTGCCAGTGGGTGTGCGTGTGGAAACTACCTGCTCCTTTCCTCTGAAGCATAGGTTACTGTATCCTACTGACAACGTTACAAGCATGATTCAGAAATTAGGGAGATATGTTTAATTTGAGAAGAATGGATGAACTTTTTCAATGCTAGTTAAGGATACTATAGTGTCAAGTTGCGTCAATTCAAATCTGGTATTAGGAACAAAAGAGGTCAACACGACTTCTAAGATATACTAGTATTTTAATTAATGCAAAACCTTCAATGGTAAATATGATGTTCGTATATACGGGCTCCTTGAAATACCTCGCAGGGCACTCAGAGAACTAATCCATTGTTTCAGATTGTTCTTCAAATACTCTTGACAGTTCTCAGTTCCCGCTCTCTGCTGGCCAATCAGAGTAGAGACTGAGCGTGGTTTAGACTTACTCAGCCAATCCGTTGGCGCACCCCTGTTGCCAGGCGTAAGTTCTTATCATAACAACCTGTCATGGTGAGAAGAGCCAGCTCCCCTAGACACCATTCCTACATCCAAGGATGGTTCACAGATCACAAAGAACCAGTATAGTCTAGTATTTGGAGACACAAATTCTTTCATTCATCAGCACAGTCCAGAATGCATTCTTTCTAAGTTAGTCATCCCATCAATTTGAGAATAATAAATCCCCACAATAGTCACCACGTTTCACATTGGATTTATTAACGACAAAAAGGTATGACCTGTTTTTAATTATAGTGCTGCACTGCACTTTACAAACAAGGTTGTTAGCTAGCTAGCTAACATTAGCTCTGTTCCAACGTTAAACCAACTCTGTAGTTCCGATAAGCCGACAGAGAAGCAGACGGCCTGACCGATAAGCTGACAGAGAAGCAGACGGCCTGACAGATAAGCCGACAGAGAAGCAGACGGCCTGACAGATAAGCCGACAGAGAAGCAGACGGCCTGACCATTAAGCCGACAAAGAAGCAGACGACCTGACCATTAAGCTGACAGAGAAGCAGACGGCCTGACCATTAAGCTGACAGAGAAGCAGACGGCCTGACCGATAAGCAGACAGAGCAGCAGACAGAGAAGCAGACGGAGAAGCAGACACTCCATGTAGGAGACTTTATGTAAAACGCATAGGGCGACAGAAAGACAAGTCACACAGCATGATGTTAAAGTAGAAGCAGCCCATTCACTCAGACATAATAACCCCCTACCAATCATAAGAATACAATACAATGTTTCACACACAAGTTATATGTGCCTATATGTTACAACATGTTGCTTCTCTTGTATTGTCAACATCAATTCCAAATTGTTTGGCTGTCAGCAGATACATGGTTATCAATACTACTAATATATATGAAGGGTGGATATTTTGATTGAGGTATTTCACATGGCCTTGATCCATGTCCTGCCTGGTACTCCGGACGCTTTATCTGGACATGGCTCATCAACATCTTCAACAGCCGAAGCTAAGTAGTAACATTAACATGATGTCTTTTAATTGCAGTCGCTGTACTCATAATATACAGGAGAATTCTCGCCTTACGGCGAGAATAGCTGTGCTACAAGCCCAGCTTCAGACGCAATCGTTAGGCAAGAGTATTATCAGTGTAGGAAAGGAAGAAACAGCGTCTGTGCCACCAGTAAGTACAGACAGTAACGTTAGTATAACTCCCCCCGCACAGTCCCTGCAGCCGGACAACTTTCTCATGGCTTCTGGAGGGAAATACTGTTGGAATGCTCAACCGGTGTCGCTCATTCAGCCGACAGAAACCTTCAACCGGTTTTCCCCATTATGTAGCGAGTCGGAGTCTGAGTCTGAGTCTTCTCTAGTCTCTACTCCTCCCGTTACGGGGTCTGAGACGCCGAAGGCTCCCACCATTAGCTCTGACAAATTGAAAACCCTAGTCATTGGCGACTCCATTACCCGCAGTATTAGACTTAAAACGAATCACCCAGCGATCATACACTGTTTACCAGGGGGCAGGGCTACCGACGTTAAGGCTAATCTAAAGATGGTGCTGGCTAAAGCTAAAACTGGCGAGTGTAGAGAGTATAGAGATATTGTTATCCACGTCGGCACCAACGATGTTAGGATGAAACAGTCAGAGGTCACCAAGTGCAACATAGCTTCAGCGTGTAAATCAGCTAGAAAGATGTGTCGGCATCGAGTAATTGTCTCTGGCCCCCTCCCAGTTAGGGGAAGTGACGAGCTCTACAGCAGAGTCTCAGCACTTAATCGCTGGTTGAAAACTGTTTTCTGCCCCTCCCAAAAGATAACATTTGTGGATAATTGGCCCTCTTTCTGGGACTCACCCACAAACAGGATCAAGCCTGACCTGCTGAGGAGTGACGGACTCCATCCTAGCTGGAGGGGTGCTCTCCTCTTATCTACCAACATAGATAGGGCTCTAACTCCTTTAGCCCCACAGTGAAATAGGGTGCAGGCCAGGCAGCAGGCTGTTAGCCAACCTGCCAGCTTAGTGGAGTCTGCCAATAGCATAGTCAGTGTAGTCAGCTCAGCCATACCCATTGAGACTGTGTCTGTGCCTCGACCTAGGTTGGGCAAAACTAAACATGGTGGTGTCCACCCTAGCAATCTTATTAGGATAAAGACCTCCTCCATTCCTGCCATTATTGAAAGAGATCGTGATACCTCACATCTCAAAATAGGGTTACTTAATGTTAGATCCCTCACTTCAAAGGCAGTCATAGTCAATGAACTAATCACTGATCATAATCTTGATGTGATTGGCCTGACTGAAACATGGCTTAAGCCTGATGAATTTGCTGTGTTAAATGAGGCCTCACCTCCTGGTTACACTAGTGACCATATTCCCCGTGCATCCCGCAAAGGCGGAGGTGTTGCTAACATTTACGATAGCAAATTTCAATTTACAAAAAAAAAAATGACGTTTTCATCTTTCGAGCTTCTAGTCATGAAATCTATGCAGCCTACTCAATCACTTTTTATAGCTACTGTTTACAGGCCTCCTGGGCCATATACAGCGTTCCTCTCTGAGTTTCCTGAATTCCTATCAGACCTTGTAGTCATAGCAGATCATATTCTAATTTTTGGTGATTTTAATATTCACATGGAGAAGTCCACAGACCCACTCCAAAAGTCCTTCGGAGCCATTATCGACTCAGTGGGTTTTGTCCAACATGTCTCTGGACCTACTCACTGCCACAGTCATACTCTGGACCTAGTTTTGTCCCATGGAATAAATGTTGTAGATCTTAATGTTTTTCCACAAAATCCTGGACTATCGGACCACCATTTTATTACGTTTGCAATCGCAACAAATAATCTGCTCAGACCCCAACCAAGGAGCATCAAAAGTCGTGCTATAAATTCTCAGACAACACAAAAATTCATTGATGCCCTTCCAGACCCCTTCTGCCTACCCAAGGACGTCAGAGGACAAAAATCAGTTAACCACTTAACTGAGGAACTAAATTTAACCTTGCACAATACCCTAGATGCAGTTGCACCCCTAAAAACGAAAAACATTTGTCATAAGAAACTAGCTCCCTGGTATACAGAAAATACCCGAGCTTTGAAGCAAGCTTCCAGGAAATTGGAACGGAAATGGCGCCACACCAAACTGGAAGTCTTCCGACTAGCTTGGAAAGACAGTACCGTGCAGTACCGAAGAGCCCTCACTGCTGCTCGATCATCCTACTTTTCCAAATTAATCGAGGAAAATAAGAACAATCCAAAATTTCTTTTTGATACTGTTGCAAAGCTAACTAAAAAGCAGCATTCCCCAAGAGAGGATGGTTTTCACTTCAGCAGTGATAAATTCATGAACTTCTTTGAGGAAAAGATCATGACCATTAGAAAGCAAATTACGGACTCCTCTTTGAATCTGCGTATTCCTCCAGGGCTTAGCTGTCCTGGATCTGCACAGCTCTGCGAGGGCCTGGGATCGGGAGAGACACTTAAGTGTTTTAGTACTATATCTCTTGACACAATGATGAAAATAATCATGGCCTCTAAACCTTCAAGCTGCATACTGGATCCTATTCCTACTAAACTGCTGAAGGAGCTGCTTCCTGTGCTTGGCCCTCCTATGTTGAACATAATAAACAGCTCTCTATCCACCGGATGTGTACCAAACTCACTAAAAGTGGCAGTGATAAAGCCTCTCTTGAAAAAGCCAAACCTTGACCCGGAAAATATAAAAAACTATCGGCCAATATCGAATCTTCCATTCCTCTCAAAAATTTTAGAAAAAGCTGTTGCGCAGCAACTCACTGCCTTTCTGAAGACAAACAATGTATACGAAATGCTTCAGTCTGGTTTTAGACCCCATCATAGCACTGAGACTGCACTTGTGAAGGTGGTAAATGACCTTTTAATGGCGTCAGACCGAGGCTCTGCATCTGTCCTCGTGCTACTAGACCTTAGTGCTGCCTTTGACACCATCGATCACCACATTCTTTTGGAGAGACTGGAAACCCAAATTGGTCTACACGGACAAGTTCTGGCCTGGTTTAGATCCTACCTGTCGGAAAGATATCAGTTTGTCTCTGTGAATGGTCTGTCCTCCGACAAATCAACTGTACATTTCGGTGTTCCTCAAGGTTCCGTTTTAGGACCACTATTGTTTTCACTATATATTTTACCTCTTGGGGATGTTATTCGAAAACATAATGTTAACTTTCACTGCTATGCGGATGACACACAGCTGTACATTTCAATGAAGCATGGTGAAGCCCCAAAATTGCCCTCGCTAGAAGCCTGTGTTTCAGACATAAGGAAGTGGATGGCTGAAAACTTTTTACTTTTAAACTCGGACAAAACAGAGATGCTTGTTCTAGGTCCCAAGAAACAAAGAGATCTTCTGTTAAATCTGACAATTCATCTTGATGGTTGTAAAGTCGTCTCAAATAAAACTGTGAAGGACCTAGGCGTTACTCTTGACCCTGATCTCTCTTTTGACGAACATATCAAGACTGTTTCAAGGACAGCTTTTTTCCATCTACGTAACATTGCAAAAATCAGAAATTTTCTGTCCAAAAATGATGCAGAAAAATTAATCCATGCATTTGTTACTTCTAGATTAGACTACTGCAATGCTCTATTTTCCGGCTACCCGGATAAAGCACTAAATAAACTTCAGTTAGTGCTAAATACGGCTGCTAGAATCCTGACTAGAACCAAGAAATTTGATCATATTACTCCAGTGCTAGCTTCCCTACACTGGCTTCCTGTTAAGGCAAGGGCTGATTTCAAGGTTTTACTGTTAACCTATAAAGCGTTACATGGGCTTGCTCCTACCTATCTTTCCGAGTTGGTCCTGCCGTACATACCAATACGTACGCTACGGTCACAAGACGCAGGCCTCCTAATTGTCCCTAGAATTTCTAAGCAAACAGCGGGAGGCAGGGCTTTCTCCTATAGATCTCCATTTTTATGGAACAGTCTGCCTACCCATGTGAGAGACGCAGACTCGGTCTCAACCTTTAAGTCTTTACTGAAGACTTATCTCTTCAGTAGGTCATATGATTGAGTGTAGTCTGGCCCAGGAGTGTGAAGGTGAACGGAAAGGCTGGAGCAACGAACAGCCCTTGCTGTCTCTGCCAGGCCGGTTCCCCTCTCCACTGGGGTTCTCTGCCTCTAACCCTGTTGCAGGGGCTGAGTCACTGGCCTGCTGGTGCTCTTTCATGCCGTCCCTGGGAGGGGTGCGTCACTTGAGTGGGTTGAGTTACTGACGTGATCTTCCTGTCTGGGTTGGCGCCCCCCCCCCCCTTGGTTTGTGCTGTGGTGGAGACCTCTGTGGGCTATACTCGGCCTTGTCTCAGGATTGTAAGTTGGTGGTTGGGGATATCCCTCTAGTGGTGCGGGGGCTGTGCTTTGGCGGAGTGGGTGGGGTTATATCCTTCCTGTTTGGCCCTGTCCGGGGGTTTCTTCGGATGGGGCCACAGTGTCTCCGGACCGCTCCTGTCTCAGCCTCCAGTATTTATGCTGCAGTAGTTTATGTGTCGGGGGGCTGGGGTTAGTTGGTTATACCTGGAGTACTTCTCCTGTCTTATCCAGTGTCCTGTGTGAATTTAAGTATGCTCTCTCTAATTCTCTCGTTCTCTCTTTCTCTCTGAGAACCTGAGCCCTAGGACCATACGTCAGGACTACCGGGCATGATGACACCCTGCTGCCCCCAGTCCGCCTGGCCTTGCTGCTATTCCAGTTTCAACTGTTCTGCCTGCGGCTACGAAACCCCTACCTGTCCCAGACCTGCTGTTTTCAACTCTAAATGATCGGCTATGAAAAGCCAACTGAGAGACCTGAGCCCTAGGACCATACGTCGGGACTACCGGCCGTGGTGACTCCTTGCTATCCCCAGTCCGCCTGGCCTTGCTGCTATTCCAGTTTAAACTGTTCTGCCTGCGGTTATGGAACCCCTACCTGTCCCAGACCTGCTGTTTTAAACTCTAATGATCGGCTATGAAAAGCCAACTGAGATTTATTCCTGATTATTATTTGACCATGCTTGTCACTTATGAACATTTTTGAACATCTTGGCATGGTTCTGTTATAATCTCCACCCGGCACAGCCAGAAGAGGACTGGCCACCCCTCATAGCCTGGTTCCTCTCTAGGTTTCTTCCTAGGTTTTGCCTTTCTAGGGAGTTTTTCCTAGCCACCGTGCTTCTACACCTGCATTACTAGCTGTTTGGGGTTTTAGGCTGGGTTTCTGTACAGCACTTCGAGATATTAGCTGATGTAAGAAGGGCTATATAAAATAAAATTGATTGATTGATTGATACTCATGGCTTGTATTGTCACGCTACTTGCAGCAAAACTGTTGAGTCTTTATTATTTTGCAGATCTTCAAGCAGTGGAGATGAGGATAATGGTGAAACTGGAGATGATCCGTACAGAGTTCAGGACTGCTCTGAACCAAGTTATGGAGGCCATAGATGATAATGGTGGAACTGGAGATGATCCGTACAGAGTTCAGGACTGCTCTGAACCAAGTTATGGAGGCCATAGAGGATAATGGTGGAACTGGAGATGATCCGTACAGAGTTCAGGACTGCTCTGAACCAAGTTATGGAGGCCATAGAGGATAATGGTGAAACTGGAGATGATCCGTACAGAGTTCAGGACTGCTCTGAACCAAGTTATGGAGGCCATAGAGGATAATGGTGAAACTGGAGATGATCCGTACAGAGTTCAGGACTGCTCTGAACCAAGTTATGGAGGCCATAGAGGATAATGGCCTTTTTACTTCACTTTAATCCAGTCGGTCAATATAGCTAAATGATTGTGCTAGTAAAAAAGGAATGTAGAAGGGAGTTGACGTTAAACCGGCATTTTGATCATTTGTTTAAGGAAAATAATGACCAGTTTGTGTTATTTTGACTTCCAGGAGCGGGTCGAGGAAGAGACTGTGGATGAGGATGGAGCAGCAGCACCTGAATAAACATAACATAGTTATTCACTTTTAGCTATAAGCAGTTTTACAGTTCTTGATTGGAGTGCAGTGTTCATGTTTTTACTGACTTGTTATTTTGTGAGCTTATTGCTGTGATTTTGTTTATGAATCTATTGTGATACAGTTTCAGTAAAGAAAAGAACTTATTTTCTGGCATTTTGCATATTTCGTCAGTGGACACCTACCGACAGGATACTGTGTATATGTTCAGGGTAGATTAAATGACGTGTCTTAAGGGTCCTCCCGAGTGGTGCAGTGGTCTAAGACACTGCATCGCAGCTGCGTTGCTACAGATGCTGGTTCGATACCTGTCTGTGTCGCAGCCAGCCACGACCGGGAGACCCATGAGGTGATGCACAATTGGGCCAGCGTCGTCCGGGTTAGGGGAGGGTTTGGCCAGCCGGAATGTCCTTGTCCCCATCACACTGTTACGTGCCTTATTGGTACTATAGGAACCCACTGACGAAAGTTACGTTCCCAGTGGTTACCAGAAACTGCATTTTATGGGGCTCTCAACGTACTTTCTGACGTTTAGCAACATTATGAGGTTGACTTAAAAATACACATATTTAACGGTTTAAAATTCCCCACATTTATACGTCCTGAAAAGACTTGGGACATAAGCGGACACCACAGCTACGTAGAAGGAACGTTTCACAATAACGTTATCATGACTTATGTAGGGACTAAAATAACTTGTCACGTCCTGGAACGTAATTTTGTTAGCTGGGAAAGCTCACTCTAGGAACATATTCCAGTTTCTGCCTTCCAGCTGGAATGGAAACCTTTGCCAGTGGGTGTGCATTTGGAAACTACCTGCTCCTCTCCTCTGAAGCATAGGTTACTGTATCCTACTGACAACGTTACAAGCATGATTCAGAAATTAGGGAGATATGTTTAATTTGAGAAGAATGGAATAACTTTTTCAATGCTAGTTAAGGATTCTATAGTCACCACGTTTCACATTGGATTTATTAACGACAAAAAGGTAAGACCTGTTTTTAATTCTAGTGCTGCACTGCACTGCACAAACAAGGTTGTTAGCTAGCTAGCTAACATCTGCTCTGGTCCAACGTTAAACCAACTCTGAAGTTCAAAGACATTCAAAGTTTCTCCATAGAAGCCGCTCCTCAGTAGGTATAATTCTGTGGGCCTAATTCAGATAATGCAGGTCATAACACGATGCCCAGCTCTTCAATGCAAGCATCCTCTTTCCTCTAACGAGCTCTCCTCACCCGCAAAATGTTGCGCCCTACACTGTGATTGGCAGCACAGTTTGCTCTTAATGATTTTCCTATACAGATACCCTGTGGTTGTCATGAGAATTTTGTTATCTCAATGGTTGAAGTCAAACACTTCTTAAATCTTTGAATAATTCCCAGAGGTATAAATCTCTAGTTTAAATAAATTCAACAGACCCCTTACTGCAATGGTCATTCTTTATTCATGAGAGCTCTGAAAATCATCCAATGCACAACGTTTTTTATACCTCTACTACGCCCCTAAGTGGGCCAATGAGAAAGCTCCTAGCCCATATTTAGGCAACTGTCACATTTCTCTGTTAGCTTGCACAGCAACCCAGTTGTTTCTTCCTGTATCTATTTCACACTGGTTTCAGAAGACACAAATACTCTGTTGCTGGGCAAATATGCATCTTATACAGGCACATACAGTGGGGACATGTTTCTCAGTGTCTAGTTTCACATCCTGTTTTCTGTTATTGGTTTCACAGTTGCATTCTGCTTGCATAGATAAAACAATAAGCCAAAGCCCTTGTTTTACTTCAAACTAAGCTAAACACATTATCAGATTGTAGTTTTATGATTCTAACACATTTCACAAAGAATCGGAGTGTAATAATTAGTCATTACCAAATTCTTCTATCAGTGGTGTACTAGTGTATTTATTCTCCCACTTGGATGTCACTTCCACAAGCTTTAAATTGAGGGCCAGGTTGTCAGGATGGGTAATGTACTGTACACATTAAGTACAAGTACTCCTAAAGATACACTTCATTTTAACTAGCTAAATCCAGTGTAACAACTAGTAATTACACTGTACTTGGCTAACATTACATGTACTATGCTTTGAAATAGGGTCTTATTCTTCATCTGGGACTTGTATTTATTATGGATTGTCACACCCTGGATCTGGGGACTCTATATGTTGAGCCAGGGTGTGTAGATTCTATGTGTTTATGTTCTGTGTGGGAGTTCTAGTTGTTGTATTTCTATGTTGGCCAGAGTGGCTCCCAATCAGAGGCAACGAGTCTCTCCACAGTACAAAAATCCATGTGTACGTGTGTGTATAGTGCGTATGTTATCGTGTGTGTCTGTATGCATGTGTCTGCGCCTATATTTGTGTTGCTTCACAGTCCCCGCTGTTCGATAAGGTGTTTTTTAAAATCTAAATTGTACTACTTGCATCAGTTACTTGATGTGGAATAGAGTTCCATGTAGTCATGGCTCTATGTAGTACTGTGCACCTCTCATAGTCTGTTCTGGACTTGGGGACTGTGAAGAGACCTCTGGTGGCATGTCTTGTAAGGTATGCATGGGTGACCGAGCTGTGCGCCAGTAGCTCAAACAGACAGCTCGGTGCACCCAACATATCAACACCTCCACTTTGAGCCATGAGAGATGCATATTATTAATATTAGCTCTCTGTGTACATCCAAGGGCCAGCCGTGCTGCCCTGTTCTGAGCCAATTGCAATTTTCTTAAGTCCTTTTTTGTGTCACCTGACCACACGACTGTACAGTAGTCCAGGTGTGACAAAACTAGGGCCTGTAGGACCTGCCTTGTTGATAGTGTGGTTAAGAAGGTAGAGCAGCGCTTTATTATGGACATATTTTTCCCCATCTTAGCTTCTGTTGTATCAATATTTTTTTACCATGAAAGTTTAAAATCCAGGGTTACTCCAAGCAGTTTAGTCACCTCAACTTGCTCAATTTCCACATTATTTATTACAAGATTTAGTTGAGGTTTAGGGTTTAGTGAATGATTTGTCCCAATTACAATGCTTCTAGCTTTAGAAATATGTAGTACTAACTTATTCCTTTCCACCCACTCTGAAACTAACTGCAACTCTTTGTTAAGTGTTGCAGTCATTTCAGTCGCTGTAGTAGCTGACATGTAAAGTGTTGAGTCATCCGCATACATAGACACTTGTATTAGATCTGTTTTCGTAAACTCAACCAAGTTAACCCAGATGGGATGCTTTATTTTGGAGGCAAGTGCTAGCAACAACATTGACTGGAGATATATTTTGAACAGTGCACATTCATGTTTAAGTAAATTATTTTTTATTTTACCAGGTAAGGTGACTGAGAACACATTCTCATTTACAGCAACAACCTGGGAAATAGTTACAGCGGAGAGGATGGGGGATGAATGAGCCGATTGGAAGCTAGGGATGATTAGGTGGCCATGGTGGTATGAGGGCCAGATTGGTAATTCAGCCAGGACACTGGGGTTAACACCCCTACTCTTACGATAAGTGGCATGGGATCTTTAGTGACCGCAGACAGTCAGGGCACCCGCTTCACGTCCCATCTGAAAGACGGCCCTGGGGCATTGGGGTGTTATTTGTTTTGACCAGAGGAAAGAGTGCTTCCTGCTGGCCCTTCAACACCACTTCCAGCAGCAGCTGGTCTCCCATCCAGGGACCGACCAGGACCAACCCTGCTTAGCTTCAGAGGCTAGCTAGCAGTGTGATGAAGGGGAGTATATTGCTGGCAAATATTAATTAGAGCCCATTGAGCATAGGCTATAATATCTCAGACACCCAGAACATCCACAAGGGATCCCAACCTTTGTCACAGTTGTTAATAAATCAGAATCACAGACCACAATTACTACCAGGTACATGTTATTACATTGTAACTATGTGTCATTACAGTTAACTACAATACTTGTTTACAGTGTAGTTACACATGTAATTACACTGTAATTAAGGACCCCATAAAAGGAAGTGTTACAGGCATCTCTTCTTTATGTATAAATTGATGTGCTTTAAAAAACCCTAGGGCACCCCTGTGGAAATCAAATTAGCATCATAATAACAATCCCCATCAAAATCTGTCTGTTTAAACTAGAGATGTATTTTTTGCATGGGCTGCGTCTCAATCCACCACATCCTCTGAGGTCGGCCTTCCTCATCTGCAGTGGAAGAACTACAGTGTTGTTTGTCAGACCAGGAGACTTCTGTCTGTAGCGTCCGAGAAGTTTGGCCTACACATCTAAAGGTGAGACTCATATCGTATCTGAAGATTATGCCTTTGTTAAATGTTTTTCATGACGAAATGGAATGTTGGTTATGTTAGTATCAAAAGGCAATGTTTAGTATAATGTAACATATAATAGACAGGAAGTGTATTGTAAACTGGCCAGAAGAGGGAGCCCATCTTGTTGCATTGGTTATAAATAGGGGTACACGAAGAAGATAGGACAGAGCAGACATTAGAATTGGAGGACACTGCTCTCCGGACCACGCGTGTCTGTAAACTCATGCTGAAGCTTGTGGTCTGAATAAACCTTATGATCAATGTTCAGTATGAGCAGACTCCTTTGGTTGACAGCAATAATGACCACCATTCATCATATACGACATAATGGCGCCCAACGTGGGGCTGGTTTTGCGTCTCTTCCTTGTTTCAGTCAACCGCCGGCCTAACTCTCTCTGAAGCATGGCCGAAAAAGGGTGAGTGTGTTCTTACCGCTTCGGAGTTTGTTAGATTGGATATGACTTGTGTACACTGAAGGGATGTTCCATTATGACCTGGCCTCGGTGGTGTTATTGCTGGTCGACTGGAGTCTGCTAAAATTTTTTCCATCAAAAACGGCAGTTAATTGGAATGTAGAGCATTAAACGGTAGGATTTAAGTATTGAACGTGTATAATTCATTGGTAACGGGTGACAATGGATTAGTAGAGAATAAATGTTGGAAGACGTCTGCATAATTAGGGCACCGGGGGATCTGGAAAAGCCCTCGAGTCGAGGCGATTCTTTAGGAATGGGCCATAAAATCCTTGCAACGCGTTATGTGGTGTATGGTTAATTCTGGGAATTATTAAGCTGGATGAATTATATGCATGTTATATACTCATCGTATGGTTGACGAACTATAATGCTTGGGGTAACCTCTCTATGATTATCCAGAACTTACGGCAACACAAAGTTAGACGGAGATATTGATAATCATGGACAATGATTGGGCCGCGGTGCGGGGTGTTCATTTGTATAGCTAGTAGGCCGCAGTTGGCTAGAGGCTGAAGCTAAGGCTGGGTTGTTTCAGGCCACGTGGTACATCGTGGCTAAATGCTAATGTTAATGCTTAAGGCTAAATGCTAACTGTGTTTTGTGTCATGGTGTACCTTAGGCTAAGCTAAATGCTAATGCTACATGCTAATTGTGTTGCGTGCTACATGCTAACGGATATCCTTAGAGATTCCATTGCGATGGGTGAAAGTCTCTTAAACTTGTCACTGTCTGTAAGTCAGGTTGTATGTTTTGTGAGCGCTGTTAAATGTTGGTTGACTAGGAGGGGAACGAAAGGTACAGCTGGACTGTTATCGATTTAGTAGAGAATCATTCTTTCACGGGGAAAAGGTATTTTTGAATGGATGTGCGCATGCGTTTAATTTTGCGACACTACACTACAGAAAGGGGAGTTTATGGCACGAGATTAGGGAACGTTTTGTTTTACGGCACTAAACGACACCACGAGGGGATGCTAAAACTCAAGCATGAGGTTAAAATGATATTTGCGCATGCGTGGAATTCTGTAAAACAACACATTGGTTAAACTGCAGGGGGAGACAGAGGAACACAGACGACGGAACAAATAGGCACAAGGAGAGTTTAACACGAATCTTATAAGTTTAAACGGCGGTGGGTTAAGATGAAACTTGTTTTGGGACCTATTAAATTTATAAATTAAATATATGTTGACGAAGTATAATGCATTGAATTGAATAACGGATTATAACAGATTGAATTAAATTAAATGACGGATGAAAATAAAATTTAAATGTTTTTGAGCGATCTATAATTCGTCCTGAGTTAAAGTCTTAGAGCGAATGTAAAACGGACGAATATTGAATGTGGATAACTTGGTTAATTGCATAAACTGCTGAAATCTTGTGTGTTTCTATGTTTTTTGAAATATGAGAGGAACATGGAACGGCGAGACGAGAGAGAGAGGAGGGGCTGACGTGTGCGTGGCGTGACGTCACATGACGTGACATCACATGACGCAGCAGAGGATCAGATATCAGGCTAGGTTGCAACATTTTCCAATTTAAAGATATGTGATGTTATGACCATTTCGCATAGGCGTGGCAAACTGATTCATTAAAAATTGCATTTTGGAGGCTATGTGCATCACTGGGGTTTGATTACAGTTGGGTTGGGAATCAAGGACTGACATTATTCTTTAAATTTATGATAATTAGGGGTTATAGAGCAAGGGGTTAAAGGCTTTGTTTATGGGTATTTTAGTCTGAAGATGACTAACTTGCATTTACTGGCAGTTGATGGGTTGTGGTAAGATATACTCAACACTAATTGATAAGTTGGTGACATAGGATATAGGAATAAAATTGGGTTTAATTATTCAGGATTTATTTGGAGTTGTTAGGGTTATATTAATAATTTAAGGGGGGAAGCCTATATAACTTATATAGTCTAAAATAGGATAGTTCACAATAAAGGAATATAAAGGGCTTGATATAGGGGAAAATTGATTAAAATAGTCATTTTTTAATCAAAGTAGGGTTAGAGTAGTGTTAGAAAGACTAATGGCAGATGTTAGTACACCTTTCTCACATACAGATTCAGCAGAAAGACATCATCCAGCAGGGTGATTATGGCATCAGAGATGAAGACGAATACGAGCAGAAACGACGATGAAGATGAATTTAGAACTCCAGAAGGAAGAAAACCGAGATGTCTGGGAACTTAAGGAGATGAGGATGATGACGATGAGAGTGATTGATGAGAGGTCATGGGTGGATATGACTCTGTGATCAGAAGGAAGTGGCAAGAGAGGAAAGAAGGGTACACGAGATTTGATCTCTGATGGAAGTTGAAGATGAAGAAAGCGATGAAGATTTGGAGATTAAAGGTGTTTTATTTTCAAGAGGAGTTTGTCCTACAAGGACTGGCACAGAAGAAAAGTAAGAAGATGATGGAAGATGATATTTCGAGGACAGAACTTAGAACTAAGGTTGAAGAATACTGATATGTCAACGACGAGAAGGAACAGGACCAAGAAAACGGCTGAGAGAATCCCAAGAACAGGAGAAAACAACAGAGGAAGATGAAGGAGAAAAAGATCACCTGTTCTAGAAGAGATGAAGGGGGGTGCATTGCTGAGAGCATCGATTAGAGAAGAAGAGGAAATAGCTAACAGTTGAAACAACTGACAATTAGAAGGGATAGTGAATAGGAGAAAACTTATCTGGGTTCAGCCTAAAGAGGTTAAACATCTCACTAATTGATAACGAATTAGGATAGGGATTTGAGGTAGTAAAATAGTTAATTACTCTTAAGATACTAATATTAGAAGAAACTGTTATGGCAGTGTTGGGAAGAGATGCATTGTTTAAATTGAATTGTACAATAAGATGTACACTAGACGACTGACTGTCTGGTAGAATATTTTAAGAAGTAGGGTTTTTTGGGAATCCTTTGCTTAAAAGATAATATCATAGGAAGGATGATAATGTATTAGATTACCTGTTAGACAATCTGTCTGGGAAAATAAACTTAATAGAGTGACTGTTATTCTGGGTTACATCCTGACACAAAGAGATTTGAGGTTAGGCTAAAGGTGTTTAGTCGGTTTTGCCAAGTCTGTGTGTAATGAGTCAGAAGCAGGTGGGGAACTTTCCCAATCACATAGTCTAAACATTTGATGGTAGGGGATTTTGTGAAAATCAGGGGAAAAGGTTTTAAATGTTATGAGAGAAAAGATTAGCTTTTGACTGACAATGTGACTATGGGAATTTTAGAGATATTTGGTGGGTTTGTGATGATAGAGTATATTCTTACCCTATGGGGGATAGGATGTTGTTACAGGTCAACGTTTAAGCTTCCATATGAGGTTTTACCATTATAAGAGGGATAGCATTGGACACAGCTAAATCTAGGGTTGAAAATGGGGTGAAAAGAGACATGGCTACATGTCATAGTCTTCAAGCCTATCATTGAAGGGTAAGTCTAAGGGAGAAGGGGGGACTTCATTCATGGTATGGTGTAACATTTGGGAAGATAATATTGATAAATATTAGTTATACTTTGAGTCCAGATAGTTCAGATAATATCACTGGGGTTATAGATGCATTATAAGGGATGTGTTTGGGAGATCTGAGAGGATGTTAGATCAATTAGGCCAGTAGGGGCAGTGATGGTGCAGATTTTAGTCGCAGCTCTGATAGCGTTGTGTGTCATGTTTTGCTTTTGTACTTGGTTACTGACCTTTGCAAAAGCTATGATATTAAGATGGGTTGGTGTTGTGATGCCTGGAGACAACACTCAGATGCCGTTGTTGATTGTTCCTGATCTGGACGAAGACGGACGAGGGGGTCTAGATGGACTACTGAATGGATAAATATCCTTTTTGATTATTTGATCATTTTATTTTTATTGTTTCAAGGAAAACATTTTTTTAGTATGATTTTAGTATGATTTATGAATCAAGGGGGGGATAGGTTAATGTGATTCATACATCATTTATAGGTCATTTTTATATTCTTAAATTGATGTTGAGGTTTAATTTGAAAATGTTGTTTTGCAAAAGATACTGTTTGGTCGTTTATTTTCTTGTCATTTCAGAAGCATTTGGGAGAACATGTGGAGATTGGAATACTCAAACAAAGACAATATGAAGGGAGAATATGACTGGAGGAGATGAAACAAGGAGGATGTGGCTGATTCCATCATTAACAAGTACATTGGAAGAGGACACTACAGGGAGATGAAGTGTAGTGGACTACATTCCAGTGTTGGCAATGAAATATAGACATGTGTAATACATAATTGTGTCATATTCTTAGGTATTGATTTTAGTAGAATGATGTTTGATGTTATTGAATGCAGATGAGGATCTTAGATGCTTTTGTTTATTTCGATGGGGTTTAGGGACAGAAGGTCTAGGAAGGGAGAGATTCATTGTACGATTCGATGGGTTGACCAGCCGTACAATGGATATTTATGGATAGGATTTTGTTTACATGTGTATTTAATTACATCATAGTTTCAAATGCATTTACATGGTTAATGAGGTTATCTGGAGTACCGACGGTGGTTGCCTGGGGCAGAGGGACCGTGAGAGAATTTTACTGTCTTGATTGATATGGATGGATGGCTGCTGGACAGTTTTTCGCTCTTACACTCCATAGAGATTTCTTCATATGTCATAGTAATGTATTTACACTCCATAAACAGGTATTTCATAGAAAGGTATTTACACTCTAGAGGAGAATGTGTTTGGTTTAATGATAAAGATACTCAATAAGATAAATGGTTAGTAGTCATAATCTTATTCTGTTTGTTTTCGAGACGTTTATTTCGTCTCGAAAGGGGGGAATATCGTATCTGAAGATTATGCCTTTGTTAAATGTTTTTCATGACGAAATGGAATGTTGGTTATGTTAGTATCAAAAGGCAATGTTTAGTATAATGTAACATATAATAGACAGGAAGTGTATTGTAAACTGGCCAGAAGAGGGAGCCCATCTTGTTGCATTGGTTATAAATAGGGTTACACGAAGAAGATAGGACAGAGCAGACATTAGAATTGGAGGACACTGCTCTCCGGACCACGCGTGTCTGTAAACTCATGCTGAAGCTTGTGGTCTGAATAAACCTTATGATCAATGTTCAGTATGAGCAGACTCCTTTGGTTGACAGCAATAATGACCACCATTCATCATATACGACACTCACCAACAAGTTCATGTCTGTTGTTTCGCTCTAGGATGCCTACAAGAGTCTGAAGGTAGCAGGTACCAGTTTAAAACATTTGTGGAAGTAAATATTGAATATGTTTGACTTATCTTTCTTAATATAGAACAGAAACTTAAAAACCAACTTCCCTTTGAAAATGATTAGCAATATCATCCCCACTCACTATCACAAGGGTTAGCAAATGTCACGGTCAATTCCATTTTAAATACAGTCAATTCAAAGTAACCCAAATTCCAATTCCACATTTTCCTCATTCATTTACAGATGGATACATTGCTGCCATGAAGAGATGCAACTGATTGGCAATGATGTTTAGATATCCTGTGGCATTTAAAAGTTGCTGCACTTTTATCAAGAGAACCAATATGTGCCATGAAAACACACCATCACCACCAGCCTGAAACACTGACACACAGCATGGATGCATGTACTCATGTTTTTTTCCATACCCTAGTCCTCCCATCAGTACAAAACTCATCAAATCAGGCAATGCTTTTCAAATTCTCCAGTGTCCAGTGTTTTCATTCCATAGCCCACTGCAACTGCAGTTTCTTGCTGAAAGCTAATGGGGATCTATAATAAATACACAAAAACTACATTATTAAGGATCATAGCGTTCAGTCAATGTCATGGAAATAGCTGGTGTCCATAATGTTTTGTACACACAGTGTATGTTGTGTCTAACAGCTCATTCCCACAGAAAACTGCAGAAGGAATCAGTACCACCCAGTCAACCATCAGACTCCATTGTGAGACGCCTCAAATAGGATATTCAACCCTAAGGGCAAATCCAAGGTCATCTCAATATCTTTACAGTAGAAGCTATCTAAGCACAGCAAAACTGACAAGGTGCAACACTGATCAGTAAAGTAAAGAGATGCTAACATTCTACAACGCTCCCTTTGATTTTGAATTTTAGGACCCCTTTAGTTATAAAAATATATATTTTAAAATGATTTGATCAAATATTGAATTTGGCCTTTACTATTTCATCCCATAGAAACACATTGAATGGTAAAAAAATAAAATAAGACTAATGGTTAAAACTGATCATCACATAATCTCTATCTGATTCACTCAGTACAATTTAGTATTTTATTAGGATCCCCAGCGGCTACTCTTCCTGGGGTACAAACAGGAAACACAAAAAATATATAGAATACATAATCAAGCACTACATTTACAATTTAGTCATGTTGCAGATGCTCCCGTCCAGAAAGCTAGTGCATTCATCTTATGATAGCCAGGAGAGACATCCACATATCACAGTGGTATTCCAACCACGTATCACAAGCAGAATACAATATAAAATACATTTGAAAAAATCTGTCTCTTCAAATCAATTTTTATTTGTCACATACACGTGTTTAGCAGATGTTATTGCAGGTGTAGCGAAATGCTTGTGCTTCTAGCTCCGACAGTGCAGTAATATCTAACAATTTCACAACATATACCCCAATACACACAAATCTAAGCAAGGAATGGAATTTAAGAATATAGATACATACAGTGAGGGAAAAAAGTATTTGATCACCTGCTGATTTTATTAGTTTGCCCACTGACAAAGACATGATCAGTCTATACATGTAATGGGAGGTTTATTTGAACAGTGAGAGACAGAATAACAACAAAAAAATCCAGAAAAACGCATATCAAAAATGTTATAAATTTATTTGCATTTTAATGAGGGAAATAAGTATTTGACCCCTCTGCAAAACATGACTTAGTACTTGGTGGCAAAACCCTTGTTGGCAATCACAGCGGTCAGACGTTTCTTGTACTTGACCACCAGGTTTGCACACATCTCAGGAGGGATTTTGTCCCACTCCTCTTTGCAGATCTTCTCCAAGTCATTAAGGTTTCGAGGCTGACGTTTGGCAACTCGAACCTTCAGCTCCCTCCACAGATTTTCTATGGGATTAAGGTCTGGAGACTGGCTAGGCCACTCCAGGACCTTAATGTTCTTCTTCTTGAGCCACTCCTTTGTTGCCTTGGCCGTGTGTTTTGTGTCATTGTCATGCTGGAATACCCATCCACGACCCATTTTCAATGCCCTGGCTGAGGGAAGGAGGTTCTCACCCAAGATTTGACAGTACATGGCCCCGTCCATCATCCCTTTGATGCGGTGAAGTTGTCCTGTCCCCTTAGCAGAAAAACACCCCCAAAACATAATGTTTCCACCTCCATGTTTGACGGTGGGGATGGTGTTCTTGGGGTCATAGGCAGCATTCCTCCTCTTCCAAACACGGCGAGGTGAGTTGATGCCAAAGAGCTCGATTTTGGTCTCATCTGACCACAACACTTTCACCCAGTTCTCCTCTGAAACATTCAGATGTTCATTGGCAAACTTCAGACGGCCCTGTATGTGTGCTTTCTTGAGCAGGGGGACCTTGCGGGCGCTGCATGATTTCAGTCCTTCACGGCGTAGTGTGTTACCAATTGTTTTCTTGGTGACTATGGTCCCAGTTGCCTTGAGATCATTGACAAGCTCCTCCCGTGTAGTTCTGGGCTGATTCCTCACCGTTCTCATGATCATTACAACTCCACGAGGTGAGATCTTGCATGGAGCCCCAGGCCGAGGGAGATTGACAGTTATTTTGTGTTTCTTCCATTTACGAATAATCGCACCAACTGTTGTCACCTTCTCACCAAGCTGCTTGGCGATGGTCTTGTAGCCCATTCCAGCCTTGTGTAGGTCTACAATCTTGTCCCTGACATCCTTTGAGAGCTCTTTGGTCTTGGCCATGGTGGAGAGTTTGGAATCTGATTGATTGATTGCTTCTGTGGACTCTTAAAGGGAGTGCTCCTAATCTCAGCTCGTTACCTGTATAAAATAAACCTGGGAGCCAGAAATCTTTCTGATTGAGAGGGGGTCAAATACTTGAAGAACAGCGCCGGAAGAAGATGGCTGCCGTTTTACAGCCCTCTAACCAATTGTACTATTATGTGTGTTTTTCCGCGTTATTTGTAATTTATTTTGTACATAATGTTTATGCCATCGTCTCTTATAACCAAAGAGAGCTTCTGGATATCAGGACAGCGATTACTCACCTCGCGTTGGACGAACACTTTTTTTTCAACGAGGCGTTCGCGAAGGATATTCTACAGACTCCAGACAAGGCCCAGATCCCCGTCATTCGCGTGAGGAAGAGACGGAGATACCGTGGACGTAGGTCGGGGTGCCTTGTAAAGATCCGACGGCGAACGAGTAAACTGCCTCTCCCATCAATCCTATTAGCCAACGTTCAAGCTTTGGATAATAAAATGGACGATTTAAGATTACGGTTATCCTACCAACGGGACATTAAAAACTGTAATATCTTATGTTTCACGGAGTCGTGGCTGAATGACAACAATGACAACATTCAGCTAGCAGGCTATACGCTACATCGGCAGGACAGAACGGCAGACTCGGGTAAGACGAGGGGTGGCGGTCTCTGTATTTTTGTAAACAACAGCTGGTGCACAAAATCAAATACTAAGGAAGTCTCAAGGTTTTGCTCGCCTGAGGTAGAGTATCTTATGATAAGCTGTAGACCACACTATTTACCAAGAGAGTTTTCATCTATACTTTTCATAGCTGTCTATTTACCACCACAAACCAATGCTGGCATTAAGATTGCACTGAATGAGTTGTACAAGGCCATTAATCAACAGGAAAACGCTCATCCAGATGCAGCGCTCCTAGTAGCAGGGGACTTTAATGCAGGGAAACTTAAATCCGTTCTACCTCATTTCTACCAGCATGTTAAATGTGCAACCAGAGGGGAAAAAACTCTAGACCACCTTTACTCCACACACAGAGACGCATACAAAGCTCTCCCTCGCCCTCCATTTGGCAAATCTGACCATAACTCTATCCTCCTGATTCCTGCTTATAAGCAAAAACTGAAGCAGGAAGCACCAGTGACTCGGCTAATAAAAAAGTGGTCAGATGACGCAGATGCTAAGCTACAGGACTGTTTTGCTAGCACAGACTGGAACATGTTCAGGGATTCTTCAGACAGCATTGAGGAGTACACCACATCAGTCACTGGCTTCATCAATAAGTGCATCGATGATGTCGTCCCCACAGTGACCGTACGTACATACCCCAACCAGAAGCCATGGATTACAGGAAACATCCGCACTGAGCTAAAGGGTAGAGCTGCCGCTTTCAAGGAACGGGACTCTAACCCGGACGCTTATAAGAAATCCCGCTATGACCTCCGACGAACCATCAAACAGGCAAAGAGTCAATACAGGTCTAAGATTGAATCATACTACACTGGCTCTGACGCTCGTCGGATGTGGCAGGGCTTGAAAACTATTACAGACTACAAAGGGAAGCACAGCCGCGAGCTGCCCAGTGACACAAGCCTACCAGACGAGCTAAACCACTTCTATGCTCGCTTCGAGGCAAGCAACACTGAAGCATGCATGAGAGCACCAGCTGTTCCGGACGACTATGTGATCACGCTCTCCGTAGCCGATGTGAGTAAGACTTTTAAGCAGGTCAACATTCACAAGGCCGCAGGGCCAGACGGATTACCAGGACGTGTACTCCGAGCATGTGCTGACCAACTGGCAAGTGTCTTCACTGACATTTTCAACATGTCCCTGACTGAGTCTGTAATACCAACATGTTTCAAGCAGACCACCATAGTCCCCGTGCCCAAGAACTCTAAGATAACCTGCCTAAATGACTACCGACCCGTGGCACTGACGTCTGTAGCCATGAAGTGCTTTGAAAGACTGGTCATGGCTCACATCAACAGCATAATCCCAGAAACCCTAGACCCACTCCAATTTGCATACCGCCCCAACAGATCCACAGATGATGCAATCTCTATCGCACTCCACACTGCCCTTTCCCACCTGGACAAGAGGAACACCTACGTGAGAATGCTATTCATTGACTACAGCTCAGCATTCAACACCATAGTGCCCTCAAAGCTCATCACTAAGCTAAGGATCCTGGGACTAAACACCTCCCTCTGCAACTGGATCCTGGACTTCCTGACGGGCCGCCCCCAGGTGGTAAGGGTAGGTAACAACACATCTGCCACACTGATCCTCAACACGGGGGCCCCTCAGGGGTGCGTGCTCAGTCCCCTCCTGTACTCTCTGTTCACCCATGACTGCATGGCCAGGCACGACTCCAACACCATCATTAAGTTTGCCGACGACACAACAGTGGTAGGCCTGATCACCGACAACGATGAGACAGCCTATAGGGAGGAGGTCAGAGATCTGGCCGTGTGGTGCCAGGACAACAACCTCTCCCTCAACGTGACCAAGACAAAGGAGATGATTGTGGACTACAGGAAAAAAAAGAGGACTGAGCACGCCCCCATTCTCATCGACGGGGCTGTAGTGGAACAGGTTGAGAGCTTCAAGTTCCTTGGTGTCCACATCACCAACGAACTATCATGGTCCAAACACACCAAGACAGTCGTGAAGAGGGCACGACAAAGCCTATTCCCCCTCAGGAGACTAAAAAGATTTGGCATGGGTCCTCAGATCCTCAAAAAATTCTACAGCTGCACCATCGAGAGCATCCTGACTGGTTGCATCACCGCCTGGTATGGCAACTGCTTGGCCTCTGACCGCAAGGCACTACAGAGGGTAGTGCGTACGGCCCAGTACATCACTGGGGCAAAGCTCCCTGCCATCCAGGACCTCTATACCAGGCGGTGTCAGAGGAAGGCCCTCAAAATTGTCAAAGACTCCAGTCACCCTAGTCATAGACTGTTCTCTCTGCTACCGCACGGCAAGCGGTACCGGAGTGCCAAGTCTAGGTCCAAAAGACTTCTCAACAGCTTCTACCCCCAAGCCATAAGACTCCTGAACAGCTAATCATGGCTACCCGGACTATTTGCACTGCCCCCCCACCCCATCCTTTTTACGCTGCTGCTACTCTGTTAAGTATTTATGCATAGTCACTTTAACTCTACCCACATGTACATATTACCTCAACTAGCCGGTGCCCCCGCACATTGACTATGCAACGGTACCCCCCTGTATATATAGCCTCCCTACTGTCACTTTATTCTATTGTATATATAGCCTCCCTACTGTCACTTTATTTTTTACTTCTGCTCTTTTTTTTCTCAACACTTTTTTGTTGTTGTTTTATTCTTACTTTTTTGTTTAAAATAAATGCACTGTTGGTTAAGGGCTGTAAGTAAGCATTTCACTGTAATGTCTGCACCTGTTGTATTCGGCGCATGTGACCAATAAAATTTGATTTGATTTGATTTGATTTGATTTACTTACTTCCCTCATTAAAATGCAAATCAATTTATAACATTTTTGACATTAGTTTTTCTGGATGTTTTTTTGTTGTTGTTCTGTCTCTCACTGTTCAAATAAACCTACCATTAAAATGATAGACTAATAATTTATTTGTCAGTGGGCAAACGTACAAAATCAGCAGGGGATCAAATACTTTTTTCCCTCACTGTATATGGACAAGCAATGACAGAGCGGCATGGACTAAGATACAGTAGAATGTTATAGAAAACAGTATATACATATGAGATGTGTAAAATGCTTCACATTTACATTTACGTCATTTAGCAGACACTCATATCCAGAGCGACTTACAAATTGGTGCATTCACTTTATAGCCAGTGGGATAACCACTTTACAATATTATATACATTTATTTGGGGTGTGGTGGGGTAAGGGGGGGGTAGAAGGATTACTTTTATACTATCCCAGGTATTCCTTAAAGAGGTGGGGTTTCAAGTGTCTCTGGAAGGTGGTGAGTGACTCCGCTGTTCTGGCGTCGTGAGGGAGCTTGTTCCACCATTGGGGTGCCAGAGCAGCGAACAGTTTTGACTGGGCTGAGCGGGAACTGTGCAGCAGGCCAGAGGTGGATGAACGCAATGCCCTCGTTTGAGTGTAGGGACTGATGAGAGCCTGAAGGTACGGAGGTGCCGTTCCCCTCACAGCTCCGTAGGCAAGCACCATGGTCTTGTAACAGATGCAAGCTTCAACTGGAAGCCAGCATCAGCATCAGCTGAGCTAAAAGTTCCTGTTGTGCCATAAGGTGTTATTTTATGTTTTTTGAATCTTGTCTTATTGCTAGCTTGAGTTACCTGGCAGAGTTCCATGTAGTCATGGCTCTATTTAATACTGTGAGTTTCCCAGCGTCTGTTCTGGACCTGGGGACTGTGAAGAAAGATCTTGCTGCATGTCTTGTGTTGTACCGATGAGTGTCCGAACTAGCTCATTCCCACAGAAAAATGCACAGGAAAGCAGTACCACCCAGTCATCTATCAGACCTTACTGAGTGTATTCAACCCTAAGGGCAAATCCAAGGTCATCTCAATATCTTTGCAGTAGAAGATGACAAAACACACCAAAACTGACAAGGTGAACACTGATCAGTAAAGTCAAGACAGGCTAACATTCTATAACACTCCCTTTCCTCTGCACAGTTCTCTCACAGTGAGAAACAATAGGATTACAATAGAGTGTTACGCTTTCTTAATGTTATCAAATGCACTGTTACCACTTCCTTTATGAGGTGAGAATGAAGTGATGAGTGACTTTACTCTTAAACTGGTCTGAGACAACTGTTGAGGCTTCTCTCCTTAATGTATACGTTGATGTGTTTATAAGTAAGTGTTTTCTCCTGTGTGTGTTCTCCGATGACCTTTTAGCTCAACTGATGTTTTAAAACATTTTCCACAATCAGAGCAGCAGTAAGGCTTCTCTCCTGTGTGTATACGTTCATGTTGTTTTAAGTTGCCAGGTTGAGAGAAACTCGCAGCACAGTCAGCGCAGGAGTAAGGCTTCTCCCCTGTGTGTATACGTTCATGTTGTTTTAAGTTAACAGGTTGAGAGAAACTCGCCCCACAGTCAGAGCAGAAGTAAGGCTTCTCTCCTGTGTGTGTTCTTTGATGAACCTTTAGCATAGTTGATGTTGTGAAGCATTTTACACAATTAGAGCAGGAGTAAGGCTTCTCTCCTGTATGTATACGTTCATGCTGTTTTAGGTGGCTCGGTTGAGAGAAACTCTTTCCACAGTCAGAGCAGGAGTAAGGCTTCTCTCCTGTGTGTGTTCTCTGATGACGTTTTATTTCAGCTGATGTTGTGAAGCATTTTACACAATTAGAGCAGGAGTAAGGCTTCTCTCCTGTGTGTATACGTTCATGTGTTTTTAAGTGGCCCAGTTGAGAGAAACTATTTCCACAGTCAGAGCAGGAGTAAGGCTTCTCTCCTGTGTGTGTTCTCTGGTGCCGTTTTAGCTTAGCTGGTGTTGTGAAGCATTTTACACAATCAGAGCAGGAGTAAGGCTTCTCTCCAGTGTGTATTTTTAACTGTGATAGAATTGGGGAAATCTCCTCACAATGTGGGCAATGGTGAGACCTCTTAGCTCTGTGATCTTCCTGCTGTTGCTCTCTGGATGTAGAGAATGTCTCAATACGGTCTCCTGTGTGAACAACATCAGAAGAACCAGTCAGTTGGTGTAATATACAGCACCAGTCAAAAGTTGACACACCTACTCATTCAAGGGTTTTATTTATTTTTACTATTTTCTACCTAGATTAATAGTGAAGACATCAAAACTATTCAATAACACAAATGTAATCATGTAGTAACCAAAAGAAAGTGTTATACAAATCAAAATATATTTTTTATTTTAGACTCTTCAAAGTAGCCACCCTTTGCCTTGACAGCGTTGCACACGCTTGGCATTCCATCAACCAGCTTCACCTAGAATGTCTTGAAGGAGTTCCCACACATGCTGAGCACTTGTTGGCTGCTTTTCCTTCACTCTGCGGTCCAACTCATCCCAAATCATCTCAATTGGGTTGAGGTCGGGTGATTGTGGAGGCCAGGTCATCTGATGCAGCACTCCATCACTCTCCTTCTTGGTCAAATAGCCCTTAAACAGCCTGTAGGTGTGTTGGGTCATTGTCCTGTTGAAAAACAAATGGTAGTCCCACTAAGTGCAAACCAGATGGGATGGCATATCGCTGCCGAATGCTGTGGTAGCCATGCTGGTAAGTGTGCCTTGAATTCTAAATAAATCACAGACAGTGTCACCAGCAAAGCACCCCCACACCATAACACCATCTCCTCCATGCTTCACTGTGGAAACTACACATGTGGAGATCATCCGTTCACCTACTCTGCGTCTCACAAAGACAAGGCTGATGGAACCAAAAATCTGAAATTTGGACTCATCAGACAAAAAGACAGATTACCACCAGTCTAATGTCCATTGCTCGTGTTTCTTTGCCCAAGCAAGTCTCTTCTTCTTATTGGTGTCCTTCAGTAGTGGTTTCTTTGCAGCAATTCGACCATGAAGGCCTGATTCACGCAGTCTCCTCTGAAAAGTTGATGTTGAGAAAGAAATTCCACAAATTAACTTTTAACAAGGCACACCTGTTAATTGAAATGCATTCCAGGTGACTACCTCATGAAGCTGGTTGACAGAATGCCAAGAGTGTGCAAAGCTGGCAAAGGGTGGCTACTTAAAATATATTTTGATTTGTTTAACACTTTTTTTGGTTACTACGTGATTCCATATGTGTTATTGAATAGTTTTAAATGTAGTCACTATTATTCTACAACATAGAAAATAGTAAAAATAAAGAAAAACCCTGGAATGAGTAGGTGTGTCCAGACTTTGGACTGGTAATGTACATATACATTTATTTTACGAAGTCCTTTTTACATCGGCAAAGTCACAAAGTGCTTTACAGAAACCCTTCCTAAAATCACGAAAGAGCAAGCAATGCAGGTGTAGAAGCACCGTGGCTACTAAAAATCTTCTGGCTGTACCAGGTGACATATGTATTCATATCAGTAGGCTGTACAATACAAAAGGGGGAAAAAAAACTATTCTAAAAGTGGGTAAGAGTCAAAAGCTAAAAAGGGACAAAAGTCATTAAAATGATGAGCCATATCATCCTCCACTCACTATCACAAGGGTTAGTAACTACACAGACTCATTTCATAGAACTTTAAAACACTGGCAGTTTGTCAATTTCACTTCTTTAGTCTACTCTCTGATCACTCCAGATAGCCCAGTGAATAAATCACATGCTGGCAATACTGGTGTCAAACCATGCAAGTCTCTGTAGCACGAAATAACATCTACCTTTTCATACAAACAGTTCATCATGAAACAGTTCTACTGCAACTTTTCATGCACAGTGAGACGTTGGAATAAACACAAACTTAGTTAGATAGAACCTGCTCTTACCATGAGAAACAGATTTCCCAATCTTCTCCTCCTCTTCTTCATCTTTAATGTTGACATTCAGCTCCAGTGTTTGACTGAAGTCTTCCAGCTTCACTGATGCCATCTCTGGCTCCTGCTTAGCAAACTGGGCTCCACTGTCACAATCAGGACCCAGTGACTGTAGGTTTGGACTCAGTGTGGAAGGAGAGAGGCAGGCTGGGTTTGTCCTCACTATTGATGTTACCGGCCTCAGATTTAATTCTAGTCGTCCTGTAGTAATAAAGAGAAACGGACACAAAAGTTATTGTCTTGACAATTCTGGCACTTTCTTTATTCTCTAAAAATATATAATATTTTTTGTTGTTCAATTATCTAATTCAGTGTTTGCCTTGGACTGACATAGGTGCAGGTACACCTTAGACACAAAGTACACACTACACAACGTAAGTGCCCTTCACCTATAGGTGGTTTCCGAAATTCACATAAATGCACAAATGACTCAAAAACCATTTAGTCCAAGGTTACAGTTTGTTTTAGGCAGTACTATGTAATATGTTCCCGAATAACGTTGTCTTCACTGTATTATTTCAATCAAAAACCAATTGTATTTCCTGTTCACACCATAGCAACATTTATTGATAAAGACAGAAACTACTGAATGTGTCTGAATATTAGTACACATGTAGAAAACTGCTAATCATTTCATTCAGCTTCAAATCTGTAGTGTGACCGTGACATTTTCTCTCTGCACCGGCACTGTCCTCACTGAAGTCCGTTGAAGCAGAACGAGAGGGCACCGCCATTTTACCTCGTGAATTTTACACAAAACCAATAACATGCTAAATGAACTCAGAAATATCAAATAAACGTGCTATTACATACCTCTAGTAATAAACAGAAACAGACACAAAGGTTATCTTCTTGACTGCACAGTTCTGGCTATATATATACACATACACACACACACACAAATATATATATTAGGGGTGTAACGATTCGTTTTAACAACGATTCGATTTGTATCACGATTCGTGGTTGTCGATACGATTCAAGGACGAAATTGGTTCATTTAGAACGATACGATCCGAAACGATTCAGTGACTTGAAATCGATTCAGTAACCTTTTAGCCAAAAATTCAACCAGTGTGACTGAAATAAATACCTGGTAACCAGTTGCATTTTAATGGCTGGCAATAGTATTGATATTTTTAACAGTGTTTCATGCCTCCATGCAGACCATCTGGTATTATGAAACTTACCCATACCTACGTTGACAGCAGCCCCGTAAAGTCTCACAAGTCCGTCTGTTATGGCCTGTGCGGTTCGGTCAGCACCCAATTCAATCAGTCCAATAAAGTCCGAAGTAAACTCTCCGTTGCTGGACACAGACACAATGTAAACTATTTCCTGCTCAGTTTTTGTGATGTCCTCAGATCCATCAAAAAGCATTCAGTAAAGGAACATCCTCAGAATAGGAAGACATGGGACGTGCGTGTTTAGCTTTATGCATTTATTCTCGGCTAGCTTTTAGCAATGGCTTGCGCCACATTCGTGTGCTCCTTGCTCTTTTCATGTTGGTCAAATAAAGGATGGTTGAAATTCTTTGAGCCTTTATAAAATGCACCTGTTTTGTCTGCTAGATGTGGATTTGAGCGGCAAATCTTGCACCACATTTCAGTGCGCTCATCGTTAGCTTCAAGCCACTGCACATCTTGGAGCCACTTTTCCGAAAAAATTATTTTCTTCGGCTCTGGCTCCAGTTGGCGTTTCTTTGTAGGTGGCGAAACGCCAAAAAGGCTGCTTAATGTCTGTTGCTTTTTGGACATCCCTGACAGTAGTTGACAAGCAACATGTCATGTGTAAGGTTAGATGAGAAGATCGGTCAAGTACGCAAAGGCGCGTAGTAATTTGTCGCGCTTGCGTATCTGCGTACCAGTTATGTGCACCCCTGCATATAAAGTCTGACGTGCTTAAATCCAATGGGTTATTTCCTAGTATCGATACAATCGATTTATTACATTTTAAAATGATGTTAGATCGATATATGTTGCCCAAAAGGCCAACTCGCCGCGCACAGATCGATGTAGTTGGATCATATGAATATAAATCGATACATCGATGTAGTAGATGAATCGTTACACCCCTAATATATATATATATATATATATATATATACACACACACACCACCAAGACTCTTCCTAGAGCTGGCCGCCTGGCTAAAGTGAGCCATCGGGGGAGAAGGGCGTTGGTGACAACAAGCCGATGGTCACTCTGACAGAGCTCCATAGTTCCACGGTAGAGATAGGAGAAACTTCCAGAAGGACAACCATCTCTGCAGCACTCCACCAATCAGGCCTTTATGTTAGTGGTTAGACGGAAGCCACTCCTCAGTAAAAGGCACGACAGCCTGATTGGAATTTGCCAAAAGGCACCTAAAGACTCTCAGACCATGAGAACCAAGATTATCTGGTCTGATGAAACCAATATTGAACTCCTTGGCCTGAATGCCAAGCATCACATCTGGAGGAAACCTGGCACCATCCCTACGGTGAAGCATGGTGGTGGCAGCATCATGCTGTGGGATGTCTTTCAGCGGCAGGGACTGGGAGACTAGTCAGGATCGAGGGAAAGATGAACAGAGCAAAGTACAGAGAGATCCTTGATGAAAACCTTCTCCAGAGCGCTCAGGACCTCAGACTGGGCCGAAGGCTCACCTTTCAACAGGACAACTACCCTAAGCACACAGCCAAGACAACGCAGGAGTGGCTTCAGGACAAGTCTCTGAACGTCCTTGAGAGGCCCAGCCAGAGCCCGGATTTTAATCCGTTCTAACATCTCTGGAGAGACCAGAAAATAGCTGTGCACCGACGCTCCCCATCCAATCTGACAGAGCTTGAGAGGATCTGCAGAGAAGAATTGGAGAAACTCCCCAAATACAGGTGTGCCAAGCTTGTAGCGTCATACCAAAGAAAACTTGAGGCTGTAATCGCTGCCAAAGGTGCTTAAACAAAAGTACTGAGTATAGGGTCTGAATACTTATGTAAATGTGATATTTACGTATAAAGAACATTTACATTTTAGTCATTTAGCAGACGCTCTTATCCAGAGCGACTTAAAGGAGCAATTAGTTTAAGTGCCTTGCTCAAGGGCACATTTACGCCGTTTAGCAGACGCTCTTATCCAGAGCGACTTACAAATTGGTGCATTCACCCTATAGCCAGTGGGATAACCACTTTACAATTTCTTTTTTTTTTTTTTTTTTTTTGGGTGGGTTGGGGTAAGGGGGGGTAGAAGGATTACATTATCCTATCCCAAATTATTAAAAAATAAAAATTGGTACAATTTCTAAAAACCTGTTTTTGCTTTGTCATTATGGGATAGTGTGTGTAGATTGATGAGGTTAACAAACAATGTAATCTATTTTAGAATAAGGATGTAACGTAACAAAATGTGGAAAAATTCAAGGGGTCTGAATAATTTCCCAATGCACTGTATATACAGTGGGGAGAACAAGTATTTGATAACCTGCAAAATCGGCAGTGTATCAAATACTTTTTCTCCCCACTGTAGCTGTATGCAGAATCCTTTTAGCAAGGTTGCTTCCCCTCCTCTCTAAGGAGGCTTTCATCTTATTCTGAAGCCTGATAAATACCCAACAAAATGTGAAATTTGGGTTTGGGAACTACTTCTGTAAATGGATTAAGATATGATATACCAACCCCACTGCAGAAGTTGCCACTAACAACTTGATTTCACAACCTTTTAAGCTTTTCCGGGGCACGAGAAAGAGTCCTGGACTGGCCGGACATCCTTCTTTTAGCTATAGAACCCTTTGCCATTGCAGTAAGGGTCCACCCGTCAATTAGAGGAATAAAAATAGATTTTGCACATTGAGTGGCCCTGTATGCAGATGATACCCTCTTATTCCTAACAGATCTAAATAATTTTCTTCCCTCTCCAATTTAATTAATAACCTTTTCCTAAACAAGCAAGAGAGACTGAATCCAATTGTACAGCATCCATTTGTGAATACAGAACACGGTTTCACATATCTTGGTATTAAAATCACACCAGAATTTAGCTCCTTGAGCTCAACAAATGATGTCCCCATGGTGACGAGTGTAACAGAATCCATCAACAGATGGACATCATTGTCTATATCTAATACTGGTAGAATAAATATCATTAAGATGAATATTCTGCCCAAATGTCTTTATACATTTCAATCAATTCCTCTGGCTCCACCACCTTTATTTTCCCAAAATATCTGAAAGATACTCTCAAATGTTATCTGGAGCAACAGAAAACCAAGGCTTGGACTTTCTCTTCTTTATTTGCCCTATGACAGAGGGGGGATGCAACTTACAAACCTACAGTGGTATTACTGGGCTGCACAACTTAGGGCTGCAATGTTTTGGTTCTCCAAGAAACCACAAAAGGCTTCACTTTGGATGGATATTTGTACTCTGCTCCCTTTAAGAAACTAAAGAAGAAGACTACTAATCCCTTTGTTAAAAACACCAACTATATGGCAGGAAGTACAGCAATATCTGGGTGAATCCCCTGCATTATCCAGTTTTACACCAATTTGGGGAAATGACAATTTCACACCTGGTAAAAATGACTTGGGGTTTAAAGAACTTCGAAGAAAAGGTATTGTTAAAGTAATGGACTTATACAATAAAAAGAAAAAAGGGCTAATGTCATTTGTAGAACTAAAGAGAAGATATAACTTACCACTAAATTATTTTTTCAAATACTTACAATTGAGAAGCTTTATTTTTTCCAGTCTAAACAATCTGCCCTACAACCTACTTTGACCACTTTAGAAACGCTCTCTGTTAATATGTGTTATGGGAGAGGTCAAATTACATCATTATATTGGAAAATGGTAGCTACTCATGAAGACAACTCTGATAGTAAGAGACTTCAGTGGATACAAGATATGCAGGAAGATATTTCAGCAGAGGACTGGGGTATGATATGCTCGAGAGCTCAGATACAGACCATAAACACCCGCCTGAGATTGTTGCAATACAATTGGATAATGAGAACAATTGTATTTCTGTAATTGTTGATTGTCCTACTTGGAACTAATAAATATATGTGTAAAAACCTGCTGGAGGCCCCTGTGTTCTTGGGGACCTGCAATGCTGCAGAAATGTTTTGGTACCCTCCCGCAGTTCTGTGCCTCGACAAAATCCTTTCATGGAGCTCTACGGACAATTCATTCGACCTCATGGCTTGTTTTTTGCTCTGACATGCACTGTCAAATGTGGGACCTCATATATACAGGTGTGCCTTTCCAAATCACATCCAATCAATTGAATGTACCACAGGTGGACTCCAATCAAGTTGTAGAAACATCTCAAGGATGATCAATGGAAACAGGATGCACCTGAGCTCAATGGTGAGTCTGAATATTTACAGTTGAAGTCGGAAGTTTACATACACTTAGGTTGGAGTCATTAAAACTCGTTTTTCAACCACTCCACACATTTCTTGTTAACAAACTATAGTTTTGGCAAGTCGGTTAGGACATCTACTTTGTGCATGACACAAGTAATTTTTCCAACAATTGTTTAAAGACAGATTATTTCACTGTATCACAATTTCAGTGGGTCAGAAGTGTACATACACTAAGCTGACTGTGCCTTTTAAACAGTTTGGAAAATTCCAAAAAATGATGTCATGGCTTTAGAAGCTTCTGATAGGCTAATTGACATCATTTGAGTCAATAGGAGGTGTACCTGTGGATGTATTTCAAGGCCTACCGTCAAACTCAGTGCCTCTTTGCTTGACATCATGGGAAAGTAAAAAGAAATCAGCCAAGACCTCAGAAAAAAAATGTGTAGACCTCCACAAGTCTGGGTCATCCTTGGGAGCAATTTCCAAACGCCTGAAGGTACGTTCATCTGTACAAACAATAGTACGCAAGTACACCATGGGACCATGCAGCCATCATATCGCTCAGGAAGGGAGGCGTTCTGTCTCCTAGAGATGAACGTACTTTGGTGTGAAAAGTGCAAGTCAATCCCAGAAAAACAGCAAGGGACCTTGTGAAGATGCTGGAGGAAACAGGTACAAAAGTATCTATATCCACAGTAAAACAAGTCCTATATTGACATAACCTGAAAGGCTGCTCAGCAAGGAAGAAGCCACTGCTCCAAAACCGCCATAAAAAAGCCAGACTACGTATTGCAACTGCACATGGGGACAAAGATCGTACTTTTTAGAGAAATGTCTTTGGTCTGATGAAACTAAAATAGAACTGTTTGGCCATAATGACCATCGTTATGTTTGGAGGAAAAAGGGGGGTCTTGGAAGCAGGTGGTCTGGTTCATCCTTGGGAGCAATTTCCAAACACCTGAAGGTACCACGTTCATCTGTGCAAACAATAGTATGCAAGTATAAACACCATGGGACCACGCAGCCGTCATACCGCTCAGGAAGGAGATGCGTTCTGTCTCCTAGAGACGAACGTACTTTGGTGCAAATTAGGGGTGTAACGATCCATCTACTACATCGATGTATCGATTTATATTCCTATGATCCAACTACATCGATCTGTGCTCGGCGAGTTGGCCTTTTGGACAACATATATCGATCTAACATCGTTTTAAAATGTAATAAATCGATTGTATCGATACTAGGAAATAACCCATTGGATTTAAGCACGTCAGACTTTATATGGATGTTTTTTCTTAGCACTTTTAATGATAAAGGCTTTAAACATTACTCGATTCAGTCTGCCTATCCGTGACGTCATCGCGCCAACAGCAGCGAAAGGTAAAGTCAACTCTGCAGAAGCCTCAGGTCTCGCCTGCATGTTTAGTCAGAGACTAGGCCAAAACTCAGCTCGGGCGAAAAACATCACGGCAACAATTGCCAAGTTTATCTGCAAAGACATGCGACCCTACAGTGTGGTTGAAAATCCGGGATTCCGTGAAATGATTCAAACATTGGAGCCAAGGTACACAATACCAAGCCGACCACACTTCTCAGAAAAGGTTATTCCTGCATTGTACGAAAGTACTAAGAATGATGTGAAGCTGTCGCTTTCTCAAGCTGAACGAGTAGCGATAACGACAGATGGCTGGACGTCATGCTCAAATCAAGAGTATGTGACAATTACCTCTCATCACATTGATCCGGAGTGGAAAATGAAGACCTTTGTTCTGCTAACCAGAGTTTTAAATGAAGCCCATACTGGTAAAAATATTGGCGCGTTACTGCGTGAAGCCTGCATGGAGTGGAAAATCTACGACAAGAATCCTGCCATCGTCACAGATAACGCCAGGAATATGATTGTGGCCGGTGCAGAAGCCCAGTTCAGTCCACACATTACCTGCTTCGCACATACACTCAACCTTGCCTCGCAGAAGGGTTTGTGGGTGGACCGTGCTTCCAGGTTGTTGGGGAAAGTGCGAAAAATTGTTGGATATTTTCACCGCAGCCCGATTGCATGTCACGCCCTACAGGAAAAACAAACTCTGATGGATTTACCAAAACATAAACTGATCCAAGACATAATCACCAGATGGAACAGTTCATTCGAAATTCTTGAACGTTTTTTGGAACAACAGCCAGCTATAATGGCAACTCTGATGTCCAAGGATCTACGAAAGGGGGTCACAGATGTAGGCACGCTGAGTGAGAGTGATATTGCCAACATGGATGACATTGTTCAGTTGATGGGTCCTGTCAAAATGGCAACCACTGTGATGTGTGAAGAAGACCAGCCAACTCTCTCTGTAATTGCTCCTCTTCAAGCAAAACTGCTGAAACACCTACAGCCATGCGAAGACGACTCAACCCTGGTTGCAGAGATTAAGAGGGTGATGGCCAGTGACCTCTCCACACGCTACAGAGGCACCCAAGATGCTCACAACATAGGTAATTAATTTGGAGTCTTAATTCAAATCAACTTGGTTAATATTTTAGGTTATTAGACTGTATTAATTTGTAAAATGCCACACCTTTGTGTTTTCAAGTTTGAATTTGAGTTGTTTTTTCATATGGAAAAGTAAACAAGATATCTGCAATACAATTCTTAGTTCATGGTGGCTTTACATCATCACTGTGCCACATTTCTTTTAAACATACTAAAGTTTAATCTTCTGATTATTTTGTGTATGAGGAGTGTCATGAGCCCTCTCACTCCACCGGGCTACCACCTTAATTTGTTTCCACTATCTTCCACTCTGCTCACCACTCTCTCTACTCAGCCTAACTAGCTCCACCTGTCCCTGCTCTGCTCTGCTCTAATTACTCTGCCAGCTGCGCTGCATTACCCACTAACCTCTCCCAGTATTTAAAGCCCTGTCTTTCAGCTCTCCTTTGTCAGATCGTCTGCAAAGCTCACACCCGGAACCTGTTTGCTCGCGCTTCTGGCTCACCTTTGTTTTGTGACCCCGGACCTGCCTGATTCTTGGATACTCTTCTGCCCCAGGGAAACCAGACCTGCTTTCTGCCATAACGACTCCTGACTACTCTTCGATCCCGTTTTTATAAACTTTCTGGTGTGACGCAATTGTGGTCCTCTGGTCGTCTGTCTGAATCGTGACAGTACGATCTGACCATCATGGACTCAGCGCACACTTCCCCCGACATGGAAACCGACGAACCTGAGCAACCCACCGCCATGCTACGCCTGGAACACACTGAGAGAGGGCTAGCCCGCATGAGCGGCGACATCACCTCTCTGCTTCAGGTCGGCCACCAACAGCATCAGCAGTTCCAGCAGCACCAGCAGCAGTTCCAGCAGCAGCAACAACAACTCGCCATGATCATCCAACTCCTCACCAACCTTACCCCAGCCACTCCGCCCACCGGCCCGTTTCCAGGCAGTCTGCCCACCAGCCCTGCCCCCGAGTTACCTGCCCCGGTCATTGCAGCCGCTGCTCCGGAACCCAAGATTGGAAACCCCGAGCGGTTCAACGGCGATTCAACCCAGGTCCGGCCATTCCTGACTAGCTGCCGACTTCAGTTCTCCTTGCAGCCAAGGACCTTCGCCACGGAGGGGGCTAAAGTTGGGTATGCCATCACTCACCTGACGGGCCGAGCTCGACTCTGGGGAACAGCAGAGTTCGAACGTCAAACCCCCGCATGTGCAACCTTCGACCTGTTTGCTGAGGAGATGCTGAAGGTGTTTGACCTGGATTCACCAACCGCAGAGGCGTCTCGTGAACTGTTCAGTATTCGACAAGGCAGACGTACAGTCGCAGACCATTCCATCGACTTCCGAACCCTGGCAAGACGAAGTTCTTGGAACACACCATCGTTGGTGGACGCGTTCTTCCATAGCTTGGCTGACTATATCAAGGACGAGTTGGTCTCCCATGAACTGCCTTCCACTCTTGATGAAGCCATCGCACTGACTGTCCGGATCGACAGAAGGATACAGACCCGTCGTCGTGAGAGGGGGCGCCAAGGTCCACCAACTACCGGCATTCGGAGAGATCCGACTGGGCTCCTGTCATCTACTGCCACTCACCCAAGTCAGCTTGATCAGTCTGAGCCTATGGAGATTGGGCGAGCCTCTCTCACTCCTGCAGAGCGCCAGCGCCGCTTCACCTCAAACCTCTGCCTCTATTGTGGAGGTGATGGACATCGTGTGGTAACCTGCCCTTTAAAAGCCGAAGCTCACCGGGCATAGGGGGAGTCCGGTTGAGCTCAATGACCATCCAGTCCTCCGACCGCAAACCCCTGCTGCAAGTTCACCTCCGCCTCTCTGACTCAACTCACACCCTGGCTGCTCTGGTGGATTCTGGCGCCGAAGCCAACATAATGGACATCAAGCTGGCACGCCAACTGGGACTGGAGAACCTCCGTTTGACACCTCCTATTCCTGCCCGGGCACTGGACGGACACTTACTCGGATCGGTCACTCATGTCACGGTCCCGGTCTCGATGGGTCTGTCCGGAAACCATCAAGAAACTATCCAGTTTCACCTGCTCCCCTCTCCAGGCCAACCCCTCATCCTGGGTTACCCATGGCTCCGCCGGCACAACCCTCAGCTCGACTGGGTGACCGGGGTGATCAGGGAGTGGGGAGAGGACTGCCACCGAACCTGCCTGCTTGCTGCCGCACTACCCCCTCGGCCAGTACCTACTAACTCCGCTCCTGACCTCTCCAATGTCCCAGAATGCTACCATGGTCTCAGAGAAGTGTTTAACAAAGCAAGAGCCACATCTCTGCCCCCTCACCGACCGTACGACTGTGCCATCGACCTCCTCCCTGGAACAGCCCCTCCAAAGGGCCGTCTTTATTCGTTGTCTGCTCCTGAAAGAAAGTCCATGGAGGACTACATCAATGACTCTCTGTCCGCAGGATTAATCCGTTCATCTTCATCTCCTGCTGGTGCTGGCTTCTTCTTTGTGGGGAAGAGGGACGGATCTCTTCGCCCCTGCATCGACTACAGGGGACTCAACGACATCACAGTGAAAAACCGTTACCCTCTGCCTCTGCTCACCTCTGCTTTTGAGTTGCTCCAGGGAGCCACTGTTTTTACCAAGTTGGATCTCAGAAACGCTTACCACCTAGTGCGGATCCGGGAGGGAGATGAATGGAAAACCGCATTCAATACACCAACAGGCCACTACGAGTATCTGGTTATGCCTTTTGGCCTCACCAATGCTCCTGCTGTGTTCCAGGCTCTAGTGAATGATGTACTGCGGGACATGTTAAACAAGTTTGTCTTCGTTTACCTGGATGACATCTTAATCTACTCCAGAAACCTGTCTGAACACACCCGCCATGTCCAGCAAGTCCTTCATCGTCTTCTGGAGAATTCCCTCTACGCCAAGGCAGAGAAATGTGAGTTTCACGTCAAGACAGTGGCCTTCCTGGGGTACATAGTGGCAGAGGGAAGTATCCAAATGGATCCTGCCAAAGTATCAGCAGTCACTTCATGGCCAGTTCCGGAGAACAGAAAGAAGCTGCAACAGTTTCTGGGGTTTGCTAACTTCTATAGAAAGTTTATCCGGAACTACAGTACCGTTGCTGCCCCTCTCACTGCTCTAACCAGCACCAAGCAACCCTTCACCTGGACCCCAGCAGCCGACAAAGCCTTCAGTACCCTCAAGGTAAGGTTCACCTCCGCTCCCATCCTCCAGATGCCTGATGTGGACCGGCAATTCATTGTGGAGGTGGACGCCTCGGATGTGGGAGTTGGTGCTGTGATTTCTCAGTGGGCTGCGGAGGATAGGAAGCTCCATCCCTGTGCCTTTTTCTCACGTCGGTTGTCCCCCTCTGAGTGCAATTACGACATAGGGAACCGAGAGCTGCTGGCTGTGAAGCTTGCCTTGGAGGAGTGGCGTCACTGGCTGGAGGGGTCCACCATTCCATTTCTCGTTTGGACCGATCATAAGAACTTGGAGTACATCCGCACGGCCAAACGGTTGAACTCCAGGCAGTCCCGCTGGGCCCTGTTCTTCACCAGGTTTAATTTCACTCTGTCATACCGGCCTGGATCACGCAACACCAAGCCAGACGCCCTCTCCCGTCAATTCCAGAAGGATGACACCCCCTCCAAGGATCCTGTGTCGATTCTGCCAAGTCCCTGCATCGTAGCAGCTCTGACCTGGGCTGTTGAGGAACAGGTGCTGGAAGCTCTCCGTAACCAGCCAGGTCCCAGCACTTGCCCAGCTGACCGCCTTTTTGTCCCCGAAAACCTGAGGTCCCAGGTCGTTCAGTGGGGACATGACTCCCGCCTAGCTTGTCACCCTGGCTCCACCCGCACTTACAACCTGCTCGCCCAGAGGTTCTGGTGGCCCTCTCTGAGAAAGGATGTACGGGAATTCGTCCAAGCCTGCCCCATCTGCAACCAACACAAGTCGTCCTGCCAGCCCCCAGCCGGATTGCTGCAGCCCCTGCCTGTGCCCAGACGTCCCTGGTCTCACATCGCCCTTGACTTTGTCACGGGGCTGCCCCCTTCAAGTGGCATGACCGTCATTCTCACCATAGTTGACCGATTCAGCAAGATGGCACACTTCATTCCCCTCCCCAAGCTCCCAACCGCCAAGGAGACCGCCCAGGTGGTCCTGGAACACGTCTTCCGGATCCACGGACTGCCAAAGGATGTAGTTTCTGACCGTGGTCCACAATTCTCCTCCGCTTTTTGGAAGGAGTTCTGTCACCTGCTGGGAGCCACAGTCAGTCTGACTTCCGGATTCCATCCCCAATCCAATGGGCAGTCAGAGCGGGCAAATCAGGAGCTCGAGAAGGCACTGCGATGCATGACTTCACGCAACCCCCACTCCTGGTCGCAGCAATTGACATGGGTGGAGTACGCACACAATTCTCTGACCTGCTCTGCCATCGGTATGTCCCCTTTCCAATGTGTTTATGGATACCAGCCTCCTCTATTTGCCAGCCAGGAAGGGGAGGTTACTTGCCCATCTGCACTTGCTTTTGCCCGTCGATGTCGCCGCACCTGGTCACAAGCCCGAGCCACACTCCTCAGATCCGTTGCCAGCTACACTACCGGGGCCAACCGTCGGAGAATTCCTGCTCCCACCTACCATGTTGGTCAAAGGGTGTGGTTGTCATCGAGGAACCTGCCACTCAGGGTGGAGTCGCAAAAGCTGGCACCTCGGTTCATTGGCCCATTCCCTATCATAAGAGTGATTAGCCCAACTGCTGTCCGGCTCCAACTGCCTAATTCCATGAGGGTGCACCCCACTTTCCATGTGTCTAAGATTAAGCCCATTCATGAGAGTCCGCTGGTCCCTGCTGCGCCTTGTCCTCCTCCTCCACAGCTCGTCGATGGTGGTCTGGTTTACACCGTCCGCCGCCTGCTTCGGTCCAGACGGAGGGGTAGGGGTCTCCAGTACCTCATTGACTGGGAGGGCTATGGACCTGAGGAAAGGACCTGGGTGCCAGCTAGTCGGATTGTGGATAGGACTCTCATCACCGCCTTCCACCAACGGCATCCTGATCAACCTGCAATCCGTAGGGGCCGCCCCAGAGGGGTCCCTAACCGTCCTGCCCGCTCGGCTTCCTGTCCTGTGCCTGATCCTGTCTCGGGACCTGTCCCATCTCCCGACCACGGCCCTCCGGCTTCCTCCGAGGATGAGGACGTTCACTCGGACCGTTCGGAGGAGTTCTAGCCCTCCTCCGGCTCCCCTCCTCCCGCCCGGCGTGGTGTTGCTCTTGGGACTTCTGGGGCCGTCCCTTGGGGGGGGGGTTCTGTCATGAGCCCTCTCACTCCACCGGGCTACCACCTTAATTTGTTTCCACTATCTTCCACTCTGCTCACCACTCTCTCTACTCAGCCTAACTAGCTCCACCTGTCCCTGCTCTGCTCTGCTCTAATTACTCTGCCAGCTGCGCTGCATTACCCACTAACCTCTCCCAGTATTTAAAGCCCTGTCTTTCAGCTCTCCTTTGTCAGATCGTCTGCAAAGCTCACACCCGGAACCTGTTTGCTCGCGCTTCTGGCTCACCTTTGTTTTGTGACCCCGGACCTGCCTGATTCTTGGATACTCTTCTGCCCCAGGGAAACCAGACCTGCTTTCTGCCATAACGACTCCTGACTACTCTTCGATCCCGTTTTTATAAACTTTCTGGTGTGACGCAATTGTGGTCCTCTGGTCGTCTGTCTGAATCGTGACAAGGAGGTGGTCATCACTTGCAATTTCAGGTCAACTTAATTTAATAATGCAATGAATGCAATATTCTTGTTCTTTAAACAGCATCAGCGTTGGATCCGCGATTTAAAGAACTGCCCTACCTGGAAAAAGAGGACAGAGAACAGGTCTACACAAAACTGGTTTTTGAGGCAGAAGTGTCCCACCAGGTAACTCTTCTCTCCTCTTTCCTCTGCTCTTTTCTCTTCTCCCCTTTCATTTGTCCTCTCTCAAATCTCATCTGTTCTTTATCTTCCTCTAAATTTATGTGTGCAGTATTACAGATCAGAAATTTGAACAGTTCACACATTCTTACATCAATAGATGCAAGCAATGGGAAATCAGGAGGAAGACGAGGGAAGCTCAAGCACAAAGCTGTCAGGATTCAATGAAGAGACCACAGGTGTGTTTCATGTGATACCAATAAAAGATTGTTGTTGTTTTGTATTAATGAGAAACATGACTATATTTTGAAATATATTTCTTATATTGTAGCTCCAAATGAGTCACCTCCTTGTAAGAAGAAAGCCTTAGATGCGCTGTTTGGCGATTCCTTCACCCAAAGAGAAAGAAAATCCACAAACGAGACAGCCAAAGCAGAGGTGTTAAAGTACCGAGCAAAAGATGCGTTGCCTTTGACTGAAAATGCCATGAAGTGGTGGAGATCTCAGGAGAAAGAGCTACCTGTACTTTCTACCCTTGCTAAACGGTACCTGTGCATTCCAGGCACCAGTGTGCCAGCAGAACGAGTTTTTAGTACTGCTGGCGACATAGTGAACGCACAGAGAAGTGTTCTGCAGCCAGATCATGTTGATCAGTTGATATTTTTGAAAAAAAATCTGTAGTCATTGAAGAGTAGCCTAGTAGGTTACACTTGATCTTTTGTTGAATATTGTTTGTTTATTAAAATGAGAGTAGTAGCAGGTTCATCCACTGCTCATTCAACCTGAAGAAATGTTGGTTGCACTTTATTTTTGATTTTAATACTGTATTTGTATTTTAATGTTGAAAAACAAAAGCAGAAGTAGCAGGTAAACCTACTGTTAATTCAACCTGAAGAGATGTTGGTTGCACTTTATTTTTGATATTAATACTGTATTTGTATTGTAATGTTGAAAAACAAAAGCAGAAGTAGCAGGTAAACCTACTCTTTATTCAACCTGAAGAGATGTTGGTTGCACTTTATTTTTGATATTGATATTGTAATATTTTTATGTTGAAAAACAAAAGCAGAAGTAGCAGGTAAACCTACTGTTAATTCAACCTGAAGAGATGTTGGTTGCACTTTATTTTTGATATTAATACTGTATTTGTATTGTAATGTTGAAAAACAAAAGCAGAAGTAGCAGGTAAACCTACTGTTAATTCAACCTGAAGAAATGTTGGTTGCACTTTATTTTTGATATTAATACTGTATTTGTATTGTAATGTTGAAAAACAAAAGCAGAAGTAGCAGGTAAACCTACTCTTTATTCAACCTGAAGAGATGTTGGTTGCACTTTATTTTTGATATTGATATTGTATTATTTTTATGTTGAAAAACAAAAGCAGAAGTAGCAGGTAAACCTACTGTTAATTCAACCTGAAGAGATGTTGGTTGCACTTTATTTTTGATATTAATATTGTAATATTTTTATGTTGAAAAACAAAAGCAGAAGTAGCAGGTAAACCTACTGTTGAAATGTTGGTTGCACTTACTGTACTTTTATTGAAAATGTATTGAATATTGAAAATGAGATCAGACAATTTTAACTTCCTGTTAATTCAACCTAAAGTGTTGTTTGCACTTTATTCAAATAAAATGTGAATGCATTTGCCATTCATTGTTGTTTACTTGTTTATTTATATTCATAATTAATTGATACCTGATTCCATTACAAGAAACAGGAATCTAGGAAACTTCACCTGCACTGTCCAGTATCCAGGTATTTATTTCAGTCACACTGGTTGAATTATTGGCTAAAAGGTTACTGAATCGATTTCAAGTCACTGAATCGTTTCGGATCGTATCGTTCTAAATGAACCAATATCGTCCTTGAATCGTATCGACAACTACGAATCGTGATACAAATCGAATCGTTGTTAAAACGAATCGTTACACCCCTAGTGCAAATCAATCCCAGAACAACAGCATAGGACATTGTGAAGATGCTGGAGGATACGGGTAGAAAAGTGTCTATATCCACAGTAAAATTAGTCCTATATTGACATAACCTGAAAGGCCGCTCAGCAAGGAAGAAGCCACTGCTCCAAAACCGCCATAAAAAAAGCCAGACTACGGTTTGCAATTGCACATGGGGACAAAGATCGTACTTTTTTGAGAAATGTCCTCTGGTCTGATGAAACAAAAATAGAACTGTTTGGCCATAATGACCATTGTTATGTTTGAAGGAAAATAATGTTATGTTTGCAAGCAGAAGAACACCATCCCAACCGTGAAGCACGGGGGTGGCAGCATCATGCTGTCGGGGTGCTTTTCTGCAGGAGGGATTGGTGCACTTCACAAAATAGATGGCATCATGAGGAAGGAAGATTATGTAGATATATTGAAGCGACATCTCAAGACATCAGTCAGGAAGTTAAAGCTTGGTCGCAAATGGGTCTTCCAAATGGACAATGACCCCAAGCATACTTCCAAAGTTGTGGCAAAATGGCTTAAGGACAACAAAGTCAAGGTATTGGAGTGGCCATCACAAAGCCCTGACCTCAATCCTGTAGAAAATGTGTGGGCAGAACTGAAAAAGTGTGTGCGAGCAAGGAGGCCTACAAACCTGACTCAGTTACACCAGGTCTGTTAGGAGGAATGGGCCAAAATTCACCCAACTTATTGTGGGAAGCTTGTGGAAGGCTACCCGAAATGTTTGATCCAAGTTAAACAATTTAAAGGCAATGCTACCAAATACTAATTGAGTGTATGCTCATCAGTCATGACAATTATATATTTACATTTACGTAATTTAGCAGACGCACTTATCCAGAGCAACTTACAGTTAGTGAGTATTACATTATCATACTGGCCCCCCGTGGGAAACGAACCCACAACCCTGGCGTTGCAAGCGCTATGCTCTACCAACTGAGCTACATCCTCCACTCACTATAACAGGGGTTAGACACTACACAGACTCATTTCCTAGACCTTTAAAACACTGGCAGTTTGTCTACTTCACTTCTTTAGTCTACTCTCTGATCACTCCAGATAGCCCAGTAAATAAAACAAATGCTGACAAAATTGGTATCAAACCATGCAAGTCTGAGTAGCATGGAATAACATACCATCTTATTGAAACAGTTCATCATGAAACAGTTCTACTGCAACTTTTCATGCACAGTGGGAAGTTGGAACGAACAACAAACTTAGTTAGATAGAACCTGCTCTTACCATGAGAAACACATTTCCCAATCTTCTCCTCCTCTTCTTCATCTTTTATGTTGACATTCAGCTCCAGTGTTTGACTGCAGTCTTCCAGCTTCACTGATGCCATCTCTGGATCCTGCTTAGCAAACTGGGCTCCACTGTCACAATCAGGACCCACTGACTGTAGGTTTGGACTCAGTGTGGAAGGAGAGAGGCTCGCTGGGTTTGCCCTCACTATTGATGTTACCGGCCTCAGATTTAATTCTAGTCGTCCTGTAGTAACAATGAGAAACAGACAAAAAGTTATTGTCTTGACAGTTCTGGCACTTTCTTTATTCTCTAAAAATATATTATATTTCTTCTTGTTAAATTATCTAATTCAGTGCTTGACTTGGACTGAAATAGGTACCGGTACTCATTTTGGGTGCTGGTACTGTTTATATTTAGGTGCAGGAGCTCCACAATACTGTTGAGCTAACATTCTATAAGAGGAACATGAGCTTAAGCACTAGATATTTGAGGTGCCGGTACTTAACCTATAGTAGATTTTCCCAAATTCACATACAGTACCAGTCAAAAGTTTTAGAACACCTACTCATTCCAGGGGTATTCTTTATTGTTACTATTTTCTACATTGTATAATAATAGTGAAGACATCACAACTATGAAATAACACATATGGAATCATGTAGTAACCTAAATATATTTTATATTTGAGATTCTTCAAAGTAGGCAACCTTTGCCTTGATGACAGCTTTGCACACTCTTGGCATTCTCTCTACCAGCTTCACGAGGTATTCACCTGGAATGCATTTCAATTAACAGGTGTGCCTTGTCAAAAGTTAATTTGTGGAATTTCTTAATGCGCTTGAGCCAATCAGTTGTGTTGTGACAAGGTAGGGGTGGTATCCAGAAGATAGCCCTATTTGGTAAAAGACCAAGTCCATATTATTGCAAGAACAGCTCAAATAAGCAAAGAGAAACAACAGTCCATCATTACTTTAAGACATGAAGGTCAGTCAATATGGAACATTTCAAGAACTTTGAAAGTTTCTTCAAGTGCATTCGCAAAAACCATCAAGCGCTATGATGAAACTGGCTCTCATGAGGACCGCCACAGGAAAGGAAGACCCAGAGTTACCTCTGCTGCAGGGGATAAGTTCATTAGAGTTACCAGCCTCAGAAATTGCAGCCCAAATAAATGCTTCACAGACTTCAAGTAACAGACACATCTCAACATCAACTGTTCAGAGGAGACTGCGTGAATCAGGCCTTCATGGTCGAATTGCTGCAAGGAAACCACTACTAAAGGACACCAACAAGTAGAAGAGACTTGCTTGGGCCAAACAACATGAGCAATGGACATTAGACTGGTGGAAATATGTCCTTTTGTCGGTGTCCAAATTTGAGATTTTTGGTTCCAACCGCAGTGTCTTTGTGAGACACAGAGTAGGTGAACGGATGATCTCTACATGTTTGGTTCCCACCGTGAAGCATGGAGGAGGAGGTGTGATGGTGCTTTTCTGGTGATTTATTTAGAATTCAAGGCACACTTAACCAGCATGGCTACCACAGCAATCTGCAGCGATACTCCATCCCATCTGGTTTGGGTTTAGTGGGATTATCATAGGTTTTTCAACAGGACAATGACCCAACACACCTCCAGGCTGTGTAAGGGCTATTTGACCAAGAAGGAGAGTGATGGAGTGCTGCATCAGATGACCTGGCCTCCACAATCAACCGACCTCAACCCAATTGAGATGGTTTGGGATGAGTTGGCCACAGAGTGAAGGAAAAGCAGCCAACAAGTGCTATGCTGTGAACTTCTTCAAGATTGTTGGAAAAGCATTCCAGGTGAAGCTGGTTGAGAGAATGCCAAGAGTGTGCAAATCTGTCATCAAGGCAAAAATCTAAAATATATTTTGATTTGTTTAACACTTATGGTTACTACATGATTCCATATGTGTTATTTTATAGTTTAGATGTCTTCACTATTATTCATTATTCTACAATGTAGAAAAGTGTAAAAAATTAAGAAAAACCCTTAAATGAGTAGGTGTGTCCAAACGTTTGACTGGTGCTGTATATTTGCCACTGCTTGACAAAAAAAATTGTAACTTATTGTTCGATAGAACCTGCTCTTACCATGAGAAACAGATTTCCCAATCTTCTCCTCCTCTTCTTCATCTTTAATGTTGACATTCAGCTCCAATGTTTGACTGCAGTCTTCCAGCTTCACTGATGCCATCTCTGGATCCTGCAGTGCAAACTGGGCTCCACTGTCAATCAGGACCCAGTGACTGTAGGTTTGGACTCAGTGTGGAAGGAGAGAGGCAGGCTGGGTTTGTCCTCAATATTGATGATACCGGCCTCAGATTTAATTCTAGTCGTCCTGTAGTAATAAAGAGAAACGGACACAAAAGTTATTGTCTTGACAATTCTGGCACTTTCTTTATTCTCTAAAAATATATTAGATCAGGTAGCTAAGCATTGACAACAAACCATTTATTAATTTCACATTAGACACAAATTGCACACTTTAAATTAAACAACGTAAGTGCACTTAACCTATAGTAGATTTCAGAAATTCACATAATTGACTCAAAAACCATTTAGTACAAGGCTGCAGTTTGTTTTAGGCAGCACTATAATATTTTCCTGAATAACGTTGTCTTCACTGTATTATTTCAATTGTAGTGTCTGAGGGTCTAGGATTTTGCTGATGTTGAAATGGTGTAACAGATGAACTTTACTCTACTTTGCTGAAACATCTGGAAAGCATTACTAAAGTTCCTGGAAAAAAGGATATGGGGAGAGATGTGGAAAAGGCCAGGGATTGGAGATTAGAATCACGCCATACTATGTCATATATGATATAAATACCATGTCTTGAACAGGAGGAGGTTAGAATAGCGAATTACAGAATTGGCTCCTGCTGTTCTTCAGATATCTGCAGGTATCTGTAAATCTGACGCTGAAAACTCTTTGTTATAATAAACCTTTATAAACAAAGTACAGTGTCGGCGGACTTCTTATCATCACGGCATTATCAGCAAAACTTTGTCTTTTTACTACACAATCATAAAACAATTGTATTTATTTATAGGTATACAGTGGGGAAAAAAAGTATTTAGTCAGCCACCAATTGTGCAAGTTCTCCCACTTAAAAAGATGAGAGAGGCCTGTAATTTTCATCATAGGTACACGTCAACTATGACAGACAAATTGAGAAAAAAAAATCCAGAAAATCACATTGTAGGATTTTTCATGAATTTATTTGCAAATTATGGTGGAAAATAAGTATTTGGTCACCTACAAACAAGCAAGATTTCTGGCTCTCACAGACCTGTAACTTCTTCTTTAAGAGGCTCATCTGTCATCCACTCGTTACCTGTATTAATGGCACCTGTTTGAACTTGTTATCAGTATAAAAGACACCTGTCCACAACCTCAAACAGTCACACCCCAAACTCCACTATGGCCAAGTCCAAAGAGCTGTCAAAGGACACCAGAAACAAAATTGTAGACCTGCACAAGGCTGGGAAGACTGAATCTGCAATAGGTAAGCAGCTTGGTTTGAAGAAATCAACTGTGGGAGCAATTATTAGGAAATGGAAGACATACAAGACCACTGATAATCTCCCTCGATCTGGGGCTCCACGCAAGATCTCACCCCGTGGGGTCAAAATGATCACAAGAACGGTGAGCAAAAATCCCAGAACTACATGGGGGGACCTAGTGAATGACCTGCAGAGAGCTGAGACCAAAGTAACAAAGCCTACCATCAGTAACACACTACGCCGCCAGGGACTCAAATCCTGCAGTGCGAGACGTGTCCCCCTGCTTAAGCCAGCCCCGTCTGAAGTTTGCTAGAGTGCATTTGGATGATCCAGAAGAGGATTGGGAGACTGTCATATGGTCAGATGAAACCAAAATATAACTTTTTGGTAAAAACTCAACTCGTCGTGTTTGGAGGACAAAGAATGCTGAGTTGCATCCAAAGAACACCATACCTACTGTGAAGCATGGGGGTGGAAACATCATGCTTTGGGGCTGTTTTTCTGCAAAGGGACCAGGACGACTGATCCATGTAAAGGAAAAAATGAATGGGGCCATGTATCGTGAGATTTTGAGTGAAAACCTCCTTCCATCAGCAAGGGCATTGAAGATGAAACGTGGCTGGGTCTTTCAGCATGACAATGATCCCAAAAACACCGCCCGGGCAACGAAGGAGTGGCTTCGTAAGAAGCATTTCAAGGTCCTGGAGTGGCCTAGCCAGTCTCCAGATCTCAAACCCATAGAAAATCTTTGGAGGGAGTTGAAAGTCTGTGTTGCCCAGCGACAGCCCCAAAACATCACTGCTCTAGAGGAGATCTGCATGGAGGAATGGGCCAAAATACCAGCAACAGTGTGTGAAAACCTTGTGAAGACTTACAGAAAACGTTTGACCTTTGTCATTGCCAACAAAGGGTATATAACAAAGTATTGAGAAACTTTTGTTATTGACCAAATACTTATTTTCCACCATAATTTGCAAATAAATTCATAAAAAATCCTACAATGTGATTTTCTGGATTTTTTTTTCTCAATTTGTCTGTCATAGTTTACGTGTACCTATGATGAAAATTACAGGCCTCTCTCATCCTTTTAAGTGGGAGAACTTGCACAATTGGTGGCTGACTAAATACTTTTTTTCCCCACTGTAACTTCACAAGCCCTTAATTCATTAGATTAATTTAATTTAATTGTACAACACTTAATTAGAGAAAAACAAAACTGAGATATCTTGAATCACCCATACGTTTGAAAAAAACTCAAGATACAGCTGTATGATTTGTAGTCCATATCGCCCTGCCCTAACAGAGTACATTACTTTATACTGTACTATTGTACTGTACTGAACTAAACTTTTCTTTCCTGTACTCTGCTGTACTTTCCAATCTTGTGAAACAGTCGCCATGTTTCCAATAACTTGTCCAGTGATCTTTTTCTGGACATTTAGAAAAAGTTTGCATAGAAAATAGATACGACAATCCCTCTAGGGTGATTCCATGTAACTATCTTGTGTCGATAAAAACAGCTGGACGTAATGATTCACCCTGTAACGTCAAAATTATTTGGCAATAATCATTTATTTAAAAAAACACTGTTTCAATCCTCACTTGTCAGAATAAAGAAACGTTGACAAAAGAAAAACCCACCCCTCCAACGATTAAAAATGTTGTTGAGCTTTAGAACATTTCTCCTATATCTGCCGTCTCCATCTGCCATAATTATTTATTTTTATTTATTCCATTACACATGTCGCAAAGATTATTTTAGCAACATTGCTTTTGTCGAATGCAGCTGGGTCAATGGAAACCTGCCTAATGTCTGAGTGATTGGTTCAGATTTGGTCCGGTCTAATGTTTGACCCAAGTCAGTTAAGAACAAATTCTAATTTACAATGATGGCTTACCCCGGCCAAACCTTAACCCGAACGACACCCACTATGGGACTCCTAATCACAGCCGGATAATGATACAGCCTGGAATCAAACCAGGCTCTGTAGTGTCTTAGACCGCTGCGCCACTCAGGAGCCCTGTGACTAATCATTTTGGCTAGTTAAACTCTGAAAAGGCCTATCAGCTAACCAACTTTATCAGGAATTATCCTGAGCCTATTTGCAATGAGAATCAATGCATTTGCACAGCGGGAAATGCAGAAGTATTTAATTTTTTGCTATGATCATCTCGTCGAAAATGTACAGAGACAAACTTGAAACCACTGATTATCATGACAATTTAGCTGACAGGGTTAAACTCCCGGACAACAGTGGTTTCAGAGTCCTGCAATAGAGTGAAGACGCTAATATTTGTGTAAAGTCTACATAGTTGTGTTCTGTGGGTGTCACTGAGTAGGCTGAACAATACATAGGTAGGGCTGTACATTGCAATATGAATGTTCAATACAAACAAAAGAAACAGCATACTCAACTGGCGTAACGCGGTAAGGACCAAGAACGGGGTCAATATGGACCACAGGTCACAAAATAATTATATAATAATACTGTTTTGGTTGGGCTTCAACCCCTGGTATCATATAAACACACATAAGACATGGAAACATGTAGAATTGCTTAAAAACAGCAACAACAAAAAATCTCAGCCCTGTCGTAAAATGTGTAGAGTTGCGGGATATTAGCTTAAAAACTGCTAAATGTTCTCTCCGCCAACAAGTGGCTTGTGAACAGTTTGGGGTCGCAAGTTGGGGGTTTGTTACTATGCCAATATCCATCCGGACCTTTGCCACCTAGGAAATTTGTTTGACCGGACCTTCTCAAATAGTACTGGAGTACCCCTGCAATAGACTGACTGGGAAGGTGACAACGTTTGACATGAATCCAATATTGTGTATCAGTTTGCATCACTTTCAATGAGGGCCTTTTATTTTGAGGGCGAACCGCAAATTCCACTATTGTGGCTAATCATTATTATGACTAGCTTCACATACGTAGGGACAAGCGGGTACCAGGGCTGCGTCCAGCAGGAGGACGGAGACGTTGGCCACATTCAGATACAAATGTATTATGTAGAGCAAACATGCCTCTGATTCTAAGGAATCATGTCAGTTCTATTCAGGTATTTCTATCAGAAATTTCCAAAACGTGTTTGTACTGAACATGCCCAGGCGAAACGCACTGACCTATATACGAACCTGGAAAGCCTCACAAATGAAAACGTGTAATGGACGCCGCGCCGTGTGCTTGTAAAATATACTTTAACACGTTCTTCAATCACTCTGATTGACACAAACATTACACAAAATCTTTCCCTTAATGTGATAATACCTTGACTGATTTGTTATCTAACATGTTATGACGTTATTTCGATATTAGACAGTTTAAACGTGCTATTACATACCTGTAGTAATAAAGAGAAACGGAAAGCACAGTCCTGTCGTTTTCTTTGTTCTGAAGAATGTTGCGCGCCTCCCCAGAAGTTCCTGTTCCCCAACTACCACAGAGCAACAGCGACATCTACTTCTTCTGTGGGTTTTATGGCAGACTACATCCAAAAGTTGTATTGCCGCCACCAACTGGACGGTTTGAAACCACAAAATGAATTAAATAAAAAATACATCCATACTTAATAGTGATACTAACTTACTCCACACTAATAAAAATAGTACATTGCCAAAACAAACAAAACTCCCATTTCTTCCTTCCTTTAAATCTCCACATCTCCCTTCTCAGTCTCTAGGACCTGAGATGGTAGTACGGCTTTTGACAATATTCCATGTAACTCTTTTGCCAATAAATCTTTCAGCCCCAGGAACCGTTCTGCCGCAACCACAATGATTTCTATCTTCCTAGATCTTTTCTCCACCTTGGCAGTGCCGTTAATCACCATTGCAATAAAGGCCACAAAGTCCACCTTTTTAACCTTTAAAATGTCAGGATCATCTTGTTGAAAGGCAACCCCTGCAGCTTGCATTGAAGGCTTATCCACCACCATTATATTTACTGTAAAGATAACCCCCAACAACTACAATGATTCAGTAGATCAGTAATGTTACAGTACTCTAGCATGTCTCACAGCTGCTTATGCTGACAAAACATGTTAGTGAATAGGTCAGATTTAGCTTCGTGATGCTCATTTAAACTTCCTGTCTTGTTCAGCTTCAGAACAACAGTAAATATGTCACTTGAAACATAGTTTTTTGGTAAGTCATTACACAAAAGAGAAGAGCTTGACTAGTACAAATTCATATACATACTATTTTTCATTGGCAGATAAATTACACAGGCTTGAATTAAGCCTTAATGGCTAAAATAACTCATCTAGTTTTAAAATACAATTTAATAAACAAAAAGTATCCACCCAAACTAATGGTGAAAACTGATCATCACACCATCTCTGTCTGATACATGTTGTGTCTACTAGCTCATTCCCATAGAAAACTGCAGAGGAAATCAGTACCACCCAGTCAACCAGCCTCACAGAGGATATTCAACCATAAGGGCAAATCCAAGGTAATCTCAATATCTTTACAATAGAAGCTAACAAATCACACCAAAACTGACCAGGTGAACACTGATCAGTAAAGTAAAGAGATGTTAACATTCTATAACGTTCCCTTTCCTCTGCACAGTTCTCTCACAGTGAGAAACAATAGGATTACAATAGAGTGTTCTATGATTTCTTGAGAATTAAGTGATGGAATGATTTTAATCTTAGCTAGTCAGACAACTGATGAGGATTCTCACATTTATGTGGCCATGTTGAGAGAAACTCTTCCAACAGTCAGAGCAGGAGTACCAGATCCCTTGATATTTTACAGCTCTTCCCACAATCAGATCAGGGAAATAGATTATCTCCTGTGTGTATTTTTAGGTGTATTTTTTAGCTTTGATAGAATTGGGAAAATCTCCTCACAATGTGGGCAGTGGTGAGACCTCTTAGCTCTGTGATCTTCCTGCTGTTGCTCTCTGGATGTAGAGAATGTCTCAACATGGTCTCCTGTGTGAACAACATCAGAAGAACCAGTCAGTTGGTGTGATTTACATCAATCACATTTATTTTATAAAGCCCTTTTTACATCAGCCGTTGTCACAGAGTGCTTTACAGATACCCTAACCTAACGTATCAGGCGTAAAATAAATGCCTAAACGAGGTCCACAGAAACCAGAAGCTTCTGGTTTTCAGGCTTTGCCTTCCGCTCTGCCTTTTCCCTGAAACACGGATGCTTCCGGTGTTTGCTGACTCTGCTGAGGGTGCAGGTACCGAGACTAAAACCCCAAAGAGCAAGCAATGCAGAAGCACAGTGGCTAGGAAAAACTCCCTAGAAGGAAGGAACCTAGGAAGAAACCTAGAGAGGAACCAGGCTCTGAGCAGTGGCCAGTCCTCTTCTGGCTGTACTGGGTGACAAATGATGCATTATCTCACCATCCCCCATTCTGAATGATGCATTATCTCACCATCCCCCATTCTGAATGATGCATTATCTCACCATCCCCCATTCTGAATGATGCATTATCTCACCATCCCCCATTCTGAATGATGCATTATCTCACCATCCCCCATTCTGAATGATGCATTATCTCACCATCCCCCATTCTGAATGATGCATTATCTCACCATCTCCCATTCTGTCACACCTCTGATCTCCTGTTGTGATAACATACTGTAGGTCTGATATCTGATTGGAAGTTAACTCAACTGTAATGTTATTGATCAACAACTCAAATGGTTCTAAAAGGGTCTTAGCTTCAATGTGTCTTTCTCTTTTGTTATTGACCTGCTGTGGTGAAATATATACTGAGTGCACAAAACATTAGGATTATTGAGTTGCACCCCCTTCTGCCCTCAGAAAAGCCTAACTTTGTCAGGGCATGGACTCTACAAGGTGTCAAAAGCCTTCCACAGGGATGCTGGCCCATGTTGATTCCAATGCTTTCCACAGTTGTGTCAAGTTGGCTGGATGTCCTTTTGGTGGTGGACCGTTCTTGATACCCACGGGAAACTGTTGAAACTGCGGGAAACTGTGTTGCAGTTCTTGACACATTAAAACGGGTGCGTCTGGTACCTACTACCATACCCTGTTCAAAGGCACTTAAATATTTTGTTTTGCCCATTCACCCTCTAAATGAAACACATACACAAAAAATCCTTCTTTAACCCTTCAGTGGGATACCAGACGCACCCGAAGTGGATTTAACAAGAGACATCGATAAGGGATCATAGCTTTCACCTGGTCAGTCTATGGCAGGGAAAGAAGCAAGTGTTCCTAATGTTTAATAAACTCAGTGTACACTGTCTTTCTCTCTACCCCTCTCCCATGAGCTATGGACCACGACACAAGCTATGGATTCTCTCTATCCCATGAGCTATGAGCCACGACACAAGCTATGGATTATTTGTCTTTCTCTTCCTGTCTGATCATCTTTAGATACTTAATGTTTTGTTAATATCAGTATTGACTTGTAACTTGGGCTTCACGCCTTGGGCAGAAGGTAACTGAAAGGTTGCTGGTTCGAATCCCCGAGCTGACTAAGTGAAAAATCAGCCGATGTGCCCTTGAGCAAGGCACATAACCCTAGATCCTCTGAATTTTTTTTTTTAAGTGAATCGTTAATTTTACAATGTCATTAAATCTATTTACCTTTAGTATTCCACTAGCAGACCAATTCTTGCTAGTCAACATCAACTCATTGCCTAATGCTTGCTTGCATATTTTAATCGTCTTTATGGTGTCAGATAAACATTTTAGTAGACTTAATTAATACATAAATTGAAGTATTTTCATGAGTCGCAGGTGAGGTGTTCTATATATATGATCACTAAAGAACCTGCTCTTACCATGAGAAACAGATTTCCCAATCTTCTCCTCCTCTTCTTCATCTTTAATGTTGACATTCAGCTCCAGTGTTTGACTGCAGACTTCCAGCTTCACTGATGCCATCTTTGGATCCTGCAGTGCATACTGGGCTCCTGTCAAGGTCGAGGTAAGGAGTAGACCAAGGCGCAGCGTGATGAACAAACATGACTTTAATTAGTTAAAGCGTCAAAATACAAAACAAAACACGACTCGTGACGTCCACGGTATCAATGACCGAACACGGAACAAAAACCCACAACCACAAAGGGAAAACATACAGTTTAAATATGGCTCCCAATCAGAGACAACCAGCCAACAGCTGACACTCGTTGCCTCTGATTGGGAGTCACTCAGGCAAACATAGAATACAACAAACTAGAATGAACACCAACATAGAAATACACACATAGAAATGAACACACCCTGGCTCAACATAATGAGTCCCAGAGCCAGGGTGTGACAGTACCCCCCCCGGACTGCGACCGCGCCTCAACTAAACAAACCAGGGGAGGGCTGGGCGGGCATACCTCCTCGGCGGCGGTTCTGGCTCCGGCCTTGACCACCACCCTCCAATACACCCCCCATAGCGCCCCTGGTCCAGTCTGGCCCCGCCGGCTGGAGCAGGACTGGACTTAACAGGAGCGGTCCTTACCAGGCTGTCGACTCGCACCCCTGGCTTAGTGCGTGGAGGAGGAACGGGCCTTACCAGGCTGACGACGCGCACCCCTGGCTTGGTGCGTGGAGGAGGAACGGGCCTTACCAGGCTGACGACGCGCACCCCTGGCTTTGTGCGTGGAGGAGGAACGGGCCTTACCAGGCTGACGACTCGCACCCCTGGCTTGGTGCGTGGAAGAGGGACGGGCCTTACCAGGCTGGCGACGCGCACCGTAGGTTTGGTGCGAGTGGCAGGAACAGGCCGGGTCGGGCTGGCGACGCGCACCGTAGACTTGGTGCGGGTGGCAGGAACAGGCCGGACCGGGCTGGCGACGCGCACCATAGGTTTGGTGCGAGTGGCAGGAACAGGCCGGGTCGGGCTGGCGACGCGCACCGTAGACTTGGTGCGGGTGGCAGGAACAGGCCGGACCGGGCTGGCGACGCGCACCGTAGGTTTGGTGCGCGTGGCAGGAACAGGCCGGGTCGGGCTGGCGACGCACACCGTAGGCTTGGTGCGTGGAGCAGGGACAGGCCGGGCTGGGCTGTCGACACACACCGTAGGCTTGGTGCGTGGAGCAGGGACAGGCCGGGCTGGGCTGTCGACGCACACCGTAGGCTTGGTGCGTGGAGCAGGGACAGGCCGGGCTGGGCTGTCGACGCACACCGTAGGCTTGGTGCGTGGAGCAGGGACAGGCCGGGCTGGGCTGGCGACGCACACCGTAGGCTTGGTGCGTGGAGCAGGGACAGGCCGAACCGGGCTGTGGAGACGGATAGGAGGCCTGGAGTGAAGAGCGGCCACCACCCGTCCTGGCTGAATGCCTACCCTCACACACTCTGTGTGAGGCATCCGCACAGGACGTACAGGGCGGTGTACCCCTGGCCTGGTGGCCTTCTGGATCCGCCCCCTTTTCTCCTCCGTCAGCCCCGTCGTCCATGCCGTGTGCCCCCCCCTAAAAATTTTTTGGGGTTGCCTCACGACCGTCCGATGACGACCCTGATCACGCCGTAGCTCCTCTCTACGGCGCGCCTCCACCGTCTCTTCTCCCGGCTCTTCCTCCCATGTCCAGCCCAAGAGCTGCCCCTGGACACGCTGCTTGGTCGTTGCATGGTGGGTTTTTCTGTCAAGGTCGAGGTAAGGAGTAGACCAAGGCGCAGTGTGATGAACAAACATGACTTTAATTAGTTAAAGCGTCAAAATACAAAACAAAACACGACTCGTGACGTCCACGGTATCAATGACCGAACACGGAACAAAAACCCACAACCACAAAGGGAAAACATACAGTTTAAATATGGCTCCCAATCAGAGACAACCAGCCAACAGCTGACACTCGTTGCCTCTGATTGGGAGTCACTCAGGCAAACATAGAATACAACAAACTAGAATGAACACCAACATAGAGATACACACATAGAAATGAACACACTCTGGCTCAACATAATGAGTCCCAGAGCCAGGGTGTGACAGCTCCACTGTCACAATCAGGACCCAGTGACTGTAGGTTTGGACTCAGTGTGGAAGGAGAGAGGCAGGCTGGGTTTGTACTAACTGTTAATTTGTAAACTCTGGACAGATTTGAGCAATTGCTGCCTAAAATGCTGTGGTGCTTACTAACACAACAGGAAATATTGTGTTAGATGTGGGCCATCACATGAATTCTCAGCTCTTTCACTCTGAATATTCATATCAATGAATCACCCTCAAATGGACTATCAATACCAGAGTTCTACAATACTATTTACATAATCAACTGGACATTACAACAGCCTGAACCTCAATATCGTCCTGGGCATATATTGAACTCTAACAATGGGGGATGGAAAGGGTCTGTTGAAATGAATACTGTAGTGGTGTGAGAAAGCTTCCTCTCTAATTCCACTCCCCAATAGTAAGTGGAAACACTTAAAAATGGAAAAAAAAAATACAAATAATATATTTGTTGTTTTATTTAAATGTTACCTAAGAAGAAAACCTGTCTAAGTCCTTATACTGAAAATATATATTCATATGCATTATAGAAAATAATGGGGACTAGGAAATTAGATTGTCCCAATTGTGATGTGTAGAGGTGTAGTGACATGTTTTGACTAGATACATAATATAGAAGAGAAATTGGCTCAGTTCAAAGGTTTCTAGTCAAAAAAAAGCATTTGGTTGCTGTGTTCAAAAGGCATATTTTGTATTTATATTGCATTTTTTAATTTAACTTTCATATTAACATTTTCCCCAGTGATAAAACACAGTGCTAAAGGTTTTAAAACAGAAGCTGCCGTTTGCATGTAGATTACGTCACCATAATTAAGCACTGGGAGATGCGTTGCTTGAACAATCTTCCTTCTACTTTCCAAAGTGAAGCAGGATTTATTTCTATACCTAGTTATTTTGGCAACTGAGCAAATTGTAGGTCTTATGAGCGGAAACTTGAAGGCTGTGAGACTTTTGCGCAACTTCCCGCGCGCGTTTCCAGTGAACACTGAGGCTGTACTCTTCCAGTTTTAGATAGCTTTTTATTTCTATGATATAGCCTACAGTAGCCTATATGTGGTGTTCAATGCATGCCTACATTGCAGGATACTTTAAAACACGTTTTTACATTATGAAGGGCTTGACATGAATTTTTGATTTGTTTTTACTTGGTTTGTAACACCGTGTGCCAAATAGGTGACTGTAAATTGGATTGTGTTGTATGATGCAAGAAACCACTTTACAAAATAATATTAATTATTATTACCATACAGAGAATTATACTATGTAGGCTACCCCTCTGCTTTTTGGCTTATTTGCATATTCAAGCCTGTCTCAAAATACAACACTGCCTCTTTAATTAAGACATAAGCTTTTTATCTGACTGGCTTTTCAAAGACAGCTTGAAATGCAGCCTACACATTTTGTTCTCTTGTAGGAAGCAGTAATTCCCCATTGCTGACCTATACTTATGTATAACTGGGCTAATAACACGCTAACTAGCAAAGAATATCAACAAATGTGCAGACGCGCGGCTCTGCGGTCTGATCTGAACTGCGCATTCACTCGCGGGTGATTGAAAGACCGCTCGTGGGCTACTCCCGTCAATAGAATTCTACTCGGTTCGGACTGGCTCTGCCTACAACAACATCACAGACTCAATCTTGCAAAGTTATATATGTTTTGGTTTGTTGCATTGAAAAGGGGCTGATATAATATCGATTCGATTACAGAAAAAACGTTGATCTATATAGTGCAAAATAATGGGGCGAACTCAGCTAAATTCAATCTCTTGGGTCTTTGCGCGGCATGGCATTTCTTCTTCTCTGCAGTCCTGGAGGAAGTGCGCGGCTGCGCAGTTTAGAGGGAACATTGCCTGCAGCACACTGTAGTGTCTAAAAGACACACCTTTGCTGGTCCATGCTTGTGATGATAAGGAATCCGCCGACACTGTACTCTGTTTCTCAAAGGTTTATTATAACAAAGGTTCCAGCATCGGAATTTGACAGATTCTGCAGATATCTGTGAGACAGCACAGCCAATCAGTAATTTGCTATTCTCCCCTTCTATTGTTCAGGACATGGTTTTATATTATTTATGACGTAATATGGTGTGATTCTAAAAAACCAATCCCTGGCCTTTTCCACACTGCTCCCCATATCATCTTTCCATGAACCACAGTAATGTTTTCCAGATGTTTCCAGCACAGTAGAGTACACCATTTTGCCACATCAGCAAAATCTTAGGGCCAAGTTCCCTCTATCACACTTTCTGCAACAGTCAGCATATTGTAGACTTTAAGACACTACATATTTCCCCCCTTCGAGACTAATTAAGTCTCGAAAACAAAAAGAATAGGATTATGACAAATAACAATTCTTGTTCTTGAGTAACTTTAACAATAAACCAAAATGTATGGAGATTAAACACATGTTTATATAGACACATTTTTGTATGTAGTGTAAATACATTATTATGGAGTGTAAATAAATTGTTATGGAGTGTAAATGAATTGTCATGGAGTGTAAATGAATTGTCATGGAGTGTAAGAGCGAAAAACCTGTCTGGCAGCTTTCATTCCAAATATCCATCAGTCAGTCAAGACAGGAAAATTCTCTCACGGCCCCTCTGCCCTAGGCGACCACCTAAGTACTCCAGATCAATTCACACATCTTCATGAATACATTTTAAGCTATGATGCAATTGAATACATATGAAAACCCCAGCAAACAAAATACCATCAAAATGTCCACATTCAGGCTGGTCGACCCATCGGACCCTCCTGTGGATTCTCTCTTTCCTTGCCTAGACCCCATATCCCTAAACTTCAACGAAATAAACAAAAACATCTGAGGTCCCCACATGTACCCAACACAGAAAACATAATTGTTCAAAAATTAATACAGAAAGAATATAACACTGGAATGTAGTCCACTACACTTCATCTCCTCCACAGTGTCGTCTTTCAATGCGACGTTGATGATGGAATCGGAACATTTCCACTCCTTCCTTGTTCCACTTCCTCCAGTCCATTCATATTGTCCATGTTTGAGTATTTGAGTCCCTCTACATATTCCCCCATATGCTTCTGGAAGAAAAGAAAATACCAAACAGTATCTTTTGCAAAACAACACATACAAATTAAAATATCAATGTCAACTAAAATTGATATATAAAATTAGATATAAAATGAATGACATTCCATTTCCCCCCTTTGATTCATTACAATAATATAATCGTCCCACAATCAGATATTCCAAATTTCCTAGAGTTATTTCAACCCTAGTTTTCATAACATTTTAGTCTGACTTTTTCCAATTTTATTTTTTCTCTAATTTTTCAAAAACCCATTTCACTGATTTATTCACAAAACTCTTTCCCATTTTCTGAGGATATTAAATCGGGAAATTCCCACCTGCTTATGACTTCTTTACACAACAACTTTGCAACCGACTGAGCATCTTTTAGCTTAGTTGAACATCTTATGAACCTCTTGGTATATGAATGTAACCAAGAATAACAGTCACACATTATTTTTCAAATAGATTGTGCATCTGCCTATGACATAGTCAATCTATTCAAGAAAATATGGTTCCCAAAAACTCTACTCCTTTGTGATTTTTATCCTAATCTCCCATTTACAACATAAGCTAACCCATAGCTTACTAAATCATCATGGTTTCTCCAAAACAATAATTGATTGCTACTCTAACGATTTTTCTATTGTCTTCAAAACACTTGCTTTCGAAAGTCCTTCAATTTCTGGTTCAATCCCTTGGATTGCTTCATCTTTTAATGGATACTGATTCTTCCAAGGAGGTCTGCCTCCTCAACTTTCATCTCAATTGAGCTGATTTCACAAATCCAATATCAGTACTACTTTGATATCTCAAACATTCTTGAACTTTTTTCAACATTTCTTCTTCCATAGATTCTCAATTCATCTTCACACTTCAAACAGATTCATTTATCTTCCATACAGCTTATGACTCTCCTTGTCCTTGAGCCAAAATCATCATTTTCAGAAATCGCTGATCTTCACTCCAAGTTCTTCTCATAATTAATTGATTTGACATCGTGAGATGTGTAACCTCTTCAGGCTGAACACAGATAAAAGCTTTTCTGCTATCCATCATCACTTCCCATAGTCCATTGTTTATTTTCACTTCAATTGTTGGATCTTTTTCCGGTCCTGATGCTACCAGTTGAAAACTCCTTTCGGTTCTTCTAGGCACCTCTAGAGTCCTTGCTCCTTTCTCCTATAGGGTTCACCTGGAGGACAGGTGATCTTCACTTGCTCCTGTATCTTCCTCTGAAATTCTTTCTTTCCAGAAACTATCTATGGATATGAAACAATTTATACCACTTGTTGTGGCTGGTATAATTGCATTTGACCTTGTTCAGTTGAAGCTGTAGCAGTGATTGTTGATTTGGTTTACCCTGATTCTGCATAACCAGAGCTTGTTTTTTCTCCTTCTTATTCTCCACCAGTTGTATTTGATTGAGTTTTCTGAGAGTTTCTTGGTCCTGTTCTTTCTGGTTGTGTTCCTTTTTCCGGTACAGATCCACTTGATGGGCTATATGATCTGTATAGACACCTTTTGTCATGCTCCCAAGTCCAACCACTTCTGCCAGTTTGCTCCTTACCGGTAAGGGCAGTCTGTAGTTTAGCTCTCAAGATTGACTGCTCAATTTGACTCACATCTGGATCATTTCCGGTAATATTTCTCCACACTTGATGAACTCTTGACACGTAGGCTCTCGGATTTTCTTGTTGTCCTAGTGGGTCAATCAGAATGTTGTCAGGATGCACATTTGTTGGAAACGTATCTTTCAGTGCTCTCCACAGCCGATTCCTGCTTGCAGCCAACAATTCAGGATCATTCACAGCAGTTCCCACATATCTATGAAGTCCAGCTCTCTGAAAAATTTCTTCCATGCCTGGAATCCCAAGGAGATTAGCCAAAAGTCTCTTAATGTCTCCTATGGCAGACTGTGTTCCCACCGTAATTTCTTCCAACTTTGAAATCCAAGGATATGCTCCATCTTGAAGAGTAGGCAGCTTCTCAAGTATATCTGACATATCGGTATTCTGCAAAGGCTTATATTCTAGGTTTTGTCCTCGAATGATCACCGGCATAGTTTTCTTACTAGTGCCATCTTTCCTTGGCCTCAATGTATATCTCTTTTCAGATTCTTGGGATTCTTTTCTCAGCAGCTTCTTTTCCTTCGTCTTCAGCTTCTTGAGTCGTTCTTCCAGTTCTTTTACTTCTTCTAAATCATTGGCCTTATACAGGTATGATACGCATCGGTCTATATCTCTTTCTATTTCTTCTGTGTTAGTCATTGGAGGATAAAATCCTCTTGAACATGAAGCACCTTTAGTCTCCAAATCTTCATCGTTGTCTCCATCTTCATTTTCACCAGCACTCGAATCACTTGTATTCTTCTTCTTCCAACTTCCATCACCCCTTCTTTCCGCTCTGGCCAACCTCTGTCTGATGACAGGGTCATATCCACCCATGATCTCTTCTGAATCACTCTGATCATCATCATCATCATCATCATCATCAAGTTCCATCCTCCTTGACCTCACTCTACCCTTAGTTTCCAGACATCTCGTTTTGTTCCTGCTTTTGGAGTTTGGATTCATCTTTATGGTCGTTTCTGCTTGTCCTCTCTCTATTATTCGTTCATCTTCATCTCTGATGCAATAGTCACCCTCCTGAATGATCACTGGAAGCTGAGGATAAACGTCCTTAAACTTGGCTTCTTTCTCATAAGGTGGGGGTGTTTTTGCTGAATCCATATATGAGAAAGGTGTATTGACTTCTGCAATCAGTTTTTCTGTCACCTTCACCTCTTTTGCCATTTTCTCTGCACCTCTGTCTCTCTTATCTTTTGTGTCTTTTATCAGTTTTTGTCCTTCATTTTCGAAAAGCTTAAGAACACCCAGCTCTCTTTGTCTTTTTTCTTTACGAAGTTTTCCTTTCTTCCCCTTCTTTTGATCTGTCTTATACGTGGATACAAGCACTTGCATTATCTTGATGACGTCTGGATTAAGCGTGCCTTCCAATGGCCATGGTTGTTCAATGTCAGGCCAACGTTTATTCCATTTTTCAGATAATTTTGCTATACCATTAACTAGAGGATTACTATTCTGTACTACATGAAGAGGAGTAATTGCTTTTGTAGTTTTGATGTCCTTTTTCCCCATTGTAATGACTATGTTATGTGTTTCCCTCTTGTTTCCCTCTTTGATTTTTTTTTTTTTTTTTTTTTTTTTTTTTTATTAAAAAATAATTAATCTATTAATCCAATCAATCAATTAACCAATTCAAATCAATATATCAATCAACTAATTCAATCAATCAATCAAATCAATCAACAAATCAAATCGATCAATCAACAAACTAGTCAAATCAATCAACCAACCAATCAAATCAATCAATCGAATCAACCAATCAATCAATCCAATCAATCAACTAACTAAATCAATCAATCAATAAATCAAATTAATCAATCAATCAACCAATGAACCAATCAATCAATCAATCAACAAATCAAATCAATAAATCAATCAACTAATTTAATCAATCAATCAATCAATCAATCAATCAATCAATTATTAATCAAATCAATCAATCAACCAATCCAATCAATCAACTAATCAATCAAATCAATCAATGAATTACTAATCAATCAAATCAATCAATGACTTACTAATCAAATCAATCAATCAACTAATCAATCAAATCAATCAATCAATCACTAATCAAATCAATTAATCAATTAATCCAATCAAGTCAATCAATCAATCACTAATCAAATCAAACAATGAATTAATCCAATCAACAAACTAATCAATCAAATCAATCAATCAATTACTAATAAATCAATCAACTAATCCAATCAATCAACTAATCAATCAAATCAATCAATGAATTACTAATAAATCAATCAATCAATTACTAATTAAATCAATTACTAATTATTCTGTGAATTTTATTTTACCAAATTATTGATTAGTGGCAATCTTACCACATCCGATGAGGAAGAGTAAAGGAAAGTAGTCAACTCCAGAGCAATTCAAAAATAAAATACCTGTACCAGCAACACTACCCAATTGCTTAATAAGCAATTAATTACCTTAATTTTACAGAATAATGACAATGCTGGATTTCCAACACAACTCTAATCAAAACAAGTCATTGACAAAAACTCTAATGTGCAATTATCAATTACATCAATTCATCAGTCTGTTGCCAAGTTCCTGCGAAATGGTCACAACATGAAAAATTCTATGTAGACACAATGTATCAATTAAATCCTGTAAGGGAAAGTAGGTTTTGTGGATAAGTACAGTACTGGCCTTAATTTGGCTGGGTGGTTGTCATCGATGCCAGCTGATGTTAGCACCTCCTCTCTCTCTCTCTCTGTCTCCTCCTTCTCGTCTCTCGTATGACAGAAGGACAAAAGGACAAGCAAGAATTTAGTTCATCATTATTTATATATATATATATATATTTTCTTTTCACATTCACGCTAAGAAATAAGCAAACAGCTTAACTCAGGAATATTATAAATAGCTCAATAACATTTTATTTTATTCATTTATTTTATTATTATTATTTTTAATCCGTTAATATATCTCTCATTCACTAACTCAACCGATTATCAACCAAACAGTTTTACAGTCAAGCAACAGTTAATTCAACAGAACATTTCACTTTTGTGCAAAATTCCCCCTCCCGTTTTCTTTTTTGTCTGCCAGGGGAGTGGCTAAACTCATAAATCCTACGCGTGCGCAGTTCAGTCACCAATGTGATTTCAGAGTGGAAGGAGCTATAAACAGACCCGCTGTTGCTCCGTTCTCCGCTCCCACAGACAATAACAAGACTCTGCAGAACATACAAACAAACACGAAACACACAGAACACAAATCCCACTTCCAAGTTATGTTATCTTTCACTTATCCTAGTTTGCAGATTGATAGTTATGCTGTTATCAATTACAAAACATCTCTATACACTCTTAAAAAGTCCTCCCTGTAGGGTCATGCTATTCTAATAGTTAATGAACATTCTCCTTTTTATAGAGACTCATAAGGTTTTGACCTCGACTACCATATTTCCTTACAAAAGAGTAAAGCTCTGTTGTCAGAGCCTTAGTCGACACACATCTGGAAGTAATCAGAGACGCAGCACCCCCCTCTCTCTGTTTCACACACACACAGAGAGAAATTGGCTGTCGTTCTCTCACACACACACAGAGGATCCATTTATCGCCGTTCCTATTTTATTTTGTATTCCTTTTGCTAAATTTCTGCTACCTTGAGTTGCAGACATTAAATGAGAGGTCACTTTGGACATATAATTCGTCAACCATATTCCAAGAGGTAACATACAATTTAACATATCTCGTACAAACTCACAGTTCCCAGAACTGACTTGAGAGTTAATCTAATAACTATCAAGATTTATGGCCATCATATTGATGCCTTGGTTTCAAGTGCTTGCTTAAATTAACGGCGCCCTAAAAGTATACTGTTACTCATTTCAAGCGTTATCCTCTAAGCCTTTCCTTGGACACTCCTTGCACTTTTATTCAAGCCAAAACATCGGTGTCCTGTCGGTGTGTCCTACAGACACTCCCCACCTTTTTTTTTTTTTTTTTTTTGCTTTGTTCTCAACGCAAACTAATTTAGAAAATTTAGAACGGAATTCCTATCACACAGCAAAAAAGAAGCAGCAAAACGCACACACAAGTTCTTAGACGGTGCATCCCCCCCAGCGCACACACACACAGCCACACGAACCGGCCAGCGCCCAAAGTTTGTGAGAAAGCTCACCGTTTCTGCATGCCTTTTGAGCAGGAGTCACTTTGTAGCCCATGAATGGAACGCTGAGAAAAGATGCAAGACGTCCCAATCCTCGTCGCCATTAAATGTAGTGTCTAAAAGACACACCTTTGCTGGTCCATGCTTGTGATGATAAGGAATCCGCCGACACTGTACTCTGTTTCTCAAAGGTTTATTATAACAAAGGTTCCAGCATCGGAATTTGACAGATTCTGCAGATATCTGTGAGACAGCACAGCCAATCAGTAATTTGCTATTCTCCCCTTCTATTGTTCAGGACATGGTTTTATATTATTTATGACGTAATATGGTGTGATTCTAAAAAACCAATCCCTGGCCTTTTCCACACTGCTCCCCATATCATCTTTCCATGAACCACAGTAATGTTTTCCAGATGTTTCCAGCACAGTAGAGTACACCATTTTGCCACATCAGCAAAATCTTAGGGCCAAGTTCCCTCTATCACACTTTCTGCAACAGTCAGCATATTGTAGACTTTAAGACACTACAACACCTTTCATATTATTGATGAATCTAGATTTGAAAACGTCATTAAGCAAGCACACATTATGTCCGTTAGATAGTTATTGAGCCAATTGCAAGATGCCTGATCTAGGCTTAATTCAGACAACCTTAGAAAAAGTAAAAAATAATGAACTGTATCAAATGGCTTCAACAGGTCAATAAATAAAGCAGCGCAATGATTTTGATGGTCTAAACCACAGGTGTCAAACTCATTCCACGGAGGACCGAGTGGCTGCGGGTTTTCACTCCTCCCTTGTACTTGATTGATCAATTAAGGTCACTAATTCGTAAGGAACTCCCAAACCTGGTTGTCTAGGTTTTAATTGTAAGGAAAAACCAAAAACCTGCAGATACAAGGCCCTCCATGGAATGAGTTTGACACCCCTAAACAATATAGCACCTCATCTAGTGTAGCCGCTGAAAAATATGTCCAGGTCTAAAACCAGATTGGAAGAAATGAAAACCACACTCCGTGGAATATTCTTTCAGTTTTAATGTCTTCTTTTTTAGCAGCAGAGGTCAAAACAAATGGAGGCGGCCTTCCTCAGTGTTTGGAGAACAACAGACATCCACCATATTGATAGATGATGTCATATTGTTGTACTGATTCTTTATTTCTTTACAATCAATCATTATTTACATTCATTATTTACAATCATTTACATGCATCACAATCATCATTCACAATCATTATTTACAATCATTATTTACAATCATTATTCAAAATCATTATTTACATTGATTATTCACAATCATTATTCATTATTTTCTACAAGATAAAGATAATAAACAAAGAAAAGCCTGAAACCTAACAGGAGTTCATCATTAAGGCCTCTAGGACTCTCTGTTGATCACAGGAAGCAACCTAACAGGAGTTCATCATTAAGGCCTCTAGGACTCTCTGTTGATCACAGGAAGAAACCTAACAGGAGTTCATCATTAAGGCCTCTAGGACTCTCTGTTGATCACAGGAAGAAACCTAACAGGAGTTCATCATTAAGGCCTCTAGGACTCTCTGTTTGTAGCCTTGTAGGAACCATCCTGATCTCACTGATACATTTAACTTAACAGAATGTAAGTTCAAGAGATCAGGACGGCTCGTACGAGGCTACTCTGTTTGTAAGTCATGGATATAATATTTCTCTCTCTGTTTGTAAGTCATGGATATAATATTTCTCTCTTTTTGCATGTCATGGATATAATATTTATCTCTCTGTTTGCATGTCATGGATATAATATTTCTCTCTCTGTTTGAAAGTCATGGATATTAAATCAAATCAAATGTTATTTGTCATATGCGCCAAATACAATAGGTGTACACTTACTTACAAGCCCTTAACCAAAAATGCAGTTTTAAGAAAACAGAGTTAAGAAAAATATTAACTAAATAACCCCCCCCCCCCCCCCCCAAAAAAAAAAAGACAAAATATATAAAAGTAACACTATAAAATAACAATAACGAGGCTATATACAGTGGGCACCGGTACCTAGTCAATGTGCGGGGGTACAGGTTAGTCCAGGTAATTTGTACATGTAGGTAGGGGTACAGTGATAATAAACAGCGAGTAGCAGCAGTGTAGAAGCTGTTAAGGAGCCTTTTGGATCTAGACTTGGTGCTCCGGTACCGTGTGCCGTGTGGTAGCAGAGAGAACAGTCTGTGACTTTGTCACGATAATTTTGTTATCTCAGTGGTTGAAGTCAACTGCTTCTCAAGCTTTGAATAAGGCTCTAGTTAATAATGAATTAAACAAAGTCCCATTTCTGCAATGAATCAGTTTCTTTATTCATGAGAGCTCTGAAAATCATACAATGCACAACGTTTTGTATACCTTTACTACGCCCCTAAGTGGGCCAATGAGAAAGCTCCTAGCCCATATTTAGACAGCTATCATATATCTCTGTTAGCTTGCACAGCAACCTATTGTTTCTTCCTGTATCTATTTCACACTCCAGCTGTGTTCGTGTGGTTGCTTTTCTGGTTCCTCCAGTATCAGGTCACACATACACAGACTTCCTTTACTGGTTTCACAAGACACAAATACTCTGTTGCTGGGCAAATATGCATCTTATACAAGCACATATGATTACCTCTCTAAGCTCTCTCACTGTCCTCACTCTAGGTGGGGACATGTTTTTCAGTGTCTAGTTTCACATCCTGTTTTCTGTTGTTGGTTTCACAGTGGCACTCTGCTTGCATAGATATAAAAATGAGTCAATGCCGTAGTTGTACTTCTAACTAAGCTAAACACTATCAGATTATTGTCTTATGATTCTAACACATTTCACACAGTTTCGGGGTGGAATACTTTAGTCATTACCTTAAACATACAAATGCTTCTATCAGACTTGGGTGACTGGAGTCTTTGACAATTTTTTGGGCCTTCCTCTGACACCGCCTAGTAGATAGGTCCTGGATGGCAGGAATCTTGGCCCCAGTGATGTACTGGGCCGTACGCACTACCCTCTGTAGTGCCTTGCGGTCGGAGGCCAAGCAGTTGCAATACCAGGCGGTGATGCAACCGGTCAGGATGCGCTCGATGGTGCAGCTGTTTAACATTTTGATGATCTGGGACCCATGCCAAATCTTTTCAGTCTCCTGAGGGGGAAAGGGCATTGTCTGGCCCTCTTCACGACTGTCTTGGTGTATTTGGACCATGATAGTTTGTTGGTGATGTGGACACCAAGGAACTTAAAACTCTCGTGTTCGGCCCTCCTTTTCCTGTAGTCCACGATCATCTCATTTGTCTTGCTCACATAATAAAATGTAATTGTTCAATAATGTGTAATGTGTAATTGTTAAATAATTAAATGTGTTGTTTTTAAAAAATATAAATATCTGATCATATAAAATGTGTTGTGTTTATATTACTTTTACAAATAAAAATATGTGATAATAAACAAACAAATCTAAACTAACAAATGTCAAATCATATTTGTCGCCGAGACGCCAGTCAATTTGAATTACGTTATTGTGTATTCTACGTAATGACGCAGTTTTATGTTATAACGAAGCATTTATGCGCTCACTAACTGTAAGTCGCTCTGGATAAGAGCCTGCTAAATGACTAAAATGTAAAATGTAAATATAATGATGTCATCACGCAATGACATCACAACGTCATTTAGCAACTTTTAGCAACAAATTGACCTGCCTCTAACAACTTCCCCTGAAAATTAGTTGGCAACATTACAGGGGAGTTGCTCTTTCAACTTTCACATTTCTCTTTCCAACATACAGTGGGGGAAAAAAGTATTTAGTCAGCCACCAATTAATTGTGCAAGTTCTCCCACTTAAAAAGATGAGAGAGGCCTGTAATTTTCATCATAGGTACACGTCAACTATGACAGACAAAATTAGAAAAAAAAATCAGAAAATCACATTGTAGGATTTTTAATGAATTTATTTGCAAATTATGGTGGGAAATAAGTTTTGTTTTTAAAATAAGTATTAGTTTTTTTAAAATTTCTCTTAGACTTTCCAACATAATAATAGCCACATGGGCACATCAGGAAATATACCACACATTTTGTTTTACAGGAAATTCTACCCATGACATACATTTGATTTCCAGTATGAGGGTGAAGAAAGAAATCCACCTTGGTCATCGCACTACAGTTCTCACAATGATTTGAGGGGAGGGTGGATAGGAAATGCTGAAGGGGAACATATTCATCTGCTCTTACTAGGCTGTCCTTTATGTTTCTAGCATGTTTAAAAGAGAATCGAGAGATATTCTGAAAAGCCCGGCCCACAGAGGGATCCCAGTCTTAAATAGAAGTCAGAGATCAAACTCCTGGTTCTCCCCTGTTCCTTCCACACGCCCTCCCATTGTACTGTATGTATGAACACATTTTGAACAATGGCTGCCTAAAATGCTGTGGTGCTTACAAACACAATAGGAAAGGTTGTGGTAGACGTGGGCCATCACAGGTGAGTTCACAGCTCTTTTACTCTGAGCATTTACATCAATGACTCACCCTCAGATGGACCATTGATGCCAGAGTTGTACAAGCCTGTTTACATAATCAACTGGGCATTTCAACAGTCTGTCCCTCAATATAGTCCTGGGCATATATTGTTTATCTTACTATTGTTTAAAATGCTAACTTTTTAGCATTTGTGGCACAAATCCATTGCAAGGCAATGGTACGTATACAGTCACAGTGAAAGTCTACACACCCCTTTACATTTTGCTATCTTAAATCTTAATAGGGATTAAATATTGTTTTTATCTTGCCAACATACAAAAACTATTTCACATTTTCAAAGTGTAAGAAAATTGTAGAACAATTTTCCTTCTAAAGATATCCAGTAGTCTTGATTAAATATATTTTCACACCCCATGAAACTGCAAATGTACGTGTGTTGTAAGTCCCCTGTAGCTCAGTTGGTAGAACATGGCGCTTGCAACGCCAGGGTTGTGGGCTCGTTTCCCACGGGGGGCCAGTATGAAAATGTATGCACTCACTAACTGTAAGTCGCTCTGGATAAGATCGTCTGCTAAATGACGAAAATGTAAATGTTGTGGCTTGTAAGTAGCTAGCTAGCGGTTTAAGACATGGTATGAACCCTAATCAACCCATCCAATGTGAGTACATGTTGATTGAAGTACAGTAGATTAATAAAGCTGCGTATATTGAAAAAGCTTGTTAGTGCATAGGTCAAATGTATCTTTGTGATGCTCATTTCAAGTCTTTTTTCCAGCTTCAAACACTAAATATTTCACTTAAAACATAGTTTTGTTGTATTTAATGATAGAGAAGAGAAGAGTTTGACCAACACAGATTCATGTCCAATCTTTGAGGACGTGTCTACATTGTTAGAGTGGTCACATGCCAATCTGTTCCATATAATAGACAGTCTTTGGAACAGTGGAAAGCTGCATGGCCCTTTGGTTGTTGCTAAGCATGCATTCTTCTTCTATGGTGTTTATTGGTGGTGTTCAGACCAACGTTAAAGGTACATCACTGCCACCTTCTGGGCTGGAGTGAGATAGACACATGTGGTTCTGTCCTGGTGAGATCACAGGGTCAAAGAAAACTTGGTATGACTGTAGTCACTCCAGGCACTCAGCCCATGAGAACCATTCATACTGTCAGATCTAATATGGAAGAACTGAATACAACCATAATAACCATTCATACTGTCAGATCTAATATGGAAGAACTGAATACAACCATAAGAACCATTCATACTGTCAGATCTAATATGGAATAACTGAAGACAACCATAAGAACCATTCATACTGTCAGATCTAAAATGGAAGAACTGAATACAACCATAAGAACCATTCATACTGTCAGATCTAATATGGAATAACTGAATACAACCATAAGAGCCATTCATACAGTCAGATCTAATATAGAAGAACTGAATACAACCATAAGAACCATTCATACTGTCAGATCTAATATGGAAGAACTGAATACAACCATAAGAACCATTCATACTGTCAGATCTAATATGGAAGAACTGAATACAACCATAAGAACGATTCATACTGTCAGATCTAATATGGAAGAACTGAATACAAAAGAGAAGGAGAGGTTGACCAGTACAAATTCATGTACTAATGTTATTTTTCATTGCCCATCAATGCAGTTTTCCAAACATAATCATCATCAGTTGTTTTGTAAGATTTTAACTAACTGAACAAAAATATAAACACAACATTCAACAATTTTACTGGGGTACAGTTCATATAAGGAAATCAGTCAATTGAAATACATTCATTAGACCCTAATCTATGGATTTCACATGACAGGGGCCCACCCATCAGCCAATAAGAATGATTTTTCCCCACTAAAAGGGCTTTATTACAGATAGAAATACTCCTCAGTTTCATCAGCTGTCCGGGTGGCTGGTCTCAGATGATCCTGCAGGTGAAGAAGACCGATGTGGAGGTCCTGGGCTCTTGTGAACATTCCTGCAGTCAGAATGCCAATTGTGCACTCCCTCAAAATGTAGACATCTGTGGCATTGTGTTGTGTGACAAAACTGCACATTTCAGAGTGGCCTTTTATTGTACCCAGCACAAGGTGCACCTGTGTAATGATCATGCGGTTTAATCAGCTTCTTGATATGCCACAACTCGCAGGTGGATTGATAATCTTGGCAAAGGAAAAATGCTCACTAACAGAACTGGAAACAAATTTGTGCACCAAGTTGGAGAGAAATAAGCTTTTTGTGGGTATGGAAAATATCCAGTATATTTTATTTCAGCTCATGAAACATGGGACCAACACTTTACATGTCAAGTTTATATATTTTTTCAGCATAGTTTTAGAAGACAATTCACTAAACACGTAGTCATTTCATTTTGTAACATGTTTGGTAAACAACAGGTGTAGACTAACAGTGAAATGTTGACCAACAATGGAGAACACAATACAACAATTATAATAATAGGAAAAAAGATTGTAGCACAAGGAATTAATACACGATGAGCAATGATAGCTTGGCTATATACATGGGGTGCCAATACCTAGTCAATGTTAGCTTGGCTATATACAAGGGGTGCCAATACCTAGTCAATGATAGCTTGGCTATATACATGGGGTGCCAATACCTAGTCAATGATAGCTTGGCTATATACAGTGCAATCTGAAAGTATTCAGACCCCTTGACTTTTTCCACATTTTATTACGTTACAGCCATATTCTAAAGTTGGTTAAATTGTTTTTTCCCCTCATCAATCTACACACAATACCCCATAATGTCAAAGCAAAAGACAGGTTTAGACATTTTTCCTAATTTATTAATAAAAAAACGGAAATATCTAAGTATTCAGACCCTTTACTCAGTACTTTCTTGAAGCACCTTTGGCAGCACTTACACCATCGAGTCTTCTTGGGTATGATGCTACAAGCTTGGCACACCTGTATTTGGGGAGTTTCATTCATTCTTCTCTGCAGATCCTCTCAAACTCTGTCAGGTTGGATTGGGAGCGTTGCTGCAAAGCTATTTTCTTGTCTCTCCGGAGATGTTAAATCGGGTTCAAGTCTGGGCTCTGGCTGGGCCAGGTGAACGTTCGCCAAAGTCTGAAGTCCTGAGCGCTCTGGAGCAGGTTTTCATCAAGGATCTCTCTGTACTTTGCTCCGTTCATTATTCCCTCGATCCTGACTAGTCACCCAGTCCCTGCCTCTGAAAAACATCCGCACAGCATGATACTGCCACGACCATGCTTCACCGTAGGCATGGTGCCAGGTTTCCTCCAGAAGTGACGCTTGGTATTCAGGCCAAAGAGTTCAATCTTGGTAACAACAGACCAGAGAATCTTGTTTCTCATGATCAGAGTCCTTTAGGTGCCTCTTGGCAAACTCCAAGCGGGCTGAACTCTGGAGCTCTGTCAAAGTGATCATCGGGTTCTTGGTCACCTCCCTGACCAAGGCCCTTCTCCTCCGATTGCGCAGTTGGCCGGGCGGACATCTCTAGGAAGAATCTTGGTGATTCCAAACTTCTTCCATTTAAGAATGGAGGAGGCCACGGTGTTCTTGGGGACCTTCAATGCTGCAGACATTTTTTGGTACCCTTCCCCAGATCTGTGCCTCATCACAATCCTGTCTCGGAGCTCTACGGACAATTCCTTCAACCTCATGGCTTGGTTTTTGCTCTGACATGCAATGTCAACTGTGGGATGTTATATAGACAGGGGTGTGCCTTTTCAAACCATGTCCAATCAATTGAATTTATCTCAGGTGGACTCCAATCAAGTTGTAGAAACATCTCAAGGAATATCAATGGAAACAGGATGCACCTGAGCTAAATTTCGAGGTTCATAGCAAAGGGTCTGGAATACTAATATAAATAAGGTTTTGCAAAAATGTCTAAACCTGTTTCCACTTTGTCATTATGGGGTATTGTGTGTAGATTGATGAGGGATTTTTGTTGTTGTTTGTAAAGAAATAAAAAAAATTTTTACAATAAGGCTGTAACTTATTTTTTTGTTGAAGAAGTCAAGGGGTCTGAATACTTTCAGAATGCACTGTATAGACTAACTATTTCACTTTAAACACTTTGTTATATTTATGCACAAGAGAAAAGGTTGCCCAGCACAAATTAATGTACAAACATGATTTTTCATTACATATTTGTAATTTAGCAGATGCTCTTATCTAGAGCGATTTATAGGACCAATTGGGGTTAATTGCCTTGCTCAAGGCCACAATGACAGATTTTTGACCTAGTTGGCTCTGGATTCAAACCAGCGACCTTTCAGTTACTGGCCCAACACTCTTAACCGCTAGGCTACCTGTTAAATACATAACACAATACGTGACATAAGTAGAATACAGAACACTTGAAACATTACAGGACATTTTTCATGATGGAAATTGAAATATTAAAATGTTATTTAAAAAAAGCAGTGGGTAGAGTGGCGTTTCGCAGGCGGTTTGTACGGGCAGTTATACAGGACAGTTTGTGGCTGTTTCTCAGGAGCCTGGTGGTGCAGTTACCTCTTCTTGGAGGGAGCAGGTCATTCAGTGGATGGTCAAGAGTGTGCATGTCCTTCACCAGGTGCACTGCAGCCTGTTCTCGCCTGCTCTGCAGTGACGGGAGCTGTGGTTGCACTGCTCCACCTCTGGAGATGATCCTCAAGGCCCTCCTCTGCACCCTGTCTAGTTGGGCCTGCTGCTTTTTACTGCATCCAACTAACAGCACTCCACCGTATTCCAGACAAGGCCTGGCCAGTATAGTATAGACTGTGACCAGATCTTCAGTAGGACATTACTGGCAAGAACAGTCAAAAAGGCGTATCGAGGCCATTCTCACTGGCTGCTCCAGGTGTCACCACTGAGGTTAGAGTCTAGATGAAAACCAAGATACTTGGTTGTTGTTACCACTGGTACTTCCTGTCCTCCTAGGATTAGTGGTGCAGTTTGTGGATGGTCCTCTGACCAAGGGCTAAATGTACCAGTTGCCATCACCCTCTGCCCTCTTTCGGTGGTGTAGCTGTGGAGTCAGGCTAGTAACCTTGAACACAGTTCAATGTCAGACAGATGTTGCAGGAACTATGGGTGATCTACTCGATCAAAGGCTTTGGACACATCAGCAAGTAACACCCTCACCATTGTTGGGTTTATGGAGTCTGTAGCTGTCAGCCAGGAGTATGTGGCTTTCACAAGGGCGGTAGTAGTGCTGGACATTGGGAGGTAGTCATACTGAATCGTGCACTCAGATAACACCTCCTACTGGCAGGGGACAGTTTTAACAATGTGTTTGATGACAGGGGCTAGATCTTCTGCATGCTCTTTAGTAGCCAGGCTGGAATGCCATCAGGCCCACATGCTTTACTTGCTCTGAGTCTGTTCAGAGCTTGCTTTAACTGGCCAATGCTGCACAGCTCAACCTGCTTTGTAGACATGGGCAGGGGGAAGATGGCAAGAGGTGTGGTGCTTGTCCATGCCTCAGCAAAGAAGCCATTCAAAACATCAGCCACGTTGTCGTCTTCAATTCCCTCGACCTGTATTCTCCCTCCTGATGTTTTCTTTGGTCCCAGTCCATTGTTAATGAAGTCCCACCATTCCTTAGGGTTTTTCTTCTTTAGGTCCTGGATTTCAGTTTTGTAGTAGCTTGTCTTTGCTTCCTTGATAAGCATTTGCACTGTGTTTCTGTATTTTCTCCATGTCATTGTTTCTCCCCATCTGTTGAAAATATTCTGTATTTTCCTGATGGCAGCCTTTATTCTTTCAGTCATCCAGGGCTGGTCCAGTGTTGTTGTTTTCTTATTTCTTATTGGCATGCATACATCAAGTGCAGTTTGAATGCAGGAGTTGAACGTCTCCACCTTTGCATCGATGCTCTCCACCTCATATATGGCAGAACAATCAGTACTGGCCATACATCGTGCAAAGGTCTCCTTTCTGTTCTGGGTTACCAGAAGTCCTTTTGAGTTTGTCAGCATCTTGATGGGCAGGTGATTAAAGTCTCCACACAGGATGAGACCCATTTGGGGAGAGGACATCCTGATCACATGGTCAGTGATTATGAGATAATCCACAGTATTCTGATGCAGTGTTTTGTCATGTGCCCATGGTGGATGTTAGAGCACTCCACTACCAGAGATGAAACTGAGCTGGGGTGTTGTTTAGGACGGAGCTGAAGACACTCAAACTCTTCTTTCTCTAGGTCAGTTATTCTTCTCTTTGCCTGCATACTGTGATTCACATACATAGCCACACCCCCTCCTCGCATCCCCTCTCTGGACCTGTCATTTCTGAACAGCTGATAGTCTTTGTCATCAGAACAGCCTCAATTTGGTCGGGGCATGGACTCTACAAGGTGTCGAAAGCGTTCCACTGGGATGCTGGCCCATGTTGACTGCAATGCTTCCCACAGTTGTGTAAAGTTGTCTGGCAGTGGATTTCTACTCAGAATAGCTCGTTCCATCTCCTACAACATATGCACAATTGGATTGAGATCTGGTGCCTCAGAAGGCCACTGCAGTAACCTGAAATCACTGTCATGTTTGTGGAACCTTTTCTGGACAAGCCTTGTGGCATGGGGCATAATCCAGCTGAAAAAATATATTTGCAGATGGATAACTTCTGCCATGAAGGGATGCACCTGATTGACAATGATTTTTAGATATCCTGTGGCATTCAAACGTTGCTCCACTTTATTCAAGGGGCCCAATGTCTGCCATGAAAACACACCCCACACCACCACCACCATCCTGCAATGCTGACACACGGCATGGATGCATGTACTCGTGGTTTCCTCTATATCCTAGACCTCTCATTATCTTTACAGTAGGAGCTATCTGCAAAACTGACAAGGTGCACACTGATCAGTAAAGAGATTCTAACATTCTACAACTTCCCGTACCTCTGCACAGTTCTCTCACAGTGAGAAACAATAGGATTACAATAGAGTGTATCCAATCCACTACCACTTCTTATGTATACGTTGGTGTCTTTTTAAATTGCCAGATATGTAGAATCTCATCTCACAGACAGCTTCTCTCCTGCGTGTATACGTTCATGTATTTTTAATTTGCCAGATTGAGAGAAACTTAACCCAGTCAGAGCAGGAGTAAGGCTTCTCTCCTGTGTGTGTTCTCTGATGAAGTTTTAACTCAGTTGATGTTGTGAAGCATTTTACACAGTCAGAGCAGGAGTAAGACATCTCTCCTGTGTGTGTTCTCTGATGAAGTCTTAGCTCAGTTGATGTTTTGAAGCATTTTACACAGTCAGAGCAGGAGTAAGGCTTCTCTCCTGTGTGTATCGGTTGGTGTGATTTCAAGCTTTCCTGCTGAGAGAAACCCTTCCCACAGTCATTGCAGGAGTATGGCTTCTATCCTGTATGTATACGTTCATTTCTTTTTAAGTGGCCCAGTTGAGAGAAACTCGCCACACAGTCAGAGCAGGAGTAAGGCTTCTCTCCTGTGTGTATACGTTCATGTATTTTTAAGGGGCCCAGTTGAGAGAAACTCGCCCCACAGTCAGAGCAGGAGTAAGGCTTCTCTCCTGTGTGTGTTCTCTGATGAAGTCTTAGCTTAGTTGATGTTGTGAAGCATTTTACACAGTCAGAACAGGAGTATGGCTTCTCTCCTGTATGTATACGTTCATGTATTTTTAAGGGGCCCAGTCGAGAGAAACTCTTCCCACAGTCAGAGCAGGAGTAAGGCTTCTCTCCTGTGTGTGTTCTCTGATGAAGTTTTAGCTCAGTTGATGTTGTGAAGCATTTTACACAGTCAGAACAGGAGTATGGTTTCTCTCCTGTATGTATACGTTCATGTATTTTTAAGGGGCCCAGTCGAGAGAAACTCTTCCCACAGTCAGAGCAGGAGTAACGCTTCTCTCCTGTGTGTGTTCTCTGATGAAGTTTTAGATCAGTTGATGTTGTGAAGAATTTTACACAGTCAGAGCAGGAGTAAGGCTTCTCTCCTGTGTGTATACGTTCATGTGTTTTTAAGTGGCCCAGTTGAGAGAAAATCGCCCCACAGTCATTGCAGGAGTATGGCTTCTCTCCTGTATGTATACGTTCATGTGTTTTTAAGTGGCCCAGTTGAGAGAAACTCGCCCCACAGTCAGAGCAGGAGTAAGGCTTCTCTCCTGTGTGTGTTCTCTGATGAACTTTTAGCTCAGTTGATGTTTTGAAGCGCTTTACACAGTCAGAGCAGGAGTAAGGCTTCTCTCCTGTGTGTATCCGTTGGTGTGATTTCAAGCTTTCCTGATGAGAGAAACCCTTCCCACAGTCATTGCAGGAGTATGGCTTCTCTCCTGTATGTATACGTTCATGTATTTTTAAGGGGCCCAGTCGAGAGAAACTCTTCCCACAGTCAGAGCAGGAGTATGGCTTCTCTCCTGTGTGTATACGTTCATGTTGTTTTAAGTTGTCCAGTCGAGAGAAACTTGTCCCACAGTCAGAGCAGGAAAAAGTATTCTCTCCTGTGTGTATACGTTCATGTTGTTTTAAGTTGCCCAGTTGAGAGAAACTCTTCCCACAATAAGAGCAGGAGTAAGGCTTCTCTCCTGTGTGTGTTCTCTGATGAAGTTTTAGCTCAGTTGATGTTGTGAAGCATTTTACACAGTCAGAGAAGGAGTAAGGCTTCTCTCCTATGTGTATACGTTCATGTATTTTTAAGGGGTCCTGTCGAGAGAAACTCTTCCCACAGTCAGAGCAGGAGTAAGGCTTCTCTCCTGTGTGTATACGTTCATGTTGTTTTAAGCTGTCCAGTCGAGAGAAACTTGTCCCACAGTCAGAGCAGGAGTAAGGCTTCTCTCCTGTGTGTATACGTTCATGTTGTTTTAAGTTGTCCAGTCGAGAGAAACTTGTCCCACAGTCAGAGCAGGAGTAAGGCTTCTCTCCTGTGTGTGTTCTCTGATGAACTTTTAGCTCAGTTGATGTTTTGAAGCGCTTTACACAATCAGAGCAGGAGTAAGGCATCTCTCCTGTGTGTGTTCTCTGATGAAGTCTTAGCTCAGTTGATGTTTTGAAGCATTTTACACAGTCAGAGCAGGAGTAAGACTTCTCTCCTATGTGCACTCTCTGATGAACTGTCAGAGCCTTTGATATTGTGAAATTCTTCCCACAGTCAGTACAGGAATTCAGATTCTCTCCTGTGTGTATTTGTAGGTGTATTTTTAACTTTGATAGAATTGAGAAACTCGCCTCACAATGTGGGCAGTGGTGAGACCTCTTAGCTCTGTGATCTTCCTGTTGTTGCTCTTTGGATGTAGAGAATGTCTCAACATGGTCTCCTGTGTGAACAACATCAGAAGAACCAGTCAGTTGGTGTGATATACATGTCAATCAATTGTATTTTATGAAACCCTTTTTACATCAGAAGTTGTCAAAGTGCTTTATAGAAACCCAGCCAAAAACCCCAAAGAGCAAGCAATGCAGATGAAGAAGCCATATCATCCTCCACTCACTATCACAAGGGTTAGTAACTACACAGACTCATTTAATAGAACTTTAAAACATTGGCAGTTTGTCTACTTCACTTCTTTAGTCTACTCTCTGATCACTCTAGATAGCCCAGTGAATAAAACAAATGCTGGCAATACTGGTGTCAAACCATGTACAGTGAGGGAAAAAAGTATTTGATCCCCTGCTGATTTTGTACGTTTGCCCACTGACAAAGACATGATCAGTCTATAATTTTAATGGTAGGTTTATTTGAACAGTGAGAGACAGAATAACAAAAAAGAAATCCTGAAAAACGCATGTCAAAAATGTTATTAATTGATTTGCGTTTTAATGAGGGAAATAAGTATTTGACCCCTCTGCAAAACATGACTTAGTAATTGGTGGCAAAACCCTTGTTGGCAATCAGAGGTCAGACGTTTCTTGTAGTTGGCCACCAGGTTTGCACACATCTCAGGAGGGATTTTGTTCCAATCTTCTTTGCAGATCTTCTCCAAGTCATTAAGGTTTCGAGGCTGACGTTTGGCAACTCGAACCTTCAGCTCCCTCCACAGATTTTCTATGGGATTAGGGTCTGGAGACTGGCTAGGCCACTCCAGGACCTTAATGTGCTTCTTCTTGAGCCAATCCTTTGTTGCTTTGGCCGTGTGTTTTGGGTTACTGTCATGCTGGAATACCCATCCACAACCCATTTTCAATGCCCTGGCTGAGGGAAGGAGGTTCTCACCCAAGATTTGACGGTACATGGCCCCGTCCATCGTCCCTTTGATGCGGTGAAGTTGTCCTGTCCCCTTAGCAGAAAAACACCACCAAAGCATAATGTTTCCACCTCCATGTTTGACGGTGGGGATGGTGTTCTTGGGGTCATAGGCAGCATTCCTCCTCCTCCAAACACGGCGAGTTGAGTTGATGCCAAAGAGCTCCATTTTGGTCTCATCTGACCACAACACTTTCACCCAGTTCTCCTCTGAATCATTCAGATGTTCATTGGCAAACTTCAGACAGCCCTGTATATGTCCTTTCTTGAGCAGGGAGACCTTGCGGGCGCTGCAGGTTTTCAGTCCTTCACGGCGTAGTGTGTTACCAATAGTTTTCTTGGTGACTATGGTCCCAGCTGCCTTGAGATCATTGACAAGATCATCCCGTATAGTTCTGGGCTGATTCCTCACCATTCTCATGATCATTGCAACTCCACGAGTTGAGATCTTGCATGGAGCCCCAGGCCGAGGGAGATTGAAAGTTATTTTGTGTTTCTTCCAGTTGCGAATAATCGCACCAACTGTTGTCACCTTCTCAACAAGCTGCTTGCCGATGGTCTTGTAGCCCATTTCAGCCTTGTGTAGGTCTACAATCTTGTCCCTGGTCTTGGCCATGGTGGAGAGTTTGGAATCTGATTGATTGATTGCTTCTGTGGACAGGTGTCTTTTATACAGGTAACAAACTGAGATTAGGAGCACTCCCTTTAAGAGTGTGCTTCTGATCTCAGCTCGTTACCTGTATAAAAGACACCTGGGAGCCAGAAATCTTTCTGATTGAGGGGGGGTCAAATACGTATTTCCCCTCATTAAAATGCAAATCAATTTATAACATTTTTGACATGCGTTTTTCTGGATTTTGTTGTTGTTATTCTGTCTCTCACTGTTCAAATAAACCTACCATTAAAATTATAGACTGATCATGTCTTTGTCAGTGGGCAAACATACAAAATCAGCAGGGGATCAAATACTTTTTTCCCTCACTGTACATTAAATTCATTGATACGGTAATTAATACAAAATTGCAGTATTAGCCTGCTCTAAAAAATGTGAGGGTAAATGTTCTTGGTTCGTGCAGATGACTGACCTCCTCAGACCAATTGGCAGTACGCCCAGAACATTGTTCTGGGATCCAAAAGGGATATCTCAGTTTCAAGGTCTCAGCTTGGAGAGAAGAAGCCTTGTGAGGTATTGGTCGGTCACATGCAGGAACCAAATGTTAACAATTAATTAATTATGAATAAAGCTCAAATCATGCAAATATAACTTGTCTGTGTAAGCAGTATATAGGACAACTAACGGGACTGCCCCGGCAGAGCTCCCGACCGACGTGTACTATGGTGCTTTTACGTTTGTTGGAACCTCTCCAACAAGGGACTCATTTGACTTTGAGTCCCTTCGTGGCGATTTTCCACGACAAAAACCCACCACCCCATTCCACTATTTAACCCTATCTAGTCCTACGCCAGACCACTACCACTCAACACCCCCTGCAGCTGTTCTGCAGTAAATCCTCGCAATCCCAAGTACTTCTCTGCCGCTGCCACCACAGCCTCTATTTTCTGGGACTTTTTGATCAATTTCTGCAGTAAAATTGACAACCATTGCTATAAATGCTAAAAAGCCCACCTTACTGAAGCACATATTCTTCCCATCACTCTCTCTTGGTCTCTGCCTACTCACAGGAATCCTCTCAAGATCCCTCACCCTGTACCCATCTTCCTCTACCACTCCCTTCACTTCTTCTGCTACAACACTTTATGTACTACTGTAACCCTGGCAACCTCAATCTAATAATAATAATAATAATAAGCCATTTAGCAGACGCTTTTATCCAAAGCGACTTACAGTCATGTGCACATACATTTTTACGTATGGGTGGTCCCGGGGATCGAACCCACTACCCGTTACAAGTGCCATGCTCTACCAATTGAGCTACAGTTGAGCTATAGAGGACCACAATCTGCCTTTCTCTCACCTGAAACCTCAGATCTCCAGCCCGTTAGCACCCCCACAACTAACACACAGAACTTTCTCCACCGATACCACACATTTCTTCATCTCATGCCCTCCTGCACACTTGTCACATCTAGGCATCTCACGCCTACACACTGCTGCAACAGGCCCATAAACTTCACACCTAAAACACTGTAATATTTACGGAACAAAATCGCTCACGGGATAACTGACACTTCCTACCTTGATCTTATCTGGCAGAGACTATGCATCAAAATCCAGCATGACAGATAATGTATTCTCTGTTTCCCCACGCTCTACACCGGATCTACGTCTCACCAAATGGAGGGTGTCACAGACACCTGGAATCTTCCATTTCAACTGCACATCCTCAACACTTAAACCTAACCCCATTATCACTCCTTTCAATGCCACCCTGTTCCGGAGAGCAATTCAAGTCACAATTCCTGTCTCTAATCACGTAATCCGCAGCGCCCGCTCCCTCTGGACAGAGGAGAAACAAAAAATCATCACGAGTCCACTCAGTTACCTTCACCAACTCAACAGTCCCCAACCTCTTCTCCACCTAACCTGACACCACATATGGATCCATTCTCTCTACAAATCTCACTCCCACTGGGCCAGAATCATCCTTATCATCCTTGGAACAAGGCCCGAACTCGGAGTTCCTCACAGCAGGTAATTCATCCTCACTCTCACCAGGTTCTATCTCTGAGCTACTGGAGGATGTATCCCTCTTTATAGACTAGACGATAACCTCTCTCACCACACTGTTTCCCTCTACACTCAGCTCCTTCTCAGCGGTCATCACTGCACCTGCCACCACACTTAATTAGTGTCTGAGAGGAAATAGAGCTGAATATGTTGCTAAAAGTCACGCCAGGGTAAGCCTACACGAAACACAGCCATTATTTTAAGTGTTTCTAAAATGAATAAAAAGGAAAAATGATTGGAACCATTTCCCTGTTTGACCGCTAGGTGTTATGACACAATTTTTGCAAAAATAATAATAATAAAAAAATAAAAAACTGTATTCAGACTTTACTCAGTACTTTGTTGAAGCTCCTTTGGCAGTGATTACAGCCTCAAGTCTTCTTGGGTATGACGCTACAAGCTTGGCATACCTGTATTTGGGGAGTTTCTCTGCAGATCCTCTCAAGCTTGTCAGGTAAGATGGGTAGTGTCGCCGCACAGCTATTTTCAGTTCTCTCTGTACTTTGCTCCGTTCATCTTTCCCCCGATCCTGACTAGTCTTCCAGTCCCTGCCACTGAAAAACATCCCCACAGCATGATGCTGCCACCACCATGCTTCGCCGTTGGGATGGTGCCAGGATTCCTCCAGATGTGACGCTTGGCATTCAGGCCAAAGAGTTCAATTTTGGTTTCATCAGACCAGATAATCTTGTTTCTCATGGTCAGAGAGTCCTTTAGGTGTCTTTTGGCAAACTCCCAGCGGGCCTTTTCATGAGGAGTGGCTTCCGTCTAGCCACTCTACCATAAAGGCCTGATCACAAATACTACGTGATATTTCACATATCATCTTGCTAGAGAGGCCTTTTGTTGTGATATTTAGGCTACTATATAGGCTACTAGCAAAAGACCCTGTGTTGTTAGGATAGATTTATGTTTGTTTCTTCCAACAGATCTCTACATATTTTCCTCAATACAAAATATGAATGCGGTCCTTGTGGTTACTAAACATATTTTAGATATGCCTTTATGGTATAGCTTATTCCATGTTTACATCTTTGGTTAAATGACTTCAAATGCAAAACTTAAATGTACTTTGTGGAATGTCTGTGGAGTTTGTAAACTATCCAAGCTTAAAACAGGTTATTACTAGGCTTAAACAACTTCATTCATCTATTGTGTTCCTACAAGAAACTCACTTGTTGAAGGATGAGCTACTTAAAGTATGCAGGAGATGGCAAGGGCAAGTAATAGCATCCTGTTTCTCCTCTCATTCTCATGGTGTTATGGTTTTAATTCACTAATCTGTTCCGTTTCAAGTGGATACTATTATAACTGATACAGCTGGTAGATACATTTTGATACAGGGAACTCTTTTGAATGAGCATATTAATCTGGTTAATGTTTATGGTCCTAATGATGATAATCCCAAATTCTTTGAGAATGTATTTCTATTGATAGCCTCCATTCCTGGTAAGGTCCTAATGGCAGGGGACTTTAATTGCACTCTTGATCTTCATCTAGATCGCTCCTCTGGTTTAGCCACTTCCCACTCGCAGAGTAGAAAGAAATTACAGCATTTCATTAAGGACAAAAATCTATGTGAACCTTGGAGGACTCAGAACCCGAGTAAAAGGGAGAATACATGTTCACATTTAAATCATATTCTCATGTAGACTACTTTTTAGTTTCTTGCTCATTGCTTCCCAATGTAGCAGGAAATTGATATGATACTATTGTTTTGAATGACCATTCCCTTGTGTGATTATTCTATAGGGATACAAAACTAGTAAAAGGATCCTCTAGATGGCGTTTGCATCCCAGATGGTTACAGGACCCAGACTTCTTACATTACGTTGGAGTGCATATAGATGGTTATTTGACATTGAACACTCACCAAACATCAGTGAGAACCAGATGGGAGGCTTTCAAAGTACATATTTGGGGGCAAAGTATACGTTTTACATTTACATTTTAGTCATTTAGCAGACGCTCTTATCCAGAGCGACTTACAGTTAGTGAATACATATTTTTTTATACTGGCCCCCCGTGGGAATCGAACCCACAACCCTGGCATTGCAAACGCCATGCTCTATCAACGCTACATCCCTGCCGGCCATTCCCTCCCCTGCCCTGGACGACGCTGGGCCAATTGTGCGCCGCCCCATTGGTCTCCCGGTTGCGGCCGGCTACAGCAGAGCCTGGATTCGAACCAGGATCTCTAGTGGCACAGTTAGCACTGCGATGCAGTGCCTTAGACCACTGCGCCACTCAGGAGTTTACCAGTTTAAAATCAAATAAAAATCAGAAAATGAGAGATGGACAGCAAAATCAGAGAATTGGATAACTCAGTAGAAGTAAACAAGGAATGATTTGGTCTTAAAGCTCAGTATGAAGAACTTCCCACCTCTAAGGCTGCAAACAGCTTAACTAGGCTGAAACAGTCCTATGATCAAGGTGAAAAACCTGGTAAATTGCTGGCCTGGCACAGTAAGAAGTAAAATTCAGCCTTTAATGGAATTCATAATTTACAAGGACAATTATCAATGGATCCTGTAGAAATAAACCAAAATTGGATCTGGAAAAGGAATTGGATGATGTTGAAATATCTGATGCTATTTTCGATATGAAGGGAGGTTAAGCGGAAGGTCCAGATGGGCTCCCAATAGATATTTAAGGACAAACTTCTAGGTCCACTTTTGGATATGTACAGTGCATTAGGAAAGTACTCAGACCCCTTGATTTTTTCCACAATTTGTTACGTTACAGCCTTCTTCTGAAATGAATTAAATAAAACAATTCCTCATCAATCTACACACAATACCCCATAATGAAAAAGTGAAAAGAAGTTCTTAGACATTTTTGCAAATGTATTAAAAACTACAAAAATATATTGTTTACAGAAGTATTATAATAAACACCCTTTGCAATGAGACTGAGATGAATGAGCTCAAGGTGATCATGGTTTAGACCAGGGTTCTTCAATTCCGGTCCTGGAGGGTCCAAACACTTCTGTTTTTTATTTCTACTTGGTAGTTAATTGCACTCACCTGGTGTCCAAGGTCTGAATTAGCCCCTGATTAGAAGGAGAGGATGAAAAACAGAGGTGTTTCGGCCCTCCAGAACCGGAATTGAAGAACCCTGGTTTAGACACTCGCAGAGTAGAAAGACATTTTGTAAATGTGATCGTTCAGATGTTGTTTTTGCAACAATTGAACAAAAACCAGTTTGGGCTTCATCATTATGGGGTATTGTGAGTAGATTGATGAGGGAAAACAACTATTTAATCTATTTTACAATAAGGCTGTAACGTAACAAAATCTCAAAAAAGTCAAGGTGTCTGAATACTTTCCGAACGACAGGTGTGTGCCTTTCCAAATCATGTCCAACAAACTTAATTAGATAGAATCTGCTCTTACCCTGAGAAACAGATTTCCCAATCTTCTCCTCCTCTTCTTCATCTTTAATGTTGACATTAAGCTCCAGTGTTTGACTGCAATCTTCCAGCTTCACTGATGCCATCTCTGGATATTGCGATGCAAACTGGGCTCCACTGTCACAATCAGGACCCAGTGACTGTATGTTTGGACTCAGTGTGGAAGGAGAGAGGCAGGCTGGGTTTGTCCTCACTGTTGATGTTACCGGCCTCAGACTGAATCTGCCAGTAGTAATATAGAGCACAGACACAAAAGTTAGTGTTGACAGTTCTGGCAATATCTTTATTCTCTAAAAATATTTTTTTTCTTGTTCAATTATCTAATTCAGTGCTTTACTTGGACTGAAATAGGTGCCAATACTAATTTTGGGTGCCGGTACCGTTTATATTAAGGAGCAGGAGCTCCACAATACTTTTGAGCTTACATTTACATTTTAGTCATTTAGCAGACGCTCTTATCCAGAGCGACTTACAGGAGCAATTAGGGTTAAGTGCCTTGCTCAAGGGCACATTTACGTCATTTAGCAGACGCTCTTATCCAGAGCGACTCACAAATTGGTGCATTCACCCTATAGCCAGTGGGATAACCACTTTACAATTATTATTTTTTGGGGGGGGGGGGGGGTAGAAGGATTACTTTATCCTATCCCAGGTATTCCTTAAAGAGGTGGGGTTTCAAATGTCTCCGGAAGGTGGTGAGTGACTCCGCTGTCCTGACGTCGTGAGGGAGCTTGTTCCACCATTGGGGTGCCAGAGCAGCGAACAGTTTTGACTGGGCTGAGCGGGAACTATGCTTCCGCAAGAGGAAGGGGAGCCAGCAGGCCAGAGGTGGATGAACGCAATGCCCTCGTTTGGGTGTAGGGACTGATCAGAGCCCGAAGGTACAGAGGTGCCTCACTGCTCCATAGGCAAGCACCATGGTCTTGTAACGGATGCGAGTTTCAACTGGAAGCCAGTGGAGTGTGCGGAGGAGGGGGGTGACGTGAGAGAACTTGGGAAGGTTGAACACCAGAAGGGCTGCGGCGTTCTGGATGAGTTGTAGGGGTTTAATGGCACAGGCAGGGAGGCCAGCCAACAGCGAGTTGCAGTAATCCAGACGGGAGATGACAAGTGCCTGGATTAGGACCTGTGCCGCTTCCTGTTTAAGGCAGGGTCGTACTCTCCGAATGTTGTAGAGCATGAACCTGCAGGAGCGGGTCACCGCCTTGATGTTAGCGGAGAACGACAGGGTGTTGTCCAGGGTCACGCCAAGGCTCTTCGCACTCTGGGAGGAGGACACAACGGAGTTGTCAACCGTGATGGCGAGATCATGGAACGGGCAGTCCTTCCCCGGGAGGAAGAGCAGCTCCGTCTTGCCAGGGTTCAGCTTGAGGTGGTGATCCGTCATCCATACTGATATGTCTGCCAGACATGCAGAGATGCGATTCGCCACCTGGTTATCAGAAGGGGGAAAGGAGAAGATTAGTTGTGTATCGTCAGCGTAGCAATGATAGGAGAGGCCATGTGAGGATATGACAGAGCCAAGTGACTTGGTGTATAGGGAGAAAAGGAGAGGGCCTAGAACTGAGCCCTGGGGGACTCCAGTGGTGAGAGCACGTGGTGCGGAGACAGCTTCTCGCCACGCCACTTGGTAGGAGCGACCGGTCAGGTAGGACGCAATCCAGGAGTGAGCCGCGCCGGAGATGCCCAGCTCGGAGAGGGTGGAGAGGAGGATCTGATGGTTCACAGTATCAAAGGCAGCAGACAGGTCTAGAAGGACAAGAGCAGAGGAGAGAGAGTTAGCTTTAGCAGTGCGGAGAGCCTCCGTGACACAGAGAAGAGCAGTCTCAGTTGAATGACCAGTCCTGAAACCTGTCTGGTTTGGATCAAGAAGGTCATTCTGAGAGAGATAGCAAGAGAGTTGGCTAAAGACGGCACGCTCAATAGTTTTGGAAAGAAAAGAAAGAAGGGATACTGGTCTGTAGTTGTTGACATCAGTGGGATCGAGTGTTGGTTTTTTGAGAAGGGGAGCAACTCTCGCTCTCTTGAAGACGGAAGGGACATGGCCAGCGGTCAAGGATGAGTTGATCAGCGAGGTGAGGTAGGGGAGAAGGTCACCGGAGATGGTCTGGAGAAGAGAGGAGGGGATGGGGTCAAGCGGGCAGGTTGTTGGGCGGCCTGCAGTCACAAGTCGCAGGATTTTATCTGGAGAGAGAGGGGAGAAAGAAGTCAAAGCATAGGGTAGGGCAGTGTGAGTAGGACCAGCAGTGTCATTAGACTTAACAAACGAGGATCGGATGTCGTCAACCTTCTTTTCAAAGTGGTTGACGAAGTCATCCACAGAGAGAGAGGGGGGGGGGGAGGATTCAGGAGGGAGGAAAATGTGGCAAAGAGCTTCCTAGGGTTAGAGGCAGATGCTTGGAATTTAGAGTGGTAGAAAGTGGCCTTAGCAGCAGAAACAGATGAAGAAAATGTAGAGAGGAGGGAGTGAAAATATGCCAGGTCGGCAGGGAGTTTAGTTTTCTTCCATTTCCGCTCCACTGCCCGGAGCTCTGTTCTGTGAGCTCGCAATGAGTCATCGAGCCACGGAGCTGGAGGGGAGGACCGAGCCGGCCGGGAGGATAGGTGACACAGAGAGTCAAAGGATGCAGAAAGGGAGGAGAGGAGGGTTGAGGAGGCAGAATCAGGAGATTGGAGGGAGAAGGATTGAGCAGAGGGAATAGATGATAGGATGGAAGAGGAGAGAGTAGTGGGAGAGAGAGAGCGAAGGTTGCGGCGGCGCATTACCATCTGTGTAGGGGCAGAGTGAGTAGTGTTGGAGGAGAGCGAGAGAGAAAAGGAAACAAAGTAGTGGTCGGAGACATGGAGGGGAGTTGCAGTGAGATTAGTAGAAGAGCAGCATCTAGTAAAGATGAGGTCAAGCGTATTGCCTGCCTTGTGAGTAGGGGGGGACGGTGAGAGGGTGAGGTCAAAAGAGAAGAGGAGTGGAAAGAAGGAGGCAGAGAGAAATGAGTCAAATGTGGACATAGGGAGGTTGAAATCCCCCAAAACTGTGAGGGGTGAGCCATCCTCAGGAAAGGAACTTATCAAGGCGTCAAGCTCATTGATGAACTCTCCAAGGGAACCTGGAGGGCGATAGATGACAAGGATATTAAGCTTAAATGGGCTAGTGACTGTGACAGCATGGAATTCAAATGAGGAGATAGACAGGTGGGTTAGGGGAAAAATTGAGAATGTCCACTTGGGAGAGATGAGGATTCCTGTGCCACCACCCCTCTGACCAGATGCTCTCGGGGTATGCGAGAACACATGGTCAGACGAGGAGAGAGCAGTAGGAGTAGCAGTGTTTTCAGTGGTAATCCATGTTTCCGTCAGCGCCAGGAAGTCGAGGGACTGGAGGTTAGCATAGGCTGGGATGAAGTCAGCTTTGTTGGCAGCAGAACGGCAGTTCCAGAGGCTGCCTGAGACCTGGAACTCCAGGTGTGGGGTGCGTGCAGGGACCACCAGGTTAGAGAGGCAGCAGCCACGCGGTGTGAGGCGTTTGTGTAGCCTGTGCAGAGAGGAGAGAACAGGGATAGGCAGAGGCATAGTTGACAGGCTGTAGCAAATGGCTACAATAATGCAGAGGAGATCGGAATGAAATGAACTAAACATCTGGAAGAGGAGAGAGCAGGGCCTCCCTCACCAAAACTTCCACCTCAGAAACTATAATTGTTTCACTGAACCACCCGAGCAAAAAACTCTCCCAACTTCCACCTTTAGAAATCAGAATTGTTGTGAACCACAGCGGTTCAATGTTTAAAGGAGTAGACTCAACCCACTTTATTCAGCTAGCTAACTATGACACCATAGCTAACTAGCATGCTAGCATCCAATAACACACAGTTTAGCACCAACACTTGGTCACAACAAACCACCAATAGTGTGTTAACACACTAAGCAGATAATTCGTGTCCGTGTCTAGTTCCTTTCATAACGCAGCAATAATTAAACGTTGGCTAGCTTAGCACAAATATATTGTATTTAGCTGCCACAGTACAGCACACAATGGCTACTGTGTTGACTCTGTTCGAAAAACGGCTAGCTAGCTAGCTTCGTGCTACACCGAAGACAATGCCAACCTACAGTAACTACCCACAACAGCCCACGATGCCTAACTATGACACCATAGCTAACTAGCATGCTAGCATCCAATAACACACAGTTTAGCACCAATACTTGGTTACAACAGACTACCAATAGTGTGTTAACACTAAACAGATCATTTGTGTCCGTGTCTAGTTCCTTTCATAACGCAGCAATAATTAAACGTTGGCTAGCTAGCATAAGTATATTGTATTTAGCTACTACAGTAACCTATAGTAGATAAATGCATACATGACTCAAAATCCATTTAGTACAAGGTTACAGTTTGTTTTAGACAGCACTGTGTGTTAATTTCCTGAAGAACCTTGTCTTCACTGTATTACTTCAATCAAAAAACAATTGTATTTCCTGTTCACACCATAGCAACATTTATTGATAAAGACAGAAACTAGTGAATGTGTCTGAATATTAGTACACATGTAGAAAACTGATAATCATTACATTCAGCTTCAAAACAGTAGTGCGACCGTGAAATTGTCTCTCTGATGCACCCGCACTGTCCTCACTTAAGTCCGTCGCCGCTGACCGAGAGTAGCCGCCATTTTACCAGCATGGGAATTTTACACAAAAGTAATAATTTGCTAAACAAACTCAGTAATCTCAAATAAATTGATTATTTATTAAACTAAAATTAGAAAATTATGTACATTCACTCAGACAAACGAAAAATCTCTAGCTATGTGACTTGTAAAATAGTTTTTATCACGTTCTTTCACTTACTCGGTTTGACACAAAACTAACACATCAAACCTTTACCAAACGTGATAATACCTTAATGGATGTGTTACCAAACATGGTATGACATGTTCTTTCGACATTGGAAAGTTTAAACGTGCTATTACATACCTGTAGTAATACAATGAAACGGACACAAAGGTTATCTTCTTGACTGCACAGTTCTGGCGCTTTCTTTATTGTGAAGAACGTGGGATGGGCGCGCCTGCCGGAAATTCCTGTTTCCCCACTACTACTGTGCAACGGTCAGTGCATTTCGGGATCCTTGGGACAGCCCTACCAGTGTTGCCAACTCATTTTCAGCGGAAGTTGCTAGAGGCAGGTCGATTTGTTGCTAAAAGTTGCTCAAAACGTTGTGATGTCTTTGCGTGATGAAGTCATTACGTAATAACGTAAAACTGCATCATTACATAGAATACACAATAACGTTAATCAAATTGACTGGCCATCTCGGTGACAAATATGATTTGACATTTGTTAGTTTAGATTTGTTTGTTTATTATCACATATATGTATTTGTAAAAGTAATATAAACACATAACATTTATATGAACAGATTTTTTTATTTATAAACACAACACATTGAATTATTAAACAATTACACATTATGGAACAATTACATTTGATTTATATTCTTATTAACTAGTAGTGTATTGGTAGTTAGTAAACATGCTACCTAACTGATCAACAATTATAGGTACAAGCTAATAACAAGGTATATATGCTATCTTATTGAACAAGCAACTTAACTCAAATAATGATGTGTGCGCTAGGCATCTCTCTCCAGCTCTCTCCAGGTTGTTGTGCTGCTTGGCTGGCCTGCTGCTGCCTGTGCACGAGCTGAGCGCCTGCTGCTGACGTCGCTCACAATGCACTTTTGCAGCCAGCCATGTGTATTGTGACTGAGTGTGTGACAGATAAAATCGTTTTAGTGTCATTTAGAGGTAAAATTTGTGCATTTTAGTGTTTGAGTCACTTTTCAAAAGTTGCTAAAAGTTCCAAATAAGTTTTTAAAAGTAGCTAAATTTGTTGCTAGGTGCTGTTTGAAAAAAAAGTTGCCAGGGTAGTCTGAAAAGTTGCTAAATCTAGCAACAAAATAGCTAAGTTGGCATCACTGGGCCCTACCCCATTACATGAGAACGGGGTATCTGCCGCTGCCTCCTCCTCCTCCGGGACACTTCTACTTTGCATAGATTTGATCAATCTGTTGATTGTGGCCTGTGGAATGTTGTCCCATTCCTCTTCAGTGGCTGTGTGAAGTTGCTGTATATTGACGGGAACTGGAACAAGCTGTGGTACACGTAGATCCAGCCCTCCCAAACATGCTCAATGGTTGACATGTCTTGTGAGTATGCAGGACATGGAAGAACTGGGACATTTTCAGCTTCCTGGAATTGTGTACAGATCCTTGCGACATTGGGCCCTGCATTATCATGCTGAAACATGACGTGATGTCGGCAGGACAATGGGCCTCAGGACCTTGTCATGGTATCTCTGTGCATTAAATTTGCCATTGATCAAATGAAATTTTGTTCCTTCTCCGTAGCTTATGCCTGCCCATACCATAACCCTGACACTAACATCGGGTACTGTGTTCATGACATTGACATCAGCAAACCGCTCGCCCACACACCACCATACACTTGGTCTGCAGTTGTGAGGGTGGTTGGGCATACTGCCAAATTCTCTAAAACAAAGTTGGAGGCGGCTTATGGTATAGAAATTACCATTAAATTATCTGGCAACAGCTCTGGTGGACATTCCTGCAGTCAGCATGCCAGTTGCGTGCTCCCTCAAAACTTGAGACATCTGTGGCATTGTCAGTGGTAGAAACTGTTGGATGGAATTAGCTCGGAAAAGCATTATATAAACTAAAAATGAGCTTTCTTTATACTGAAGAATGGTGCGTGCCTGCCCGGAACTTCCTGTTCCCCCACTACCACAGTGCAGCCACAGATAGAACAATGAGTCAGATATTTCACTGGATGTATAATTGTGAAGCATCCGGTTGGCGTTTCCACTCACTACCAAATATGGTAGTGAGAGGAAGCCCACTGGCCGGCAGTGGGAGAAGATGGAAGGAGATGGATTTTGGCCGATATTCTGCAAATGTTCTAATCGATGAAACATCTGATCTTAATACAGTTCTGTTCCCAAAACTAAAATCTGTTATGCACAGAGTGGACTAAGTTTTGTGGACTTACCTATTGCAAATGTTTCTTAAAATCACGTAATTTTGAAGGAACGCAAAGGCGAACTGAGTTATTGCACACGAGCGCTTCACAGAGGAGGCGTTCCCTAACAGAAATATGCAGATGTGTGCTAGAACACACCAATAGGATCTCGCTAGCTCGTGCTTGGCTCTGCCCACTATGACTCATCTGTTCCCATTGGAAACAACCAGCTGTGGTCTATCTTGGTTTAGTTATAAAAAATCATTGGTGCAACCGTCCGTGCGTTCAGGGATGCTTGGGATGGCCCTACCCCATTATATGAGAAGGGCGGTGCTTAATTTGAGCTGGATCCTCCGGTACCTCTCAGTTTTGTAGTCTATGGTTCCGGAACCCATTTGCCAGAATCAGGTAGCCTACCTCTTGTGGGAAGAAACATTATTTCCACTGTTTGCAATGTAAAAATCCTAATAAAAGCAATCAGCGTAATTACATTTAGATTATTCTGTAATTGTCATGCCCCCTAAAAAAACGTCATGTGAAAACGTGCATGATATTCTAAGAATTGGTTAATGTTGGGCCGTCTTGGGTTTATGGTTTGCGCAACATTGTAGCCTAGACCAAGGCGTGGCCATTGCTGTGGTGAGAGAGAGAAGCACGCCTGTATCTCTCACAGAAATACAATGACATTCACTTTCTATGATCTCTCTCCCTCTCTGTGCTGTTATAGACATAAGCCGGCAACTCTCTTCTCTCCAGCATTGCACTTCATCATTTATCTCCTAATAGAATAATAGCTGTGGGAAGTGTGCTGGAGGTGCTGCAGCACTCTGCAGTCTGTTCAGAAAGAAATTAAATAATTCCCAATACTACACCAGGAGTAAGACTAGAATTTCGCCACAGAGGATCCATAGCTAATTTTTAAAAATAGTCTAGCTGTGGATTGTGTGTAGCCAAATCACAAGGCATGCCTAACGTGTAGCAAATCTGTCAGTTAACAGTGTGCAGCCAAAATAGGCCTTTCGCAAATATTTCTAATACAATCGCTGGAAAACACAGCTGGTAAAGCAAATGGATCCTGTTGAAAATAAAATACTAATGTCTGTATGTTACCAAGTTATCAACTTCCAAATAGGCCTATTGAGCGAACAGCATTGTTTAAAAAAGTAAAGCAAGAGAGAGATAAGCTTTTGGCCGGTGAGTGAGCTGCTCATCATTGGGTGAGTCAGTGAAACTGGAAAGCTTTTTTAGGACTGTATCTTCCTGCTCATATTATACAATGTGTTTCTCTGCACACTTAGGGGCCTCGGCTATTGATGGATTCAAGACAAGGTCGTTTTTATTGATCTCAGATTCTCAGTGTCAAAGTAGCCTGTCATTTGTGAGGTATAGAAAATGTATTGGTGGTTCCAAACTTCTTCCATTTAAGAATGATGGAGGCCTTTTGATCATATCCTTGGACTAAAATGTTTGACACTCAGGTGCAAGCCTAACATCATGTGCAAAGGGCCTTTGGGTAACGTAGCACATATTCAATGATATCTCTTTTTCTCACGTAGGCTGTTCATTTCTGATCTTTGATACTTTTTTTGGTTTATAAACGTATCATGGTATACTACATTAACGCTATACATATGTTACTTGGTAGCTACTAGCAACAGACCCTGTGTTGTGGATCATCTACCACTATTTTGGACGGTCCGAACTGTAACGTTAACTTTAGTCTCAGGCTTCACTAACTAGCGTTACTGTTTTAGGTGGAGCTATTCTTTGCTTCTTTTCAAACAAATACTACGTGATATTTCACATATCATCTTGCTAAAAAGGCCTTTTGTTGTGATATTTCACACAACATCTTGCAAGATAGGCCTTTTGTTTTGATTGTGAGAAGTAATGGCAGAGAGAAGGCAGGAGACACTTTGTTTTGTTTAGCGTCACTTAGGTTAGACTGCTAAACTGGATCAGACTGGATCAGTCGTCCACCAAGCTACACTCTACGATCAGGGGGAGGTGGGAGAGGAAGCGTTGGTTGTCTCGGTTAGGGAGACAGTGTTACTGTTAGGAAATATCTATGTTTGTTTCAACAGATCTTTACATATTTTCCTCACTACAAAATATTAATGCGGTCTTGTGGTTACTAAACAGATTTTAGATATGTCTTTATGCTATAGCTTATTCCATGTTTACATCTTTGATTAAATGACTTCAAATGCAAAACGTACATTTACTTTGTGGAATGTCTGTGGAGTTTGTAAACTATCCAAGCTTAAAACAGGTTATTACTAGGCTTAAACAACTTCATTCATCTATTGTGTTCCTACAAGAAACTCACTTGTTGAAGGATGAGCTACTTAAAGTATGCAGGAGATGACAAGGGCAAGTAGTAGCATCCTGTTTCTCCTCTCATTCTCATGGTGTTATGGTTTTAATTCACTAATCTGTTCCGTTTCAAGTGGATACTATTATAACTGATAAAGCTGGTAGATACATTTAGATACAGGGAACTCTTTTGAATGAGCATATTAATCTGGTTAATATTTATGGTCCTAATGATGATAATCCCAAATTCTTTGAGAATGTATTTCTATTGATAGCCTCCATTCCTGTTAAAGTCATATTGGCAGGGGACTTTAATTGCACTCTTGATCCTCATCTAGATAGCTCCTCTGGTTTAGACACTTCCCACTCGCAGAGTAGAAAGAAATTACAGCATTTCATTAAGGACTTAAATCTATGTGAACGTTGGAGGACTCAGAACCCGAGTAAAAGGGATTATTCATGTTACTCGTCAACATTTAAATAATATTCTCATGTAGACTACTTTTTAGTTTCCTGCTCATTGCTTCCCAATGTAGCAGGAAGTGGATATGATACTTTTGTTTTGAATGACCATTCCCTTGTGTGATTATTCTATAGGGATACAAAACTAGTAAAAGGATCCTCTAGAAGGCGTTTGCATCCCAGATGGTTACAGGACCCAGACTTCTTACATTACGTTGGAGTGCATATAGATGTTTATTTGACATTGAACACTGACCAAACGTCAGCGAGTACCAGATGGGAGGCTTTCAAAGCACATATTTGGGGGCAAATTATACGTTTTACCAGTTTCAAATAAAATAAAATCAGAAAATGAGAGACGGAGAGCAAAATGAGAGAATTGGAGAGGGAAGCTTTTTTGGATAACTCAGTAGAAGTAAACAAGGAATGATTTGGTCTTAAAGCTCAGTATGAAGAACTTCCCACCTCAAAGGCTGCAAACAGCTTAACTAGGCAGAAACAGTCCTTCTATGGTCAAGGTGAAAAACCTGGTAAATTGCTGGCCTGGCACATTAAGAAGTAAAATTCAGCCTTTAATGCAATTCATAATTTACAAGGACAATTATCAATGGATCCTGTAGAAATAAACCAAAATTGGATCTGGAAAAGGAATTGGATGATGTTGAAATATCTGATGCTATTTTCAATATGAAGGGAGGTAAAGCAGAAGGTCCAGATGGGCTCCCAATAGATATTTAAGGACAAACTTCTAGGTCCACTTTTGGATATGTACAGTGCATTCGGAAAGTATTCAGACCCCTTGACATTTTCCACAATTTGTTACGTTACAGCCTTATTCTGAAATTGATTAAATAAAAAAAATCCTCATCAATCTACACACAAAACCTCATAATGACAAAGTGAAAACAGGTTCTTAGACATTTTTGAAAATGTATTAAAAATAAAACAGCAGAAATACCTTGTTTACATAAGTATTCACACCCTTTGCTATGAGACTCGAAATTGAGCTCAGGTGGATACTGTTTCCATTGATCATCCTTGAGATGTTTCTAAAACTTAATTGGAGTCCAACTGTGGTAAATTCAATTGATTGGAGATGATTTGGAAAGTCACACAACTGTCTATATAAGGGACCAAGAACATGATGGTCACTCTGACAGAGCTCCAGAGTTCCTCTATGGAAATGTGAGAACCTTCCAGAAGGACAACCATCTCTTCAGCACTCCACCAATCAGGCCTTTATGGTAGAGTGGCCAGACGGAAGCCACTCCTCAGCAAAAAGCACATGACAGCCCTCTTGGAGTTTGCCAAAAGGCACCTAAAGGACTCGGACCATGAGAAACAAGATACTCTGGTCTGATGAAACCAAGATTGAACTTCTTGGCCTGAATTCCAAGCATCACGTCTGGAGGAACCTGGCATCATCCTTATGGTGAAGCATGGTGGTGGAAGGGAATGCGGGGATGTTGTTCAGCGGCAGGGACTGGGAGCCTAGTCAGGATAGAGGGAAAGATGATTGGAGCAAAGTACAGAGAGATCCTTGATGAAAACCTCCTCCAGTGCGCTCAGGACCTCAAGACCGGGGCGAAGGTTCACCTTCCAACAGGACAACGACCCTAAGCACACAGCCAAGACAACGCAGGAGTGGCTTCGGGACAAGTCTCTGAATGTCCTTGAGTGGCCCAGCCAGAGCCGGGACTTAAACCCAATCGAACATCTCTGGAGACCTGAAAATAGCTGTGCAGCGACGCACCCCATCCAACCTGACAGAGCTTGAGAGGATCTGCAGAGAGGAATGGGAGAAACTCACCAAATACAGGTGTGCCAAGCTTGTAGCGTCATACACATTAAGACTTTGGCTGCAATCACTGCCAACGGTGCTTAATCAAAGTACTGAGTAAAGGGTCTGAATACTTATGTAAATGTGATTGTTCAGTTGTTGTTTTTTGCTTTGTCATCATGGGGTATTGTGTGTAGATTGATGAGGGAAAAAAACTATTTAATACATTTTACAATAAGGCTGTAACGTAACAAAATGTCGAAAAAGTCAAGGGGTCTGAATACTATAGACGATTTTCAAGTACATATGTTGTAGAATTAAACACCTATATGCCTTAAAATGTTTATGGATTGAGAACCAGTTGAAGAGTTAATACAGAGCAGAGACATTTGTGTTTTTCATAAACTTCCTGCAGCTGGTCTGGGTATGTCAATGACACGTGATGGAGATACAACTCCTCGTGATGGCTGTGTGGAGATTGGAGTAACAATGGAACTAGTGTTATCATTTGTTTGTGCTTATGACCTTATGACCTGACACATGGCCACATGCACATAATCTCAAGGGCCAGGGAGGATGGTAAATGATAAATGCTTAGATGTATGTGGTTGAGAATGGGTTATGGATGACATGTTTAAACCATGTTTAAGTATTAATTGATATGTTTTATAATGTGTTATGAAATGATAAAGGTAAAACAGAATTACATGATTGATACTTTGTACTCCAGATGCATGCCTGGATAGTGAAAATAGTCAATACAGAGTGTGATTGTTCTTTAACGTACGTATGTATATCATCTTTTGAGTCACGCCACTAATAAGAGACAGAAGCCCCAATTAGAGAAATCAGGACCCTTGAGATTATGTGCATGTGGCTATGTGTCAGGTCATAAGCACAAACAAATGATAACACTAGTTCCATTGTTACTCCAATCTCCACACAGCCATCACGAGGCGTTGTATCTGCATCACATGTCATTGACATACCCAGACCAGCTGCAAGGAGTTATCAAAAGCATAGAGTTTGCACTAAAGAAATGTCTCTGCTCTGTTTTAACCCTTCAACTGGTTCTCAATCCATAAGCATTTAAGGCATATAGGTGTTTAATTCTACAACATATGTACTAGAAAATCATCCATATATAGAAAATCATCCATAATATCCCAGTGGCAAGGCATATGAACTAACAGGTTATAGCTCAAACAACCCAATTATCACAACACATAGGTTGTAATGTGTTTTTGGCTTCCCCAGTAATGTTACCCATGCACCGCTACTGGTAAGAGGTATTTCTATTCTGATTGCAGATGATCAATCCTTACAAAACAGTGGAGACTGAACATTTTTCTCTATCATCATTAGAAAATTGTGCAAATGGCAGTTGTTTAGGAGAAAAGCACAGATTTTCGTATAAGAATCACATTCACAGGTGTCTTTTTCTTAACTGATTACAATTGTTGGTGCTATTGTGTGTCATATCATTAAACGCAGACAGTAGACGACGCCATTTTACCAGCTCTTGAGACTTATTTTACACAAAACCAATAACATCTCAAATAAATCTCAAGATAATTGATTCTGTATTAAATTACCTTGAACTGACGTACAGTACTTTCAAAAAGACAAACCCCAAATCTCTAGCTATGTGACTTGTAAAATATTTGTTCGCGTTCTTCAATCACTCGGTTTGACACAAAAACAACACATAACACGTTTATCAAACGTGGTTATCTTGACGGATTTGTTACCTAGCATGTTATGACATGTTCTTCCGACATTAGAAAGTTTAAACGTGCTATTACATACCTGTAGTAATAAATACAAACAGACACAAATGTTATCCTCTTGACAGCACAGTTCTGGCGCTTTCTACATTCTGAAGAATGGTGTGCGCCTGCCCGGAAACGATTTATTCTTCTCCTTTGGAGTTTAACGGCGGTTGGCATCAAATATGTTGCATTACCGCCCCCAGCTGGACTATAATATATATACATTATACTTTGTAATACAAAATGGGGAAAAAATTACTATACAAAAAAAGAAAATATACACCCGCCCCCCCAAAAAATAAAACTTTCCAACTAACTCTACACTAATTAAAAACACACTACCCCATTCCACTACTTTGACCCTATCTGCTCCTGCACCATGCCAACGGAATGGGAAGGCGGGACACCACCCCTCAACACACCCTGTAACTCTTCTGAAATCAGATCTCGTATACCCAAATACTTCTCTGCAGCTGCCACCACAACATTTATATTCTGTGATTTACGTTCCATCTCTGCAGTACAGTTGATAACCATTGCTATGAACGTTAAGAAGCCAACCTTACATCACTCGTTGGCCTATCCCTCTGTGCTGGCACAGACCTCACACGGATCCTCTCAGGATCCCTCCCCCTTGACCCGTCCTCCTCTACTTTCTTCACTGCTTCAGCATACTACACCCCCTGCACTCCTCTAACCCTAACCTGTCTCTACCATGGGCACCCGTACAAATAAAACACTTATTCTCCTGATACTACTAAACGACACAGTTATTTGTCTCATGCCCCTTCTGCACACTTCTCACACCTAGGAATATTTACATTTTAGTCATTTAGCAGACGCTCTTATCCAGAGCGACTTAGTTAGTGAGTGCATATATTTTTTCATACTGGTCCCCCGTGGGAATCGAACCCACAACCCTGGTGTTGCAAGCGCCATGCTCTACCAACTGAGCTACACAGGACGAATATCCCTCCAACACACTGCTGCCACACGCCCATAAGCTTTGCACCTGTAACCATAGCAACATCTATTGGGGCTGATGAACTAATTAATTATTATTCTCTGGTATAATGACGTTCACACAAATGTCATGTGAACTGACACTATTCAATAGTAAGGACCTTATAAGAGCTCATACGGCCATTAATCATTCATCATCTGTCTGCCACAACCTACTGTATGGTTAGTTAACTGGAGAAAAAATACAAGGGGGGACTCACGTCATCAAAAATGCAAAATACAAAAACAGATCAACAAAAAAACAACCGACTCCTTCAGTCCCAGTCCAATCCAAATCACATCCCGACTCAGGGGCCTGGGAGGGGGAACATCTTCAGGCAGGATTCCCTGCAACGCTTCGGCTGTTAATTCCTGAAGACTCAAAAAACATTCAGCCGCACATACAATTACAGTATGTCCAGTTTCTTAGACTTCTTGTTCGTTTGGGCAGTAGAAATACTCACTTGCGCAATAAATGTCACAAAATCCACCTTCTTTACAATCAGTGTATCAGTATCCCTAAAATAGCGAACAACATTTTGTATCTCAACAGGCTGAGGGGCATCCACTGCAATAGCTTCCTCAGCCTGATTCACGCACTCTCCTCTGAACAGTTGATGTTGAGATGTGTCTGTTACTTGAACTCTGTGAAGCACTTATTTGGGCTGCAATTTCTGAGGCTGGGAACTCTAATGAACTTATCCTCTGCAGCAGAGGTAACTCTGGGTCTTCCCCTTTCCTGTGGCGGTACTCATGAGAGCCAGTTTCAACATATCGCTTGATGGTTTTTGCGACTGCACTTGAAGAAACTTTCAAAGTTCTTCATATTTTCAGGATTGACTGACCTTCATGTCTTAAAGTAATGATGGACTGTCGTTTCTCTTTGATTATTTGAGCTGTTCTTGCCATAATATGGACTTGGTCTTTTACCAAATAAGGCTATCTTCTGCATACCCTGGAATTAGTGTCAAGGCGTGCTGAAGGTGGGTGTGGTGTAGGAATCAAGCGCAGGACGCAGAGGCTCAGTCCAAAGGCTTTAGTGCAATATATATTATATATATACAACAGAAGCACAATAAGCCCGAAGGCAAAAAGCACGACGCACACAGGCGACAAAACAAATGACGCACAAACATGTGCAAACAACCCTCTCCAAAACACTGGAGGGAAAAATGTAGCTCCAAACACGAAACAAGCGCAATCACACACAACGACAAGCACACACAACGAGAACTAAATAGGACACTAACGAGGACTAACAAGACACAGGTGTACAACATCCAGACAAAACCAAACGAACATGAAACATAGATCGGTGGCAGCTAGTACTCCGGGGACGACGACCGCCGAAGCCTGCCCGAACCAGGAGGAGGAGCAGTCTCGGCCGAAACCGTGACAATTAGTAGGTGTGTCCAAACTTTTGACTGGTACTGTATATATATTAAAAGCATTATCAATATTTAAAATAAATTATCAACACAGTAATACGTTTGGTAAATGGCTAATAAAACGAATTCATAATAAAATATAAAATCTAGAGGTATAAATACATTGTTCCTTTTGATACATTGTTATTATTTGTATTACTAATATAACATAATATTAAATAATTCCACCTTTCCAAATGATTGCCAACACCAGAATTTACATCCACTTGAGAAATAATCAAAAGAAGTAGATAGCAGATAAAACACTAATTGTTCTGAGATCATTGAAATAGTCCAGGTAATCAATTTTCTCTCATTGCCAAGGTCAACCTGGGGGCCAACATCCATTAATCTGAAGTTAAACCTGCGTCTGGCCAGGTTTAATTTAAGCCTTCCCTTAGATCCAGTGGCGAACCGTGACTATAGGACCAAGGCCTTCAGAGGAACCAAAAATCTACCAATACGTTGAATCAAAAAAAAATTCATGAAAATAACAGAAAACATAGCATCACTTAATACGCCAGACATTATATATTCTGTAGTCGGCCCATTCTAGTTCTCGTGAAGGAGGAGCAATGCTTTTTGATGACATTATGAATTAATCAAACAGGCCGCGCTTCGGGCTGCCGCGCACACAGACAGAACCCGCATGGGACACAACATGACACATCGAATTTTGAAGATGGCGCCGACAGATATGGCAGCTCTGCTTCTAGCTCCTAAGCAACTTTGCAGTATTTTGTTTTTTGTGTGTTATTTCTTACATTATTTTGCCAGAATTTTTTTTGTGTTATTGCATTACAGCCGGAAATAACTTTTGGATATCAGAGCGGCAGTAACTCACCTGCCATCACTAGCCGGCTTCCACCCGGTTACGCAACCCTGCAGCTTAGAGGCTACTGCCCTACATATATAGACTTGGAATCAATGGCCACTTTAATAATGAAACACTAGTCACTTTAATAATGTTTACATATTTTTGCTTTGCTCATCACATATATATATATACTGTATTTTATTCTACTGTATTTTATTTTATGCCACACCGACCTTGCTCATCCTAATATTTATATATTTCTTCAATCCATTCTTTTACTTTTAGATTTGAGTGTATTGTGTGTATTGTTGTGAATTGTTAGATACTACTTCACTGTTGGTGCTAGAAACACAAGCATTTCGCTACACCCGCAATAGCATCTGCTAAATATGTATATGTGACCAATACAATTTGATTTGAACATAATGCACTCTTTGCACAGCTTATGGTAGCCAGCACCACTATCACACTATCACCAATAGAGACAACAGTGTCACATCAAATGTGAAAGGCTTGTTGTGCTGAAAGGACAGCAACCGTAATACCTGTGCACTCCATGGCGCTGAAGGAGAGCCAGTTTTGGTCAAACACAGAGACAGGGCTGATAGCCAGGAGACAGCAGTCTCACACAGCAGGAGAAAAGTGATTTATTCTCGGGATGGAACATTTGTAAAACACAGGGGAAGTATTAAACCCTATTGCGCATACCAGTTGATTCACAAGACACCAACTAAGTAACTTACCTATACGGTATCTTCATTAGGCCTAATGGCATTTCATGTCCATGATAGGAAGTTTGTTGTAGTGACTCAGTAAGGCTAATTGTAAAAGTAACCCTCTAAAGTGCCATGTTTGTACAGTTTATTATGTGGAGGAAACATTTAGGCAGCCAGGACCATACACCAGGACCGCTCCGTAGGCCGCACTGTAGGCCTAGCTCTTACTGCAGTCCAGTGCCATGGACATCTTTGAAGTTTGGCCTCTAGTAATTTAGGAGGGCAACTTTATGAAGGCCTCTTCACCGTGGTCTTATCGTACAAGGCTCTACCGACATATAAAATAAAGACAGGCTATTTTTATTGTTCATATTATTTGCGTTGATGATGTATTGAAGTCAAGTGGTTCAACATTCAAATGTAGTTGGATGGACCACACAGGACTGCTTGGAAAACCCGACGGTCGGTGGAACACTTGCGCCACCAAGTGGACAATTGCTTCAGTTCCCTTGTGGCATCAACGCTACCAGAGATATGTGATATAAGATCAAATGTTATGTCAATATTTTTATCTCTAAATTGATTCCCCCACCCGTATTTCACATATTATTATTTAAAGATTTAATGAAAATCTTGGCATAGATTGGGAGTTTATCAACGTTGGGAATAACCACTTTTGACTGTTACAAAGTAACAAATTGGTAGGATCGGAAGTCACATGGTCATCTGACCTCCAATCGGAAATGACAGAAAGTGTTTATAAATTAAATCCAGATTAACAGCTAAATCGGAATAATAATATATGAAATACGGGTGGGGGAATCAATTTAGAGATAATAATATTGACATAACATTTGATCTTTGGCTAAAGAGAGTTGGCTAAAGAGCGTGCCGTCTTTAGCCAACTCTCTTGCTATCTCTCTCAGAATGACCTTCTTGATCCAAACCAATCAGGTTTCAGGACTGGTCATTCAACTGAGACTGCTCTTCTCTGTGTCACAGAGACTCTCCGCACTGCTAAAGCTAACTCTCTCTCCTCTGCTCTTGTCCTTCTAGACCTGTCTGCTGCCTTTGATACTGTGAACCATCAGATCCTCCTCTCCACCCTCTCCGAAATGGGCATCTCCGGCGCGGCTCACTCCTGGATTGCGTCCTACCTGACCGGTCGCTCCTACCAAGTGGCGTGGCGGGAAGCTGTCTCCGCACCACGTGCTCTCACCACTGGTGTCCCCCAGGGATCGGTTTTGGGCCCTCTCCTTTTCTCCCTATACACCAAGTCACTTGGCTCTGTCATATCCTCACATGGCCTTTCCTATCATTGCTACGCTGACGATACACAACTAATCTTCTCCTTTCCCCCTTCTGATAACCAGGTGGCGAATCGCATCTCTGCATGTCTGGCAGACATATCAGTATGGATGACGGATCACCACCTCAAGCTGAACCCTGGCAAGACGGAGCTGCTCTTCCTCCCGGGGAAGGACTGCCCGTTCCATGATCTCGCCATCACGGTAGACAACTCCGCTGTGTCCTCCTCCCAGAGTGCGAAGAGCCTAGGCGTGACCCTGGACAACACCCTGTCGTTCTCCGCCAACATCAAGGCGGTGACCCGCTCCTGCAGGTTCATGCTCTACAACATTCGGAGAGTGCGACCCTGCCTTACACAGGAAGCGGCGCAGGTCCTGGTCCAGGCACTTGTCATCTCCCGTCTGGACTACTGCAACTCGCTGTTGGCTGGGCTCCCTGCCTGTGCCATTAAACCCCTACAACTCATCCAGAATGCCGCAGCCCGTCTGGTGTTCAACCTTCCCAAGTTCTCTCACGTCACCCCCCTCCTCCGCACACTCCACTGGCTTCCAATTGAAGCTCGCATCCGCTACAAGACCATGGTGCTTGCCTTTGGAGCAGTGAGGGGAACGGCACCCCTGTACCTTCAGGCTCTGATCAGTCCCTACACCCAAACGAGGACATTGCGTTCATCCACCTCTGGCCTGCTGGCTCCCCTTCCTCTGCGGAAGCACAGCTCCCGCTCAGCCCAGTCAAAACTGTTCGCTGCTCTGGCACCCCAATGGTGGAACAAGCTCCCTCACGACGCCAGGACAGCGGAGTCACTCACCACCTTCCGGAGACATTTGAAACCCCACCTCTTTAAGGAATACCTGGGATAGGCTAAAGTATTCCTTCTAACCCCCCCCCCCCCCAAATTGTAAAGTGGTTATCCCACTGGCTATAGGGTGAACGCACCAATTTGTGAGTCGCTCTGGCTAAGAGCGTCTGCTAAATGACGTTAATGTGCCCTTGAGCAAGGCACTTAACCCTAATTGCTCCTGTAAGTCGCTCTGGTTAAGAGCGTCTGCTAAATGACTAAAATGTAAATGTAAATCTTATATCACATATCTCTGGTAGCGTTCATTGTTCATGTTAGCCATTCTTCTCAAATTAAACATATCTCCCTAATTTCTGCATCATGCTTGTAACGTTGTCAGTAGGATACAGTAACCTATGCTTCAGAGGGGAGGAGCAGGTAGTTTCCACACGCACACCCACTGGCAAAGATTTCCATTCCAGCTGGAAGGCAGAAACTGGAATACGTTTCTAGAGTGAGCTTTCCCAGCTAACAAAATTACGTTCCAGGATGTCACCAAAGTTATTTTAGTCCCTACATAAGTAATGATAACGTTATTGTGAAACGTTCCTTCTACGTAGCTGTGGTGTCCGCTGACAAAACGTATGTCCCAAGTCTTTTCAGGAAGTAGAAATGTGGGGGATTTTAAACCGTTAAATATGTGTATTTTTAAGTCAACCTCATAACGTTGCTAAACGTCAGAAAGTACGTTGAGAGCCCCATAAAATGCAGTTTCTGGTAACCACTGGGAACGTAACTTTCGTCAGTGGGTACCTATAGTACCAATAAGGCACGTAACAGTGTGATGGGGACAAGGACATTCCGGCTGGTCAAACCCTCCACTAACCCGGACGACACTGGGCCAATTGTGCATCACCTCATGGGTCTCCCGGTCGTGGCTGGCTGCGACACAGACAGGTATCGAACCAGCATCTGTAGCAACGCAGCTGCGATGCAGTGTCTTAGACCACTGCGCCACTCGGGAGGACCCTTAAGGTACGTCATTTAATCTACCCTGCACATATAAACAGTGTCCTGTCGGTAGGTGTCCACTGACGAAATATGCAAAATGCCTGAAAATAAGTTCTTTTTTTACATAAACTGTATCACAATAGATTCGTAAACAAAATCACAGCAATAAGCTCAAAATAACAAGTCAGTAAAAACATGAACACTGCACTCCAATCAAGAACTGTAAAACTGCTTAAAGCTAAAAGTGAATAACTATGTTATGTTTATTCAGGTGCTGCTGCTCCATCCTCATCCACAGTCTCTTCCTCGACCCGCTCCTGGAAGTCAAAATAACACAAACTGGTCATTATTTTCCTTAAACAAATGATCAAAATGCCGGTTTAACGTCGACTCCCTACTACATTCCTTTTTTACTAGCACAATCATTTAGCTATATTGACCGACTGGATTAAAGTGAAGTAAAAAGGCCATTATCCTCTATGGCCTCCATAACTTGGTTCAGAGCAGTCCTGAACTCTGTACGGATCATCTCCAGTTTCACCATTATCCTCTATGGCCTCCATAACTTGGTTCAGAGCAGTCCTGAACTCTGTACGGATCATCTCCAGTTCCACCATTATCCTCTATGGCCTCCATAACTAGGTTCAGAGCAGTCCTGAACTCTGTACGGATCATCTCCAGTTTCACCATTATCCTCTATGGCCTCCATAACTTGGTTCAGAGCAGTCCTGAACTCTGTACGGATCATCTCCAGTTTCATTATTATCCTCTATGGCCTGCATAACTTGGTTCAGAGCAGTCCTGAACTCTGTACGGATAATCTCCAGTTCCACCATTATCCTCTATGGCCTCCATAACTTGGTTCAGAGCAGTCTTGAACTCTGTACGGATCATCTCCAGTTTCATCATTATCCTCTATGGCCTCCATAACTTGGTTCAGAGCAGTCCTGAACTCTGTACGGATCATCTCCAGTTTCATCATTATCCTCTATGGCCTCCATAACTTGGTTCAGAGCAGTCTTGAACTCTGTACGGATCATCTCCAGTTTCATCATTATCCTCTATGGCCTCCATAACTTGGTTCAGAGCAGTCCTGAACTCTGTACGGATCATCTCCAGTTTCATCATTATCCTCTATGGCCTCCATAACTTGGTTCAGAGCAGTCCTGAACTCTGTACGGATCATCTCCAGTTTCATCATTATCCTCTATGGCCTCCATTACTTGGTTCAGAGCAGTCCTGAACTCTGCTTCTCTGTCTGCTTATCTGTCAGGCCGTCTGCTTCTCTGTCGGCTTAACGGTCAGGCCGTCTGCTTCTCTGTCGGCTTATCTGTCAGGCCGTCTGCTTCTCTGTCGGCTTATCGGTCAGGCCGTCTGCTTCTCTGTCGGCTTATCGGAACTACAGAGTTGGTTTAACGTTGGAACAGAGCTAATGTTAGCTAGCTAGCTAACAACCTTGTTTGTGCAGTGCAGTGCAGCACTATATTTAAAAAGAGGTCATACCTTTTTGTCGTTAATAAATCCAATGTGAAACGTGGTGACTATAGCATCCTTAACTAGCATTGAAAAAGTTCATCCATTCTTCTCAAATTAAACATATCTCCCTAATTTCTGAATCATGCTTGTAACGTTGTCAGTTGGATACAGTAACCTATGCTTCAGAGGAGAGGAGCAGGTAGTTTCCACACGCACACCCACTGGCAAAGATTTCCATTCCAGCTGGCAGGCAGAAACTGGAATACGTTTCTAGAGTGAGCTTTGTTGCGATTTTTGTGGGACTGGAGAAAAATACCCGGAAAGGAAAATAAGGTTATTACCTGGATTACATGCTTTTAAAATAACTGTGCTGTTCCTAAAAAGTATAGAACACTTTTTCCGGTTCTTTCCCTGAACCGGTTCCAATCCTAGAGAAATTATGTGGATGAAGGTCATGCTTAGGCTAATAAACTATAAAGGGAAATAAATTGCTACAGTTTACACTTTTTTGTTGTTGTAATTTAATGAAATGTTGTAATCTGATCTCGGAATGCACGGACCGTTAGTAGTGGGGGAACAGGAAGTTCCGGGCAAGCGGCACCATTCTTCACAATAAAGAAAGCGTCTGAACTGTGCAGTCAAGAAGATAACCTTTGTGTCCGTTTCTATTTATTACTAGAGGTATGTAATAGCACGTTTAAACTTTCTAATGTCAAAATAACATGTCATACCATGCTAGGTAACAAATCCGTTAAGGTATTATCACGTTTGTTAAAGGTTTGATGTGTTATTTTTGTGTCAAACCGAGTGAGTGAAAGAACGTGATAAAAACGTTTTTACAAGTCACATAGCTAGAGATGTTGGGTTTGTCTGAGTGAATGTACATACTTTTCTCATGTTAGTTTAATAAATAATCAATTTATTTGAGATTTTGAGTTCGTTTAGCATGTTATTGGTTTTGTGTAAAATTCCCAAGCTGGTAAAATGGCGGCGCCCTCTCGGTCAGCGTCAACGGACTTCAGTGAGGACAGTGCGGGTGCATCAGAGACAATTTCACGGTCGCACTACTGTTTTGAAGCTGAATGTAATGATTATCAGTTTTCTACATGTGTACTAATATTCAGACACATTCTGTTGTTTCTGTCTTTATCAATACATGTTACTATGGTGTGACCAGGAAATACAATTGGTTTTTGATTGAAGTAATACAATCAAAAACTTTATTAATACTGGCCGATTCAGATAAGTCTGAGGCCGGTAACATCAACAGTGAGGACAAAACTCAGCCTGCCTCTCTCCTTCCACACTGAGTCCAAACCTACAGTCACTAGGTCCTGATTGTGACAGTGGAGCCCAGTTTACTGCAGGATCCAGAGATGGCATCAGGGAAGCTGGAAGACTGCAGTCAAACACTGGAGCTGAATGTCAACATTAAAGATGAAGAAGAGGAGAAGAAGATTGGGAAATCTGTTTCTCATGGTAAGAGTAGGTTCTATCTAATTAAGTTTGTTGGACATGATTTGGAAAGGCACACACCTGTCTATATACAGTGCATTCGAAAACTATTCAGACCCCTTGACTTTTTCGACATTTTGTTTCTTTACAGCCTTATTGTAAAATTGATGAAATTGTTTTTTTCCCTCATCAATCTACACACAATACCCCATAATGATAAAGCAAAAACGTGTTTTTATCAGTTGTTGCAAAAACAACAACTGAACAATCACATTTCCATAAGTATTCAGACCCTTTACTCAGTACTTTGTTTAAGCACCTTTGGCAGTGATTACAGCCAAAGTCTTAATGTGTATGACGCTACAAGCTTGGCACACCTGTATTTGGGGAGTTTCTCCCATTCCTCTCTGCAGATCCTCTCAAGCTCTGTCAGGTTGGATGGGGCACGTCGCTGCACAGCTATTTTCAGGTCTCCAGAGATGTTCGATTGGGTTTAAGTCCCGGCTCTGGCTGGGCCACTCAAGGACATTCAGAGACTTGTCCCGAAGCCACTCCTGCGTTGTCTTGGCTGTGTGCTTAGGGTCGTTGTCCTGTTGGAAGGTGAACATTCGCCCCGGTCTTGAGGTCCTGAACGCACTGGAGCAGGTTTTCATCAAGGATCTCTCTGTACTTTGCTCCAATCATCTTTCCCACTATCCTGACTAGGCTCCCAGTCCCTGCCGCTGAACAACATCCCCGCAGCATGATGCTTCCACCACCATGCTTCACCATAAGGATGGTGCCAGCTTTCCACCAGACGTGATGCTTGGCATTCAGGCCAAGAAGTTCAATCTTGGTTTCATCAGACCAGAGAATCTTGTTTCTCATGGTTCGAATCCTTTAGGTGCCTTTTGGCAAACTCCAAGCGGGCTGTCATGTGCTTTTTGCTGAGTAGTGGCTTCCGTCTGCCCACTCTACCATAAAGGCCTGATTGGTGGAGTGCTGAAGAGATGGTTGTCCTTCTGGAAGGTTATCATATTTCCATAGAGGAACTCTGGAGCTCTGTCAGAGTGACCATCATGTTCTTGGTCACCTATATAGACAGTTGTGTGACTTTCCAAATCATCTCCAATCAATTGAATTTACCACAGTTGGACACCAATTAAGTTTTAGAAACATCTCAAGGATGATCAATGGAAACAGTATCCACCTGAGCTCAATTTCGAGTCTCATAGCAAAGGGTGTGAATACTTATGTAAACAAGGTATTTCTGCTGTTTTATTTTTAATACATTTTCAAAAATGTCTAAGAACCTGTTTTCACTTTGTCATTATGAGGTATTGTGTGTAGATTGATGAGGATTTTTTTTTATTTAATCAATTTCAGAATAAGGCTGTAACGTAACAAATTGTGGAAAATGTCAAGGGGTCTGAATACTTTCCGAATGCACTGTACATATCCAAAAGTGGACCTAGAAGTTTGTCCTTAAATATCTATTGGGAGCCCATCTGGACCTTCTGCTTTACCTCCCTTCATATTGAAAATAGCATCAGATATTTCAACATCATCCAATTCCTTTTCCAGATCCAATTTTGGTTTATTTCTACAGGATCCATTGATAATTGGCCTTGTAAATTATGAATTGCATTAAAGGCTGAATTTTACTTCTTAATGTGCCAGGCCAGCAATTTACCAGGTTTTTCACCTTGACCATAGAAGGACTGTTTCTGCCTAGTTAAGCTGTTTGCAGCCTTTGAGGTGGGAAGTTCTTCATACTGAGCTTTAAGACCAAATCATTCCTTGTTTACTTCTACTGAGTTATCCAAAAAAGCTTCCCTCTCCAATTCTCTCATTTTGCTCTCCGTCTCTCATTTTCTGATTTTATTTTATTTGAAACTGGTAAAACGTATAATTTGCCCCCAAATATGTGCTTTGAAAGCCTCCCATCTGGTACTCGCTGACGTTTGGTCAGTGTTCAATGTCAAATAAACATCTATATGCACTCCAACGTAATGTAAGAAGTCTGGGTCCTGTAACCATCTGGGATGCAAACGCCTTCTAGAGGATCCTTTTACTAGTTTTGTATCCCTATAGAATAATCACACAAGGGAATGGTCATTCAAAACAAAAGTATCATATCCACTTCCTGCTACATTGGGAAGCAATGAGCAGGAAACTAAAAAGTAGTCTACATGAGAATATGATTTAAATGTTGACGAGTAACATGAATAATCCCTTTTACTCGGGTTCTGAGTCCTCCAACGTTCACATAGATTTAAGTCCTTAATGAAATGCTGTAATTTCTTTCTACTCTGCGAGTGGGAAGTGTCTAAACCAGAGGAGCTATCTAGATGAGGATCAAGAGTGCAATTAAAGTCCCCTGCCATTAGGACTTTAACAGGAATGGAGGCTATCAATAGAAATACATTCTCAAAGAATTTGGGATTATCATCATTAGGACCATAAATATTAACCAGATTAATATGCTCATTCAAAAGAGTTCCCTGTATCTAAATGTATCTACCAGCTTTATCAGTTATAATAGTATCCACTTGAAATGGAACAGATTAGTGAATTAAAAGCATAACACCATGAGAATGAGAGGAGAAACAGGATGCTACTACTTGCCCTTGTCATCTCCTGCATACTTTAAGTAGCTCATCCTTCAACAAGTGAGTTTCTTGTAGGAACACAATAGATGAATGAAGTTGTTTAAGCCTAGTAATAACCTGTTTTAAGCTTGGATAGTTTACAAACTCCACAGACATTCCACAAAGTAAATGTAAGTTTTGCATTTGAAGTCATTTAATCAAAGATGTAAACATGGAATAAGCTATAGCATAAAGACATATCTAAAATCTGTTTAGTAACCACAAAGACCGCATTAATATTTTGTAGTGAGGAAAATATGTAAAGATCTGTTGAAACAAACATAGATATTTCCTAACAGTAACACTGTCTCCCTAACCGAGACAACCAACGCTTCCTCTCCCACCTCCCCCTGATCGTAGAGTGTAGCTTGGTGGACGACTGATCCATTAAAGAGAGCAGTCTAACCTAAGCGACGCTAAACAAAACAAAGTGTCTCCTGCCTTCTCTCTGCCATTACTTCTCACAATCAAAACAAAAGGCCTATCTTGCAAGATGTTGTGTGAAATATCACAACAAAAGGCCTTTTTAGCAAGATGATATGTGAAATATCACGTAGTATTTGTTTGAAAAGTAGCAAAGAATAGCTCCACCTAAAACAGTAACGCTAGTTAGTGAAGCCTGAGACTAAAGTTAACGTTACAGTTCGGACCGTGCAAAATAGTGGTAGATGATCCACAACACAGGGTCTGTTGCTAGTAGCTACCAAGTAACATATGTATAGCGTTAATGTAGTATACCATGATACGTTTATAAACCAGAAAAAGTATCAAAGATCCATCATTCTTAAATGGAAGAAGTGTGGAACCACCAATACTTTTTCAAGAGCTGGCTGCCCGGATAAACTAAGTGATAGGGGGAGAAGGGCCTTGGTCAAGGAGGTGACCAAGAACACGATGGTCACTGACAGAGCTCTAGAGTTCCTCTGGCGATGGGAGAACCTTCCAGAAGGACAACCATCTCTGCAGTTCTCCACCAATCAGGCCTTTAAGGTAGAGTGGCTAGACGGAAGCCACTCCTCATGAAAAGGCACATGACTGCCCCTGGGAGTTTGCCAAAAGACACCTAAAGGACTCTCAGACCATGATAAACAAGATTCTCTGGTCTGATGAAACCAAGATTTAACTCTTTGGCCTGAATGATGAAGAAGATGGTGGACAACGACAAAGGAGAAAAGTGGAATATGTTTTGAGTGAATATGGAATGGAAGATCACACAGAACTTTTAGAAGAGCTACAGGAGGAAAGTGAACGTGATGAGAGTGAGGATAAATTAACTGTGGTGAGGAACTCCGAGTTCGGGCTTCGTTCCGAGGATGATAAGGATGATTCTGGCCCATTGGGAGTGAGATTTGTAGAGGGAATGGATCCATATGTGGTGTCAGGTTATGTGGAGAAGAGGTTGGGGACTGTTGAGTTGGTGAAGGTAACTGAGTGGACTCGTGATGATTTATTGTTTCTCCTCTGTCCAGAGGGAGCGGGCGCTCCGGATTACGTGATTAGGGACAGGAATTGTGACTTGAATTGCTCTCCGGAACAGTGTGGCATTGAAAGGAGTGGTAACAGGGTTAGGTTTAAGTGTTGAGGATGAGCAGTTGAAATGGAAGATTCCAGGTGTCTGTGACACCCTCCGTTTGGTGAGACGTAGATCCGGTGTAGAGTGTGGGGAAACAGAGAATACATTACCTGTCATGCTGGGTTTTGATGCATAGTCTCTGCCAGATAAGGTCAAGGTAGGAAGTGTCAGTTATCCCGTGAGCGATTTTGTTCCATAAATACTACAGTGTTTTAGGTGTGAAGTTTATGGGCCTGTTGCAGCAGTGTGTAGGCGTGAGATGCCTAGATGTGACAAGTCTGCAGGAGGGCATGAGATGAAGAAATATGTGGTATCGGTGGAGAAAGTTCTGTGTGCTAGTTGTGGGGGTGCTAACGGGCTGGAGATCTGAGGTGTCAGGTGAGAGAAAGGCAGATTGAGGTTGCCAGGGTTACAGTAGTACAGAAAGTGTTGTATGCAGAAGCAGTGAAGAGAGTGGTAGAGGAAGATGGGTACAGGGTGAGGGATCTTGAGAGGATTCCTGTGAGTATGCAGAGACCAAGAGAGAGTGATGGGAAGAATATGTGCTTCAGTAAGTTGGGCATTTTAGCATTTATAGCAATGGTTGTCAATTGTACTGCAGAAATGGATCAAAAGTCCCAGAAATAGAGGCTGTGGTGGTAGCGGCAGAGAAGTACTTGGGATTGCGAGGATTTACTGCAGAACAGCTGCAGGGGGTGTTGTGGTAGTGGTCTGGCGTAGGACTAGATGGTGTTAAATAGTGGAATGGGGTGGTGGGTTTTTGTCGTGGAAAATCGCCACGAAGGGACTCAAAGTCAAACTTAAATTAATCATTATTTTTTATCAGCAAGCTGGAGAGGTTCCAACAAACTTAAAAGCACCATAGTACACGTCGGTCGGGAGCTCTGCCGGTGCAGTCCCGTTAGTTGTCCTATATACTGTTTACACAGACAAGTTATATTTGCATGATTTTAGCTTTATTAATAATTAACATTTGGTTCCTGCATGTGACCAACCAATACCTCACAAGGCTTCTTCTCTCCAAGCTGAAACCTTGAAACTGAGATATCCCTTTTGGTTCCCAGAGCAATGTTCTGGGCGTACTGCCAATTGGTCTGAGGAGGTCAGTCATCTGCACAAACCAAGAACATTTTCCCTCACATTTTTTAGAGCAGGCTAATACTTGGCAGGTGCAATTTTGTATTAATTATCGTATCAATGAATTTAATGTATGTAGTCTGTGAATGGCCTCACACACCAGTACAGTAGGTGGCGGTGTATGCACCTAAAAGTTGAATGCTCTCCACCAACCAAATCCCAAAGAAGAAGAAGGATGCAAATGCACGTCTCTTGACCCGTATGGAGAATGTGAAAAAGGAGCAAAGTTCATCTTTATTATTGATGTTTGATGAAGAGTATCTACCATCCTATGTAAAGCTGGGATATATAATATACCCCATAAGAGAGTTTGTGTAAAACCTGATGCAATGCAAGAAATGTAAAAATTTTGGCCACATGTCAAGTGTTTGCAGACGGAAGGAATATGTTATTGAAGAGCATGTGAATGTAAAATGTTGTAACTGTGGTGGGGGTCATATTCCTGAATTCCCAGAGTGCCCTGTTAGGGTGAAAGAGGTTGAGGTGTCAAGGATCAGGGCTGTACAGCAAATCGCCTATGTGGAGGCGGTGAAGAGAGTTATAGTAGCAAGAGGCCACAGTTCTGAAGAAGATATGGCGGTGGATGCACTGCAACCAGTTGCAAATGTTGTACGTCAATCAAGTGATCTCACTTATTTTGAAGGTGGATTTTTTTAGTATTTATAGCCACAGTTATTAATTGTACTGCACAAGAAGTCCAAGAAGCTGGACATCATTATATCTGTAGCTGAGAAGTTTTTGGGCCTCCAAGACTTCACGGCAGAAGCCCTGCAAGGTCTACTGTAGCCAGAAAATGTTCCACCCTCACAGGATCCTTCTGAGCCTGTGTAGGGACCTGATTAGAACAGAAAAGCAGGCTGATTTAGTTCAATTTAAATGTTGTTATTGATAGTTTGTATGATTTTTTTTTTAAATAAAAAAATTCCTGTATACACTGAACAAACATATAAACGCAACATGTGAACTGTTGGTCCCATGTTTCATGAGGTTAAATAAAATATCCCAGAAATGTTCCAGACACAAACTTATTTCTAAAATGTTGTGCACAAATTTGTTTACATCCCTGTTAGTGAGCATTTCTCCTTTGCCAAGATAATCCATCCACCTGACAGGTGTGGCATATCAAGAAGCTGATTAAATAGCAGGATTATCATTACACAGGTGCACCTTGTGCTGGGGACAAGAGTAGCTGAGGAGGTGCGTGGCAGCATCTAATGGGGATCCCTAACAAATACAAAAATGACACTCTAAAATGTGCAGTTTTTTCACACAACACAATGCCACAGATGTCTCAAGTTTTGAGGGAGCATGTAATTGGCATGCTGACTGCAGGAATGTCCACCAGAGCTGTTGCCAGAGAATATTAGGTTAATTTCTCTACCATTAGCTGCCTCCAATGTTGTTTTAGCGAATTTTGCAGTATGCCCAACCAGCCTCACAACTGCTGACCACCGTGTATGGCGTTGTGTGGGCGTGCGGTTTGCTGATGTCAATGTTGTGAACAGAGTGCCCCATGGTGGTATCGGGGTTATGGGATGGGATGGCATAAGCTACAGACAACTAACACAATTGCATTTTATCGATGGCAGTTTGAATGCACAGAGATGCCATGACAAGATCCTGAGGCCCATTGTCCTGCCATTCATCCACCTCCATCACGTCGTGTTTCAGCATGATAATGCACGGCCCCATGTCGCAAGGATCTGTACACAATTGAACATGCTGAAAATGTTCCAATTCTTCCATGGCCTGCATACTCACCAGACATGTCACCCTTAGAGCATGTATGGGATGGTCTGGATCGACGCGTACCACAGCTTGTTCCAGTTCCCGCCAATATCCAGGAATTTTGCACAGCCATTGAAGAGGAGTGGGACAACATTCCACAGGCCACAATCAACAGCCTGATTAACTTTATGCAAAGGAGAAGTGTCCCGGAGGAGGCAGCGGCAGCTACCCACTTCTCCAGTGCTTCATTTGTAAATTGTGCAGTGCCGGAACCAAAAGTGACCCCGAGAGGGGGGTGACCTGGGGGGCTCTGAGGTACCAGAACGGATAAAAACAAACAACCTTTATAACAAAGCATTGCATGCATTATCATAGCTTTCGCGTACGGGCATAGAGCAGTGGTGTGGAGCCGCTTGCAGAAGTTACACACATGGAGTCAATTTTTTGTAGACCAGAGTCCGGGGAAAATGTGTTATTTTTATAAATGAATTTCATGCAATTCTACATTGTTTTAGATGACTGGAGACTTTCGCAGAATATTTTTTAATACCTCACAAATGACGAAAATGACAGGCTACTTTGACACTGAGAATCTGAGATCAATTAAAACGACCTTGTCTTGAATCCATCAATAGCCGAGGCCCCTAAGTGTGCAGAGAAACACATTGTACAATATGAGGAGGAAGATATAGTCCTAAAAGTGCTTTCCAGTTTCACTGACTCACCCAATGATTTGCAGCTCACTCACCGGCCAAAAGCTTATCTCTCTCTTGCTTTACTTTTTTAAACAATGCTGTTTGCTCAATAGGCCTATTTGGAAGTTGATAACTTGGTAACATACAGACATTAGTATTTTATTTTCAGCAGGATCCATTTGCTTTACAACCTGTGTTTTCCAACGATTGTATTATAAATATTTGCGAAAGGCCTGTTTTGGCTGCATGCTGTTAACTGACAGATTTGCCACACGTTAGGCATGCCTTGTGATTTGGCTACACACAATCCACAGCTAGGTTATTTTTTAAAATTAGCTATGAATCCTCTGTGGCGAAATTCTAAGCTTACTCCTGGTGTAGTATTGGGAATGATTTAATTTCTTTCTGAACAGACTGCAGAGTGCTGCAGCACCTCCAGCACACTTCCCTCAGCTATTATTCTATTAGGAGATAAATGATGAAGTGCAATGCTGGAGAGAAGAGAGTTGCCGGCTTATGTCTATAACAGCACATAGAGGGAGAGAGATCATAGAAAGTGAATGTCATTTTATTTCTGTGAGAGATACAGGCGTGCTTCTCTCTCTCACCACAGCAATGGCCACGCCTTGGTCTAGGCTACAATGTTGCGCAAACCATGAACCCGGGACGGCCCAACATTAACCAATTCAATGAACCTTTTTGTCAGTTTCTATTTATTACTGTGGGTATGTGTTATGACGACTTTCTCTGGCATCAAGTAATTCAGTATGCAAGAGAATAGTTAAACACTTAGATGGAGAGTTGGTTCAAAGTATTTAATATTACAGTACCACATTCACATGACAAACGGTACGGGCGTAGCCTATTGTCATCTGAATGACTTACATAGAAAACGTCTTAGTTTATATAATGATTTTCCGAGCTAATTCCATTCAACAGTTGCCAACCATTATTGAGTGTCACTCCTCGCCACATATAGGATCACCCTATATGGTATTGTGTTGCACCCTAGTCAGGATATTCCATCACGTACTCCTTCTAAGATTAGAACCAGTGGCCCCCCAGCTAACTTGGCTCGCATACCTTCTGGCACCCACCAGTTACAGAAATAAATACATGGAATGTATGTCATCCTCCAAATCCTTATGCAGCTCTCAATATTCCAAACATTAACAGCTTCTTTCTTCCTATAGGCAGAAACTCAAACAGGAAGTACCCGTTCTAAGGACTATTCAATGCTGGTCTGACCAATCGGAATCCACGCTTCAAGATTGTTTTGATCACGCGGACTGGGATATGCTCTGGGTAGCTTCCAAAAATAATTTAGATGTATACACTGAAACGGTGACTGAATTCATCAGGAAGTGTATAGGTGATGTTGTGCCCACTGTGACTATTAAAACCTACCCAAACCAGAAACCGTGGATAGATGGCAGCATTCACGCAAATCTAAAAGCGCGAACCACCGCATTCAACCATGGCAAGGTGACTGGGAATATGGCAGAATACAAACAGTGTAGCTACTCACTCCACAAGGCAATTAAACTGGCAAAACTTCAGTATAAAGACAAAGTGGAGTCGCAATTCAACGGCTCAGACACGAGACGTATGTGGCAGGGTCTACAGACAATCACGGACTACAAAAGGAAAACCAGCCACGTCTCCGACACCGACGTCTCGCTTACAGACAAGCTAAACACCTTCTTCGCCCGCTTTGAGGATAACACAGTGCCACTGACGAGGCCCACTACCAAGGACTGTGGCCTCTCCTCCTCCGTGGCTGACGTGATTAAGTCATTTAAACATGTTAACCCCTGCAAGGCTGCCGGCCCAGACGGCATCCCTAGCCGCGTCCTAAGAGCATGTGCAGACCAGCTGGCTGGTGTGTTTATGGACATATTCAATCTCTCCCTTTCCCAGTCTGCTGTTCCCACATGCTTTAAGATGGCCACCATTGTTCCTGTACCCAAGAAAGCAAATGTAACTGAACAAAATGACTATCGCCCTGTAGCACTCACCTCTGTCATCATGAAGTGCTTTGAGAGACAAGTCAAGGATCATATCACCTCTACCTTACCTCTCACCCTAGACCCACTTCAATTTGCTTACCGCCCCAATAGATCCACAGAAGATGCAATCGCCATCACACTGCACACTGCCCTATCCCATCTGGACAAGAGGAATACCGATGTAAGAATGCTGTTCATTGACTACAGCTCAGCATTCAACACCATAGTACCCTCCAAGCTCATCATTAAGCTTGAGGCCCTGGGTCTGAACCCCGCCCTGTGCAACTGGTTCCTGGACTTCCTGATGGGCCGCCCCCAGGTGGTGAAGGTAGGAAACAACATCTCCGCTTCGCTGATCCTCAACACTGGGGCCCCACAAGGTTGCGTGCTCAGCCCCCTCCTGTACTCCCTGTTCACCCATGACTGTGTGGCCAAGCACGCCTCCAACTCAATCATTACGTTTGCAGACGACACAACAGTAGTAGGCTTGATTACCAACAATAACGAGACCGCCTACAGGGAGGAGGTGAGGGCTCTGGGAGTGTGGTGCCAGGAAAATAACCTCTCACTCAACATCAACAAAACAAAGGAGATGATCGTGGACTTCAGGAAAGAGCGGAGGGTGCACCCCCCTATCCACATCGACGGGACCGCAGTGGAGAAGGTGGAAAGCTTCAAGTTCCTTGACGTACACATCACTGACAAACTGAAATGGTCCACCCACGCAGACAGTGTGGCGAAGAAGGCGCAACAGAGCCTCTTCAACCTCAGGAGGCTGAAGAAATTCGCCCTAGCACCTAAAACCCTCACAAACTTTTACAGATGCACAATTGAGAGCATCCTGTCGGGCTGTATCAACGCCTGGTATGGCAACTGCACTGCCCACAACCGCAGGGCTCTCCAGAGGGTGGTGCGGTGTGCCGAACGCATTACCGGGGGCAAACTACCCGCCCTCGAAGACACATACAACACCCAATGTCACAGGAAGGCAAAAAAGATAATCAAGGACATCAACCACCCGAGCCACTGCCTGTTCACCCCTCTATCATCCAGAAGGCGAGGTCAGTACAGGTGCATCAAAGCTGGGACTGAGAGAATGAAAAACAGCTTCTATCTCAAGGCCATCAGACTGTTAAATAGCCATCACTAGCACATTAGAGGCTGCTGCTGCCTATTGAAGTCATTGGCCACTTTAATAAATGGAACACTAGTCACTTTAATAATGTTTACATATCTTGCACTACTCATCTCATATGTATATACTGCATTCTATTCTATAATATTCTACTGTATCTTAGTCCATGCCGCTCTGTCATTGCTTGTCCATATATGTATATATTCTTAAATCCCATTCCTTACTAGTTTTGTGTGTATTGGGTATATGTTGTGAAATTGTTAGATATTACTTGTTAGATATTACTGCACTGTCAGCTAGAAGCACAAGCATTTCGCTACACCCACTATAACATCTGCTAAACATGTGTATGTGACAAATACAATTTGATTTGACTTCATAGAAGACAAAATATCAGTATGTAATAGCACGTTTAAGCTTTCTAATGTTGAAAGAACATGTCATACCATGCTAGGTAACACATCCGTTAAGGTATTATCACGTTTGGTAAAGGTTTGATGTGTTTTTTTAATGTCAAACTGAGTAAACCTGATAACCTCACTGCTCAAAAAAATAAAGGGAACACTAAAATAACACATCCTAGATCTGAATGAATGAAATAATCTTATTAAATACTTTTTTCTTTACATAGTTGAATGTGCTGACAACAAAATCACAAAAATTATCGATGGAAATCAAATTCATCAACCCATGGAGGTCTGGATTTCAAAATTAAAGTGGAAAACCACACTACAGGCTGATCCAACTTTGATGTAATGTCCTTAAAACAAGTCTAAATGAGGCTCAGTAGTGTGTGTGGCCTCCACGTGCCTGTATGACCTCCCTACAACGCCTGGGCATGCTCCTGATGAGGTGGCGGATGGTCTCCTGAGGGATCTCCTCCCAGACCTGGACTAAAGCATCTGCCAACTCCTGGACAGTCTGTGGTGCAACGTGCCGTTGGTGGATGGAGCGAGACATGATGTTCCAGATGTGCTCAATTGGATTCAGGTCTGGGGAACGGGCGGGCCAGTCCATAGCATCAATGCCTTCCTCTTGCAGGAACTGCTGACACACTCCAGCCACATGACGTCTAGCATTGTCTTGCATTAGGAGGAACCCAGGGCCAACCGCACCAGCATATGGTCTCACAAGGGGTCTGAGGATCTCATCTCGGTACCTAATGGCAGTCAGGCTACCTCTGGCGAGCACATGGAGGGCTGTGCGGCCCCCCAAAGAAATGCCACCCCACACCATGACTGACCCACCGCCAAACCGGTCATGCTGGAGGATGTTGCAGGCAGCAGAACGTTCTCCACGGCGTCTCCAGACTCTGTCACGTGTGCTCAGTGTGAACCTGCTTTCATCTGTGAAGAGCACAGGGCGCCAGTTGCGAATTTGCCAATCTTGGTGTTCTCTGGCAAATGCCAAACGTCCTGCACGGTGTTGGGCTGTAAGCACAACCCCCACCTGTGGACGTCGGGCCCTCATACCACCCTCATGGAGTCTGTTTCTGACCGTTTGAGCAGACCCATGCACATTTGTGGCCTGCTGGAGGTCATTTTGCAGGGCTCTGGCAGTGCTCCTCCTGCTCCTTGCACAAAGGCGGAGGTAGCAGTCCTGCTGCTGGGTTGTTGCCCTCCTATGGCCTCCTCCACATCTCCTGATGTACTGGCCTGTCTCCTGGTAGGGCCTCCATGCTCTGGACACTACGCTGACAGACACAGCAAACCTTCTTGCCACAGCTCGCATTGACGTGCCATCCTGGATGAGCTGCACTACCTGAGCCACTTGTGTGGGTTGTAGACTCCGTCTCATGCTACCACTAGAGTGAAAGCACCGCCAGCATTCAAAAGTGACCAAAACATCAGCCAGGAAGCATAGGAACTGAGAAGTGGTCTGTGGTCACCACCTGCAAAACCAGTCCTTTATTGGGGGTGTCTTGCTAATTGCCTATAATTTCCACCTGTTGTCTATTCCATTTGCACAACAGCATGTGACATTTATTGTCAATCAGTGTTGCTTCCTAAGTGGACAGTTTGATTTCACAGAAGTGTGATTGACTTGGAGTTACATTCTGTTGTTTAAGTGTTCCTTTTTCTTTTTTTGAGCAGTGTATTTTACAAGTCACATAGCTAGATACTTTGGGTTTGTCTGAATGGATGTACATAATTTCCCCAAGGTGATTTCATAATGAATCCATTTCTATTAGATTTCCGAGTTTGTTTTTTGCATTTTTGGTTTTGTGTAAAATTAACAAGCTGGTAAAATAGCGCAGCCCACTCGGTCAGCGTCAACAGACTTCAGTGTAGCGCAGAGAGACAATTTCACGGTTGCACTACTGTTTTGAAGCTGAATGTAATGATTATACGTTTTCTACATGTGTACTAATATTCAGACACATTCAGTTATTTCTGTATTTATCGATAAATGTTACTATGGTGTGAATGGAAAATACAATTGGTTTTTGATTGAAATAATACAGTGAAGACAAGGATATTCAGGAAATTAGCACACAGTGCTTCCTAAAACAAACAGTGACCTTTTACTAAATGGCTTTTGTCATTTATGCATTTACTGTACCAGTCAAAAGTTTGGACACACCTACTCATTCAAGGGTTTTTCTTAATTTGTACTATTTTCTACATTGTAGAATAATAGTGAAGAATCTTAACTATGAAATAACACATATGGAATCATGTAGTAACCAAAAAAGTGTTAAAGAAATCAAATATATTTTAGATTCTTCAAAGTAGCCACCCTTTGCCTTGATGACAGTTTTGTAGAATCTTTACATTTACATTTTAGTCATTTAGCAGACGCTCTTATCCAGAGCGACTTACAGTTAGTGAATACATTTTTTTTTATATACTGGCCCCCCATGGGAATCGAACCCACAACCCTGGCGTTGCAAACGCCATGCTCTATCAACTGAGCTACATCCCTGCCGGCCATTCCCTCCCCTACCCTGGACGACGCTGGGCCAATTGTGCGCCGCCCATGAGTCTCCCGGTCGCGGCCGGCTAAGACAGAGCCGGCTGCAGTCTTCCAGCTTCTACAATGTAGAAAATAGTGAAAATAAAGAACCCCTGGAATGAGTAGGTGTTCTAAAACCTTTGACTGGTACTGTATGTGAATTTGGGAAAATCTACTATAGGTTAAGTACCGGCACCTCAAATATCTAGGGCTTGAGCTCATGTTCCTCTTATAGAATATTAGCTCAACAGTATTGTGGAGCTCCTGCACCTAAATATAAACAGTACCGGCTCCCAAAATGAGTACCGGCACCTATTTCAGTCCAAGTCAAGCACTGAATTAGATGATTTAACAAGAATACATTTTTACAGAATAATGTAAAGTGCCAGAACTGTCAAGACAATAACTTTTTGTGTCTGTTTCTCATTGTTACTACAGGACGACTAGAATTAAATCTGAGGCCGGTAACATCAATAGTGAGGACAAACCCAACCTGCCTCTCTCCTTCCACACTGAGTCCAAACCTACAGTCACTGGGTCCTGATTGTGACAGTGGAGCCCAGTTTGTACCGCAGGATCCAGAGATGGCATCAGTGAAGCTGGAAGACTGCAGTCAAACACTGGAGTTGAATGTCAACATTAAAGATGAAGAAGAGGAGGAGAAGATTGGGAAATCAGTTTCTCGTGGTAAGAGTAGGTTCTTTAGTAATCATATGTACAGTACACCTCACTATCTACTATCACTTCTATCTAACTAAGTTTGTGTAAGTTTGTTATTCATTCCAACTTCCATCAGAGAGTAGACTAAATAAGTGAAGTAGACAAACTGCCAATGTTTTAAAGTTCTATTAAATTAGTATGTGTAGTTACTAACCCTTGTGATAGTGAGTGGAGGATGACACTAACCCTTGTGATAGTGAGTGGAGGATGATATGGCTTCTACATCTGCATTGCTTGCTCTTTGGGGTTTTAGGCTGGGTTTCTATAAAGGCACTTTGTGACATCTTCTGATGTAAAAAGGGCTTCATAAAATACATTTGATTGACATGTATATCACACCAACTGACTGGTTCTTCTGATGTTGTTCACACAGGAGATCATGTTGAGACATTCTCTACATCCAGAGAGCAACAGCAGGAAGATCACAGAGCTAAGAGGTCTCACCACTGCCCACATTGTGAGGCGAGTTTCTCAATTCTATCAAAGCTAAAAATACACCTAAACATACACACAGGAGAGAATCTGTTTTCCTGTACTGACTGTGGGAAGAATTTCACTACATCACAGACTCTGACAGTTCATCAAAGAGTGCACACAGGAGAGAAGTCTTACTCCTGCTCTGACTGTGGAAAGAGTTTCTCTCGACTGGGCCACTTAAAAACACATGAACATATACATACAGGAGAGAAGCCTTACTCCTGCTCTGACTGTGGAAAATGCTTCACAGCATCAGTTAAGCTAAAACGTCACCAGAGAACACACACAGGAGTGAAGCCTTACTCCTGCTCTGACTGTGGGGCAAGTTTCTCTCAACTTGGCAACTTAAAACAACATGAACGTATACACACAGGAGAGAAGCCTTACTCCTGCTCTAACTGTGTAAAATGCTTCACAACATCAAAAGAGCTAAAACTTCATCAGAGAACACACACAGGAGAGAAGCCTTACTCCTGCTCTGACTGTGGGGCAATTTTCTCTCATCTGGGAACCTTAAAACAACATGAACGTATACACACAGGAGAGAAGCCTTACTCCTGCTCTGACTGTGGGGCAAGTTTCTCTCAACTTGGCAACTTAAAACAACATGAACGTATACACACAGGAGAGAAGCCTTACTCCTGCTCTGACTGTGGAAAATGCTTCACAACATCAAATGATCTAAAACGTCATCGGAGAACACACACAGGAGAGAAGCCTTACTCCTGCTCTGACTGTGGGGCAAGTTTCTCTCAACTTGCCTACTTAAAACAACATGAACGTATACACACAGGAGAGAAGCCATACTCCTGCTCTGACTGTGGGGCAAGTTTCTCTCAACTTGGCAACTTAAAACAACATGAACGTATACACACAGGAGAGAAGCCTTACTCCTGCTCTGACTGTGTAAAATGCTTCACAACATCAAAAGATCTAAAACTTCATCAGAGAACACACACAGGAGAGAAGCCTTACTCCTGCTCTGATTGTGGGAAGAGTTTCTCTCAACTGAGCACCTTAAAACAACATGAACGTATACACACAGGAGAGAAGCCTTACTCCTGCTCTGATTGTGGGAAGAGTTTCTCTCAACTGAGCACCTTAAAACAACATGAACGTATACACACAGGAGAGAAGCCATACTCCTGCTCTGACTGTGGGAAGAGTTTCTCTCAACTGGGCACCTTAAAACAACATGAATGAATACACACAGGAAAGAAGCCTTACTCCTGCTCTGACTGTGGGAAGAGTTTCTCTCGACTGGGCATCTTAAAAACACATGAGCGTATACACACAGTAGAGAAGCCTTACTCCTGCTCTGACTGTGTAAATTGCTTCACAACATCAACTGAGCTAAAAGTTCATCAGAGAACACACACAGGAGAGAAGCCTTACTCCTGCTCTGACTGAGGGAAGAATTTATCTCAATTGGTAAATTTAGAAAGACACCAAGGTAAACCATAAAGGAGAGAATCCTTACCACTGATCTAAAAACAACAGCTAAGCTGCAAGGTCATCAGAGAACATACACAGGAGAGAAGCCTTACTTCTGCTCTTAATATGGCAAGAGTTTCTCTTGATTGGCCAACGTAAAAACACACCAACGGTTACACACTGGAGAGAAGACTTATCACTGCACTGACTGTGAGACGAGATTCTACAGATTGGGCCATTTAAAAAGACACCAAAGTATACATAAAGGAGAGAAGCTTCATCAGTTCTCAGACCAGCCAAGATTAGTCACGCCACTTAATTCTCATCTCATAAAAAAAGTGGTAACCGTTAATTGGATCAAATAAAGAAGGCGTAGAACACTTGTAATCCTATTTTTCTCACTGTGAGAGAACTGTGCAGAGGAAAGAGCGCGTTATAGAATGTTAGGCTCTCTTTACTTTACTGATCAGTGTTGCACCTTGTCAGTTTTGCTGTGTTTAGATAGCTTCTACTGTAAAGATATTGAGATGACCTTGGATTTGCCCTTAGGGTTGAATATACTATTTGAGGCGTCTCACAATGGAGTCTGATGGTTGACTGGGTGGTACTGCTTCCCTCTGCAGTTTTCTGTGGGAATGAGCTGGTAGACATAACATACACTGAGTGGACAAAACATTAAGGACACCTGCTCTTTCCATGACATAGACTGACCAGGTGAACCCAGGTGAAAGCTATGATCCTTAATGATGTAGTTGTGGTGTATTTATTATGGATCCCCATTAGCTTTCAGCAGAAAACAAGAAACTGCAGTTGCAGTGGGCTGAGGAATGAAAACACTAGACACTGGAAAAATAGAAAAACATAGCCTGGTCTGATGAATCCCGTTTCCTGCTGTTTCATGCTGATGGGAATATAGAATGTCACTGGAAATTATATTTTCTCCATATTTTTTTAGTACAAAACATAGAAACGCGCAATTTTCACATATGTTGATGTTGGGGTGGTGCTGGAGATGATGAACATGGAGTTGAAACATTTAGAAATGTCCCTATAAGGCTAAAACAAAAGGAGGGGTGTTGGTCGGAAATTGGACCAACTGACTTGTTGGAGAAGTGGCATCCTGTGACGATGCCACATTGAAAGTCACTGAGCTCTTCAGTGAGGTCATTCTACTGCCAGTGTTTGTCTATGGAGATTGCATGGCGGTGTGCTCCATTTTATACACCTGTCAGCAACGTGTGTGGCTGAGATGGCCGAATCCACTATTTTAAAGTGGTGTCCACATACTTTTGTATATGTAGTGTACTTTGCATGTTAGCTTAACATGATACTACTTAGCATGTAAATTAATGTTAAAAACAACAAATTGGAATTTGTAAAATATCATACATATCACAAATTCGTAACATATTGAACGAATTGTAATTCGTAACATACTATATACATCCTAGAAATCGTATTACATTCATAGGCCAATGTAATGTAACATAACATACTGTATCATACTATATTGAGTGGTATGTTTTTTTGTAACATATAGTACATTTTTCTCTGACACCAAGTTGTCCCTCTGCAGTATTCTGTGGGAATGAGCTCATAGACACATGTATCAGATAGAGATGGTGTGATGATCAGTTTTCACCATTACTTTGGGTGGATTAGTTTTTACTACATAACTTTTGTTTAATGATACACAGGCTATGAAACGACTACATGTGTTTATTAAATTGTCTTTTAAAACTAGATTCATTCTTTTTGTCATTGATAAATATATTTGGATAACTGTAATGAACGTAATTGATCTTGTAATGAAAAATAAACATTCTACATTAATTTGTGCTGGTCAACCTTTGTTTTTTGGTTTATCTATACAGAAAATACAATGGTTTTGTTTAATTCATGGCATTCAAAATAATTTACATGTCTATTATCTAGTCAAAACATGTCACTACACCTTTACACATCACCATTGGGACAAGCCAATTTGCTGGCCACCATTATTTGCTACAATGCATACAAATAGATGTTTTGCAGTATAAAGGACTTACATATGTTTCTTATTAAATAACAGTGAAATAAAATGGGGGGAAAAGTAGTGTCATTTTAAAGTGTTTTATACGGTACCAAAGTCCAGGGACAGCATTACCACAACAAATCAACAATGACCCACTTACTATTGGGGAATGGAACCAGAGAGGAAGATTGTGTTACCTTTCTCACACCACAATAGTATTCATCTCAACAGACCCTTTCCATCCCCTATTGTTGGAGCTCAATATATGCACAGGACTATATTGAGGGTCAGACTGTTCAAATGTCCAGTTGATAATGTAAATAGTCTTGTTACGATGTAGTTACACATGTAATTACATTGTAATAAGGACCCCATAAAAGGAAGCGTTACCGTAAATAGTTTTGTAGAGCTCTGGTATTGATGGGCCATTTGAGGGTGAGTCATTGACATTTATGATCAGTAAGAGCTGTGAACTCACCTGTGATGGCCCACGTCTACCACAACCTTTCCTACTGTGTTTGTAGAACCACAGCATTTTAGCCAGCCATAGTTCCAAATGTGTTCATGCATACAGTACAATGGGAGGAGGTGTGGCATGTAGGGGGGAGGACCAGGAAGTTGATCTCAGACTTCTATTTAGGACTGGGATTCTATTCAGAGTTACCAGATTGACAGTGAGGACAAACCCAGCCTGCCTCCCTCCACACTGATTGTGACCCAGTTTGCACTGCAGGATCTAGAGATGGCATCAGTGAAGCTGGAAGACTGCAGTCAAACACTGGAGCTGAATGTCAACATTAATGATGAAGAAGAGGAGGAGAAGATTGGGAAATCTGTTTCTCATGGTAAGAGCAGGTTATATCTATCTATAAATTATCTTGATAAATTACCCAGTCTATTGCTAGGTTGAATTTTGTAATTCTGACATCCAATTCCAATACTCTTCAATACTTTTGTGGAATGTGGAATTGGAATTTGAGTTATTTTGTGAATTGAAATGGAATTGACCCTGACATTTGCTAACCCTTGTGATAATGATTGGGGGATTATATTGCTAATAATTTTCAAAGGGAAGTTGGTTTTGAAGTTTCTGTCCTATATTAAGAAAGATAAGTAAATATATATATATTTACCTGTATTTAACACCTTTTTTGGGCACTCAGTACTTCAATACTTACTTCCACAAATGTTTTAAACTGGGACGTGCTACCTTCAGACACTTGTAGGCGTCCTAGAGCGAAACAACAGACATTAACTTGTTGGTGAGTCTCACCTTTAGATGTGTAGGCCAAAGTTCTCGGACGCTACAGACAGAAGTCTCCTGGTCTGACAAACAACACTGTAGTTCTTCCACCGCAGATGAGGAAGGCCGACCTCAGAGGATGTGGTGGATTGAGACGCAACCCATGAAAAAAATAAATCTCTAGCTTAAACAGACAGATTTTGATGGGGATTGTTATTATGATGCTAATTTGATTTCCACAGGGGTGCTCTAGGGTTTATTAAAGCACATCAACGTATACATAAAGAAGAGATGCCGGTAACACTTCCTTTTATGGGGTCCTTATTACAGTGTAATTACATGTGTAACTACACTGTAAACAAGTATTGTAGTTAACTGTAATGACACATAGTTACAATGTAATAACATGTACCTGGTAGTAATTTTGGTCTGTAATTACAGAAGTGTAACAATAAATGCTTGTTACCATGCTTGTTACAAATGGGCAGGTTTCCACTAAATTCACCATCTTCTTTTTTCGCTTCTCAGCTGCATCCGATTTATTAACAACTGTGACAAAGGTTGGGATCCCTTGTGGATGCTCTGGGTGTCTTGAGATATTATAGCCTATGCTCAATGGGCTCTAATTAATATTTGCCAGCAAAATACTCCCCTTCATCACACTGCTAGCTAGCCTCTGAAGCTAAGCAGGGTTGGTCCTGGTCGGTCCCTGGATGGGAGACCAGCTGCTGCTGGAAGTGGTGTTGAAGGGCCAGCAGGAAGCACTCTTTCCTCTGGTCAAAAAAAAGAACACCCCAATGCCCCAGGGCAGTGATTGGGGACATTGCCCTGTGTGCCGTCTTTCAGATGGGACGTTAAACGGGTGCCCTGACTGTCTGCGGTCACTAAAGATCCCATGCCACTCATCGTAAGAGTAGGGGTGTTAACCCCAGTGTCCTGGCTGAATTCCCAATCTGGCCCTCATACCATCATGGCCACCTAATCATCCCTAGCTTCCAATCGGCTCATTCATCCCCCATCCTCTCCGCTGTAACTATTTCCCAGGTTGTTTCTGTAAATGAGAATGTGTTCTCAGTCAACTTACCTGGTAAAATAAAAAATATTTTACTTAAACATGAATGTGCACTGTTCAAAATATATCTCCAGTCAATGATGTTGCTAGCACTTGCCTCCAAAATAAAGCATCCCATCTGGGTTAACTTGGTTGAGTTTACGAAAACAGATCTAATACAAGTGTCTATGTATGCGGATGACTCAACACTATACATGTCAGCTACTACAGCGACTGAAATGACTGCAACACTTAACAAAGAGTTGCAGTTAGTTTCAGAGTGGGTGGAAAGGAATAAGTTAGTCCTAAATATTTCTAAAACGAGAAGCATTATAATTGGGACAAATCATTCACTAAACCCTAAACCTCAACTAAATCTTGTAATAAATAATGTGGAAATTGAGCAAGTTGAGGTGACTAAACTGCTTGGAGTAACCCTGGATTTTAAACTTTCATGGTCAAAAAATATTGATACAACAGAAGCTAAGATTGGGAAAAATATGTCCATAATAAAGCGCTGCTCTACCTTCTTAACCACACTATCAACAAGGCAGGTCCTACAGGCCCTAGTTTTGTCACACCTGGACTACTGTACAGTCGTGTGGTCAGGTGCCACAAAAAAGGACTTAAGAAAATTGCAATTGGCTCAGAACAGGGCAGCACGGCTGGCCCTTGGATGTAAACAGAGAGCTAATATTAATAATATGCATCTCTCATGGCTCAAAGTGGAGGTGTTGATATGTTGGGTGCACCGAGTTGTCTGTTTGAGCTACTGGCGCACAGCTCGGTCACCCATGCATACCTTACAAGACATGCCACCAGAGGTCTCTTCACAGTCCCCAAGTCCAGACTATGAGAGGTGCACAGTACTACATAGAGCCATGACTACATGGAACTCTATTCCACATCAAGTAACTGATGCAAGTAGTACAATTAGATTTAAAAAACAGATTTAAAAAAACACCTTATCGAACAGCGGGGACTGTGAAGTAACACAAATATAGGCGCAGACACATGCATACACACACATTTACATTACATTACATTTACATTTTAGTCATTTAGCAGACGCTCTTATCCAGAGCGACTTACAGGAGCAATTAGGGTTAAGTGCCTTGCTCAAGGGCACATTTACGTCATTTAGCAGACGCTCTTATCCAGAACGACTCACCAATTGGTGCGTTCACCCTATAGCCAGTGGGATAACCACTTTACAAATTATTATTTTTTTTTGGGGGGGGGGGGGGTAGAAGGATTACTTTATCCTATCCCAGGTAATCCTTAAAGAGGTGGGGTTTCAAATGTCTCCGGAAGGTGGTGAGTGACTCCGCTGTCCTGGCGTCGTGAGGGAGCTTGTTCCACCATTGGGGTGCCAGAGCAGCGAACAGTTTTGACTGGGCTGAGCGGGAGCTATGCTTCCGCAGAGGAAGGGGAGCCAGCAGGCCAGAGGTGGATGAACGCAATGCCCTCGTTTGGGTGTAGGGACTGATCAGAGCCCGAAGGTACAGAGGTGCCGTTCCCCTCACTGCTCCATAGGCAAGCACCATTGTCTTGTAGCGGATGCGAGCTTCAACTGGAAGCCAGTGGAGTGTGCGGAGGAGGGGGGTGACGTGAGAGAACTTGGGAAGGCTGTCAGGATGGGTAATGTACTGTACACATTAAGTACAAGTACTCCTAAAGATACACTTCATTTTAACTAGCTAAATCCTGTGTAACTAGTAATTACATTGTACTTGGCTAACATTACATGTACTATGCTTTGAAATAGGGTCTTATTCTTCATCTGGGACTTGTATTTATTATGGATCCCCTTCCTGGGGTCCAGCAAAATTTTTATTATGGATAACACGATAACATACGCACTATACACACACGTACACATGGATTTTTGTACTGTAGATATGTGGTAGTGATGGAGTAGGGGCCTGAGGGCACACAGTGTGATGTGAAATCTGTGAATGTATTGTAATGTTTTTAAAATTGTATGAACTGCCTTAATTTTGCTGGACCCCAGGAAGGGGATCCATAATAAATACAAGTCCCAGATGAAGAATAAGACCCTATTTCAAAGCATAGTACATGTAATGTTAGCCAAGTACAATGTAATTACTAGTTACACAGGATTTAGCTAGTTAAAATGAAGTGTATCTTTAGGAGTACTTGTACTTAATGTGTACAGTACATTACCCATCCTGACAACCTGGCCCTCAATTTAAAGCTTGTGGAAGTGGGAGAATAAATACACTAGTACACCACTGATAGAGGAATTTGGTAATGACTAATTATTACACTCCGATTCTTTGTGAAATGTGTTAGAATCATAAAACTACAATCTGATAATGTGTTTAGCTTAGTTAGAAGTAAAACAAGGGCTTTGGCTTATTGTTATATCTATGCAAGCAGAATGCAACTGTGAAACCAATAACAGAAAACACGATGTGGAACTAGACACTGAGAAGCATGTCCCCACCATATGTGCCTGTATAAGATGCATATTTGCCCAGCAACAGAGTATTTGTGTCTTCTGAAACCAGTGTGAAATAGATACAGGAAGAAACAACTGGGTTGCTGTGCAAGCTTACAGAGAAATGTGACAGTTGCCTAAATATGGGCTAGGAGCTTTCTCATTGGCCCACTTAGGGGCGTAGTAGAGGTATAAAAACGTTGTGCATTGGATGATTTTCAGAGCGCTCTCAATGAATAAAGAATGACCATTGCAGTAAGGGGTCTGTTGAATTTATTTAAACTAGAGATTTATACCTCTGGGAATTATTCCAAGATTTAAGAAGTGTTTGACTTCAACCATTGAGATAACAACATTCTCGTGACAACCACAGAGTATCTGTATAGGAAAATCATTAAGAGCAAACTGTGCTGCCAATCACAGTGTAGGGCGCGACATTTTGCGGGTGAGGAGAGCTCGTTAGAGGATGCTTCCATTGAAGAGCTGGGCATCGTGTTATGACCTGCATTATCTGAATTACGTCATTTAATCTACCCTGAACATATACACAATAACCTGTCGGTAGGTGTCCACTGACGAAATATGCAAAATGCCAGAAAATAAGTCATTTTTTTACTTAAACTGTATCACAATAGATTCGTAAACAAAATCACAGCAATAAGCTCACAAAATAACAAGTCAGTAAAAACATGAACACTGCACTCCAATCAAGAACTGTAAAACTGCTTAAAGCTAAAAGTGAATAACTATGTTATGTTTATTCAGGTGCTGCTGCTCCATCCTCATCCACAGTCTCTTCCTCGAGCCGCTCCTGGAAGTCAAAATAACACAAACTGGTCATTATTTTCATTAAACAAATGATCAAAATGCCGGTTTAACGTCGACTCCCTACTACATTCCTTTTTTACTAGCAAAATCATTTAGCTATATTGACCGACTGGATTAAAGTGAAGTAAAAAAAATCTAAACAATCATAAAGTGTTATTTTTAAATCATACCTTTCTCTTACTCTTGAGCCGAGCTGGTGCATGTTTGAGAGCGTCTGCTATTTTGTCATCTACCTCTTGGTAGGTAGCCTTGGGGTGTGCTTTCAGGGAGGCTCCTATGTAGTGAAAAATAATTGTAAATGGCACATTCCATGTCATATCATTACTTTTCCACCTATGCTGGCTGAGACAGAGATTGGGTATTGTCCCTCTCGTCCCCCATAGGCAGTTTTGGCCATGAGACCTCTCTCCTTCACCTTTCCCTTGTCCTCTCTCTCCGATCTTAACAGGTGGTAGGATTTCACATTCATTGGTAACTGCCTTGTTACTGATTTTAATTCATTTGAAATGTTAATAAAAACACATTTGACTTACCATCACTTGACCAATAATACTATCTACTAAATAATAATAAATAAGGATCGAAACTTGTGCATTTACTTACTTGTGACAGCATCATAGATTGATAGCTCATTAAAGGCCCTCTTCCCCTTCCTGCCCTTCAAGGAGTAGCCTGTCCACAGCTCCTCTGTTCTAATTATTCTCATCATTCATCTGATTCCTGAGCCCAGGTCCAGGCCACATTAGAGGGTCAGGTATCGGATCTGATAAAAAAATTAAAGAAACCCCACTCATTTGTGTGTTCCTCAGCTAAAACAGCTGGCCATACAGTTCTGATTGATAGTAATCATTTTTGTAGTGTATAATGTAATCATGGGCTAAAACTTGTGTAAACAGGCAGATGGCTGATCGTTTCTTCTTAAGATAAGTTAAGTGTTAATTGGGAAATCAATCCAAACACTAAATAGGCATATGGCATATATGACAACTGCATTTCGTTGACATCCAGGCTCTGTCATAGCCGGCCATGACTGGGAGACCCATGGGGCGGCGCACAATTGGCCCAGCGTCGTCCAGGGTAGGGGAGGGAATGGCCGGCAGGGATGTAGCTCAGTTGGTAGAGCATGGTGTTTGCAACGCCAGGGTTGTGGGTTTGATTCCCACTGGGGGCTAGTATGAAAACAAAAAAATTATGCACTCACTAACTGTAAGTCGCTCTGGATAAGAGCGTCTGCTAAATGACTAAAATGTAAATGTAATTAAGATATTTGGATTCAATAATATTGCAGGTTGCAATTTTCTCTCTAATCTGGACGCATTCAAGGGGCTCTTGATAAACAGCTAACTTATTTTTGTCAATTGCTTTCAAAATACTTGAAATAGATTTCCCATTTTTTACAAACAGATCCATTTTAAATGACCATCCCTACCATTTTCCTTCGATAGTGGGAGTCTTTAAGTGTTTCACAGATATCCTTTAGTTCCTCATTTGTTTCTGCAGGGTTGTGCAGCATTTCAAGTTGCCCCAAGGACTCTGACTCCTTTGGCTGCCGGGCCTCTATGGCCTCCATAACTTGGTTCAGAGCAGTCCTGAACTCTGTACGGATCATCTCCAGTTCCACCATTATCCTCTATGGCCTCCATAACTTGGTTCAGAGCAGTCCTGAACTCTGTATGGATCATCTCCAGTTTCACCATTATCCTCTATGGCCTCCATAACTTGGTTCAGAGCAGTCCTGAACTCTGTACGGATCATCTCCAGTTCCACCATTATCCTCTATGGCCTCCATAACTTGGTTCAGAGCAGTCCTGAACTCTGTACGGATCATCTCCAGTTTCACCATTATCCTCATCTCCACTGCTTGAAGATCTGCAAAATAATAAAAGACTTAACAGTTTTGCTGCAAGTAGTGTGACAATACAAGCCATGAGTACCAGGCAAGACATGTATCAAGGCCATGTGAAATACCTCGATCAAAAATATCCACCCTTCATATATATTAGTAGTATTGATAACCATGTATCTGCTGACAGCCAAACAATTTGGAATTGATGTGTTGACAATTCAAGAGAAGCAACATGTTGTTACATATAGGCACATATAACTTGTGTGTGAAACATTGTATTGTATTCTTATGATTGGTAGGGGGTTATTATGTGTGAGTGAATGGGCTGCTTCGACTTTAACATCATGCTGTGTGACTTGTCTTTCTGTCGCCCTATGCGTTTTACATAAAGTCTCCTACATGGAGTGTCTGCTTCTCTGTCTGCTTCTCGGTCAGGCCATCTGCTTCTCTGTCTGCCTCTGTCTGCTTATCAGTCAGGCCGTCTGCTTCTCTGTCAGGCCGTCTGCTTCTCTGTCTGCTTATCGGTCAGGCCGTCTGCTTCTCTGTCGGCTTATCGGAACTACAGAGTTGGTTTAACGTTGGAACAGAGCTAATGTTAGCTAGCTAGCTAACAACCTTGTTTGTGCAGTGCAGTGCAGCACTATAATTAAAAAGAGGTCGTACCTTTTTGTCGTTAATAAATCCAATGGAAACGTGGTGACTATAGTATCCTTAACTAGCATTGAAAAAGTTCATCCATTCTTCTCAAATTAAACATATCTCCCTAATTTCTGAATCATGCTTGTAACGTTGTCAGTAGGATACAGTAACCTATGCTTCAGAGGAGAGGAGCAGGTAGTTTCCACACGCACACCCACTGGCAAAGGTTTCCATTCCAGCTGGCAGGCAGAAACTGGAATATGTTTCTAGAGTGAGCTTTGTTGCGATTTTTGTGGGACTGGAGAAAAATACCCGGAAAGGAAAATAAGGTTATTACCTGGATTACATGCTTTTAAAATAACTGTGCTGTTCCTAAAAAGTATAGAACACTTTTTCCGGTTCTTTCCCTGAACCGGTTCCAATCCTAGAGACATTATGTGGATGAAGGTCATGCTTAGGCTAATAAACTATAAAGGGAAATAAATTGCTACAGTTTACACTTTTTTTTTTAGTAATTTAATGAAATGTTGTAATCTGATCTCGGAATGCACGGACCGTTAGTAGTGGGGGAACAGGAAGTTCCGGGCAGGCGGGCACCATTCTTCACAATAAAGAAAGCGCCAGAACTGTGCAGTCAAGAAGATAACCTTTGTGTCCGTTTCTATTACTAGAGGTATGTAATAGCACGTTTACATTTTCTAATGTCGAAAGAACATACCATGCTAGTTAACACATCCGTTAATGTATTATCACGTTTGTTAAAGGTTTGATGTGTTATTTTTGCGTCAAACCGAGTGAGTGAAAGAACGTGATAAAAACTATTTTACAAGTCACATAGCTAGATATGTTGGGTTTGTCTGAGTGAATGTACATAATTTTCTCATGTTAGTTTAATAAATAATCAATTTATTTGAGATTTTGAGTTCGTTTTGCATGTTATTGGTTTTGTGTAAAATTCCCAAGCTGGTAAAATGGCGGCTACTCTCGGTCAGCGTCAACGGACTTCAGTGAGGACAGTGCGGGTGCATCAGAGACAATTTCACGGTCTCACTACTGTTTTGAAGCTGAATGTAATGATTATCAGTTTTCTACATGTGTACTAATTTTCAGACACATTCTGTTGTTTCTGTCTTTATCAATAAATGTTACTATGATGTGAACAGGAAATACAATTGGTTTTTGATTGAAGTAAAACAGTGAAGACAAGGTTATTCAGGAAATTAGCACATAGTGCTGTCTAAAACAAACTGTAACCTTGTACTAAATGGTTTTTGAGTCATTTATGCGTTGATCTACTATAGGTTAGGTATTAGCTCAAAAGTATTGTGGAGCTCCTGCACTTTAATATAAACAGTACCGGCACCCAAAATGAGTATTAGCACCTATTTCAGTCCAAGTCAAGCACTGAATTAGATAATTGAACAAGAAAAAAGTGAAATATTTTTAGAGAATAAAGAAAGTGCCAGAACTGTGAAGACAATAACTTTTTGTATCTGTTTCTCTTTATTACTACTGGCCCATTCAGATAAGTCTGAGGCCGGTAACATCAACAGTGAGGACAAAACCCAGCCTGCCTCTCTCCTTCCACACTGAGTCCAAACCTACAGTCACTGGGTCCTGATTGTGACAGTGGAGCCCAGTTTACTGCAGGATCCAGAGATGGCATCAGTGAAGCTGGAAGACTGCAGTCAAACACTGGAGCTGAATGTCAACATTAAAGATGAAGAAGAGGAGAAGAATATTGGGAAATCTGTTTCTCAGGGTAAGAGCAGGTTCTATCTAACTAAGTTTGTTGGACATGATTTGGAAAGGCACACACCTGTCTATATACAGTGCATTCGAGAAGTATTCAGACCCCTTGACTTTTTTGACATTTTGTTACTTTACAGCCTTATTGTAAAATTGATTAAATTGTTTTTTTTCCCTCATCAATCTACACACAATACCCCATAATGACAAAGCAAAGACGTGTTTTTATCAGTTGTTGCAAAAACAACAACAACTGAACAATCACATTTACATAAGTATTCAGACCCTTTACTCAGTACTTTGTTTAAGCACCTTTGGCAGTGATTACAGCCAAAGTCTTAATGTGTATGACGCTATAACCTTGGCACACCTGTATTTGGGGAGTTTCTCCCATTCTTCTCTGCAAATCCTCTCAAGCTCTGTCAGGTTGGATGGGGCGCGTCGCTGCACAGCTATTTTCAGGTCTCCAGAGATGTTCGATTCGGTTTAAGTCCCGGCTCTGGCTGGGCCACTCAAGGACATTCAGAGACTTGTCCCGAAGCCACTCCTGCGTTGTCTTGGCTGTGTGCTTAGGGTCGTTGTCCTGTTGGAAGGTGAACATTCGCCCCGGTCTTGAGGTCCTGAACGCACTGGAGCAGGTTTTCATCAAGGATCTCTCTGTACTTTGCTCCAATCATCTTTCCCTCTATCCTGACTAGGCTCCCAGTCCCTGCCGCTGAACAACATCCCCGCAGCAATATGCTTCCACCACCATGCTTCACCATAAGGATGGTGCCAGGTTTCCTCCAGACGTGATGCTTGTCATTCAGGCCAAGAAGTTCAATCTTGGTTTCATCAGACCAGAGAATCTTGTTTCTCATGGTCCGAGTCCTTTAGGTGCCTTTTGGCAAACTCCAAGCGGGCTGTCATGTGCTTTTTGCTGAGTAGTGGCTTCCGTCTGGCCACTCTACCATAAAGGCCTGATTGGTGGAGTGCTGAAGAGATGGTTGTCCTTCTGGAAGGTTCTCACATTTCCATAGAGGAATTCTGGAGCTCTGTCAGAGTGACCATCATGTTCTTGGTCACCTATATAGACAGTTGTGTGACTTTCCAAATCATCTCCAATCAATTGAATTTACCACAGTTAGACTCCAATTAAGTTTTAGAAACATCTCAAGGATGATCAATGGAAACAGGATCCACCTGAGCTCAATTTCGAGTCTCATAGCAAAGGGTCTGAATACTTATGTAAACAAGGTATTTCTGCTGTTTCTATTTTTAATACATTTGCAAAAATGTCTAAGAACCTGTTCACTTTGTCATTATGAGGTATTGTGTGTAGATTGATGAGGATTTTTTTTATTTAATCCATTTCAGAATAAGGCTGTAACGAATCAAATTGTGGAAAAAGTCAAGGGGTCTGAATACTTTCCAAAAGTGGACCTAGAAGTTTGTCCTTAAATATCTATTGGGAGCCCATCTGGACCTTCCGCTTTACCTCCCTTCAGATTGAAAATAGCATCAGATATTTCAACACCATCCAATTCCTTTTCCAGATCCAATTTAGTGTCTTCTGAAGTAGATGGAAAATCAAGACCTGACTAGTTCAGTTCTCAGGAGATTCAGAGTTGTAAAGTGTGTTGTAGTAGGAAGCAAATGTTTGGTTTATTTCTACAGGATCCATTGATAATTGTCCTTGTAAATTATGAATTGCATTAAAGGCTGAATTTTACTTCTTACTGTGCCAGGCCAGCAATTTACCAGGTTTTTCACCTTGATCATAGAAGGACTGTTTCAGCCTAGTTAAGCTGTTTGCAGCCTTTGAGGTGGGAAGTTCTTCATACTGAGCTTTAAGACCAAATCATTCCTTGTTTACTTCTACTGAGTTATCCAAAAATGCTTCCCTCTCCAATTCTCTCATTTTGCTATCCGTCTCTCATTTTCTGATTTATTAGATTTGAAACTGGTAAAACGTATAATTTGCCCTGAAATATGTGCTTTGAAAGCCTCCCATCTGGTACTCGCTGACATTTGGTCAGTGTTCAATGTCAAATAAACATCTATATGCACTCCAACGTAATGTAAGAAGTCTGGGTCCTGTAACCATCTGGGATGCAAACGCCATCTAGAGGATCCTTTTACTAGTTTTGTATCTCTATAGAATAATCACACAGGGGAATGGTCACTCAGAACAAAACTATCATATCCACTTCCTGCTACATTGGGAAGCAATAAGCAGGAAACTAAAAAGTAGTCTACATGAGAATATGATTTAAATGTTGACGAGTAACGTGAATACTCCCTTTTACTCGGGTTCTGAGTCCTCCAAGGTTCACATAGATTTAAATCCTTAATGAAATGCTGTAATTTCTTTCTACTCTGCGAGTGGGAAGTGTCTAAACCAGAGGAGCAATCTAGATGAGGATCAAGAGTGCAATTAAAGTCCCTTGCCATTAGGACCTTACCAGGAATGGAGGCTATCAATAGAAATACAGAAATACCTTGTACTAAATGGCTTTTGTCATTTATGCATTTACAGTACCAGTCAAAAGTTTGGACACACCTACTCATTCAAGGGTTTTTCTTAATTTGTACTATTTTCTACATTGTAGAATAAAACTTTTGAAGTAGACAAACTGCCAATGTTTTAAAGTTCTATGAAATGAGTCTGTGTAGTTACTTACCCTTGTGATAGTGAGTGGAGGATGCTATGGCTTCTACATCTGCATTGCTTGCTCTTTGGGGTTTTAGGCTGGGTTTCTGTAAAGCACTTTGTGACATCATCTGATGTAAAAAGAATACATTGGGGGAAAAAAGTATTTAGTCAGCCACCAATTGTGCAAGTTCTCCCACTTAAAAAGATGAGAAGCCTGTAATTTTCATCATAGGTACACAACAACTTTGACAGACAAATGGATAATTTTCCCCCCAGAAAATCACATTGTAGGATTTTTAATGAATTTATTTGCAAATTATGGTGGAAAATAAGTATTTGGTCACCTACAAACAAGCAAGATTTCTGGCTCTCACAGACCTGTAACTTCTTATTTAAGAGGCTCCTCTGTCCTCCACTCGTTACCTGTATTAATGGCACCTGTTTGAACTTGTTATCAGTATAAAAGACAACTGTCCACAACCTCAAACAGTCACACTCCAAACTCCACTATGGCCAAGACCAAAGAGCTGTCAAAGGACACCAGAAACAAAATTGTAGACCTGCACCAGGCTGGGAAGACTGAATCTGCAATAGGTAAGCAGCTTGGTTTGAAGAAATCAACTGTGGGAGCAATTATTAGGAAATGGAAGACATACAAGACCACTGATAATCTCCCTCGATCTGGGGCTCCATGCAAGATCTCACCCCGTGGGGTCAAAATGATCACAAGAACGGTGAGCAAAAATCCCAGAACCACACGGGGGGACCTAGTGAATGACCTGCAGAGAGCTGGGACCAAAGTAACAAAGCCTACCATCAGTAACACACTACGCCGCCAGGGACTCAAATCCTGCAGTGCCAGACGTGTCCCTCTGCTTAAGCCAGTACATGTCCAGGCCCGTCTGAAGTTTGCTAGAGTGCATTTGGATGATCCAGAAGAGGATTGGGAGAATGTCATATGGTCAGATGAAACCAAAATAGAACTTTTTGGTAAAAACTCAACTCGTCGTGTTTGGAGGACAAAGAATGCTGAGTTGCATCCAAAGAACACCATACCTACTGTGAAGCATGGGGGTGGAAACGTCATGCTTTGGGGCTGTTTTTCTGCAAAGGGACCAGGACGACTGATCCGTGTAAAGGAAAGAATGAATGGGGCCATGTATCGTGAGATTTTGATTGAAAACCTCCTTCCATCGGCAAAGGCATTGAAGATGAAACGTGGCTGGGTCTTTCAGCATGACAATGATCCCAAACACACCGCCCGGGCAACAAAGGAGTGGCTTCGTAAGAAGCATTTCAAGGTCCTGGAGTGGCCTAGCCAGTCTCCAGATCTCTACCCCATAGAAAATCTTTGGAGGGAGTTGAAAGTCCGTGTTGCCCAGCGACAACCCCAAAACATCACTGCTCTAGAGGAGATCTGCATGGAGGAATGGGCCAAAATACCAGCAACAGTGTGTGAAAACCTTGTGAAGACTTACAGAAAACGTTTGACCTGTGTCATTGCCAACAAAGGGTATATAACAAAGTATTGAGAAACTTTTGTTATTGACCAAATACTTATTTTCCACCATAATTTGCAAATAAATTCATTACAAATCCTACAATGTGATTTTCTGGATTTTTCCCCCTCATTGTGTCTGTCATAGTTGACGTGTACCTATGATGAAAATTACAGGCCTCTCTCATCTTTTTAAGTGGGAGAACATGCACAATTGGTGGCTGACTAAATACTTTTTTCCCCACAGTACATTTGATTGACATGTTTATCACACCAACTGACTTATTCTTCTAATGTTGTTCTCACAGGTGACATTGCGACATTCTCTACATCCAGAGAGCAACAGCAGGAAGATCACAGAGCTAAGAGGTCTCACCACTGCCCACATTGTGAGGAGAGTTTCTCAGTTCTATCAAAGTTAAAAATACACCTACAAATACACACAGGAGAGAAACTGTATTCCTGTACTGACTGTGGAAAGAGTTTCTCTCAACTGGGCCACTTAAAAACACATGAACATATACACACAGGAGAAAAGCCTTACTCCTGCTCTGATTGTGGGAAGATTTTCTCTCAACTGGGCAACTTAAAAATACATGAACGTATACACACAGGAGAGAAGCCTTACTCCTGCTCTGACTGTGTAAAATGCTTCACAACATCAGATAAGCTAAAACGTCATCAGAGAACACACACAGGAGAGAAGCCTTACTCCTGCTCTGACTGTGGGAAGAGTTTCTCTCAAATGGGCCTCTTAAAAATACATGAACGTATACATACAGGAGAGAAGCCATACTCCTGCTCTGATTGTGGGAATAGTTTCTCTCAACTGGGCACCTTAACACAACATGAACGTATACACACAGGAGAGAAGCCTTACTCCTGCTCTGACTGTGGGGCAAGTTTCTCTCAACTGGGCAACTTAAAAAAACATGAACGTATACACACAGGAGAGAAGCCTTACTCCTGCCCTGACTGTGTAAAATGCTTCACAACATCAAATGAGCTAAAACTTCATCAGAGAACACACACAGGAGAGAAGCCTTACTCCTGCTTTGACTGTGGGAAGAGTTTCTCTCGAATGGACCTCTTTAAAATACATGAACGTATACATACAGGAGAGAAGCCTTACTTCTGCTCTGATTGTGGGAAGAGTTTCTCTCACCTGGGCACCTTAAAACAACATGAACGTATACACACAGGAGAGAAGCCTTACTCCTGCTCTGACTGTGGGGCAAGTTTCTCTCAACTGGGCAACTTAAAAATACATGAACGTATACACACAGGAGAGAAGCCTTACTCCTGCTCTGACTGTGAAATGAGATTCTACATATTGTGCAATTTAAAAAGACACCAACGTATACATAAGAAGTGGTAGTGGATTGGATCAAATGAAGAAAGCGTAGAACACTATTGTAATCCTATTGTTTCTCACTGTGAGAGAACTGTGCAGAGGAATGGGAACGTTGTAGAATGTTAGCATCTCTTTACTGATCAGTGTTCACCTTGTCAGTTTTGCAGTGCTTAGATAGCTCCTACTGTAAAGATATTGAGAGGACTAGGGTATTGAGGAAACCACGAGTACATGCATCCATGCCATGTGTCAATATTGCAGGCTTATGGTGATGGTGTGGGCTGTGTTTTCATGGCACATATTGGACCCCTTGATAAAAGTGGAGCAACGTTTGAATGCCACAGGATATCTAAACAATATTGCCAATCAGGTGCATCCCTTCATGGCAGCAGTTATCCATCTGCAAATATATTTTTTCAGCAGGATTATGCCCCATGCCACAAGGCTTGTCCAGGAATGATTCCATGAACATGACAGTGAATTCAGGTTACTGCAGTGGCCTTCCGAGGCACCAGATCTCATTCCAATTGTGCATCTGTTGTAGGAGATGGAACGAGCTATTCGGAGTAGAAATCCACTGCCAGTCAACTTGACACAACTGTGGGAAGCATTGCAGTCAACATAGGCCAGCATCCCAGTGGAGACGTTCAACTCCTGCATTCAAACTGCACTTGATGTATGCATGCCAATAAGAAATAAGAAAACAACAACACTGGACAAGCCCTGGATGACTGAACGAATAAAGGCTGCCATCAGGAAAATACAGAATATTTTCAACAGATGGGGAGAAACAATGACATGGAGAAAATACAGAAACACAGTGCAAATGATTATAAAGGAAGCAAAGACAAGCTACTACAAAACTGAAATCCAGGACCTAAAGAAGAAAAATCCTAAGGAATGGTGGGACTTCATTAACAATGGACTGGGACCAAAGAAAACATCAGGAGGGAGAATATAGGTCGAGGGAATTGAAGACGACGACGTGGCTGATGTTTTGAATGGCTTCTTTGCTGAGGTATGGACAAGCACCACACCTCTTGCCATCTTCCCCCTGCCCATGCCTACAAAGCAGGTTGAGCTGTGCAGCATTGGCCAGTTAAAGCAAGCTCTGAACAGACTCAGAGCACGTAAAGCATGTGGGCCTGATGGAATTCCAGCCTGGCTACTAAAAGAGCATGCAGAAGATCTAGCCCCTGTCATCAAACACATTGTTAAAACTGTCCCCTGCCTGTAGGAGGTGTTATCTGAGTGCACGAATCAGTATGACTACCTCCCAATGTCCAGCACTACTACCGCCCTTGTGAAAGCCACATACTCCTGGCTGACAGCTACAGACTCCATAAAACCAACAATGGTGAGTGATTTACTTGCTGATGTGTCCAAAGCCTTTTATCGAGTAGATCACGCAAAGTTCCTGCAACATCTGTCTGACATTGAACTGTGTCCAAGGTTACTAGCCTGGCTCCACAGCTACACCACCGAAAGAGGGCAGAGGGTGATGGCAACTGGCACATTTAGCCCTTGGTCAGAGGACCATCCACAACCTGCACCACTAATCCTAGGAAGACAGGAAGTACCAGTGGTAACAACAACCAAGTATCTTGATTTTAATCTAGACTCTAACCTCAGTGGTGACATGTGGAGCAGCCAGTGAGAAAGGCCTCGAAACGCCTTTTTGACTGTTCTGGAATACGGTGGAGTGCTGTTAGTTGGATGCAGTAAAAAGCAGCAGGCCCAACTAGACAGGGTGCAGAGGAGGGCCTTGAGGATCATCTCCAGAGGTGGAGCAGTCCAACCACAGCTCCCGTCACTGCAGAGCAGGCGAGGACAGGCTGCAGTGCACCTGGTGAAGGACATGCACACTCTTGACCATCCACTGAATGACCTGCTCCCTCCAAAAATAGGTAACTGCACCACCAGGCTCCTGAGAAACAGCCACAAACTGTCCTGTATAACTGCCCGTACAAACCGCCTGTGAAACGCCACTCTACCCACTGCTATCAGACTGCATAATAACTCCAGCTCTTAAATGGTTTTCCCAAAAACTCTTTTTTTTCCCAATAACATTTTAATATTTCAATTTCCATCATGAAAAATGTCCTGTAATATTTTCAGTGTTCTGTATTCTACTTATGTCACGTATTGTGTTATGTATTTAACAGTTAGCCTAGCGGTTAAGAGTGTCAACTAGGTCAAAAATTTGTCATTGTGGCCTTGAGCAAGGCAATTAACCCCAATTGGTCCTATAAGTCGCTCTAGATAAGAGCATCTGCTAAATTACAAATATGTAATGAAAAATCATGTTCGTACATTAATTTGTGCTGGGCAACCTCTTCTTCTTCTCTTGTGCATAAATATAACAAAGTGTTTAAAGTGAAATAGTTAGTCTATACAGTTTATTCTGAAAGTATTCAGACCCCTTGACCTTTTCAACAAAAAATAAGTTACAGCCTTATTGTAAAAATGATTATTTGTTTTACAAACAACAATAACAACAAAAATCCCTCATCACTCTACACACAATACCCCATAATGATAAAGTGGAAACAGGTTTAGACATTTTTGCAAAACCTTAGTTACATTAGTTTTCCAGACTCTTTGCTATGAATCTCGAAATTTTGCTCAGGTGCATCCTGTTTCCATTGATCTTCATTGAGATGTTTCTAGAACTTGATTGGAGTCCACCTGAGATACATTCAATTGATTGGACATGGTTTGAAAAGGCACACACCTGTCTATATAACATCCCACAGTTGACATTGCATGTCAGAGCAAAAACCAAGCCATGAGGTCGAAGGAATTGTCCGTAGAGAGCTCAGAGACAGGATTGTGTCGAGGCACAGATCTGGGGAAGGGTACCAAAAAATGTCTGCAGCATTGAAGGTCCCCAAGAACACCGTGGCCTCCTCCATTCTTAAATTGAAGAAGTTTGGAATCACCAACATTCTTCCTAGAGCTGTTCGCCCGGCCAACTGCGCAATCGGAGGAGAAGGGCCTTAGTCAGGGAGGTGACCAAGAACCCGATGATCGCATTGACAGAGCTCCAGAGTTCAGCCCGCTTGGAGTTTGCCAAGAGGCACCTAAAGGACTCTGACCATGAGAAACAAGACTCTCTGGTCTGATGTTACCAAGATTGAACTCTTTTGCCTGAATGCCAAGCGTCACGTCTGGAGGAAACTTGGCACCATGCCTACGGTGAAGCATGGTCGTGGCAGTATCATGCTGTGCGGATGTTTTTCAGAGGCAGGGACTGGGAGACTAGTCAGGATCGAGGGAATAATGAACGGAGCAAAGTACAGAGAGATCCTTGATGAAAACCTGCTCCAGAGCGCTTAGGACTTCAGACTGGGACGAAGGTTCACCTGGCCCAGCCAGAGCCCAGACTTGAACCCGATTGAACATCTCCGGAGAGACCAGAAAATAGCTGTGCAGCAACGCTCCCCATCCAACCTGATAGAGTTTGAGAGGATCTGCAGAGAAGAATGAATGAAACTCCACAAATACAGGTGTGCTAAGCTTGTAGCATCATACCCAAGAAGACTCGATGGTGTAATCGCTGCCAACGGTGCTTCAAGAAAGTACTGAGTAAAGGGTCTGAATACTTAGATATTTCCGTTTTTTATTAATAAATTAGGAAAAATGTCTAAAAACCTGTCTTTTGCTTTGACATTATGGGGTATTGTGTGTAGATTAATGAGGGGAAAAAAAGATTTAACGAACTTTAGAATATGACTGTAACATAATAAAATGTGGAAAAAGTCTAGGGGTCTGAATACTTTCAGATTGCACTGCATATAGCCAAGCTACCATTGACTAGGTATTGGCACCCCATGTATATTGCCAAGCTACCATTGACTAGGTATTGGCACCCCATGTATATAGCCAAGCTATCATTGACTAGGTATTGGCACCCCATGTATATAGCCAAGCTATCATTGACTAGGTATTGGCACCCCATGTATATAGCCAAGCTACCATTGACTAGGTATTGGCACCCCATGTACAGTGGGGGGGGGAAGTATTTAGTCAGCCACCAATTGTGCAAGTTCTCCCACTTAAAAAGATGAGAGAGGCCTGTAATTTTCATCATAAGTACACGTCAACTATGACAGACAAATTGAGAAAAACATTTCCAGAAAATCACATTGTAGGATTTTTTATGAATTTATTTGCAAATTATGGTGGAAAATAAGTATTTGGTCACCTACAAACAAGCAAGATTTCTGGCTCTCACAGACCTGTAACTTCTTCTTTAAGAGGCTCCACAACCTCAAACAGTCACACTCCAAACTCCACTATGGCCAAGACAAAAGAGCTGTCAAAGGACACCAGAAACAAAATTGTAGACCTGCACCAGGCTGGGAAGACTGAATCTGCAATAGGTAAGCAGCTTGGTTTGAAGAAATCAACCGTGGGAGCAATTATTAGGAAATGGAAGACATACAAGACCACTGATAATCTCCCTCGATCTGGGGCTCCACGCAAGATCTCACCCCGTGGGGTCAAAATGATCACAAGAACGGTGAGCAAAAATTCCAGAACCACACGGGGGGACCTAGTGAATGACCTGCAGAGAGCTGGGACCAAAGTAACAAAGCCTACCATCAGTAACACACTACGCCGCCAGGGACTGAAATCCTGCAGTGCCAGACGTGTCCCCCTGCTTAAGCCAGTACATGTCCAGGCCCGTCTGAAGTTTGCTAGAGTGCATTTGGATGATCCAGAAGAGGATTGGGAGAATGTCATATGGTCAGATGAACCCAAAATATAACTTTTTGGTAAAAACTCCACTCGTCGTGTTTGGAGGACAAAGAATGCTGAGTTGCATCCAAAGAACACCATACCTACTGTGAAGCATGGGGGTGGAAACATCATGCTTTGGGGCTGTTTTTCTGCAAAGGGACAGGACGACTGATCCGTGTAAAGGAAAGAATGAATGGGGCCATGTATCGTGAGATTTTGAATGAAAACTTCCTTCCATGAGCAAGGGCATTGAAGATGAAACGTGGCTGGGTCTTTCAGCATGACAATGATCCCAAACACACCGCCCGGGCAACGAATGAGTGGCTTCGTAAGAAGCATTTCAAGGTCCTGGAGTGGCCTAGCCAGTCTCCAGATCTCAACCCCATAGAAAATCTTTGGAGGGAGTTGAAAGTCCGTGTTGCCCAGCGACAGCCCCAAAACATCACTGCTCTAGAGGAGATCTGCATGGAGGAATGGGCCAAAATACCAGCAACAGTGTGTGAAAACCTTGTGAAGACTTACAGAAAACGTTTGACCTGTGTCATTGCCAACAAAGGGTATATAACAAAGTATTGAGAAACTTTTGTTATTGACCAAATACTTATTTTCTACCATAATTTGCTAATAAATTCATTACAAATCCTACAATGTGATTTTCTGGAGAGAAAAAAATCTAATTTTGTCTGTCATAGTTGACGTGTACCTATGATGAAAATTATAGGCCTCTCTCATCTTTTTAAGTGGGAGAACTTGCACAATTGGTGGCTGACTAAATACTTTTTTCCCCCACTGTATATAGCCAAGCTACCATTGACTAGTATTGGCACCCCATGTATATATCCAAGCTACCATTGACTAGGTATTGGCACCCCATGTATATAGCCAAGCTATCATTGCTCATTGTGTATTAATTCCTTGTGCTACAATCTTTTTTCCTATTATTATAATTGTTGTATTGTGTTCTCCATTGTTGGTCAACATTTCACTGTTTGTCTACACCTGTTGTTTACCAAACATGTGACAAAATGAAATGACTACGTGTTTAGTTAATTGTCTTCTAAAACTATACTGAAAAAATATTTAAACTTGACATGTAAAGTGTTGGTCCCATGTTTCATGAGCTGAAATAAAAGATCCCGGATATTTTCCATATGCACAAAAAGCTTATTTCTCTCAAATTTGGTGCACAAATTTGTTTCCATTTCTGTTAGTGAGCATTTCTCTTTGCCAAGATAATCAATCCACCTGCGAGTTGTGGCATATCAAGAAGCTGATTAAACTGCATGATCATTACACAGGTGCACCTTGTGCTGGGTACAATAAAAGGCCACTCTGAAATGTGCAGTTTTGTCACACAACACAATGCCCCAATGTCTACATTTTGAGGGAGTGCACAATTGGCATGCTGACTGCAGGAATGTTCACAAGAGCTGTTGCCAGAGAATTGAATGTACATTTCTCTACCGAGAATTTGGCAGAACGTCCAACTGGCTTCACAGGCGCAGACCATGTGTCACCGTGCATGCCCAGGACCTCCACATCTGGCTTCTTCACCTGCAGGATCATCTGAGACCAGCCACCCGGACAGCTGATGAAACTGAGGAGTATTTATATCTGTAATAAAGCCCTTTAGTGGGGGAAAATCATTCTTATTGGCTGATGGGTGGGCCCCAGTCATGTGAAATCCATAGATTAGGGCCTAATTAATGTATTTCAATTGACTGATTTCCTTATATGAACTGTACTCCAGTAAAATTGTTTAATGTTTATATTTTTGTTCAGTGAAAATCTTATAAAAAAAACTGATGATGAATATGTTTGGAAAACTGCATTGATCTGCCAATGAAACATAATGTTTGTACATGAATTTGTACTGGTCAACCTCTCCTTCTCTTTTGTATTCAGTTCTTCCATATTAGATCTGACAGTATGAATGGTTCTTATGGTTGTATTCAGTTCTTCCATATTAGATCTGACAGTATGAATGGCTCTTATAGGCTGAGTGCCTGGAGTGTTTTGGTATGACCACAGTCAGGAGTTCTCTGACCCTGTGATCTCACCAGGACAGAACCACATGTCTCTATCACACTCCAGCCCAGAAGGAGGCAGTGATGTACCTTTCACGTTGGTCTGAACACCACCAATAAACACCATAGAAGAAGAATGCCTGCTTAGCAACAACCAAGGGGCCATGCAGCTTTCCATTGTTCCAAAGACTGTCTATTATATGGAACAGATTGGCATGTGACCACTCTAACAATGTAGACACGTCCTCAATGATTGGACATGAATCTGTGTTGGTCAAACTCTTCTCTTCTCTATCGTTAAATACAACAAAACTATGTTTTAAGTGAAATATTTAGTGTTTGTCTAAAGCTGGAAAAAAGACCTGAAATGAGCATCACAAATCAAATCAAATCAAATTTTATTGGTCACATGCGCCGAATACAACAGGTGCAGACATTACAGTGAAATGCTTACTTACAGCCCTTAACCAACAGTGCATTTATTTTAAACAAAAAAAGTATGAATAAAACAACAACAAAAAAAGTGTTGAGAAAAAAAGAGCAGAAGTAAAATAAAGTGACAGTAGGGAGGCTATATATACAGTAAAATAAAGTGACAGTAGGGAGGCTATATATACAGGGGGGTACCGTTGCAGAGTCAATGTGCGGGGGCACCGGCTAGTTGAGGTAGTTGAGGTAATATGTACATGTGGGTAGAGTTAAAGTGACTATGCATAAATACTTAACAGAGTAGCAGCAGCGTAAAAAGGATGGGGTGGGGGGGCAGTGCAAATAGTCCGGGTAGAGTCCACAAAGATACATTTGACCTATGCACTAACACGCTTTTTCAATATACTTAGCTTTGTCACCAGCTGCAGTACTGTAGCTTTATTAATCTACTGTACTTCAACATGTACTCACATTGGATGGGTTGATTAGGATTCAAACCATGTCTTAAACCGCTAGCTAGCTACTTACAGGCCACAACACACATGTACAGTTGCTGTAGAACTGTTTCATGGGGTGTGAAAATATATGTAATCAAAACTACTGGATATCTTTAGAAGGAAAGTTGTTCTACAATTTTCTTACACTGAGAATGTGGAATAGTTTTTGTAGGTCGGCAAGATAAAAACTATATTGAATCTCTATTAAGATTTAAGCTTGCAAAATGTAAAGGGGTGTGTAGACTTTCACTGTGACTGTATACGTACCATTGACTTGCAGTGGATTTGTGCCACAAATGCTAAAAAGTTAGCAGTTATAACAATAGTAAGATAAGCAATATATGCCCAGGACTATATTGAGGGACAGACTGTTGAAATGCCCAGTTGATTATGTAAACAGTCTTGTAGAACTCTGGCATTGATGGTCCATCTGAGGGTGAGTCATTGATATGAATGCTCAGAGTAAAAGCTGTGAAGTCACCTGTGATGGCCCACGTCTACCACAACCTTTCCTATTGTGTTTGTAAGCACCACAGCATTTTAGGCAGCCATTGTTCAAAATGTGTTCATACATACAGTACAATGGGAGGGCGTGTGGAAGGAACAGGGGAGAACCAGGAGTTTGATCTCTGACTTCTATTTAGGACTGGGATCCCTCTGTGGGCCGGGCTTTTCAGAATATCTCTTGATTCTCTTTTAAACATTATAGAAACCTAAAGGACAGCCTAGTAAGAGCAGATGAATATGTTCCCCCTCAGCATTTCCTATCCACCCTCCCCTCAAATCATTGTGAGAACTATAATGTGATGACCAAGGTGGATTTCTTTCTTCACCCTCATACTGGAAATAAAATGTATGTCATGGGTAGAATTTCCTGTAAAACAAAATGTGTGGTATATTTCCTAATGTGCCCATGTGGCTATTATTATGTTGGAAAGTCTAAGAGAAAATTGAAAGCTGAAAGAGCAACTCCCCTGCAGTGTTACCAACTAATTTTCAGGGGAAGTTGCTAGAGGCAGGTCGATTTGTTGCTAAAAGTTGCTAAATGACGTTGTGATGTGTCGTTATAAGGTAAAACTGCGTCATTACGTAGAATACACAATAATGTAATTCAAATTGACTGGCCATCTCAGCGACAAATATGATTTGACATTTGTTAGTTTAGATTTGTTTGTTTATTATCACATATTTTTATTTGTAAATGTAATTTAAAAACACCACATTTATATGATCAGATATTTTTATTTTTAAACACAACACATTTAATTATTTAACAATTACACATTACACATTATTGAACAATTACATTTTATTATGTGAGTAAGACAAATGAGATGATCGTGGACTACAGGAAAAGGAGGGCCGAACACGAGAGTTTTAAGTTCCTTGGTGTCCACATCACCAACAAACTATCATGGTCCAAACACACCAAGACAGTTGTGTAGAGGGCCCGACAATGCCTTTTCCCCCTCAGGAGACTGAAAAGATTTGGCATGGGTCCCAGATCATCAAAATGTTAAACAGCTGCACCATCGAGAGCATCCTGACCGGTTGCATCACCGCCTGGTATCGCAACTGCTTGGCATCCGACCGTAAGGCTCTACAGAGAGTAGTGCGTACGGCCCAGTACATCACTGGGGCCAAGATTCCTGCCATCCAGGACCTATATACTAGGCGGTGTCAGAGGAAGGCCCAAAAAATTGTCAAAGACTCCAGTCACCCAAGTCTGATAGAAGCATTTGTATGTTTAAGGTAATGACTAAAGTATTCCACCCCGAAACTGTGTGAAATGTGTTAGAATCATAAGACTATAATCTGATCATGTGTTTAGCTTAGTTAGAAGTAAAATGAGGCAGTTGTCTTATTTTTGTATCTATGCAAGCAGAGTGCAGCTGTGAAACCAACAACAGAAAACAGGATGTGAAACTAGACACTGAAAAACATGTCCCCACCTAGGGTGAGGACAGTGAGAGAGCTTAGAGAGTTAATCATATGTGCTTGTATAAGATGCATATTTGCCCAGCAACAGAGTATTTGTGTCTTGTGAAACCAGTAAAGGAAGTCTGTGTATGTGTGACCTGATACTGGAGGAACCAGAAAAGCAACCACACGAACACAGCTGGAGTGTGAAATAGATCCAGGAAGAAACAATAGGTTGCTGTGCAAGCTAACAGAGAAATATGATAGCTGTCTAAATATGGGCTAGGAGCTTTCTCATTGGCCCACTTAGGGGCGTAGTAGAGGTATAAAAAACATTGTGCATTGGATGATTTTCAGAGCTCTCATGAATAAAATACTGATCTAATGCAGAAATGGGACTTTGTTTAATTCATTATTAACTAGAGCCTTATTCAAAGCTTGAGAAGTACAGTGAGGGAAAAAACTATTTGATCCCCTGCTGATTTTGTATGTTTGCCCACTGACAAAGAAATGGTCAGTCTATAATTTATTTTAATGGTAGGTTTATTTGAACAGTGAGAGACAGAATAACAACAACAAAAATCCAGAAAACCGCATGTCAAAAATGTTATAAATTGATTTGTATTTTAATGAGGGAAATAAGTATATGACCCCCTCTCAATCAGAAATATTTCTGGCTCCCAGGTGTCTTTTTTACAGGTAACAAGCTGAGATTAGGAGCACACTCTTAAAGGCAGTGCTCCTAATCTCAATTTGTTACCTGTATAAAAGACACCTGTCCACAGAAGCAATTAATCAATCAGATTCCAAACTCTCCACCATGGCCAAGACCAAAGAGCTCTCCAAGGATGTCAGGAACAAGATTGTAGACCTACACAAGGCTGGAATGGGCTACAAGACCATGGCCAAGCAGCTTGGTGAGAAGGTGACAGCAGTTGGTGCGATTATTCGCAAATGGAAGAAACACAAAATAACTGTCAATCTCCCTCGGCCTGGGGCTCCATGCAAGATCTCACCTCGTGGAGTTGTAATGATCATGAGAACGGTGAGGAATCAGCCCAGAACTACACGGGAGGATCTTGTCGATGATCTCAAGGCAGCTGGGACCATAGTCACCAAGAAAACAATTGGTAACACACTACGCCGTGAAGGACTGAAATCCTGCAGCGCCCGCAAGGTCCCCCTGCTCAAGAAAGCACATATACAGGGCCGTATGAAGTTTGCCAATGAACATCTGAATGATTCAGAGGAGAACTGGGTGAAAGTGTTGTGGTCAGATGAGACCAAAATGGAGCTCTTTGGAATAAACTCAACTCGCCGTGTTTGGAGGAGGAGGAATGCTGCCTAGGACCCCAAGAACACCATCCCCACCGTCAAACATGGAGGTGGAAACATTATGCTTTGGGGGTGTTTTTCTGCTAAGGGGACAGGACAACTTCACCGCATCAAAGGGACGATGGAGGGGCCATGTACCATCAAATCTTGGGTGAGAACCTCCTTCCCTCAGCCAGGGCATTGAAAATGGGTCGTGGATGGGTATTCCAGCATGACAATGACCCAAAACACACGGCTAAGGCAACAAAGGAGTGGCTCAAGAAGAAGCACATTAAGGTCCTGGAGTGGCCTAGCCAGTCTCCAGACCTTAATCCCATAGAACATCTGTGGAGGGAGCTGAAGGTTCGAGTTGCCAAACGTCAGCCTCGAAACCTTAATGACTTGGAGAAGATCTGCATTGAGGAGTAGAACAAAATCCCTCCTGAGATGTGTGCAAACCTGGTGGCCAACTACAAGAAACATCTGACCTCTGTGATTTCCAACAAGGGTTTTGCCACCAAGTACTAAGTCATGTTTTGCAGAGAGGTCAAATAATTATTTTCGTCATTAATATGCAAATCAATTTATAAAATTTTGGACATGCATTTTCCAGGAAATGTTTTTGTTATTCTGTCTCTCACTGTTCAAATAAACCTAGCATTAACATTATAGACTGATCATGTCTTTGTCAGTGGGCAAACGTACAAAATCAGCAGGGGATCAAATACTTTTTCCCCTCACTGTAGTTGACTTCAACCATTGAGATAACAAAATTATTGTGACAGGGGTAGAAGCTGTTAAAGAGCCTTTTGGATCTAGACTTGGCGCTCCGGTACCGCGTGCCGTGTGGTAGCACAGAGAAGTCTATGACTTGGGTGACTGGCGTCTTTGACAATTTTTTGGGCCTTCCTCTGACACTGCCTAGTATATAGGTCCTGGATGGCAGGAAGCTTGGCCCCAGTGATGTACTGGGCCGTATGCACTACCCTCTGTAGCGCCTTACGGTCGGATGCCGAGCAGTTGAAATACCAGGCGGTGATGCAACTGGTCAGGATGCTCTCGATGGTGCAGCTGTATAACTTTTTTATGATCTGGGGACCCATGCCAAATCTTTTCATTCTCCTGAGGGGGAAAAGGCATTGTCGGGCCCTCTTCACGACTGTCTTGGTGTGTTTGGACCATGATAGTTTGTTGGAGATGTGGACACCAAGTAACTTGAAACTCGCGACTTGCTCCACTACAGCCCTGTCGATGTTAATGGGGGCGTGTTCGGCCCTCCTTTTCCTGTAGTCCACGATCATCTCATTTGTCTTGCTCACATTGAGGGCGAGGTTGTTGTCCTGGCGCCACACTGCCTCGTCTCTGACCTCCTCCCTATAGGCTGTCTCAACGTTGTCGGTGATCAGGCCTACCATCGTTGTGTCGTCAGCAAACTTAATGATGGTGTTGGAATCGTGCTTGGCCACGCAGTCGTGGGTGAACAGGGAGTACAGGAGGGGACTAAGCACACCCCCCTGTCTCTATCTGTTTGTAAGTCATGGATATAATATGTCTCTCTCTGTTTGTAAGTCATGGATATAATATGTTTTTCTCTGTTTGTAAGTCATGGATATAATATGTCTCTCTCTGTTTGTAAGTCATGGATATAATATGTCTCTCTCTGTTTGTAAGTCATGGATATAATATGTCTCTCTCTGTTTGTAAGTCATGGATATAATATGTCTCTCTCTGTAAGTCATGGATATAATATGTCTCTCTCTGTTTGTAAGTCATGGATATAATATGCCTCTCTCTGTTTGTAAGTCATGGATATAATATGTCTCTCTCTGTTTGTAAGTCATGGATATAATATGTCTCTCTCTGTTTGTAAGTCATGGATATAATATGTCTCTCTCTGTTTGTAAGTCATGGATATAATATGCCTCTCTCTGTTTGTAAGTCATGGATATAATATGTCTCTCTCTGTTTGTAAGTCATGGATATAATATGTCTCTCTGTATGTAAGTCATGGATATAATATGTCTCTCTCTGTTTGTAAGTCATGGATATAATATGTCTCTCTCTGTTTGTAAGTCATGGATATAATATGTTTTTCTCTGTTTGTAAGTCATGGATATAATATGTTTTTCTCTGTTTGTAAGTCATGGATATAATATGTCTCTCTCTGTAACAACAATTATTCTCTATCACCTCCTCTCTTAAGTGGCTGTACAACTTCTAAGCCCTTATAATAGTAATAATAAGCCATTTAGCAGACGCTTTTATCCAAAGCGACTTACAGTCATGCGTGGATACATTTTTTTGTATCCCTTGAACCTCAAGTTGGCACACAACATAACCGACCACATTAAAGTTTCTGGCACCAGTTCTGATGTTGCTCTTTCAATTTTCTCTTAGACTTTCCAACACAATAATAGCCACATCAGGAAATATACCACACATTTTGTTTTACAGGAAATTCTACCCATGACATACATTTTATTTACATTTTAGTCATTTAGCAGACGCTCTTATCCGGAGCGACTTATAGTTAGTGAGTGCATACATTATTATATATATATTTTTCATACTGGCCCCCCGTGGGAATCGAACCCACAACCCTGGCGTTGCAAACGCCATGCTCTACCAACTGAGCTATATTCCCTCCCCTACCCTGGACGATGGGCCAATTGTGCGCCGCCCAATGGGTCTCCCGGTCGCGGCCGGCTCCAACAGGGCCTGGATTCGAACCAGGATCTCTAGTGGCACAGTTTAGACCACTGGCACAGCTTAGACCACTGCGCCACTCGGGAGGTTTCCAGTATGAGGGTAAAGAAATTAATCCCCCTTGGTCATCACATTACAGTTCTCACAATGATTTGAGGGGAGGGTGGATATGAAATGCTGATTGGGAACATATTCATCTGCTCTTACTAGGCTGTCCTTTAGGTTTCTAGCATGTTTAAAAGAGAATCGAGAGATAATCTGAAAAGGCCGGCCCACAGAGGGATCCCAGTCCTAAATAGAAGTCAGAGATCAAACTCCTGGTTCTCCCCTGTTCCTTCCACACGCCCTCCCATTGTACTGTATGTGTGAACACATTTTGAACAATGGCTGCCTAAAATGCTGTGGTGCTTACAAACACAACAGGAAAGGTTGTGGTAGACGTGGGCCATCACAGGTGAGTTCACAGCTCTTTTACTCTGAGCATTCATATCAATGACTCACCCTCAGATGGACCATCAATACCAGAGTTCTACAATACTATTTACATAATACACTGGACATTACAACAGCCTGAACCTCAATATAGTCCTGGGCATATATTGAACTCTAACAATGGGGTCTGTTGAAATGAATACTGTAGTGGTGTGAGAAAGGTAACACAAGCTTCCTCTCTGGTTCCATTCCCCAATAGTAAGTGGGTCATTTTAAGACAAATAATATATTTGTTGTTTTATTTAATTGTTACCAAAGAAGAAAACCTGTCTAAGTCCTTTATACTGAAAACATCTATTCATATGCATTATAGAAAATAATGGGGACTAGCAAATTGGATTGTCCCAATGGTGATGTGTAGAGGTGTAGTGACATGTTTTGACTAGATAAATAATATAGAAGAGAAATTGGCTCATTTAAAATGTTTAAAATCCCAGTGATAAAACACAGTGCTAAAGGTTTTAAAACAGAGGCAGCCGTATGACTATAGATTACATCACCATAATCAAGCACTGGGATTTGGAGTGGGTCTAGGGTTTCCGGGATGATGGTGTTGATGTGAGCCATGATCAGTCTTTCGAAGCGCTTCATGGCTACCGACGTGAGTGCTACGGGGCGGAAGCCATTTAGGCAGGTTATCTTCGCTTTCTTGGACACAGGGACAATGGTGGTCTGCTTGAAACATGTAGGTATTACAGACTCGGTCAGGGAGAGGTTGAAAATGTCAGTGAAGACACCTGCCAGTTGGTCTCTGTTTGTAAGTCATGGATATAATATGCCTCTCTCTGTTTGTAAGTCATGGATATAATGTCTCTCTGTTTGTAAGTCATGGATATAATATGTCTCTCTCTGTTTGTAAGTCATGGATATAATATGCCTCTCTCAGTTTGTAAGTCATGGATATAATATGCCTCTCTCTGTTTGTAAGTCATGGATATAATATGTCTCTCTCTGTTTGTAAGTCATGGATATAATATGTCTCTCTCTGTTTGTAAGTCATGGATATAATGTCTCTCTCTGTTTGTAAGTCATGGATATAATATGTCTCTCTCTGTTTGTAAGTCATGGATATAATATGTCTCTCTCTGTTTGTAAGTCATGGATATAATATGTCTCTCTCTGTTTGTAAGTCATGGATATAATATGTCTCTCTCTGTAACAACAATTATTCTCTATCACCTCCTCTCTTAAGTGGCTGTACAACTTCTAAGCCCTTGAACCTCAAGTTGGCACACAACATAACCGACCACATTAAAACTTCTGGCTACAGGGGATTTCTAGTCACCAGTTCTGATGTTGCTCTTTCAGCTTTCAATTTTCTCTTAGACTTTCCAACATAATAATAGCCACATGGGCACATCAGGAAATATACCACACATTTTGTTTTACAGGAAATTCTACCCAGGACATACATTTTATTTCCAGTATGAGGGTAAAGAAAGAAATCCCCCTTGGTCATCACATTACAGTTCTCACAATGATTTGAGGGGAGGGTGGATAGGAAATGCTGAGGGGGAACATATTAATCTGCTCTTACTAGGCTGTCCTTTATGTTTCTAGCATGTTTAAAAGAGAATCGAGAGATAATCTGAAAAGCCCAGCCCACAGAGGGATCCCAGTCCTAAATAGAAGTCAGAGATCAAACTCCTGGTTCTCCCCTGTTCCTTCCACACGCCCTCCCATTGTACTGTATGTATGAACACATTTTGAACAATGGCTGCCTAAAATGCTGTGGTGCTTACAAACACAATAGGAAAGGTTGTGGTAGACGTGGGCCATCACAGGTGAGTTCACAGCTCTTTTACTCTGAGCATTTATATCAATGACTCACCTTCAGATGGACCATCAATGCCAGAGTTCTACAAGACTGTTTACATAATCAACTGGGCATTTCAACAGTCTGTCCCTCAATATAGTAATAATAATAATAATAATATGCCATTTAGCAGACGCTTTTATCCAAAGCGACTTACAGTCGTGCGTGCATACATTTTTGTGTATGGGTGGTCCCGGGGATCGAACCCACTACCTTGGCGTTACAAGCGCCGTGCTCTACCAGCTGAGCTACATAGTCCTGGGCATATATTGTTTATCTTACTTTTTAGCATTTGTGGCACAAATCCATTGCAAGTCAATGGTACGTATACAGTCACAGTGAACGTCTACACACCCCTTTACATTTTGCTAGCTTAAATCTTAATAGAGATTCAATATTGTTTTTATCCTGCGACCTACAAAAACTATCCCACATTTTCAAAGTGTAAGAAAATTGTAGAACAACTTTCCTTCTAAAGATATCCAGTAGTTTTGATTACATATATTTTCACACCCCATGAAACAGTTCTACAGCAAATGTATGTGTGTTGTAAGTCCCCTGTAGCTCAGTTGGTAGAACATGGCGCTTGCAACGCCAGGGTTGTGGGCTCGTTTCCCACGGGGGGCCAGTATGAAAATGTATGCACTCACTAACTGTAAGTCGCTCTGGATAAGATCGTCTGCTAAATGACTAAAATGTAAATGTTGTGGCTTGTAAGTAGCTAGCTAGCGGTTTAAGACCTGGTATGAACCCTAATCAACCCATCCAATGTGAGTACATGTTGATTGAAGTACAGTAGATTAATAAAGCTACAGTACTGCAGCTGGTGACAAAGCTGCGTATATTGAAAAAGCTTGTTAGTGCATAGGTCAAATATATCTTTGTGATGCTCATTTCAAGTCTTTTTTCCAGCTTCAAACACTAAATATTTCACTTAAAACATAGTTTTGTTGTATTTAATGATAGAGAAGAGAAGAGTTTGACCAACACAGATTAATGTCCAATCTTTGAGGACGTGTCTACATTGTTAGTGGTCACATGCCAATCTGTTCCATATAATAGACAGTCTTTGGAACAGTGGAAAGCTGCATGGCCCCTTGGTTGTTGCTAAGCATGCATTCTTCTTCTATGGTGTTTATTGGTGGTGTTCAGACCAACGTTAAAGGTGCATCACTGCCACCTTCTGGGCTGGAGTGTGATAGAGACATGTGGTTCTGTCCTGGTGAGATCACAGGGTCAAAGAAAACTTGGTATGACTGTAGTCACTCCAGGCACTCAGCCCATAAGAACCATTAATACTGTCAGATCTAATATGGAAGAACTGAATACAACCATAATAACCATTCATACTGTCAGATATAATATGGAAGAACTGAATACAACCATAAGAACCATTCATACTGTCAGATCTTATATGGAAGAACTGAATACAAAAGAGAAGGAGAGGTTGACGAGTACATATTCATGTACAAACGTTATTTTTCATTGGCAGATCTAGTCAATGGCAGTTTTCCAAACATATTCATCATCAGTTTTTTTGCAAGATTTTAACTAACTGAACAAAAATATAAACACAACATTCAACAATTTTACTGGGGTACAGTTCATATAAGGAAATCAGTCAATTGAAATACATTCATTAGGCCCTAATCTATGGATTTCACATGACTGGGCAGGGGCGCAGCCATGGGTGGGCCCGGGAAGGCATAGGCCCAACCATTTGGGAGCCAGGCCCACCCATCAGCCAATAAGAATGATTTCCCCCACTAAAGGGCTTTATTACAGATAGAAATACTCCTCAGTTTCATCAGCTGTCCGGGTGGCTGGTCTCAGATGATCCTGCAGGTGAAGAAGCCAGATGTGGAGGTCCTGGGCTTGCACGGTTACACGTGGTCTGTGACTGTGAAGCCAGTTAGACGTTCTGCCAAATTCTCGGTAGAGAAATTTACATTCAATTCTCTGGCAACAGCTCTGGTGAACATTCCTGCAGTCAGCATGCCAATTGCGCACTCCCTCAAAATGTAGACATCTGTGGCATTGTGTTGTGTGACAAAACTTCTCATTTCAGAGTGGCCTTTTATTGTACAAGGTGCACCTGTGTAATGATCATGCTGTTTAATCAGCTTCTTGATATGCCACACCTGTCAGGTGGATGGATTATCTTGGCAAAGGGGAAATACTAACAGGGATGGAAAAAAATGTGTGCACAAAATTTGAGATTATTAAGCTTTTTATGCGTATGGAAAATTTCTGGGATCTTTTATTTCAGCTCATGAAACATGGGACCAACACTTTACATGTCCAAGGTTATATTTTAGTTTAGAAGACAATTTACTAAACACGTAGTCATTTCATTTTAATTGTCACATGCTTGGTAAACAACAGGTGTAGACTAACAGTGAAATGTTCACCAACAATGGAGAACACAATACAACAATTATAATAGTAGGAACAAATATTGTAGCAAGAGGAATTAATACACGATGAGCAATGGTAGCTTGGCTATATACATGGGGTGCCAATACCTAGTCAATGATAGCTTGGCTATATACATGGGGTGCCAATACCTAGTCAATGGTAGCTGGGCTATATACATGGGGTGCCAATACCTAGTCAATGATAGCTTGGCTATATACATGGGGTGCCAATACCTAGTCAATGGTAGCTGGGCTATATACATGGGGTGCCAATACCTAGTCAATGATAGCTTGGCTATAGACATGGGGTGCCAATACCTAGTCAATGGTAGCTTGGCTATATACATGGGGTGCCAATACCTAGTCAATGGTAGCTTGGCTATATACATGGGGTGCCAATACCTAGTCAATGGTAGCTTGGCTATATACATGGGGTGCCAATACCTAGTCAATGGTAGCTTGGCTATATACATGGGGTGCCAATACCTAGTCAATGGTAGCTTGGCTATATACATGGGGTGCCAATACCTAGTCAATGGTAGCTTGGCTATATACATGGGGTGCCAATACCTAGTCAATGGTAGCTTGGATATATACATGGGGTGCCAATACCTAGTCAATGGTAGCTTGGTCCTTTGTAGCTCAGCTGGTAGAGCACGGCGCTTGTAGCGCCAAGGTAGTGGGTTCAATCCCCGGGACCACCCATACACAAAAAAAATTATGCACGCATGACTGTAAGTCGCTTTGGATAAAAGCGTCTGCTAAATGGCATATTATATTATTATATATATATATATATTATACATGGGGTGCCAATACCTTGTCAATGGTAGCTTGGCTATATACATGGGCGGCAGGTAGCTTAGTGGGTAAGAGCGTTGTGCCAGTAACCGAAAGGTCGCTGGTTCTAATCCCCGAGCCGACTAGGTGAAAAATCTGTCGATGTGCCCTTAAGCAAGGCACTTAACCCTAATTGCTCCTGTAAGTCGCTCTGGATAAGAGCGTCTGCTAAATGACTAAAATGTAATGTAATGTAAATGATAGCTTGGCTATATACATGGGGTGCCAATACCTAGTCAATGGTAGCTTGGCTATATACATGGGGTGCCAATACCTAGTCAATGGTAGCTTGGCTATATACATGGGGTGCCAATACCTAGTCAATGGTAGCTTGGCTATATACATGGGGTGCCAATACCTAGTCAATGGTAGCTTGGCTATATCCATGGGGTGCCAATACCTAGTCAATGGTAGCTTGGCTATATACAGTGCAATCTGAAAGTATTCAGACCCCTTGACTTTTTCCACATTTTATTACGTTACAGCCATTTTCTAAAATTGATTTAACAGTTTTTTCCCCTCATCAATCTACACACAATACCCCATAATGTCAAAGCAAAAAACAGGTTTTTAGATGTTTTTCCTAATTTATTAATAAAAATACGGAAATATCAAAATTACATAAGTATTCAGACCCTTTACTCAGTACTTTCTTGAAGCACCTTTGGCAGTGATTATAGCATTGAGTCGTCTTGGGTATGACGCTACAAGCTTGGCACACCTGTATTTGGGGAGTTTCTTCAATTCTTCTCTGCAGATCCTCTCAAGCTCTGATGGGGAGCGTTGCTGCACAGCTCTTTTCTGGTCTCTCCAGAGATGTTAAAATCGGGTTCAAGTCTGGGCTCTGGCTGGGCCAGGTGAACCATCGTGCCAGTCTGAAGTCCTGAGCGCTCTGGAGCAGGTTTTCATCAAGGATCTCTCTGTACTTTGCTCCGTTCATTATTCCCTCGATCCTGACTAGTCTCCCTGCCTCTGAAAAACATCTGCACAGCATGATACTGCCATGACCATGCTTCACCGTAGGCAAGGTGCCTGGTTTCCTCCAGACGTGACGCTTGACATTCAGGCCAAAGAGTTCAATCTTGGTAACATCAGAACAGAGAATCTTGTTTCTCATGGTCAGAGTCCTCTAAGTGCCTCTTGGAAAACTCCAAGCGGGCTGAACTCTGGAGCTCTGTCAAAGTGATCATTGGGTTCTTGGTCACCTCCCTGACCAAGGCCCTTCTTCCCCGATTGCTCAGTTTGGCCGGGCGACAGCTCTAGGAAGAGTCTTGGTGGTTCCAAACTTCTTCCATCTTAGAATAGAGGATGCCAATGTGTTCTTGGGGACCTTCAATGCTGCAGACATTTTTTGGTACCCTTCCCCAGATCTGTGCCTCAACACAATCCTGTCTCGGAGCTCTACGGACAATTCCTTCGACCTCATGGCTTGGTTTTTGCTCTGACATGCAATGTCAACTGTGGGATGTTATATAGACAGGTGTGTGCCTTTTCAAACCATGTCCAATCAATTGAATTTATCTCAGGTGGACTCCAATCAAGTTGTAGAAACATCTCAAGGAAGATCAATAGAAACAGGATGCACCTGAGAAAAATTTCGAGATTCATAGCAAAGGGTCTGGAATACTTATGTAAATAAGGTATCAGTTTTTCATTCCTAATACATTTGCAAAAATGTCTAAACCTGTTTTCGATGTGTCATTATGGGGTATTGTGTGTAGATTGATGAGGGATACAAAATAAAAATAAAATCAATATTACAATAAGGCTGTAACGTATTTTATTGTTGAAAAAGTCAAGGGGTCTGAATACTTTCAGAATGCACTGTATAGACACTAACTATGTCACTTTAAACAGTTATATTTATACACGAGAAGAAGAGGTTGCCCAGCACAAATTCATGTACAAACATGATTTTTCATGACATATTTGTAATTTAGCAGATGCTCTTATCCAGAGTGACTTATAGGACCAAGTGGGGTTAATTGCCTTGCTCAAGGCCACAACAACAGATTTTTGACCTAGTTGGCTCGGGATTCAAACCAGCGACCTTTCAGTTACTGGCCCAACACTCTTAACCGCTAGGCTACCTGTTAAATACATAACACAATACGTGACATAAGTAGAATACAGAACACTTGAAACATTACAGGACATTTTTCATGATGGAAATTGAAATATTAAAATGTTATTGAAAAAAAAAAAAGAGTTTTTGGGAAAACCATTTAAGAGCTGGAGTTATTATGCAGTCTGATAGCAGTGGGTAGTGGCGTTTCGCAGGCGGTTTGTACAGGCAGTTATACAGGACAGTTTGTGGCTGTTTCTCAGGAGCCTGGTGGTGCAGTTACCTCTTCTTGGAGGGAGCAGGTCATTCAGTGGATGGTCACTAACTGTAAGTCGCTCTGGATAAGAGTGTCTGCTAAATTACTAAAAATGTAAAGAGTGTGCATGTTCTTCACCAGGTGCACTTCAGCCTGTTCTCACCTGCTCTGCAGTGACGGGAGCTGTGATTGGACTGCTCCACCTCTGGAGATGAACCTCAAGGCCCTCCTCTGCACCCTGTCTAGTTGGGCCTGCTGCTTTTTACTGCATCCAACTAACAGCACTCCACCGTATTCCAGGCAAGGCCTGGCCAGTGTAGTATAGACTGTGACCAGATCTTCAGTAGGACATTACTGGCAAGAACAGTCAAAAAGGCGTTTTGAGGCCTTTCTCACTGGCTGCTCCACGTGTCACCACTGAGGTTAGAGTCTAGATGAAAACCAAGATACTTGGTTGTTGTTACCACTGGTACTTCCTGTCCTCCTAGGATTAGTGGTGCAGGTTGTGGATGGTCCTCTGACCAAGGGCTAAATGTGCCAGTTGCCATCACCCTCTGCCCATTTTCGGGGGTGTAGCTGTGGAGCCAGGCTAGTAACCTTGGACACAGTTCAATGTCAGACAGATGTTGCAGGAACTTTGCGTGATATACTCGATCAAAGGCTTTGGACACATCAGCAACTAACACACTCACCATTGTTGGTTTTATGGAGTCTGTAGCTGTCAGCAGGAATGTGTGGCTTTCACAAGGGCGGTAGTAGTGCTGGACTTTGGGAGGTAGTCATACTGATTTGTGCACTTAGATAAAACTGTCCACTGCCAGTAGGAGGTGTTAACAATGTGTTTGATGACAGGGGCTAGATCTTCTGCATGCTCTTTTAGTAGCCAGGCTGGAATGCCATCAGGCCCACATGCTTTATGTGGGCTGAGTCTGGTCAGAGATTGTTTTAACTGGCCAATGCTGCACAGCTCAACCTGTCTTGTAGACATGGGCAGGGGGAAGATGGCAAGAGGTGTGGTGCTTGTCCATGCCTCAGCAAAGAAGCCATTCAAAACAAAAGCCACGTCGTCGTCTTCAATTCCCTCGACCTGTATTCTCCCTCCTGATGTTTTCTTTGGTCCCAGTCCATTGTTAATGAAGTCCCACCATTCCTTAGGGTTTTTCTTCTTTAGGTCCTAGATTTCAGTTTTGTAGTAGCTTGTCTTTGCTTCCTTGATAAGCATTTGCACTGTGTTTCTGTATTTTCTCCATGTCATTGTTTCTCCCCATCTGTTGAAAATATTCTGTATTTTCCTGATGGCAGCCTTTATTCTTTCAGTCATCCAGTTCTTGTCCAGTGTTGTTGTTTTCTCATTTCTTATTGGCATGCATAAATCAAGTGCAGTTTGAATGCAGGAGTTGAACGTCTCCACCTTTGCATCAATACTCTCCACCTCATATATGCCAGAACAGTCAGTACTGGCCATACATCGTGCAAAGGTCTCCTTTCTGTTCTGGGTTACCAGATGTCCTTTTTTCAGCTGCACCTCTCTTCTCCCTCCTGATGTTGTGTTTGGAGAGAACAGCAGACATTTGTGATCACTGGATCCGAGAGGAGCAAGTACAGTGGGTTGTGTTGATCAGATCTAAGATGGAGTCCCCTCTGTGGTCTTGTCTTTGACCACTTGTTTCATGTCTGGATGGGAGTTTGTCAGCATCTTGATGGGCAGGTGATTAAAGTCTCTACACAGGATGAGACCCATTTGGGGAGATGACATCCTGATCACATGGACAGTGATTATGAGATAATCCACAGTGTTCTGCTGCAGTGTTTTGTCATGTGCCCATGGTGGATGTTAGAGCACTCCACTACCAGAGATGAAACTGAGCTGGGGTGTTGTTTAGGACGGAGCTGAAGACACTCAAACTCTTCTTTCTCTAGGTCAGTTATTCTTCTCTTTGCCTGCATACTGTGATTCACATACATAGCCACGCCCCCTCCTCGCATCCCCTCCCTGGACCTGTCATTTCTGAACAGCTGATAGTCTTTGTCATCAGAACAGCCTCAATTTGTCAGGGCATGGACTCTACAAGGTGTCGAAAGCGTTCCACTGGGATGCTGGCCCATGTTGACTGCAATGCTTCCCACAGTTGTGTCAAGTTCTCTGGCAGTGGATTTCTACTCAGAATAGCTCGTTCCATCTCCTACAACAGATGCACAATTGGATTTGAGATCTGGTGCCTTGGAAGGCCACTGCAGTAACCTGAATTCACTGTCATGTTCGTGGAACCTTTTCTGGACAAGCCTTGTGGCATGGGGCATAATCCAGCTGAAAAAATATATATTTGCAGATGGATAACTTCTGCCATGAAGGGATGCACCTGATTGACAATGATTTTTAGATATCCTGTGGCATTCAAACGTTGCTCCACTTTTATCAAGGGGCCCAATGTCTGCCATGAAAACACACCCCACACCACCACCACCATCCTGCAATGCTGACACATGGTATGGATGCATGTACTCGTGGTTTCCTCAATATCCTAGCCCTCTCATTATCTTTACAGTAGGAGCTATCTAAGCACTGCAAAACTGACAAGGTGCACACTGATCAGTTAAGAGATGTTAAAATTCTACACCTTTCCCGTACCTCTGCACAGTTCTCTCACAGTGAGAAACAATAGGATTACAATAGAGTGTATCCCATCCACTACCACTTCTTATGTATACGTTGGTGTCTTTTTAAATTGCCAGATAAGTAGAATCTCATCTCACAGTCAGAGCAGGAGTAAGGCTTCTCTCCTGTGTGTTCTCTGATGAAGTCTTAGATTAGTTGATGTTGTGAAGCATTTTACACAGTAAGATCAGGAGTATGGCTTCTCTCCTGTATGTATACGTTCATGTATTTTTAAGGGGCCCAGTCGAGAGAAACCCTTCCCACAGTCAGAGCAGGAGTAAGGCTTCTCTCCTGTGTGTGTTCTCTGATGAACTCTTAGGTTAGTTGATTTTGTGAAGCATTTTACACAGTCAGAGCAGGAGTATGGCTTCTCTCCTGTATGTATACGTTCATGTTGTTTTAAGGTGTCCAGTCGAGAGAAACCCTTCCCACAGTCAGAGCAGGAGTAAGGCTTCTCTCCTGTGTGTATACGTTCATGTATTTTTAAGGGGCCCAGTAGAGAGAAACGCTTCCCACAGTCAGAGCAGGAGTAAGGCTTCTCTCCTGTGTGTATCCTTTGGTGTGATTTCAAGTTTTCCTGCTGAGAGAAATTCTTCCCACAGTCAGAGCAGGAGTAAGGCTTCTCTCCTGTGTGTATCCTTTGGTGTGATTTCAAGTTTTCCTGCTGAGAGAAATTCTACCCACAGTCAGAGCAGGAGTAAGGCTTCTCTCCTGTGTGTGTTCTCTGATGAACTCTTAGGTTAGTTGATGTTGTGAAGCATTTTACACAGTCAGAGCAGGAGTAGGGCTTCTCTCCTGTATGTATACGTTCATGCTGTTTTAAGGTGTCCAGTCGAGAGAAACCCTTCCCACAGTCAGAGCAGGAGTAAGGCTTCTCTCCTGTGTGTGTTCTCTGATGAAGTCTTAGGTTAGTTGATGTTGTGAAGCGTTTTACACAGTCAGAGCAGGAGTAAGGCTTCTCTCCTGTGTGTGTTCTCTGATGAAGTCTTAGGTTAGTTGATGTTGTGAAGCGTTTTACACAGTCAGAGCAGGAGTAAGGCTTCTCTCCTGTATGTATACGTTCATGTGTTTTTAAGTGGCACAGTTGAGAGAAACTTGCCCCACAGTCAGAGCAGGAGTAAGGCTTCTCTCCTGTATGTATACGTTCATGTGTTTTTAAGTGGCCCAGTTGAGAGAAACTTGCCCCACAGTCAGAGCAGGAGTAAGGCTTCTCTCCTATGTGCACTCTCTGATGAACTGTCAGAGCCTTTGATGTTGTGAAATTCTTCCCACAGTCAGTACAGGAATTCAGATTCTCTCCTGTGTGTATTTGTAGGTGTATTTTTAACTTTGATAGAATTGAGAAACTCGCCTCACAATGTGGGCAGTGGTGAGACCTCTTAGCTCTGTGATCTTCCTGCTGTTGCTCTCTGGATGGATTGAATGTCTCAACATGGTCTCCTGTGTGAACAACATCAGAAGAACCAGTCAGTTGGTGTGATATACATGTCAATCAAATGTATTTTATGAAGCCCTTTTTACATCAGAAGTTGTCACAAAGTGCTTTATAGAAACCCAGCCAAAAACCCCAAAGAGCAAACCTTGCAGATATAGAAGCCATATCATCCTCCACTCACTATCACAAGGGTTCGTAACTACACAGACTCATTTAATAGAACTTTAAAACATTGGCAGTTTGTCTACTTCACTTCTTTAGTCTACTATCTGATCACTCTAGATGGCCCAGTGAATAAAACAAATGCTGGCAATACTGGTGTCAAACCATGTACAATGAGGTAAAAAAGTATTTGATTCCCTGCTGATTTTGTACGTTTGCCCACTGACAAAGACATGATCAGTATATAATTTTAATGGTAGGTTTATTTGAACAGTGAGAGACAGAATAACAACAAAGAAATCCAGAAAAACGCATGTCAAAAATGTTATAAATTGATTTGCATTTTAATTAGGGAAATAAGTATTTAATGGGCCTCAGGATCTTGTCATGGCATCTCTGTGCATTCAAACTGCCATCGATAAAATGCAATTGTATTAGTTGTCTGTAGCTTACGCCATGCCATACAGCAGGGGGAAAAAGTATTTAGTCAGCCACCAATTGTGCAAGTTCTCCCACTTAAAAAGATGAGAGAGGCCTGTAATTTTCATCATAGGTACACGTCAACTATGACAGACAAATTGAGATTTTTTCCCCAGAAAATCACATTTTAGGATTTTTTATGAATTTATTTGCAAATTATGGTGGAAAATAAGTATTTGGTCACCTACAAACAAGCAAGATTTCTGGCTCTCACAGACCTGTAACTTCTTCTTTAAGAGGCTCCTCTGTCCTCCACTCGTTACCTGTATTAATGGCACCTGTTTGAACTTGTTATCAGTATAAAACACACCTGTCCACAACCTCAAACAGTCACACTCCAAACTCCACTATGGCCAAGACCAAAGAGCTGTCAAAGGACGCTAGAAACAAAATTGTAGACCTGCACCAGGCTGGGAAGACTGAATCTGCAATAGGTAAGCAGCTTGGTTTGAAGCAATCAACTGTTGGAGCAATTATTAGGAAATGGAAGACATACAAGACCACTGATAATATCCCTCGATCTGGGGCTCCACGCAGGATCTCACCCCGTGGGGTCAAAATGATCACAAGAACGGTAAGCAAAAATCCCAGAACCAAACGGGGGGACCTAGTGAATGACCTGCAGAGAGCTGGGACCAAAGTAACAAAGCCTACCATCAGTAACACACTACGCCGCCAGGGACTCAAATCCTGCAGTGCAAGATGTGTCCCCCTGCTTAAGCCAGTACATGTTCAGGCCCGTCTGAAGTTTGCTAGAGTGCATTTGGATGATCCAGAAAAGGATTGGGAGAATGTCATATGGTCAGATGAAACCAAAATATAACTTTTTGGTAAAAACTAAACTCGTCGTGTTTGAAGGATAAAGAATGCTGAGTTGCATCCAAAGAACACCATACCTACTGTGAAGCATGGGGGTGGAAACATCATGCTTTGGGGCTGTTTTTCTGCAAAGGGACCAGGACGACTGATCCGTGTAAAGGAAAGAATGAATGGGGCCATGTATCGTGAGATTTTGAGTGAAAACCTCCTTCCATCAGCAAGGGCATTGAAGATGAAACGTGGCTGGGTCTTTCAGCATGACAATGATCCCAAACACACTGCCCGGGCAACGAAGGAGTGGCTTCGTAAGAAACATATCAAGGTCCTGGAGTGGCCTAGCCAGTCTCCAGATCTCAACCCCATAGAAAATCTTTGGAGGGAGTTGAAAGTCCGTGTTGCCCAGCGACAGCCCCAAAACATCACTGCTCTAGAGGAGATCTGCATGGAGGAATGGGCCAAAATACCAGCAACAGTGTGTGAAAACCTTGTGAAGAATTACAGAAAATGTTTGACCTGTGTCATTGCCAACAAAGGTTATATAACAAAGTATTGAGAAACTTTTGTTATTGACCAAATACTTATTTTCCACCATAATTTGCAAATAAATTCATTAAAAATCCTACAATATGATTTTCTGGAGAGAAAAAAAATCGAATTTTGTCTGTCATAGTTGACGTGTACCTATGATGAAAATTACAGGCCTCTCATCTTTTTAAGTGGGAGAACTTGCACAATTGGTGGCTGACTAAATACTTTTTTCCCCCACTGTACCATAACCCCGATACCCCCATGGGGAACCCTGTTCACAACACTGACATCAGCAAACCGCACGCCCACACAACACCATTACACGGTGGTCAGCAGTTGTGAGGCTGGTTGGGCAAAAGTCTCTAAAACAACATTGGAGGCAGCTAATGGTAGAGAAATTAACCTAACATTCTCTGGCAACAGCTCTGGTGGACATTCCTGCAGTCAGCATGCCAATTGCATGCTCCCTCAAAACTTGAGACATCTGTGGCATTGTGTTGTGTGAAAAACTGCACATTTTAGAGTGGCATTTTTGTATTTGTTAGGGATCCCCATTAGATGCTGCCAAGAACCTATTCAGCTACTCTTGTCCCCAGCACAAGGTGCACCTGTGTAATGATGATCATGCTATTTAATCAGCTTCTTGATATACCACACCTGTGGGTATATCAACTGGGATGTAAACAAATGTGTGCACAACATTTTAGAAATAAGTTTGTGTCTGGAACATTTCTGGGATCTTTTATTTCACCTCATGAAACATGGGACCAACACTTTACATGTTGCGTTTATATGTTTGTTCAGTGTATACAGTATTTCAAAAAAATCATACAAACTATCAATAACAACATTTAAATTAAATCAGCCTGCTTTTCTGTTCTAATCAGGTCCCTACACAGGCTCAGAAGGATCCTGTGAGGGCGGAACATTTTCTGGCTACAGTAGACCTTGCAGGGCTTCTGCCGTGAAGTCTTGGAGGCCCAAAAACTTATCAGCTACAGATATAATGATGTCCAGCTTCTTGGACTTATTGTGCAGTAAAATTAATAACTGTGGCTATAAATACTAAAAAATCCACCTTCAAAATAAGTGTATCCAGATCACTTGATCACTTAATACAAAATTGCAGTATTAGCCTGCTCTAAAAAATGTGAGGGTAAATGTTCTTGGTTCGTGCAGATGACTGACCTCCTCAGACCAATTGGCAGTACGCCCAGAACATTGTTCTGGGATCCAAAATGGATATCTCAGTTTCAAGGTCTCAGCTTGGAGAGAAGAAGCCTTGTGAGGTATTGGTCGGTCACATGCAGGAACCAAATGTTAACGATTAATTAATTATTAATAAAGCTAAAATCATGCAAATATAACTTGTCTGTGTAAGCAGTATATAGGACAACTAACGGGACTGCCCCGGCAGAACTCCCGACCGACGTGTACTATGGTGCTTTTAAGTTTGTTGGAACCTCTCCAGCTTGCTGATAAAAAATAATTATTAATTTAAGTTTGACTTTGAGTCCCTTCGTGGTGATTTTCCACGACAAAAACCCACCACCCCATTCCACTATTTAACACCATCTAGTCCTACGCCAGACCACTACCACTTAACATCCCCTGCAGCTGTTCTGCAGTAAATCCTCGCAATCCCAAGTACTTCTCTGCCGCTGCCACCACAGCCTCTATTTTCTGGGACTTTTTGATCCATTTCTGCAGTACAATTGAAAACCATTGCTATAAATGCTAAAAAGCCCACCTTACTGAAGCACATATTCTTCCCATCACTCTCTCTTGGTCTCTGCCTACTCACAGGAATCCTCTCAAGATCCCTCACCCTGTACCCATCTTCCTCTACCACTCTCTTCACTGCTTCTGCATACAACACTTTCTGTACTACTGTAACCCAGGCAACCTCAATCTAATAATAATAATAATAATAATATGCCATTTAGCAGACGCTTTTATCCAAAGCAACTTACAGTCATGTGCGCATACATTTTTATGTATGGGTGGTCCCGGGGATCGAACCCACTACCCGTTACAAGTGCCATGCTCTACCAATTGAGCTACAGTTGAGCTATAGAGGACCACAATCTGCCTTTCTCTCACCTGACACCTCAGATCTCCAGCCCGTTAGCACCCCCACAACTAACACACAGAACTTTCTCCACCGATACCACACATTTCTTCATCTCATGTCCTCCTGCACACTTGTCACATCTAGGCATCTCACGCCTACACACTGCTGCAACAGGCCCATAAACTTCACCCCTAAAACACTGTAGTATTTACAGAACAAAATCGCTCACGGGATAACTGACACTTCCTACCTTGATCTTATCTGGCAGAGACTATGCATCAAAATCCAGCATGACAGATAATGTATTCTCTGTTTCCCCACGCTCTACACCGGATCTACGTCTCACCAAACGGAGGGTGTCACAGACACCTGGAATCTTCCATTTCAACTGCTCATCCTCAACACTTAAACCTAACCCCGTTATCACTCCTTTCAATGCCACACTGTTCCGGAGAGCAATTCAAGTCACAATTCCTGTCTCTAATCACGTAATCCGCAGCGCCCGCTCCCTCTGGACAGAGGAGAAACAATAAATCATTACGAGTCCACTCAGTTACCTTCACCAACTCAACAGTCCCCAACCTCTTCTCCACCTAACCTGACACCACATATGGATCCATTCTCTCTACAAATCTCACTCCCACTGGGCCAGAATCATCCTTGGAACTAGGCCCGATCTCGGAGTTCCTCACCGCAGGTAATTCATCCTCACCAGGTTCCATCTCTGAGCTACTGGAGGACGTATCCCTCTTTATACACTAGACGATAATCTCCCTCAACACACTGCTTCCCTCTACACTCAGCTCCTTCTCAGCGGTCATCACTGCACCTTCCACCACAGTTAATTAGTTTTCAATTGACACAATACCTGTTATCAAAGGTTACAGCTAGAGATGACGTGCAGGAGCTTGCAGTGATTTGTTGTTTTGCATGATGTCTACTTTGATGATAATTAGAGTTTTATAATCTGAGAGGAAATAGAGCCAAATATATTGCTAAAAGTCACGCCAGGGTAAGCCTACACGAAACACAGCCATTATTCTAAGTGTTTCTAAAATGAATAAAAAGGAAAAATGATTGGAACCATTTCCCTGATTGACCGCTACGTTTTATGACACCATTTTTGCAATAATAATAATAAAATAAAAAATGTATTCAGACTTTACTCAGTACTTTGTTGAAGCTCCTTTGGCAGTGATTACAGCCTCAAGTCTTCTTGGGTATAACGCTACAAGCTTGGCATACCTGTATTTGGGGAGTTTCTCTGCAGATCCTCTCAAGCTTGTCAGGTAAAATGGGTAGTGTCGCCACACAGCTATTTACAGTTCTCTCTGTACTTTGCTCCGTTCATCTTTCCCTCGATCCTGACTAGTCTCCCAGTCCCTGCCACTGAAAAACATCCCCACAGCATGATGCTGCCACCACCATGCTTCACCGTTGGGATGGTGCCTGGATTCCTCCAGACGTGACGCTTGGCATTCAGGCCAAAGAGTTCAATTTTGGTTTCATCAGACCAGAGAATCTTGTTTCTCATGGTCTGAGAGTCCTTTAGGTGTCTTTTGGCAAACTCCCAGCGGGCCTTTTCATGAGGAGTGGCTTCCATCTAGCCACTCTACCATAAAGGCCTGATTGGTGGAGTTCTGCAGAGATGGTTGTCCTTCTGGAAGGTTCTCCTATCGCCACAGAACTCTGGAGCTCTGTCAGAGTGACCACCGGCTTCTCCATTTAAGAATGATGGAGGCCTTTCGATCATGTCCTTGGACTAAAATGATTGACACTCAGGTGCAAGCCTAACATCATATGCAAAGGGCCTTTGGGTAATGTAGCACATATTCAATGATATCTATTTTTCTCACGTAGGCTGTTCATTTCTGATCTTTGACACTTTTTCTGGTTTATAAACGTATCATGGTATACTACGTTAACGCTATACGTATGGGCCATATTGTTACTTGGTAGCTACTAGCAGCAGACCCTGTGTTGTGGATCATCTACCACTATTTTGGACGGTCCATACTGTAACGTTAACGTTAGTCTCAGGCTTCACTAACTAGCGTTACTGTTTTAGGTGGAGCTATTCTTTGCTACTTTTCAAACAAATACTACGTGATATTTCACATATCATCTTGCTAGAGAGGCCTTTTGTTGTGATATTTAGGCTACTATATAGGCTACTAGCAAAAGACCCTGTGTTGTTAGGATAGATTTATGTTTGTTTCTTCCAACAGATCTTTACATATTTTCCTCACTACAAAATATTCCTGCGGTCCTTGTGGTTACTAAACATATTTTAGATATGCCTTTATGCTATAGCTTATTCCATGTTTACATCTTTGGTTAAATGACTTCAAATGCTAAACTGAAATTTATTTTGTGGAATGTCTGTGGAGTTTGTAAACTATCCAAGCTTAAAACAGGTTATTACTAGGCTTAAACAACTTCATTCATCTATTTTGATACAGGGAACTCTTTTGAATGAGCATATTAATCTGGTTAATGTTTATGGTCCTAATGATGATAATCCCAAATTCTTTGAGAATGTATTTCTATTGATAGCCTCCATTCCTGGTAAAGTCCTAATGGCAGGGGACTTTAATTGCACTCTTGATCCTCATCTAGATCGCTCCTCTGGTTTAGACACTTCCCACTCGCAGAGTAGAAAGAAATTACAGCATTTCATTAAGGACTTAAATCTATGTGAACCTTGGAGGACTCAGAACCCGAGTAAAAGGGAGAATTCATGTTACTCGTCAACATTTAAATCATATTCTCATGTAGACTACTTTTTAGTTTCTTGCTTATTGCTTCCCAATGTAGCAGGAAGTGGATATGATACTATTGTTTTGAATGACCATTCCCCTGTGTCATTATTCTATAGGGATACAAAACTAGTAAAAGGATCCTCTAGAAGGCGTTTGCATCCCAGATGGTTAAAGGACCCAGATTTCTTACATTACGTTGGAGTGCATATAGATGTTTATTTGACATTGAACACTGACCAAACTTCAGCGAGTACCAGATGAGAGGCTTTCAAAGCACATATTTGGGGACAAATTATACGTTTTACCAGTTTGAAATCAAATAAATCAGAAAATGAGAGCGATGGACAGCAAAATCAGAAAATTGGAGAGAAGCTTTTTTGGATAACTCAGTCGAAGTAAACAAGGAATGATTTGGTCTTAAAGCTCAGTATGAAGAACTTCCCACCTCAAAGGCTGCAAACAGCTTAACTAGGCTGAAACAGTCCTATGATCAAGGTAAAAAAAACTTGGTAAATTGCTGGCCTGGCACATTAAGAAGTAAAATTCAGCCTTTAATGCAATTCATAATTTACAAGGACAATTATCAATGGATCCTGTAGAAATGAACCAAACATTTGCTTCCTACTACAACACACTTTACAACTCTGAATCTCCTGAGAACTGAACTAGGCAGGTCTTGATATTCCCTCTACTTCAGAAGACACTAAATTGGATCTGGAAAAGGAATTGGATAGTGTTGAAATATCTGATGCTATTTTCAATCTGAAGGGAGGTAAAGCGGAAGGTCCAGATGGGCTCCCAATAGATATTTAAGGACAAACTTCTAGGTCCACTTTTGGATATGTACAGTGCATTAGGAAAGTATTCAGACCCCTTGACATTTTCCACAATTTGTTACGTTACAGCCTTATTCTAAAATGGATTAAATCAAAAAAAATCCTCATCAATCTATACACAATACCTGATAATGACAAAGTGAAAACAGGTTCTTAGACATTTTTTGGGATTGATGAGGGGAAAAAACAATTTAATATTTTTTACAATAAGGCTGTAACGTAACAAAATCTAAAAAAAGTCAAGAGGTCTGAATACTTTCCGAATGCTATGTATATAGACAGGTGTGTGCCTTTCCAAATCATGTCCAACAAACTTAATTAGATAGAACCTGCTCTTACCCTGAGAAACAGATTTCCCAATCTTCTCCTCCTCTTCTTCATCTTTAAAGTTGACATTCAGCTCCAGTGTTTGACTGCAGTCTTCCAGCTTCACTGATGCCATCTCTGGATATTGCGATGCAAACTGGGCTCAACTGTCACAATCAGGACCCAGTGACTGTATGTTTGGACTTATCTGAATCTGCTAGTAGTAATATAGAGAGCACAGACACAAAAGTTAGTGTTGACAGTTCTGGCAATATCTTTATTCTCTAAAAATATATTTTTTTATTGTTCAATTATCTAATTCAGTGCTTTACTTGGACTGAAATAGGTGCCAATACTCATTTTGGGTGCTGATACTGTTTATATTAAGGAGCAGGAGCTCCACAATACTTTTGAGCTAATACCTAACCTATAATAGATAAATGCATACATGACTCAAAAATCCATTTAGTACAAGGTTACAGTTTGTTTTAGACAGCACTGTGTGCTAATTTCCTGAAGAACCTTGTCTTCACTGTATTACTTCAATCAAAAACCAATTGTATTTCCTGTTTACACCATAGCAACATTTATTGATAAAGACTGAAACTAGTGAATGTGTCTGAATATTAGTACACATGTAGAAAACTGATAATCATTACATTCAGCTTCAAAACAGTAGTGCGACCGTGAAATTGTCTCTATGTGATGCACCCGCACTGTCCTCACTGAAGTCTGTTGACGCTGACCGAGAGTAGCCGCCATTTTACCAGCTTGGGAATTTTACACAAAAGCAATAATATGCTAAACGAACTCAGAAATCTCAAATAAATTGATTATTTATTAAACTAAAATGAGAAAATTATGTACATTCACTCAGACAAACCCAAAATATCTAGCTATGTGACTTGTAAAATAGTTTTTATCACGTTCTTCACTTGGTTTGACACAAAAATAACACATCAAACCTTTACCAAACGTGATAATACCTTAACGGATTTGTTACCTAGCATGGTATAACATGTTCTTTCGATATTAGAAAGTTTAAACGTGCTATGACATACCTCTAGTAATAAATAGAAACGGACACAAAGGTTATCTTCTTGACTGCACAGTTCAGACGCTTTCTTTATTGTAAAGAATGGCGCCCGCCTGCCCGGAACTTCCTGTTCCCCAGTACCACAGTGCAACGGTCCGTACATTCTGAGATCAGATTACAACATTTCATTAAATTACTAAAAAAGTGCCAACTGTAGCAATTTATTTCCCTTTATAGTTTATTAGGCTAAGCATGACCTTCATCCAAATAATGTCTCTAGGGTTGGAACCCGTTCAGGGAACAGAACTGAAAAATAACGTTAAAAAGAACCGGAAACTAAAGTGTTCTATACTTTTCAGGAACAGCAGTTATTTTAAAAGCATTTAATCCAGGTAATAACCTTATTTTACTTTCCGGGTATTTTTCTCCAGTCCCACAAAATCGCATCAAAGCTCACTCTAGAAACGTATTCCAGTTTCTGCCTGCCAGCTGTAATGGAAATCTTTGCCAGTGGGTGTGCGTGTGGAAACTACCTGCTCCTCCCCTCTGCAGCATAGGTTACTGTATCCTACTGACAACGTTACAAGCATGATTCAGAAATTAGGGAGATATGTTTAATTTGAGAAGAATGGATTAACTTTTTCAATGCTAGTTAAGGATACTATAGTCACCACGTTTCACATTGGATTTATTAACGACAAAAAGGTAGGACCTGTTTTTAATTATAGTGCTACACTGCACAAACAAGGTTGTTAGCTAGCTAGCTAACATCTGCTCTGGTCCAACGTTAAACCAACTCTGAAGTTCAAAGACATTCAAAGTTCCTCCATAGAAGCCGCTCCTCCGTAGGTATAATTATGTGGGCCTAATTCAGATAATGCAGGTCATAACACGATTCCCAGCTCTTCAATGCAAGCTTTCTCTATCCTCTAACGAGCTCTCCACACCAGCAAAATGTCGCACCTTACACTGTGATTGGCAGCACAGTGTGCTCTGAATGATTTTCTTATACCGATACTCTGTGGTGTGCTAGTGTATTTATTCTCCCACTTGGATGTCACTTCCACAAGCTTTAAATTGAGGGGCAGGTTGTCAGGATGGGTAATGTACTGTACACATTAATTACAAGTACTCCTAAAGATACACTTCATTTTAACTAGCTAAATCCTGTGTAACAACTAGTAATTACATTGTACTTGGCTAACATTACATGTACTATGCTTTTAAATAGTGTCTTATTCTTCATCTGGGATTTGGATTTGTAAAATGTATTATAAAATGTATTTAATATATGTCTGATCAGGCTCAGGTAGCATCAGGTTTGTATTTTTATGCTGATCAAAGCTCTAATAAAATCCAGACATTTATAAGTGTTATAATGCTTTTGAATGACACTTCCGGTTTTGGCGGAAAATACCGGGTTACCCGGGAGAAGAGTGATTTATTCTCGGGATGGAACATTTGTATAATATCGAGGAAATATTAAACCCTGATGCGCATACCAGTTGATTCACAAGACACCAACTAAGTAACTTACATATACGGTATCTTCATTAGGCCTAATGGCATTTCATGTCCATGATAGGAAGTTTGTTGTAGTGACTCAGTAAGGCTAATTGTAAAAGTAACCCTCTAAAGTGCCATGTTTATACAGTTTATTATGTGGAGGAAACATTTAGGCAGACAAACAGATATTTGATATAAGATCAAACGTTATGTCAATATTATTATCTCTAAATTGATTCCCCCACCCGTATTTCATATATTATTATTCCGATTTAGCTGTTAATCTGGATTTAATTTATAAACGCTTTCTGTCATTTCCGATTGGAGGGCAGATGACCACGTGACTTACGAACCTACCAATTTGTTACTTTGTAACAGTCAAAAGTGGTTATTCCCAACGTTGATCAACGCCCAATCTATGCCAAGATTTTTTTAAAGCATTGTCTTTTATATTCATCACTGTACCATTTACACCCTGTATCCTGTGCATGTGACGAATAAACATTGATTTGATTAGATGATTAACGCACCATTCACATCAGCTATCATAGTCAATATAACATTGACTGACTTGACCATCACTTTCTAGCCATCATTGACATTTAGATGAAGACGGTCAAACGTGAAAATATAAAATACATCGTGATCCTAATGGAATATAACAAAGCAATTCTGTTGTCTTTGCCTGCTTTATCTTTACAATGACAGGGGGTGCACCGTTCCTGGAGGTACTGCAATACCAGGTCGATGCGTGGAGTGGACGGAGCAAGCCCCTATTCCATCTCCCTGTTCCAAAAATCAATTTAATATATGGTCCCCAGATAGGGGACGTATCAGATATTAAACTGATAAGAACAGATTTTTTATTTTTTATTTTATTTTGGAAAAATAATTTTTATTTTCATTTCACATTCAAATACAACTACAAATTCAGTGCATAACATTGTACATAACATGGATTTACAAAAACAGTACCTTAACCGTATAAAAATAGCAAAACTCCTAAAAAAAAAGTGCTGTTCTGAGGAACCTGACCAGCTAAAATGCCTACATTCAAGAGAAGCATGTAAACAATTGCCTCTAACAATCTCCCAAAGCTGATCTTTCAAAGGAATAAAAACTATTATAGAAATAAAAACATACACATATACCAAAGGGAACTCTGAATAAACCTCAGTGTATATCGAATATTTACAAAGGCTTAGCCTACATTTCAATTTACATGACAGAATACAGTTATACATAGGCCTATATATAGGCTATAAAAAACGTTTACAAAGAAGGGTATATCCCTTTCCATCTATGTTTAACAGATGTGATGCCCCACTTATCTATTTCGAATTGTATTTTTTTCCAAATTTCTTGTTTTATAAATTTAACCAATCCCGTCGGTGACCACTTGAGGGTGTCATTGACCGCACCACATCTGGCCTCCCAAAGTTTGGTCTTGATAAGGGACACCAGAGTCACTAATTCTAATAATTGCACCTTTTCCAAATTTTTTAGTTCAAATTTGGCTACCCCTTCATAATCAATGTTTTTTTAAATATTAAAATCTATTTTAATTTTCTTCCAAACTATTCGGGCAAAAGAGCATTCCCATAAAACATGGGGAATTGTTTCAATTGCGAAACAGTTGTCCCTGGGAAAAAAATTATTCAGGGTCAAATTATGATCATATAATGTTGAACGGACCGGAAGACATCTGTGTAAAACAAGCCAATTAAAATCTTTCAGTCTGTTGTCTAAACCTTTTAATTGTGCCCGTAGCCAGGTGGAAGGTGATATTGGTAATCGGTCTCTAGGACAACAATTTTCTATCAATTTCACATATAGCAGTCTGTGGTTGATTACATTTTCTTTTACTTTGCAGACAGGGTTTTTCCTTGCCCATTCAACTATTTTCTTAAAATGTAATGGGATAATTTCAGCTTTTGGCTTACTATTATCCCACTCCACCATAAACCTTAACGGTATGGACAGCCAGAATTTGATTAATATATGACATTTATGTACAGAAGACGACAAAAGACAACAAACGTTTGAGTAGAACAACGCATCTAGTCTGAGAGGAATATGAGGGAAATCCCTTCCACCAGCCTCTATAGGCTGGTACATCCGATCTCTCCGGATGTACTCATATCCCCCCCAAAAGAAATTAAACAGTACACGTATGAACATTTTCCTTAGAGACACCGGCATGGGAAACACATATGCAAGGTGGAGTAATGAAGGCAGAATGTCCGCCTTCAGCACTAACACCTTGCCACTAAAAGATATTCGCCTCACTTTCCACAGTCCCAATCTTTTATTAAGCGAAAGTAGTTTTTCTTTCCAATTAACCATGTCATCTTTAATTTCATTTCCGAAAGATATCCCGAGCACTACCATTGGTCCTGTGCACACAGTCAAACCACATAACTGATCAGATCTCCATTTCCACTGTCCCATATATTTTATTTCTGTTTTATTCTTGTTAATCCTAGACCCGGAGGCAACAGAGAACTCATCAATGACTTTGATAACCTCTTTCAAGCTCAGGTCGTCTTGTAAATATAAAATGGTGTCGTCCGCGTATTGTGAAATTTTTAGAATATCCCCTCCAGGTAATATAATGCCTTTGATGTTGTAATTTGTCCTAATTGCACATGCGAAAGGTTCAATATATAAAACATACAATAGCGCAGAGAGAGGGTCCCCCTGTCTGACACCTCGTAATTGCTTGATTACATTTCCAATATTCCCATTAATATTTACTCTGCTTCCCACATTACTATAAAGAATTTTTACCCATTTCATAAAATTCTTTCCAAAACCACATTTTTTCAGAACTCTAAACAAAAACTCATGGTTTACCATGTCAAAGGCTTTTTCCTGGTCCAAATTTACAGTAATAGCTGGCAGGTGCCTTTCCTCTAAACATGCTTGAACGTCTCTGTGCAATTGCAAGTTCCAGGTTAACTTTCTCCCTACCACACCACATGTTTGGTCTAAACCAACAACATATGCCATGGCAGAAGACAGACGATTAGTTAGTTATAATTAATAATTTATAGTCTACACACAACATTGTTAAAGGTCTCCAATTTGCTAGTGTCTTGGGGTCTCCCTTTTTGTAAAGTAGCGAGATTACCCCCTCGCACATTGAACCTCCCATATGCTCCAAACCAAAAATAACTCTAAATACTTCCAAAAGATTACATCCAATTAAATCCCAAAAAACTATGTAAAACTCTTTAGAGAGCCCATCCACTCCTGGTACTTTGTTATCTTTCATGCTCTTCAGTGCCATATATATTTCATCTAAATTAAATTCCCCTTCTAATTGGTCTCTAATATCTAAAGGTATCTGCACATCCACACATTTTAAAAAACTAGTCCCCTTCTCATAATTAATTGTTTGCTTTTGGAATAGCTGAGAAAAGTGCTGGGTAGCGACACCAAGCATGCCATCTCCATCCTCAACCGTCTCCCCGTCTTGATTCAATAAAGCCGAAATGGTCCTCCTCTTTCCCCGTGACTTAATTTGTTTGAAAAAATATGCAGAGCACTTCTCATCATTATCCCATTTATCTTGTTGACTTTTAAACATGAAATCTCGAGCTTTCTTTTCAAAAAAGGCCTGCTGCTTTTTCTGCAGGTTACACAATGTGTCTTTATCTAAACCACCACCATTCAAATTACCTTGGATGTGCAGATCTTCTAGTTCGTTCTGCAACTTATAAAAATCTTTGTATTTATTACGTGCTTTATCTTTGCAATAATTCTGAATAAAAATCTTGATTCGTAATTTTGTGCTCTCCCACCAGTCTATGACAGTAGAATAAAAGGATTTCATGGTTACACAGCCCTGGAAAAAATACCTAAATCTAGTCTCAAATGTTTTGTCATGTAAAATACCATTATTAATTTTCCAATATCCTTTTCCAAATTCAATTGTTTTTAATTCTACTGTCACAGACAGGCAACTGTGGTCAGAATAAAAAACCGGAGTGACGCGTGCAGAGGACACACCGAGTCCACGCGGAACAAACACATAATCTATGCGGCTCCTCGCGCCCCTGCTGTTTCCCCACGTGAAACCGGGATCATTTGCATGCGCCAATCTATAAGTATCAACCAAATTATATTTCTCTATTAGGTTTTTTACAAGATGCCCTCCCAGATTATCTCGGTCATATGATACATTAAAATCTCCCCCCATAATAACCTGTCTGTTTGTCATAAAAATAGTGTCTAGGTTGTTCAGCATTTCCCTCCTTTCCTTCGGTGTCGATGGTGCATATACATTAATTAACCGAAGACGTTTGCCCCTCCAATCAATATCTACTATTAAAACCCTCCCGTGTACTGCCGAAAAACTTCCCACTATATTTAAATCCCTATTTCCACATAGAACACCAACCCCTGTAGAATGCACCCCGCCGACACTCCACCTTGACTCTCCCTGAACCCATTCCCTCGTAAATCTCTCCACATCATTTTGATCTTTTAAATGTACTTCTTGTAAAAAACACACAGAGAAGCAAATGGAAGACAAATGGGAAAAAACAGTCGCCCTTTTAACGGGGTTCCTAAGCCCTCTAGCGTTTATGCTAGCTATGTTAAAAAGGGATGACATGGGGAAAGGAGGGAAGCAGACAACTATCTAAATATGACATTAATTTCCAGACTCACTTTAAGTACAGTTCCTCGTTAGGAGGCCTGTCTGGGAAACGGTGGTCCCCAGGGGGAGGACTGTCCACAAAGATAGGGGTCGGGAAAACCCTTTCCTCCTCAGTCAGTGTGGGTGCTGGAACACCGCTGGGTGCCAGACCGCTGCTGTCGGTAGAGCTCGCGCCTGACAGGGAAAGCAGAGTCTCCTCTGCGCTGCCCGGGTTTCCCGCGCTTTTCTCCTCAGACTCCCCGCTTGCAAAACAACTGAAACGATTCCCCCCCAGGGCGGACTCCTCCGTCGCCTCCATGCGGATGAGTGGGGAAACAGGGCTCATCTGCTTCCTCTTGACAGAGCACTTCCTCCTCTCTCCCACCGTGGTCCAGCTCTCCGGAGCAGAGGGCGCGGTGGGCTCTCCCGTAGCCTCCTCCATTTGCTTGCTCCAGCTCCTGTCTCCCGCTCCGCTCTCCTCATGAGGTGATGATGGCGCCTCACTCCCGCTCTCCGCAGACTCTCGCAGTTCTCTCTCCATCACTAGCTCCTTCACGACCTCCTCAATAGCGCGTAGCTCTATAACTTTTCCCTCATCTGCTCTTTTCCCGCTCACCGCTCTGGCGTAGGAGGGGGCTGCCTTTGGGCAGTGACGGAACAGGTGCTCCTCTGAGCTGCACAGACTGCAGCGCTTAGGCACGGTGCAATCCCTCATTACATGGCCGAGGGCCCCACAGTTTCTGCACCTTGTCTGGGTGCAGGCATCAGCGAGGTGCCCGTACGTGCTGCACTTCCTGCAAAAACGAGGCTGCCCAGCATACATGAGGTAACCCCTGTCTGCACCGATAGAAAAAGACGCGGGAGGATGGAGGTAGCCATCATGGCCGCTCTCGTCTTCCTTTAGCAGCACGTGAAACTGCCTCTTCCCTGTCCAGATGCCTAGGGCGTCCTTAATGTCTCTCACTCCTGGCAAGATGGTCACATACCGGCTGAGTTAGCACACTAACGTTTCTTCAGTGACCCAGGGGTTGAACATGTGCACCGTTAGCACCCTCAGATTGTGCCTGCACAGGGACTCAACTTGAAAGCTACTGAGGGCGGGTGCTGTCGAGTTCGCTCGAAAGAGCCCTCTCACCTCCTCCAGCCTGGTGATGGTGTAGAACGACACATCATAAAACTTCTCCGGTGTGTTTTGTTGCAGACAGTGCACATCGTCTGCTGTCAGCCGTAGAGGTCCAAAAAGAACGTCCTTTCCAAAATTAACTCTTTCCATCAACTTTTCTTTTCCAGTCCATTGAAAACGCAGCGTGTTCTTCAGTCCGGCGGCTGCCGACTGTGACGTGGACGATGACGACATCGCTCCACCTTCAGGATCTCCTTGGTACTGCAACTTGATCTTGATCTTAGCCAAACGGCCGAGAAGCGATACCGCAATGCTTTCGGGAGGAAGGTGCGGTTCTCGGACACGTCATATTCGATGACGTTTACACAAAACGTAGCTCTGTAAACTGTCCGCCAAATATCAAAGATAATGATTTAAAGAAAATCGTGTCATAGATTGGGAGTTGATCAACGTTGGGAATAACCACTTTTGACTGTTACAAAGTAACAAATTGGTAGGATCGGAAGTTACGTGGTCATCTGACCTCCAATGGGAAATGACAGAAAGTGTTTATAAATTAAATCCAGATTAACAGCTAAATCGGAATAATAATATATGAGTGGGGGGATCAATTTAGAGATAATAATATTGACCTAACATTTGATCTTATATCACATATCTCTAGTAGCGTTGATGCCACAAGGGAACTGAAGCAATTGTCCACTTGGTGGCGCAAGTGTTCCACCGACCGTCGCGTTTTCCAAGCAGTCCTGTGTGGTCCATCCAACTACATTTGAATGTTGAACCACTTGACTTCAATACATCATCAACGCAAATAATATGAACAATAAAAATAGCCTGTCTTTATTAATAATACCGTACATGTAAGTTACTTAGTTGGTGTCTTGTGAATCAACTGGTATGCCAATAGGGTTTAATATTTCCCCGGTGTTTTACAAATGTTCCATCCCGAGAATAAATCACTCTTCTCCCGGGTAACCCGGTATTTTCCGCCAAAACCGGAAGTGTCATTCAAAAGCATTATAACACTTATAAATGTCTGGATTTGATTAGAGCTTTGATCAGCATGAAAATACAAACCTGATGCTACCTGAGCCTGATCAGATATATATTAAATGCATTTTATGAGCCCTACATTAACAACATTTAATGAGCCCAAGCCCCAAAAAAGGCCAAATGATTGTGTGGTTTCCCAATAGGTCCACCAGGTCCTCACTTACAATGACTGGAAAACATTGTTGCATTTAAACTTTGTATCACCAGTTAGTGTGATGAACGTGATAAAATATATTTGCAATGGGAAGTAATAGCTGGTTTGTTAATTTGATTTTGGAAAGGAAATGGTTGTGCTATTGTATTGTTCTGACTTCATGGGGCCTACTGGAGTGAATGGGCTGCTTATTCTGTAACATTATTTGATGCTGTGTGAGTCTGCTGTCTCCTGGCTATCAGCCCTGTCTCTGTGTTTGACCAAAACTGGCTCTCCTTCAGCGCCATGGAGTGCACAGGTATTACGGTTGCTGTCCTTTCAGCACCACAAGCCTTTCACATTTGATGTGACACTGTTGTTGTCTCTATTGGTGATAGTGTGATAGTGGTGCTGGCTACCATAAGCTGTGCAAACAGTGCATTATGTTCAATTCAAATCAAATTGTATTGGTCACATATACATATTTAGCAGATGCTATTGCGGGTGTAGCGAAATGCTTGTGTTTCTAGCGCCAACAGTGCAGTAGTATCTAAGAATTCACAACAATACACACAATACACTGAAATCTAAAAGTAAAAGAATGGATTGAAGAAATATATAAATACTAGGATGAGCAACGTCGGAGTGGCATAAACTAAAATACAGTAGAATAGAATACAGTATATATATATGAGATGAGTAAAGCAAAAATATGTAAACATTATTAAAGTGACTAGTGTTTCATTATTAAAGTGGCCAGTGATTCCAAGTCTATATATGTAGGGCAGTAGCCTCTAAGCTGCAGGGTTGCGTAACCGGGTGGAAGCCGGCTAGTGATGGCAGGTGAGTTACCGCTGCTCTGATATCCAAAAGTTATTTCCGGCTGTAATGTAATAACACACAAAAAATTCAGGCCAAATAATGTAAGAAATAACACACAAAAAACACAAAAAACTGCAAAGTTGCTTAGGAGCTAGAAGCAGAGCTGCCATATCTGTCGGCGCCTTCTTCAAAATTCTGTGTCATGTTGTGTCCATGCGGGTTCTGTCTGTGTGCGCGGCAGCCCGAAGCGCGGCCTGTTTGATTAATTCATAATGTCATCAAAAAGCATTGCTCCTCCTTCACTAGAACTAGAATGGGCTGACTACAGAATATATAATGTCTGGCGTATTAAGTGATGCTATGTTTTCTGTTCTTTTCATGTTTGTTTTTTTATTCAACTTATTGTTAGATTTTTGGTCCCTCTGAAGGCCTAGGTCCTATAGTCACGGTCTGTTTGTGACGTCAGTGTGTCATGTACTGGAAAAGGGTCTATAACCACTTCCTCAAAATAGTTTGTTGCTCAATGAAAATATCTGCACGAAAACGACTCGTCTCTCATTTAAGGACAAATACCTTATTGAAGAATACCTACTGTTGACCAATAACCCCCTTCCCCTTCGGCTGCAGACTTCGGCTTGACTCGAGGAAAAAATGTTGTGTGCCAGAACAGCTGAAGAAACCCTTACCGTAAGCCCAAAACGAAAACAAAAAGTTGTCATAATATATGCACAAACTCTTCCCAACTGTTTCGGCTGGGAAACATGCTGACGCCTTAAAGGCTAACAAAAAGTCTGTCTTACAATGGTTTCAGTAGTCCTACATTGTCACAAGGTATAGATTATACCCCTATTTAGACCTGAAGTAGCAGACAGTCTAAATCCAGATGATTGACAATGTCGGACTACTAAAACCATTTGTAACAGAATTTTAGCTAGTCTGCCTAGTTGAATAAAGGTTCAATAATAATAATAAAATATGTACATGCTAAAATCTCCACTGTAGAACACACAGGGTGTTCACTCCTTAGGCCTACCTTCCTTTCTGCGTCGGACTTCGGCCTCATGTCTTGGGTGGAAAATCTACTTCTGAAAGTACCATGCTTAGATTCATACACAGCCACATTTTCGATGCAAACAAGACACACTGGTTTGGCATTGGAGAAATAGGATGAATATATTTTAATAGAACAGGTAGGCAGTGATGGAAAAAGTACCCAATTGTCATACTTGAGTAAAAGTAAAGATCCCTTAATAGAAAATGACTCAAGTAAAAGTGAAAGTCACCCAGTAAAATAGTACTTGAGTAAAAGTCTAAAAGTATTTGGTTTTAAATATACTTAAGTTTCAAAAGTAAACCTAGTTACAAACCCCCCTACTATTAACATAGACATTGGTGATTTTACCACTGTAATCAGATGGACATTATTATGTTATGGTCATTGAATTGATTAGCCCACTAACCACGTGTTACATGTGTAGTGTAGCTTCACTGTGTAGGACTATGAATTGGGCAGCTATTGGCTATTTGTTATTAGGCTAATTATGTTCTGGCCCGCAGACTAGCTACAAGCTCAGCAACACATTGACTGGAGGCCAAACCTAGTTGCCAACCCCCCTATATTGTAAATTCAATCTGGTTGGTATAAGATTGAAATGGGAAAATAATGTACCTGTGAAAACCCTATGAAATAGCTCCCCAATACCGTCTGATGTATATATTTAATGTATTTCATGAATGGTGACCACAGCCCTTCCGACAATACATTTAAATAGTGTTTTTCTGTGATTTTTCCCACCCTGCTGCATGTATTCAATGTATTCCATTTCAAATGTGTCTCCCAGTGCAGCTTTACTTCCAGGCTGTTATGACAGATCTGGCCGTATCTTCTCTCTATGTTTCTAGGCCTACACCAGGCATAGGGATGGTTGGTAGAAGATTGAAATAGACACTAACTATTTCACTTAAAACAGTTTGTTTCATTTAATTATACACAAGAGAAGAAGAAGTTGCCCAGCATAAATTAATGTACAAACATTTTTTTCATCATTTAGCAGATGCTCTGATCCAGAGCGACTTATAGGACCAATAGAGGTTAATTGCCTTAATCAAGGGCACAACAACAGATTTTTCACCTAGTTGGCTCGGGATTCAAACCAGCGACCTTTCAGTTACTGGCCCAACACGCCAGATCAATTAACTTCAATACAGTTATTCAAATACATTCATAATCAATTAATAAAATAATGAATCTAGTTTTAAAAGACAATTTATAAAACACAAGTAGTCAATTCATAGCCTGTTTATCATTAAACAAAAGTTGTTTAGTAATATAAAATAATCCACCCAAACTGATCATCACACCATCTTTATCTGATGTACACTGAGTGTACAAAACATTAGGAACACCTGCCTAATTTTGAGTTGCACACCCCATTGTCCTCAGAACAGTCTCAATTCGTCGGGGCATGGACTGTCCAAGGTGTGTAGAGCATTCCACAGGGATGCTGGTCCATGTTGACTGCAATGCTTCCCACAGTTCTGTCAAGTTGGCTGGGAGTGGATCTCTACCCCAAATAGCTCATTCCATCTCCTCCCACAGATGCACAATTGGATTGAGATCTGGTGACTCGGCAGGCCACTGCAGTTAGCGGAATTCACTGTCATGTTCTTGGAACCATTCCTGGACAAGGCTTGTTGCATGGGGCATAATCCTGCTGAAAAAAATATGTTTGCAGATGGATAACTGCTGCCATGAAGGGATGCACCTGATTGGTAACGATGTTTAGATATCCTGTGGCATTCAAATGTTGCTCTACTTTTATCAAGGGCCCAATGTGTGCCATGAAAACACACCCCACACCACCACCACCAGCCTGCAATGCTGACACACAGCATGGATGCATGTACTCATGGTTTTCTCCATACCCTAGTCCTCCCATCAGTGTGAAACAGCAGGAACCGGGATTCATCAGACCAGGCAATGTTTTTCAAATTCTCCAGTGTCCAGTGTTTTCATTCCTTAGCCCACTGCAACTGCAGTTTCTTGTTTTCTGCTGAAAGCTAATGGGGATCCATAATAAATACACCACAACTACATGTGGTCCTCTGTAGCTCAGCTGGTAGAGCACGGTGCTTGTAACGCCAAGGTAGTGGGTTCGATCCCCGGGACCACCCATACACAAAAATGTATGCACGCATGACTGTAAGTCGCTTTGGATAAAAGCGTCTGCTAAATGGCATATTATTATTATTATTATCATTAAGGATCATAGCTTTCACCTGGGTTCACCTAGTCAGTCTATGTCATGGAAAGAGCAGGTGTCCTTAATGTTTTGTCCACTCAGTGTATGTTGTGTCTACTAGCTCATTCCCACAGAAAACTGCAGAGGGAAGCAGTACCACCCAGTCAACCATCAGACTCCATTGTGAGACGCCTCAAAAGAGGATATTCAACCCTAAGGGTAAATCCAAGGTCATCTCAATATCATTACAGTAGAAACAAACAAAACACACCAAAACTGACAAGGTGAACACTGATCAGTAAAGTAAAGAGATGCTAACATTCTATAATGCGCTCTTTTCTCTGCACAGTTCTCTCACAGTGAGAAACAATAGGATTACAATAGTGTTCTACGCTTTCTTCATTTGATCCAATCCACTACCACTTCTTATGTATACGTTGGTTTCTTTTTAAATTGCCCAATCTGTAGAATCTCGTCTCACAGTCAGCGCAGTGATAAGTCTTCTCTCCAGTGTGTAACCATTGGTGTGTTTTTACGTTGCCCAATCAGGAGAATCTCTTGCCGCATTAAGAGCAAAAGTAAGGCTTCTCTCCTGTGTGTATACGTTCATGTTGTTTTAAGGAGCCGAGTTGAGAGAAACTTGTCCCACATTCAGAGCAGCAGTAAGGCTTCTCTCCTGTGTGTATACGTTCATGTTGTTTTAAGGTGCTGAGTTGAGAGAAACTTGTCCCACATTCAGAGCAGGACTAAGGCTTCTCTCCTGTGTGTATACGTTCATGTGTTTTTAAGTTGCCCAGTCGAGAGAAACTCTTCCCACAATCAGAGCAGGAGTAAGGCTTCTCTCCTGTGTGTGTTCTCTGATGAATTTTTAACTCAGCTAATCTTGTGAAGCATTTTACACAGTCAGAGCAGGAGTAAGGCTTTTGTCCTGTATGTATAGGTTCATGTTGTTTTAAGGTGTCCAGTTGAGAGAAACTTGCCCCACATTCAGAGCAAGAGTAAGGCTTCTCTCCTGTGTGTATACGTTCATGTTTTTTAAAGTGGCCCAGTCGAGAGAACATCTTTCCACAGTCAGAGCAGGAGTAAGGCTTCTCGCCTGTGTGTGTTCTCTGATGAACATTTAGGTCAGATGATGTTGTGAAGCATTTTACACAGTCAGAGCAGGAGTAAGGCTTTTCTCCTGTATGTATACGTTCATGGTTTTTAAAGGTATCCAGTCGAGAGAAACTTGCCCCACAGTCAGTGCAGGAGTAAGGCTTCTCTCCTGTGTGTATACGTTCATGTGTTTTTAAGTTGCCCAGTCGAGAGAAACCCTTCCCACAGTCAGAGCAGGAGTAGGGCTTCTCTCCTGTGTGTGTTCTCTGATGAATTTTTAACTCAGCTGATCTTGTGAAGCATTTTACACAGTCAGTGCAGGACTAAGGCTTCTCTCCTGTGTGTATACGTTCATGTGTTTTTAAGTTGCCCAGTCGAGAGAAACTCTTCCCACAATCAGAGCAGGAGTAAGGCTTCTCTCCTGTGTGTGTTCTCTGATGAATTTTTAACTCAGCTAATCTTGTGAAGCATTTTACACAGTCAGAGCAGGAGTAAGGCTTTTGTCCTGTATGTATAGGTTCATGTTGTTTTAAGGTGCCCAGTTGAGAGAAACTTGCCCCACATTCAGAGCAGGAGTAAGGCTTCTCTCCTGTGTGTATACGTTCATGTTTTTTAAAGTGGCCCAGTCGAGAGAACATCTTTCCACAGTCAGAGCAGGAGTAAGGCTTCTCGCCTGTGTGTGTTCTCTGATGAACATTTAGGTCAGATGATGTTGTGAAGCATTTTACACAGTCAGAGCAGGAGTAAGGCTTTTCTCCTGTATGTATACGTTCATGGTTTTTAAAGGTATCCAGTCGAGAGAAACTTGCCCCACAGTCAGTGCAGGAGTAAGGCTTCTCTCCTGTGTGTATACGTTCATGTGTTTTTAAGTTGCCCAGTCGAGAGAAACCCTTCCCACAGTCAGAGCAGGAGTAGGGCTTCTCTCCTGTGTGTGTTCTCTGATGAATTTTTAACTCAGCTGATCTTGTGAAGCATTTTACACAGTCAGGGCAGGAGTAAGGCTTCTCTCCTGTATATATACGTTCATGAATTTTTAAGCTGTCCAGTCGAGAGAAACTCTTCCCACAATCAGAGCAGGAGTAAGGCTTCTCTCCTGTGTGCACTCTCTGATGAACTGTCAGATCCTGTGATCGTGTGAAGCTCTTCCCACAGTCAGTGCAGGAATACAGATTCTCTCCTGTGTGTATTTTTAGGTGTATTTTTAGCTTTGATAGAATTGAGAAACTCTCCTCACAATGTGGGCAGTGGTGAGACCTCTTAGCTCTGCGATCTTCCTGCTGTTGCTCTCTGGATGTAATGAATGTCTCAATGTCACCTGTGTGAACAGAATAAAAAAAAGTCAATTGGTGTGATATGCACTGAGTGTACAAAACATTATGAACTCTTTCCATGACATAGACTGACCAGGTGACAGCTATGATCCCTTATTGATGCCATTTGTTAAATCCACTTCAGTGTCGATGAAGGGGAGGAGACAGATTAATGAAAGACTTTTAAGCCTTGAGACAATTGAGACATGGATTGTGTATGTGTGCCATTCAGAGGGTGAATGGTGTGTTTTAATCAAATCAAATACAAAAGCTGAAGAATATACGCACATCCAGGTAATCAAATCCACCATATGCACTGAGCTTTTCTGACAGGTTGAAGCGCACTAAATACTAAAAAAATGATAAGCGTACCAGAGAGTCTGTTGTAACGTTTTATTGTTAAGCCTTTATTACAGCAAAGACTAAAAACAGTTGCATTGATTCGTGAATGAAATTTCCGAAATGGAACTGTTTATTTATTGTTTACTCTAATTATACAAGGGTTGCTTTGTTATTTAAAAACCAAAAATGCTTGATTGCATTTCAATGACTTGCATGCTGTGTGATGACATGAACAAATGAATGATTGATACAGTAGCCTATATACAGTGTGTAAGAATATTCTAAGATAAACATCCGTTAAGAATCTGTGTAGGGGTTCCAATCCAGGACTCATAGCTACAGTGGCTTGCGAAAGTATTCACCCCCTTGGCATTTTTCCTATTTTGTTGCCTTACAACCTGGAATTAAAATTGATTTTTTGTGTCATTTGATTTATACAACATGCCTACCACCTTGAAGATGCTAAATATTTTTAGATATAATATTCTAAATACACAATACATAAACTACATCCTGTCTCCAATTTTATAGCAAGGAATTATTATTGGTCAACCATAGGCAAGGCTTGGGTATAAACTACATCCTGTCTCTTTGTTCGGTGGAGAAAACACTGAGGACAGGGAAGAATAAACATCTACAATCTACTTTCCAGCATAACAATGATTGGTTCTTTTTTGAATAAATATATTTTTCTCCCCCTGATTTGTTTTGGGGTCTGTGTTATTGAAGAATAACATAAACTGCTAACAAGTGCATTCGGAAAGTATTCAGACCCCCTTGACTTTTTCCACATTTTGTTATGTTGCAGCCTTTTTCTAAAATGTATTTAAAAAATAATAATCCTCAGCAATCTACACACAATACCCCATAATGACGAGGTGAAAACAGGTTATTAGAAAATGTTACTAATATGTTACAAATAAAACAGAACTACCCTATTTACAGTATTCAGACCCTTTGCTATGAGACTCGAAATTGAGCTCAGGTGCATCCTGTTTCCATTAATCATCCTTGAGATGTTTCTACAACTTGATTGGAGTCAATCTGTGGTAAATTCTATTGATTGGACATGATTTGGAAAGGCACACACCTGTTTATATAAGGTCCCACAGTTGACAGTGCATGTCAGAGTAAAAACCAAGCCATGAGGTCGAAGGAGTTGTCTGTAGAGCCCCGAGACAGGATTGTGACATGGCACAGATCTGGAGAAGGGTACCAAAAAACGTCTGCAGCATTGAAGGTCCCCAAGAACACAGTGGCCTCCATCATTCTTAAATGGAAGAAGTTTGGAACTACCAAGACGCTTCCTAGAGCTGGCCGCCCGGCCAAACTGAGCAATCGGGGGAGAAGGGCCTTGGTCAGGGATGTGGCCAAGACCACGATGGTCACTCACAGAGCTCTAGCGATCCTCTGGAGATGGAAGAACCTTCCAGAAGGATAAACATCTCTGCAGCACTCCAGCAATCAGGCCTTTATGGTAGAGTGGCCAGATGGAAGCCACTCTTCAGTAAAAGGCACATGACTGCCCGCTTGGAGTTTGCCAAAAGGCACCTAAACACTCTCAGACCATGAGAAACAAGATTCTCTGGTCGGATGAAACCAAGATTGAACTCTTTGGCCTGAATGCCAAGCGCCACGTCTGGAGGAAACCTGGCACCATCCCTACGGTGAAGCATGGTGATGGCAGCATCATGCTGTCGGGATGTTTTTCAGCGTCAGGGACTGGTAGACTAGTTAGGATCGAGGCAAAGATGAACTGAGCATAGTACAGAGAGAGATCCTTGATGAAAACCTGCTCCCGAGCACTCAGGACCTCAGACTGGGGCAAAGGTTCACCTTCCAACAGGACAACGACCCTAAGCACACAGCCAAGACAAAGCAGGAGTGTCTTCGGTACAAGTCTCTGAATGTCCTTGAGTGGTCCAGCCAGAGCCCGGACTTGAACCCAATCGAACATCTCTGGAGAAACCTGAAAATAGCTGTGCAGCAGCACTCCCCATCCAACCTGACAGAGCTTGAGAGGATCTGCAGAGAAGAATGGGAGAAACTCTCAAAATACAGATGTGCCAAGGTTGTAGCATCATACCCAAGAAGATTCAATGATGTAATCGCTGTCAAAGGTCTGAATACTTATGTAAATGTGATATTTCCATTTTTTATTATTTAGCTAAAATGTCTAAAAACCTGTTTTTGCTGTCATCATGGGGTATTGTGTGTAGATTGATGAGGGGAAAAAAACAATTTAATCAATTTTAGAATAAGGCTGTAACACAACAAAATATGGAAAAAGTCAAGGGGTCTGAATACTTTCTGAAGGCACTGTATGTGTTGGGGTCAATGAAGGGTGGATAGGAACTTGGTGTATGTAAAAATACTGAGTGAGACAAGGGGAAGTGCAGAAATATTCTGTTCTTATGGAGGGAGGCAAAGGGCAACAGTCTAGTTTCAGTTCCTGATAAGGCAGGCCAGTTGCGGAACTAGGGAGGAGCAAGGAATCCGGCTCGAGGTCATGTCAACAGATGAAGTGAGTAGAAACCTCTGGGAGGGGGGCCAGAGGGGCCCACCACAACGACCCTCCTACTACAGTCCTATCTCACACGCATACACTTTCACACCCACGAAGGTTCTAGCATCAGGCAGGGCCATGACTACACCAGTGTGAGGAACCTGACTAGCAACAGAGATGTATTGGCTGTCTAGATGTGTAAGGAGTTGACTCCGCCTAGTAGGAGGTTATAAACATATGTGCTTGTGTAATCATGCTTTGTCTTTGCAGCTGTTTGACCCTGTGGGTGAATAAACTTAGTTTGAGCTTTTCCTAGATGTCGTTTGAGTTTTTACTCTGTTTGTTCAGAACCTAACTGAAAGCTTCATAATGAAAAATTATCTAACAGGCGAAATTATGATCGCGATGTGCTTTATCTATTACCTAGCGAACAACTTGACTACAGGTATTTATTTTAAAAGTACTAATATTCAAAGGCCAAAAAACGTTGTGAGCAGAATGCTAACAAAATGCTAACTAGTACTAAGGAATCATCATAGAGAACGCTAACTAAATGCTAACGAGTGCATTGCAAACATTTTGTACAGTTTCTGACCTCAACAATACAAGTAACTCAAACACTTCTCACAGTTTGCTGCCCACACAAAACTAATATTAGCCAGCAAGGGTCTTGATCCAGGAGGGGATTCTCTGCTGTTAGCAAGGGGATGCTTGATTTTGGAAAGAAGCTAACCACTTAGCTAGACAGCTAACTAACTACTAAATTAGCAAACCAAATGGACAACTGCAGAGCATTTAGCACATTGTAGACTATTAACTTAATATTTATTAGATATCTAGCTGGCAAATATTTAGTTGTGAATTCCATACTGTAATTAGATCACCTGGCGCATGCTGCACGACAGAGAGTGACTCACAAGGCTCCGGTCTCTTAATAATATGCCATTCTCGTTGACTGGGGACTACGGTAAGCTACATAATAATGTGACGTAATGTTCTTTATCTCGTAACGTATTGCACAAGTTGACTGCAGGTATTTACTCAAAAAGTAGCTACAAATATTCAAATTAATCAAGAAAACCTTCAAGAAAACAGTTTCAGCTGTATTGAAACCCCATCCAGTGGCTTTTTCCAAATATCCTGGTATCCAGTATACCACCCAAGCCTAGTAACTACACAGACTCATTTCATAGAAGTTCTAATTACTGGCAGTTTGTCTACTTCACTTCTTTAGTCTACTCTCTGAGCACTCCAGATAGCCCAGTTAATAAAACACATGCTGGCAATACTGGTATTTGGGTAATTTGGTATTGTATTAGGATCCCCATAAGCTGTCGCAAAAGCAGCAGCTACTCTTCCTGGGGTCCACACAAAACATGAAACATTACATAAAAACATTTTAAAAGGCAACGTAGCCTACGTTTTTTTACTCCCCAACCTCTTCGATCATTTTCATGATGTCCATCCGGTTTGCTTCTGTATGCCATATCTTTCAAACTGTGTTCTTTCACAAAAGTTCTTAACCTTTAACCTATATACTTATTAACTTAACTAGGTCTTTCCTTACAGCACTCGACCAACACGACTGGACAATAAACAAGATAAGACAAATCTAGAACCTGCAGAACTTGATTTTTGGAGTGTGGTGTCAAAACAGCAGAGCATCTATTACAGACAGACCTCTCCCCATCTTTACAACCATTGAATCTATACGTTTTGACCATGACAGTTTACAATCTAAGGTAATGCCAAGTAATTTAGTCTCCTCAACTTGTTAAACAGCCACACCATTCATTACCAGATTCAGCTGAGGTCTAGAACTTAGGAAATGATTTGTACCAAATACAGGCTCTTAGTTTTAGATGTTCAGGGTCAGTTTATTACTGGCCACCCATTCCAAAACAGACTATACTGGTGTCATCCATGCAAGTCTCAGTAGCATGAAATAACATCTACCTTCTCATTGAAACAGTTCATCATGAAACAGTTCTACTGCAACTGTTCATGTACACTGGGAAGTTGGAATGAACCTGCTCTTACCATGAGAAACAGATTTCCCAATCTTCTCCTCCTCTTCTTCGTCTTTCATGTTGACATTCAGCTCCAGTGTTTGACTGCAGTCTTCCAGCTTCACTGATGCCATCTCTGGTACCTGCGGTGCAAACTGGACTCGACTGTCAATCAGGACCCAGTGACTGTAGGTTTGGACTCAGTGTGGAAGGAGAGAGGCAGGCTGGGTTTGTCCTCACTGTTGATGTTACAGGCCTCAGACTTAATCCTAGTCGGCCTGTAGTAATAAAGAGAAACAGACAACAGTCTTGACATTTCTGGAACTTTCTTTATCCTCAAAAAAGATATTATATTTCTTCTTGTTCAATTACCTAATTTCAACAGATCAGGTAGCCAAACATTGACAACAAAACATTCATTCATATTAGACAAGTGCACACAAATTACACAACGCAAGTACACTTAATCTATAGTAGATTTCCTAAATTCACAGAAATTAATAAATGACTCAAAAACCCTTTAGTACAATGTTTCAGTTTTGTTCTAGGCAGCACTATGAGCTATTTTCCTTAATAACCTTATCTTCACTGTAATTTTTCACTCCAAAAAAAAATATTCACGGACGGCCAGGGCCACACTCCAACACTCAGACATCATTTACAAACGCAGTATTTGTGTTTAGTGAGTCTGCCAGATCAGGGGCAGTAGGGGTGACAATGCGTGATATTGATAGGTGAGTGAATTGGACCATATTGCTGTCCTGCCTCAGCATTCGAAATGTAACGAGTACTTTTGGGTGTCAGGGAAAATGTATGGGAGTAAAAAGTACAACTTTTTTTAGGAATGTAGTGGAGTAAAAACTGTATTTCCTGTTCACACCATTGTAACAATTATAGATAAAGATATAAATAACTGAATGTGTCTGAATATTAGCACACATGTAGAAAACTGATAAACATTACATTCAACTTCAAAACAGTAGAACAACCATGAAATTGTCTCTCTCTCATGCACCTGCACTGCTACCCCATTCATAGATGCTAACTGCTTTAGTGCCTCTTGATGATAGTATCTTCTGACTGGGGGAGTTTTGTTAAGAGCCTCAACATTAACACGCATCGCTTGCAGTACGTTTTTGGAAACATAAGGAATCTTCTCCTTTCCCCCCCTCTGATTATATTTATCTTTCATATCAGCTAAATATAATTTTCAAAAAACAAAAAGGTTAAATTACTACACACCTTTATAGGGTTAGTGTTCCCACATGGTCCTATCTCCATGTTACAGCACTTGTTCACAGGAGACAGATGTAAGCCATAGGCCCTGTGCTAATTAGCTATCTAGCATGCTCCCAACACCTGTGTGTCAGCTAACTGGGGAGGAAGTGTAGTTTTTCAGCTGGAGGCACACACAGTGTATGGATCTGTGTAAAACTGCTACAGTAAGTGTATCTTTATTTGAAAGATTAGTTCTGGCTGACATGAAAGATAAGAGGCATATTAGCATACGTTTGTGAAAGCGATGATTATTGACGTTTCTCAATGTTAAAACAGAGCATCGGAATTGTAGTTTACACAGAGCCAAATGTGGACGAATGTAATGGCTGAAAACCCTACATACGGAGAAGGGATTTTGAGAGCTACTGCACTGAAGTCCGTTAATGGGCATATAGCAGCTATTTCTCAATGCTTGAAACACATATAATAGTAACTTAGAGCACCCCCAGAAAACATTCACAAATTACAAACTCATACATTTTTATAATACTCTAATATTGTTCTAAAAGTTGGGTTTGAGGTTCTCCAAATCAGATACTAAAACATATAGTACAACTTCCTTTCCGGCCGTCTTCGTGGTTATATGAGGGGAGCATAAATTGTACAATTGTAAGCTAATAAATGCTTTTCCAAGTTAGAACTCATGAATATTCATGTTATAAGGCCCGAGGAGGTGTGGTATATGGCCAATATACCACTGCTAAGGGCTTTTAGGCAAGATGCAATGCCTGAGTCGCCTTATTGCTATTATAAAACTGGTTATCAACATATGTAGAACAGTACAAATATTGTTTTTCTCATTCCTGTGGTGTACGTCTGATATACCACGGCTTTCAGTCAATCAGCATTCAGGGCTCGGACAACCCCGACCACCCAATGTATATTTACTACAGTAAAATAATATACTGCACCAACTACATAAATATCTGATAGGGGCATTATCTTCTACGTGGACATTAAACGAACATCAGAATGGACGACGCCATTTTAACAGCTCGTAAGATTATACATTTTTACACAAAACCAATAACATGTAAAACGAACAAAGAAATCTCAAATTGATCCTTTATTAAGTTACATTGACGAAATTATGTACATTCACTCAGACAAATCGCAAATCTCTAGCAATGTGACTTGTAAAATAGTTTTTATCACGTTCTTTCACTCACTCGGTTTGACACAAAAAGAACACATAATAACTTTACCAAATGGGAGAATACCTTGACGTATTTGTTAACTAGCATGTTATGACATGTTCTTTCGATATTAGAAAGTTTAAACGTGCTATTACATACCTGTAGTAATAAATAGAAACGGACACACAGTTGTCGTCTTGACAACACAGGTCTGACGCATTCTTTATTCTGAACAATGGGTCGCGACAACCCGGAACTTCCTGTTCCCCCACTACCACAGTGCAACACCGACATCTATTGGACTGATGGACTAACTACCTCTACTGTTCGGTTAGTAAACTGGATAAAAAATAAATGTCCATTGCGGAAAAGGGGGAAAACCCACATTACACAAAATAAAAATACATAAAAAGTCACAGTCCAATCCAGATCACATCCCTACACAGGCTCAGGGGCCTTGGAGGGCGGAACATCTCCAGTCAGTATTCCCGGCAATCAGTGGAAACTCCTTAGAGGAGGAAGGGGAGGACCATCCCCCTCAGTGAATTTCATAAAATAAAATAAAATAGTGAAACATTTTAAAAGTATGATTTTTGGATAAAACTATATTTATATGAATATGTCACAGAATAATTTACTAAAACACACTGTTTTACATTAAAGGCCATACTACGTTCAAAGGCACTTCAATATTTTCTTGCCCGTTCACCCTCTGAATGGCACACATACACAACCCATGTCTCAATTGTCTCAAGGCTTAAAAATCCTTATTTAAAAATCCTTATTTAACCTGTCTCTTCCCCTTCATCTACACTGATTTAAAGTGGATTTAACAGGTAACATCAATAAGACATCATATCATTCACCTGGTCAGTCTGTCTTGGAAAGAGCAGGTGTTCCTAATGTTTTGTACATTCAGTGTATATTTTAGTTGACGCATGTCATGTCTGATATACATGAATAAAAGTGTTATTCACCCTGGACATGAGACATGATTTCTGAACTTTTGAATTATAAGCTCTAAGTGTTGTCTTGATTGATAAAGTCTGCATGTTGTTTAAGTTACCATGGTAAAAATGTGAAGACCAACATGCTATGAACAAGTTATTTTGCATTTAGTCATCCCCCAAATGTGACCATTGAAAGCCTTGACCGCTGCATCCTTCCTCAGGGAACGGCCTGCTGGCATCAGGGTGGCATGTTTTTTGATATGCTGCTCTGGAGTTCCATGGCCAAGCAGACTCACTTGGGGACAGGGGGAAGAACACATTTTTATTCAAGTCTGAGAGACTTTTAGAGGGAGAGAGCATGAGTTCTGAAGTACAGTAAACCCAACCAGGGACCCTTGATTATCTGCTATATCACACAGACAGCAGTAGTGAAGGCCTTGATTATCTGCTATATCACACAGACAGCAGTAGTGAAGACCTTGATTATCTGCTTTATCACACAGATAGCACTAGTGAAGACCTTGAGCCTACTTCTCTGTGCTCTGGAGAGATGGCAGGTAATTGGTCAGAAGGCTTTGGAGGTCCTTGGAATGTTCTGTCTCTAGCACCTGGAGAGGGATGGATAGAAGTACTGAGTGTGCTTGAAAGAAAGCAAGAGAGTTAACCTGTAATAAGTATTACATTGTTGATTATTGAGGACTATAAGGGGGCCTTTAAATCAGATGCAGCAACTCAATGTGAGGAGTGTTGGGGGAGTTCTATCTTCATGTCTGTAATGTCCCCTCTTACTGGGCCAGTTCATTTTGCATGGCTCAGTGCCCCAGATTGGTGGAGATTTCACATAAGGACCAATGGAATGGTCTAAAATGTGCAAACTCCACCCACCCGGGGCACCGGGCCATGTTAGACATACTAGCCCACTCTCTCTGACCCCCAAGCCCTCACCCGTGACCTCCCATTGGCCCAGGGCCTCCTGTCTAACCCTCTAATCACAGTTTCTCTGACAGGAAGTTACTCCAGTATTAAGGTTTATGGTGCATAGGGCTTCTCCACTCCTTATGAGATGACAAACCTGCATGGATTAGCAAAAGAAAACATGGCACCTGTATTTAGACAATTGTAGTCAAGACAGCCACAGTTTACACAGGAGTGTCCAGGTTCCAGCACTCTACTAACACTTCACTCAACTAATTGTGGTCTAAATGGAAGACCATGATTAGTTGAATGAGATGTTTGTGCTAGGCAGGAATAAAAAAACGTGCCCACAGTTCAGTCTCCTGGGACTAGAGTTGCAAAAATCCACCAACTTTCCCATAATCCCCAGGTTTTCCAGAAATCCTGTTTGAAGATTCCAGATTTACTGTTTATTCCCTCCTGATTCAGGAAACCTTCCAACCGGGTTTTCTGGAAAACAAGGGAATTTGGGGAAAGTTACCAGATTTTTGCAACTACCTGGGACAGAAATCACCAACGTCTGTATTATAGAACGAGCTTCCCAAGGAACAATGAGATGACAATTCTGCATGATATAGACAATAACATGTGTGGATCTACATGTAATTGCCAAAATAAAGGAAACACCAACATAGTGTCTTTAATAGGGCGTTGAGCCACCATGAGGCAGAATAGTTTCAATGAACCTTGGCATAGATTCTACAAGTGTCTGAACTCTATTGGAGGGAAGCGACACCAGTCTTCCTCAAGAAATTCCATCCTTTGGTGTTTTGTTGATGGTGGTGGAAAATGCTGTCTCAGGAGCCGCTCCAGAATCTCCCATAAGTGTTCAATTTGGTTGAGATCTGGTGACTGTGACGGCCATGGCATATGGCTTGTATAGTTTTCATCAAACGATTCAGGCACTCATGCCCTGTGGATGGGGGCATTGTCATCAAATGGGGGCCAAAAAAATTGCCTGCCCAGCATTTTGTATGCATGACGCGATGTTAATTGCTTAACTCAGGAACCACACCTGTGTAGAAGCACCTGCTTTCAATATACTTTGTATCCCTCATTTACTCAAGTGTTTGAATTGTTTTGCCCCTTTTTCTCCCCAATTTATTGATGTCCAATTGCAATCCAATGATGATCTTTTCTCATCGCTGCACCTCCCTAATGGGCTCGGGAGAGGCGAAGGCCGAGTAATTTGTCCTCCGAAACATGACCTGCCAAACAGCGCTTCATAACGCCCATAACCCGGAAGCCAGCCATACCAATGTGTCGGAGGAAACACTGTTCAACTGACGACTGAAGTCAGCCTGCAGGCGCCCAGCCTGCCACAAGAGCGTGATGAGCCAAGTAAAGCTCCCCTGGGACAAACCCTACCCTAACCCGGATGTCGCTGGGCCAATTGTGCGCCGCCCTATGGGACTCCTGGTCACGGCTGGTTGTGACACAGCCTGGGATCGAACCCGCGTCTCTAGTTACGCCTCAAGCACTGCGATGCAGTGCCTTAGACCGCTGCGCCACTCAGGAGACCCTAGTTACCTGTATTTTTATCTAACATGTGTGCCTTCCTGAATAAACTCCAGAATAAACCTGAAGAACAGGGAGATTTTCCTGATGCTCGGGTCACTGAAGTTCTACATCTGTCTGGGTGTTATGTGCTTACGTGTTGAAAATATGACTAGAACATATATTGTTAATTTCTAGAAATATATCCTTAGATACATTGATGAACTCAGTTGATAGTGGGAGTTAGCTATCTAGATAGCTATTCCCCAGCAGTTTCAACCTAGCAAGCTACCTAATGGCCTTGTTATAATCTTTATAGATAATACCTATATATGAAGTTTTCCCTCGCATCTAGAGCTACCTAATATAGCAAGCCAGTTGATAGTACAGTAGCTAGGATGAATGCAATGTGTGACATTAGTAGCTATATGGGTGACATTAGCTAACCTTAGATAATTGAGTGATGAAATCCAAAGAATGACATCACATCAGAAAAAGGTTTATAGCTAAACAGGAATTAATGAGTCTACCAATACAGATATCCACTGGCAAATCTTTACATAAATGATATCATCAAAAACATGTTGAAATAGCATTAGGCTGAATTATCTAGCTAGCTAGCTAGTCGCTTGCTGGGAGTCCACCATGTTGCAATGTGGCTACTGGCTAGGTACCTAACTGGTGATGTAATCATCATGTTGTATGGGTACTGCCTTCCATTTAGCCAATCAATGACATTATAAGAAAAAATACAGTAGTTGCATGATAAGAAATGGACGAGAAAAAACACAGCTCAATCAAAACCATCTAACCTATAGCGCTTTAGACACACCCACTCCTTTCCACACGCCCACTACTTTCCTTTAGACACACCCACTCCTTTCCACACGCCCACTACTTTCCTTTAGACACACCCACTCCTTTCCACACGCCCACTACATTCCTTTAGACACACCCACTCCTTTCCAGACACCTACTACTTTCCTTTAGACACACCCACTCCTTTCCACACGCCCACTACTTTCCTTTAGACACACCCACTCCTTTCCACACGCCCACTACTTTCCTTTAGACACACCCACTCCTTTCCAGATGCCCACTACTTTCCTTTAGACACACCCACTCCTTTCCAGACACCCACTACTTTCCTTTAGACACACCCACTCCTTTCCAGACACCCACTACTTTCCTTTAGACACACCCACTCCTTTCCACACGCCCACTACTTTCCTTTAGACACACCCACTCCTTTCCAGACACCCACTACTTTCCTTTAGACACACCCACTCATTTCCAGACGCCCACTACTTTCCTTTAGACACACCCACTCCTTTCCACACGCCCACTACTTTCCTTTAGACACACCCACTCCTTTCCACACGCCCACTACTTTCCTTTAGACACACCCACTCCTTTCCACACGCCCCACTACTTTCCTTTAGACACACCCACTCCTTTCCAGACGCCCACTACTTTCCTTTAGACACACCCACTCCTTTCCAGACGCCCACTACTTTCCTTTAGACACACCCACTCCTTTCCAGATGCCCACTACTTTCCTTTAGACACACCCACTCCTTTCCAGACACCCACTACTTTCCTTTAGACACACCCACTCCTTTCCAGACACCCACTACTTTCCTTTAGACACACCCACTCCTTTCCACACGCCCACTACTTTCCTTTAGACACACCCACTCCTTTCCAGACACCCACTACTTTCCTTTAGACACACCCACTCATTTCCAGACGCCCACTACTTTCCTTTAGACACACCCACTCCTTTCCACACGCCCACTACTTTCCTTTAGACACACCCACTCCTTTACACACGCCCACTACTTTCCTTTAGACACACCCACTCATTTCCAGACGCCCACTACTTTCCTTTAGACACACCCACTCCTTTCCACACGCCCACTACTTTCCTTTAGACACACCCACTCCTTTCCAGACGCCCACTACTTTCCTTTAGACACACCCACTCCTTTCCAGACGCCCACTACTTTCCTTTAGACACACCCACTCCTTTCCAGATGCCCACTACTTTCCTTTAGACACACCCACTCCTTTCCAGACACCCACTACTTTCCTTTAGACACACCCACTCCTTTCCAGACGCCCACTACTTTCCTTTAGACACACCCACTCCTTTCCAGATGCCCACTACTTTCCTTTAGACACACCCACTCCTTTCCAGACACCCACTACTTTCCTTTAGACACACCCACTCCTTTCTAGACGCCCACTACTTTCCTTTAGACACACCCACTCCTTTCCACACGCCCACTACTTTCCTTTAGACACACCCACTCCTTTCCACACGCCCACTACTTTCCTTTAGACACACCCACTCCTTTCCAGACACCCACTACTTTCCTTTAGACACACCCACTCCTTTCCAGACGCCCACTACTTTCCTTTAGACACACCCACTCCTTTCCACACGCCCACTACTTTCCTTTAGACACACCCACTCCTTTCCACACGCCCACTACTTTCCTTTAGACACACCCACTCCTTTCCAGATGCCCACTACTTTCCTTTAGACACACCCACTCCTTTCCAGACGCCCACTACTTTCCTTTAGACACACCCACTCCTTTCCACACGCCCACTACTTTCCTTTAGACACACCCACTCCTTTCCACACGCCCACTACTTTCCTTTAGACACACCCACTCCTTTCCACACGCCCACTACTTTCCTTTAGACACACACATTTAGTTTGTAAATGATGTCTGAGTGTTGGAGTGTGCCCCTGGCTATCCATAAATACAATTTAAAAAACAAAATGGTGTCATCTGGTTTACATAATATAAGGAATTTGAAACGATTTCTGCATTTACTTTTACTTTTGATAGTGAAGTATATTTTAGCAATTACATTTACTTTTGATACTTAAGTATATTTAAAACCAAATACTTTTAGACTTTTACTCAAGTAGTATTTTACTGGGTGACTTTCACTTTTACTTGAGTCATTTTCTATTAAGGTATCTATACTTTTCTCAAGTATGACAATTGGGTGCTTTTTCTACCACTGACAATGCCACAGATGTCTCAAGTTTTGAGGGTGCATGCAACTGTTATGATGACTGCAGGAATGTCCACCAGAGCTGTTGCCAGATAATTTAATGGTAATTTCTCTACCTTAAGCCGCCTCCAACTTTGTTTTAGAGAATTTGGCAGTATGCCCAACCACCCTCACAACTGCAGACCAAGTGTATGGTGGTGTGTGGGTGAGCGGTTTGCTGATGTCAATGTCAGTACCCCGTGTTCATGTCAGGGTTATGGTATGGGCAGGCATAAGCTACAGAGAAGGAACAAAATTGCATTTTCTTAATGGCAAATTTAATGCAGAGAGTTTGGGAGGGCTGGATCGACGTGTACCACAGCTTGTTCCAGTTCCCACCAATATACAGCAACTTCGCACAACTACTGAAGAGGAATGGGACAACATTCCACAGGCCACAATCAACAGATTGATCAACTCTATGCAAAGTAGAAGTGTCCTGGAGGAGGAGGAGGCAGTGGCAGATACCCCGTTCTCATGTAATGGGGTAGGGCCCAGTGATGCCAACTTAGCAATTTTGTTGCCAGATTTAGCAACTTTTCAGACTACCCTGGCAACTTTTTTTTCAAACAGCACCTAGCAACAAATGTAGCTACTTTAAAAAACTTATTTGGAACTTTTAGCAACTTTTGAAAGTGACTCAAACACTAAAATGCACACGTTTTCCCTCTAAATGACACTAAAACGATTTTCTCTGTCACACACTAAGTCACAACACACGTGCCTGGTTGCAAAAGTGCATTGTGAGCGACGTCAGCAGCAGGCACTCAGCTCGTGCACAGGCAGCATCAGGTCAGCCAAGCAGCACAACAACCTGGAGAGAGCTGGAGAGAGATGCCTAGCGCACACATCATTATTTGAGTTAAGTTGCTTGTTCAATAAGATAGCATATATACCTTGTTATTAGCTTGTACCTATAATTGTTGATCAGTTAGGTAGCATGTTAACTAACTACCAGTACACTACTAGTTAATAAGAAAATAAATCTAATGTAATTGTTCAATAATGTGTAATGTGTAATTGTTCAATAATTCAATGTGTTGTGTTTATAAATAAAAATATATTATCATATAAAATGTTATGTGTTTATATTACTTTTACAAATAGAAATATGTGATAATAAACAAACAAATCTAAACGAACAAATGTCAAATCGTATTTGTCGCCGAGATGGCCAGTCAATTTGATTAACATTATTGTGTATTCTACGTAATTATGCAGTTTTACGTTATTACGTAATGACTTCATCACGCAATGACATCACAAAGTTATATAGCAACTTTTAGCAACAAATCGACCCCTCTAGCAACTTCCACTGAAAATGAGTTGGCAACACTGGTAGGGCCGTCCCAAGGATCCCGAAATGCACGGGCCGTTGCACAGTAGTAGTGGGGAAACAGGAAGTTCCGGCAGGCGCGCCCATCCCACGTTCTTCACAATAAAGAAAGCGCCAGAACTGTGCAGTCAAGAAGATAACCTTTGTGTCCGTTTCTATTTATTACTACAGGTATGTAATAGCACGTTTAAACTTTCTAATGTCGAAAGAACATGTCATAACATGCTAGTTAACACATCCGTTAAGGTATTATCACGTTTGGTAAACGTTTGATGTGTTATTTTTGTGTCAAACCGAGTGAGTGAAAGAACGTGATAAAAACTATTTTACAAGTCACATAGCTAGAGATTTTGGGTTTGTCTGAGTGGATGTACATAATTTTCTCATTTTAGTTTATAAATAATCAGTTTATTTGAGATTTCTGAGTTCGTTTAGCATGTTATTGGTTTTGTGTAAAATTCCCAAGCTGGTAAAATGGCGGCTACTCTCGGTCAGCGTCAAAAGACTTCAATGAGGACAGTGCGGGTGCATCAGATAGAGACAATTTCACGGTCGCACTACTGTTTTGAAGCTGAATGTAATGATTATCAGTTTTCTACATGTGTACTAATATTCAGACACATTCAGTAGTTTCTGTTTTTATCAATAAATGTAACTATGGTGTGAACAGGAAATACAATTGTTTTTTGATTGAAGTAATACAGTGAAGACAAGGTTATTCAGGAAATTAGCACACAGTGCTGTCTAAAACAAACTGTAACCTTGTACTAAATGGATTTTGTGTCATTTATGCATTTATCTACTATAGGTTAGGTATTAGCTCAAAATTATTGTGGAGCTCCTGCACCTTAATATGAACAGTACCGACTATTTCAGTCCAAGTCAAGCACTGAATTAGATGATTTAACAAGAAAAAAAATATTTTTAGAGAATAAAGTGCCAGAACTGTCAACACTAACTATTGTGTCTGTGCTCTCTATATTACTACTGGTCGATTCAGATAAGTCTGAGGCCGGTAACATCAACAGTGAGGACAAACCCAGCCTGCCTCTCTCCTTCCACACTGAGTCCAAACCTACAGTCACTCGGTCCTGATTGTGACAGTGGAGCCCAGTTTGCATCACAATATCCAGAGATGGCATCAGTGAAGCTGGAAGACTGCATTCAAACACTGGAGCTGAATGTCATCATTAAAGATGAAGAAGAGGAGGAGAAGATTGGGAAATCTGTTTCTCAGGGTAAGAGCAGCTTCTATCTAATTAAGTTTGTTGGACATGATTTGGAAAGGCACACACCTGTCTATATACAGTGTATTCGGAAAGTATTCAGACCTCTGGACTTTTTTGATATTTTGTTACGTTACAGCCTTATTGTAAAATAGATTAAATAGTTTTTTTCCCTCATCAATCTACTCACAATACCCCATAATGATGAAGCCAAAACTGTTTTTTGTTCAATTGTTGCAAAAACAACATCTGAACGGTCACATTTCCAAAATGTCTTTCTACTCTGCGAGTGTCTAAACCATGATCATCATGGTTATCATCATTAGGACCATAAACATTAACCAGATTAATATGCTCATTCAAAATAGTTTCCTGTATCAAAATGTATCTACCAGCTGTATCAGTTATAATAGTATCCACTTGAAACAGAACAGATTAGTGAATTAAAACCATAACACCATGAGAATGAGGAGAAACAGGATGCTACTACTTGCCCTTGTCATCTCCTGCATACTTTAAGTAGCTCATCCTTCAACAAGTGAGTTTCTTGTAGGAACACAATAGATGAAGTTGTTTAAGCCTAGTAATAACCTGTTTTAAGCTTGGATAGTTTACAAACTCCATGGACATTCCACAAAGTAAATTTAAGTTTAGCATTTGAAGTAATTTAACCAAAGATGTAAACACGGAATAAGCTATAGCATAAAGGCATATCTAAAATCTGTTTAGTAACCACAAGGACCGCAGGAATATTTTGTAGTGAGGAAAATATGTAAAGATCTGTTGAAACAAACATAAATATTTCCTAACAGTAAAACACTGAACCCCATTCCACTGTCTCCCTAACTGAGACAACCAACGCTTCCTCTCCCACCTCCCCCTGATCGTAGAGTGTAGCCTGGTGGGCGACTGATCCATTAAAGGGAGCAGTCTAACCTAAGCGACGCTAAACAAAACAAAGTATCTCCTGCCTTCTCTCGGCCATTACTTCTCACAATCAAAACAAAAGGCATATCTAGCAAGATGATATGTGAAATATCACGTAGTATTTGTTTGAAAAGTAGCAAAGAATAGCTCCACCTAAAACAGTAACGCTAGTTAGTGAAGCCTGAGACTAACGTTAACGTTACAGTATGGACCGTCCAAAATAGTGGTAGATGATCCACAACACAGGGTCTGTTGCTAGTAGCTACCAAGTAACAATATGGCCCATACGTATAGCGTTAATGTAGTACACCATGATACGTTTATAAACCAGAAAAAGTATCAAAGATCAGAAATGAACAGCCTACGTGAGAAAGAGATATCATTGAATATGTGCTACGTTAACCAAAGGCCCTTTGCACATGATGTTAGGCTTGCACCTGAGTGTCAATCATTTTAGTACAAGGATATGATCGAAAGGCCTCCATAATTCTTAAATGGAAGAAGTTTGGAACCACCAATACGTTTTCTATACCTCACAAATGACAGGCTACTTTGACACTGAGAATCTGAGATCAATAAAAACGACCTTGTCTTGAATCCATCAATAGCCGAGGCCCCTAAGTGTGCAGAGAAACACATTGTATAATATGAGGAGGAAGATACAGTTTCACTGACTCACCCAATGATGAGCAGCTCGGACAAACTAAGCAATAGCGGCAGAAGGGCCTTGGTCAGGGAGGTAACCAAGAAGCCGGTGGTCACTGAGTTCCTCTGGTGATGGGAGAAACTTCCAGAAGGACAACCATCTCTGCAGCACTCCACCAATCAGGCCTTTAGGGTAGAGTGTCTCAACGGAAGCCACTCCTCATGAAAAGGCACATGACTGCCCACTGGAAGTTTGCCAAAAGACACCTTAAGGACTCTCAGACCATGAGAAACAAGATTCTCTGGTTTGATGACACCAAGATTGAACTCTTTGGCCTGAATGCCAAGCGTCACGTCTGGAGGAATCCTGGCACCATCCCAACGGTGAAGCATGGTGGGGGCAGCATCAGTGTTTTTCAGTGGCAGGGACTGGGAGACTAGTCAGGATCGAGGGAAAGATGAACGGAGCAAAGTACAGAGAGACCTGAAAATAGCTGTGTGGCGACACTCCGCATCTAACCTGACAAGCTTCAGAGGATCTGCAGAGACACTCCTCAAATACAGGTATGCCATGCATGTAGCGTCATCCCCAAGAAGACTTGAGGCTGTAATCACTGCCAAAGGTGCTTCAACAAAGTACTGAGTAAAGTCTGAATACAGTTTTTTTTATTATTGTTATTTTTGCAAAAATTGTGTCATTAAACCTAGCGGTCAAACAGGGAAATGGTTCCAATCATTTTCCCTTTTTATTCATTTTAGAAACACTTAAAATAAGGGCTGTTTTGTGTAGGCTTACCCTGGCGTGACTTTTAGCAATATATTTGGCTCTATTTCCTCTCAGATTATAAAACTCTAATTATCATCAAAGTAGACATCATGCAAAACAACAAATCACTGCAAGCTCCTGCACGTCATCTCTAGCTGACACCTTTGCTAACAGGTATTGTGTCAATTTAAAACTTGCACAAGACAGTTCACAGAATTGACCATTTAAATAAATGTAGCCTATTTATTCATTACTAAATTTAGCTAACATTAGATAGTTAACCCAGAGATCCTTACCTTTGACTCGATTCGGCAATTTTGTCCAGATCATCATGGCAATTGTAGTTCTTTATGATAGCCACATTAGCAGCTAATTAAATGTCATTTTTGTAGGGGTAAATACAGGTGAAAATATTGATAGAGAGATTGACATGGTTATCAAAACGCCACGCCAGGGTAAGCCTACACGAAACACAGCCCTTATTTTAAGTGTTTCTAAAATCCCCTATGGGAAAAATGAATGGTGGAAAAATGATTGGAACCATTTCCCTGTTATGACTGCTAGGTTTTATGGTTATTATCATTTATACTGTGGTACTCCATTGGTGTGCAGCTACATGAAGCTAGTGGGGTGTGGATGAGCTGAGAAACGTGGTAAGATGGCAGACAAGAAAAAAAAAGTGGAGTGGGGGATCGCAGTGGGGGATGCACAAATCTTCTGGAAGATCTGATGAAGGAGAAGATGGATGGATGAATTACCTGCGGTGAGGAACTTCGAGTTCGGGCCTCGTTCCGAGGATGATAAGGATGATTCTGGCCCAATGGGAGTGAGATTTGTAGAGAGAATGGATCCATATGTGGTGTCAGGTTAGGTGGAGAAGAGGTTGGGGACTGTTGAGTTGGTGAAAGTAACTCGGAGTGGATTCGTGATGATTTATTGTTTCTCCTCTGTCCAGAGGGAGCGGGTGCTGCGGATTACGTGATTAGAGACAGGAATTGTGACTTTAATTACTCTCCGGAACAGGGTGGCATTGAAAGGAGTGATAACAGGGTTAGGTTTAAGTGTTGAGGATGAGCAGTTGAAATGGAAGATTCCAGGTGTCTGTGACACCCTCCGTTTGGTGAGACGTAGATCCGGTGTAGAGCGTGGGGAAACAGAGAATACATTCTGTCATGCTGGATTTTGATACATAGTCTCTGCCAGATAAGGTCAAGGTAGGAAGTGTCAGTTATCCCGTGCGCGATTTTGTTCCGTAAATACTACAGTGTTTTAGGGGTGAAGTTTATGGGCCTGTTGCAGCAGTGTGTAGGCGTGAGATGCCTAGATGTGACAAGTCTGCAGGAGGACATGAGATGAAGAAATGTGTGGTATCGTTGGAGAAAGTTCTGTGTGTTAGTTGTGGGTGTGCTAACGGGCTGGAGATCTGAGGTGTCAGGTGAGAGAAAGGCAGATTGAGGTTGCCAGGGTTACAGTAATACAGAAAGTGTTGTATGCCAAAGCAGTGAAGAGAGTGGTAGAGGAAGATGGGTACAGGGTGAGGGATCTTGAGAGGATTCCTGTGAGTAGGCAGAGACCAAGAGAGAGTGATGGGAGGAATGTGTGCTTCAGTAAGGTGGGCTTTTTAGCATTTATAGCATTGGTTGTCAATTGTACTGCAGAAATGGATCAAAAGTCCCAGAAAATAGAGGCTGTGGTGGCAGCGGCAGAGAAGTACTTGGGATTGCGAGGATTTACTGCAGAACAGCTGCAGGGGGTGTTGAGTGGTAGTGGTCTGGTGTAGGACTAGATGGTGTTAAATAGTGGAAATGGTTTTTGTCGTGGAAAATTGCCACGAAGGGACTCAAAGTCAAACTTAAATTAATAATTATTTTTTATCAGCAAGCTGGAGAGGTTCCAACAAACTTAAAAGCACCATAGTACACGTCGGTCGGGAGCTCTGCCGGGGAAGTCCCGTTAGTTGTCCTATATACTGCTTACAGAGACAAGTTATATTTGCATGATTTAGCTTATTAATAATTAATTCATCATTAACATTTGGTTCCTGCATGTGACCGACCAATACCTCACAAGGCTTCTTCTCTCCAAGCTGAGACCTTGAAACTGAGATATCCCTTTTGGTTCCCAGAACAATGTTCTGGGCGTACTGCCAATGGGTCTGAGGAGGTCAGTCACCTGCACGAACCAAGAACATTTTCCCTCACATTTTTTAGAGTGGGCTAATACTTGGCAGGGCAATTTTGTATTAATTACAGTATCAATGAATGTAATGGTATGTAGGCTGTGAATGGCCTCACACACCAGTACAGTAGGTGGCGGTGTATGCACCTAAAAGTTGGATGCACTCTGCCAACCAAATCCCAAAGAAGAAGGATGATGCAAATGCACGTCGCTTGACCCGTATGGAGAATGTGAAAAAGGAGCAAAGTTCATCTTTATTATTTATGTTTGATGAAGAGTATCTACCACCCTATGTAAAGCTGGGATATATAATATACCCAATAAGAGAGTTTGTGTAAAACCTGATGCAATGCAAGAAATGTAAAAAGTTTGGCCACATGTCAAGTGTTTGCAGACGGAAGGAATATGTTATTGAAGAGCATGTGAATGTAAAATGTAACTGTGGTGGGGGTCATATTCCTGAATTCCCAGAGTGCCCTGTTAGGGTGAAAGAGGTTGAGGTGTCAAGGATCAGGGCTGTACAGCAAATGTCCTATGTGGAGGCGGTGAAGAGAGTTATAGTAGCAAGAGGCCACAGTTCTGAAGAAGATATGGCGGTGGATGCACTGCAACCAGTTGCAAATGTTGTATGTCAATCAAGTGTTCTTGATACTCTTATTTTGAAGGTGGATTTTTTTGTATTTATAGCCAGTCTTATTAATTGTACTGCACAAGAAGTCCAAGAAGCTGGACATCATCATATCTGCAGCTGAGAAGTTTTTGGGCCTCCAAGACTTCATGGCAGAAGCCCTGCAAGGTCTACTGTAGCCAGAAAATGTTCCACCCTCACAGGATCCTTCTGAGCCTGTGAAGGGACCTGATTAGAACAGAAAATATGATTTTAGTTCAATTAAAATTTCGTTATTGATAGTTTGTATGATTATTTTTTTGAAATACTGTATACACTGAACAACCATATAAACGCAACATGTCAAGTGTTGGTCCCATGTTTCATGAGGTGAAATAAAAGATCCCAGAAATGTTCCAGACACAAACTTATTTCTAAAATGTAGTGCACAAATGTGTTTACATCCCTGTTAGTGAGCATTTCTCCTTTGCCAAGAAAATCCATCTACTTGACAGGTGTGGCATATCAAGAAGCTGATTAAATAGCATGATCATCATTACACAGGTGCACCTTGTGCTGGGGACAAGAGTAGCTGAGGAGGTGCTTGGCAGCATCTAATGGGGATCCCTAACAAATACAAAAATACCACTCTAAAATGTGCAGGTTTTTCACACAACACAATGCCACAGATGTCTCAAGTTTTGAGGGAGCATGCAATTGGCATGCTGACTGCAGGAATGTCCACCAGAGCTGTTGCCAGAGAATGTTAGGTTAATTTCTCTACCATTAGCTGCATCCAATGTTGTTTTAGAGAATCTTGCAGTATGCCCAACCAGCCTCACAACTGCTGACCACCGTGTATGGCGTTGTGTGGGCGTGCGGTTTGCTGATGTCAATGTTGTGGACAGAGTGCCCCATGGTGGTATCGGGGTTATGGTATGGGATGCCATAAGCTACAGACAACTAACACAATTGCATTTTATCGATGGCAGTTTGAATGCACAGAGATGCCATGACAAGATCCTGAGGCCCATTGTCCTGCCATTCACCCACCTCCATCACCTCGTATTTCAGCATGATAATGCACGGCCCCATGTCGCAAGGATCTGTACACAATTGAACATGCTGAAAATGTTCAAATTCTTCCATGGCCTGCATACTCACCAGAAATGTCACCCTTAGAACATGTTTGGGATGGTCTGGATCGACGTGTACCACAGCTTGTTCCAGTTCCCCCCAATATCCAGGAATTTCACACAGCCATTGAAGAGGAGTGGGACAACATTCCACAGGCCACAATCAACAGCCTGATTAACTTTATGCAAAGGAGAAGTGTCCCGGAGGAGGCAGCGGCAGCTACCCAGTTCTCCAGTGCTTCATTTGTAAATTGGGCGGCGCCGGAACCAAAAGTGAGTCCGAGAGGGGGGTGACCTGGGGGGCTCTGAGGTACCAGAACGGATAAAAACAAACAACCTTTATAACAAAGCATTGCATGCATTATCATGGCTTTCGCGTACGGGCATAGAGCAGTGGTGTGGAGCCGCTTGCAGAAGTTACACACATGGAGCACATTTTTTGTAGCCTAGAGTCCGGGAAAAATGTGTTCTTTTTATAAATGGATTTCATGATGTTCTACATAATTTTAGATGACTGGAGACTTTCGCTGAATCTTTTTTAATACCTCACAAATGACCAAAATGACAGGCTACTTTGACACTGAGAATCTGAGATCAATAAAAACGACCTTGTCTTGAATCCATCAATAGCCGAGGCCCCTAAGTGTGCAGAGAAACACAATATGAGGAGGAAGATATAGTCCTAAAAAAGCTTTCCAGTTTCACTGACTCACCCAATGATGTGCAGCTCACTCACCGGCCAAAAGCTTATCTCTCTCTTGCTTTACTTTTTTAAACAATGCTGTTCACTCAATAGGCCTATTTGGAAGTTGTTAACTTGGTAACATACAGACATTAGTATTTTATTTTCAGCAGGATCCATTTGCTTTACAACCTGTGTTTTCCAGCGATTGTATTAGAAATATTTGCGAAAGGCCTATTTTGGCTGCATGCTGTTAACTGACAGATTTGCCACACGTTAGGCATGCCTTGTGATTTGGCTACACACAATCCACAGCTAGACTATTTTTAAAAATTAGCTATGGATCCTCTGTGGCGAAATTCTAGTCTTACTCCTGGTGTAGTATTGGGAATTATTTAATTTCTTTCTGAACAGACTGCAGAGTGCTGCAGCACCTCCAGCACACTTCCCACAGCTATTATTCTATTAGGAGATAAATGATGAAGTGCAATGCTGGAGAGAAGAGAGTTGCCGGCTTATGTCTATAACAGCACAGAGAGGGAGAGAGATCATAGAAAGTGAATGTAATTGTATTTCTGTGAGAGATACAGGCGTGCTTCTCTCTCTCACCACAGCAATGGCCACGCCTTGGTCTAGGCTACAATGTTGTGCAAACCATGAACCCAAGACGGGCCAACATTAACCAATTCTTAGAATATCATGCACGTTTTCACATTACGTTTTTTTAGGGGGCATGACAATTACAGAATAATCTAAATGTAATTACGCTGATTGCTTTTATTAGGATTTTTACATTGCAAACAGTGGAAATGATTATTCTTGCCACGAGGTAGGCTACCTGATTCTGGCAAATGGGTTCCAGAACCATATACTACAAAACTGAGAGGTACTGGAGGATCCAGCTCAAATTAAGCACCGCCCTTCTCATATAATGGGGTAGGGCCATCCCAAGGATCCCTGAACGCACGGACGGTTGCACCAATGATTTCTGATAACTAAACCAAGAGACCACAGCTGGTCGTTTCCAATGGGAACAGATGAGTCATAGTGGGCAGAGCCAAGCACGAGCTAGCGAGATCCTATTGGCGTGTTCTAGTACACATCTGCATATTTTTGTTAGGGAACGCCTCCTCTGTGAAGCGCATGTGTGCAATAACTCAGTTCGCCTTTGCGTTCCTTCAAAATAACGTGATTTTAAGAAACATTTGCAATAGGTAAGTCCACAAGACTTAGTCCACTCTGTGCATAACATATTTTAGTTTTGGGAACAGAACTGTATTAAGATCAGATGTTTCATCGATTAGAACATTTGCAGAATATCGGCCAAAATCCATCTCCTTCCATCTTCTCCCACTGCCGGCCAGTGGGCTTGTAGTGAGTGGAAACGCCAACCGGATGCTTCACAATTATACATCCAGTGAAATATCTGTCTCATTGTTCTATCTGTGGCTGCACTGTGGTAGTGGGGGAACAGGAAGTTCCAGGCAGGCACGCACCATTCCTCAGTATAAAGAAAGCGCCAGGACTGTGATGTCAAGAAGATAACCTTTGTATCCGTTTCTTTTTATTACTGTAGTTATGTGTTATGACGATAAAGCACTTTGTGACAACTTCTGATGTAAAAAGGGCTTCATAAAATACATTTGATTGACATGTATATCACACCAACTGATTGGTTCTTCTGATGTTGTTCACACAGGAGACCATGTTGAGACATTCTCTACATCCAGAGAGCAACAGCAGGAAGATCACAGAGCTAAGAGGTCTCACCACTGCCCACATTGTGAGGAGATTTTCCCAATTCTATCAAAGTTAAAAATACACCTACAAATACACACAGGAGAGAATCTGAATTCCTGTACTGACTTTGAGAAGACTTTCACAACATCAAAGGCTCTGACAGTTCATCAGAGAGTGCACATAGGAGAGAAGCCTTACTCCTGCTCTGACTGTGGGGTAAGTTTCTCTCAACCTGGCAACTTAAAACAACATGAACGTATACACACAGGAGAGAAGCCTTACTCCTGCTCTGACTGTGGGAAGAGTTTCTCTCAACGGGGCCACTTAAAACAACATGAACGTATACATACAGGAGAAAAGCCTTACTCCTGCTCTGGCTGTGGGGCAAGTTTCTCTCAACCTGGCAACTTAAAAGAACATGAACGTATACACACAGGAGAGAAACCTTACTCCTGCTCTGACTGTGTAAAATGCTTCATAACATCAACTGAGCTAAAACGTCATCAGAGAACACACACAGGAGAGAAGCCTTACTCCTGCTCTGACTGTGGGACAAGTTTCTCTCAACTGTCCAACTTAAAAACACATGAACGTATACATACAGGAGAGAAGCCTTATTCCTGCTCAGACTGTGTAAAATGCTTCATAACATCAACTGAGCTAAAACGTCATCAGAGAACACACACAGGAGAGAAGCCTTACTCCTGCTCTGACTGTGGGAAGAGTTTCTTTCGACTGGGCCTCTTTAAAATGCATGAACGTATACATACAGGAGAGAAACCTTACTCCTGCTCTGACTGTGGGAAGAATTTCTCTCGACAGGAAAGCTTAACATTGCACCAAAGGATGCACACAGGAGAGAAGCCTTACTCCTGCTCTGACTGTGGGGCAGGTTTCGCTCAACGGTGCAAATTAAAAATACATGAACGTATACATACAGGAGAGAAGCCTTACTCCTGCTCTGACTGTGTAAAATGCTTCACAACATCAACTGACCTAAAACTTCATCGGAGAACACACACAGGAGAGAAGCCTTACTCCTGCTCTGACTGTGGGGCAAGTTTCTCTAAACTGTGCAACTTAAAAACACATGAACGTATACATACAGGAGAGAAGCCTTATTCCTGCTCAGACTGTGTAAAATGCTTCATAACATCAACTGAGCTAAAACGTCATCAGAGAACACACACAGGAGAGAAGCCTTACTCCTGCTCTGGCTGTGGGAAGAGTTTCTCTCGACCTGGCAAGTTAAAACAACATGAACGTATGCATACAGGAGAGAATTCTTACTCCTGCTCTGACTGTGGAAAAAGTTTCTCTCAAATAGGCCATTTAAAAAGACACCAAGGTAAACATAAAATGAGAGAAGGCTTACCACTGATCTAAAAACAACAACACTGGACCAGCCCTGGATGGCTGAAAGAATAAAGGCTGCCTTCAGGAAAATACAGAATATTGAAAGAAACAATGAGAAACAATGACATGGAGAAAAAACTGAAACACAGTGCAAATGCTTATCAAGGAAGCAGAGACCAGCTACTACAAAATTGAAATCCATGACCTAAAGAAGAAAAACCCTAAGGAATGGTGGGACTTCATTAACAAAGGACTGGGACCAAAGAAAACATCAGGAGGGAGAATACAGGTTGAAGACGACGACATGGCTGATGTTTTGAATGAGTTCTTTGCTGAGGCATGGACAAGCACCACACCTCTTGCCATCTTCCCCCTGCCCATGTCTACAAGGCAGGTTGAGCTGTGCAGCATTGGCCAGTTAAAGCAAGCTCTGACCAGACTCAGCCCACATAAAGCATGTGGGCCTGATGGCATTCCAGCCTGGCTACTAAAAGAGCATGCAGAAGATCTAGCCCCTGTCATCAAACACATTGTTAACACCTCCTGCTGGCAGGGGACAGTTTTATCTGAGTGCACGAGTCAGTATGACTACCTCCTAAGTCCAGCACTACTACCGCCCTTGTGAAAGCCACACACTCCTGGCTGACAGCTACAGACTCCATAAAACCAACAATGGTGAGGGTGTTACTTGCTGATGTGTCCAAAGCCTTTGATCGAGTAGATCAAGCAAAGTTCCTGCAACATCTGTCTGACATTGAACTGTGTCCAAGGTTACTAGCCTGGCTCCACAGCTACACCACCGAAAGAGGGCAGAGGGTGATGGCAACTGGCACATTTAGCCCTTGGTCAGAGGTTACCTCTGGTGTGCCACAAGGTGGCGTGGTTTCACCATATCTGTTTCTCTTTCACATGTCCACCCGAAAAGTTGTCTTCAGTGACACTCTGGACACTGGGTATGCAGACGATGTAGGGCTGTCTCGAGCCATACCATTACCCAGCATCCAAGAGGACACTTCCATGGGCTTGGAGATACAGCAGCTGGAAGAGTGGGCCACATCCAACAACATGGTCCTGAATGGGAAAAAGTCTGTGGAAATTCAGATATGTTTTTATAAAGACCATCCACAACCTGCACCACTAATCCTAGGAGGACAGGAAGTACCAGTGGTAACAACAACCAAGTATCTTGGTTTTCATCTAGACTCTAACCTCAGTGGTGACACGTGGAGCAGTCATCTAGACTCTAACCTCAGTGGTGACACGTGGAGCAGTCAGTGAGAAAGGCCTCAAAACGCCTTTTTTGACATTTCTTGCCAGTAATGTCCTACTGAAGATCTGGTCACAGTCTATACTACACTGGCCAGGCCTTGTCTGGAATACGGTGGAGTGCTGTTAGTTGGAGGGCCTTGAGGATCATCTCCAGAGGTGGAGCAGTCCAACCACAGCTCCCGTCACTGCAGAGCAGGCGAGAACAGGCTGCAGTGCACCTGGTGAAGGACATGCACACTCTTGACCATCCACTGAATGACCTGCTCCCTCCAATAAGAGGTAACTGCACCACCAGGCTCCTGAGAAACAGCCACAAACTGTCCTGTCTAACTGCCCATACAAACCGCCTGCGAAACGCCACTCTACCCACTGCTTTTTTTTAATATTTCAATTTCCATCATGAAAAATGTCCTGTAATGTTTCAAGTGTTCTGTATTCTACTTATGTCACATATTGTGTTATGTATTTAACAGGTAGCCTAGCGGTTTAGAGTGTTGGCAGTAACTGAAAGGACGCTGGTTTGAATCTCGAGCCAACTAGGTCAAAAATCTGTCATTGTGGCCTTGAGCAAGGCAATTAACCCCAATTGGTCCTATAAGTCACTCTGGATAAGAGCATCTGCTAAATTACAAATATGTAATGAAAAATCATGTTTGTACATGAATTTGTGCTGGGCAACCTCTTCTTCTCTTGTGCATAAATATAACTGTGTTTAAAGTGAAATAGTTAGTCTATACAGTGCATTCTGAAAGTATTCAGACCCCTTGACTTTTTCAACAAAAAAATAAATTACAGCCTTATTGTTAAAATGATTTTTTTTTTTTACAAACAACAACAACAACAAAAATCCCTCATCAATCTACACACAATACCCAATAATGACAAAGTGGAAACAGGTTTAGACATTTTTGCAAAACCTTATTTACATTTGTATTCCAGACCCTTTGCTATGAATCTCGAAATTTAGCTCAGGTGCATCCTGTTTCCATTGATATTCCTTGAGATGTTTCTACAACTTGATTGGAGTCCACCTGAGATAAATTCAATTGATTGGACATGGTTTGAAAAGGCACACACCTGTCTATATAACATCCCACAGTTGACATTGTATGTCAGAGCAAAAACCAAGCCATGAGGTTGAAGGAATTGTCCGTAGAGCTCCGAGACAGGATTGTGATGAGGCACAGATCTGGGGAAGGGTACCAAAAAATGTCTGCAGCATTGAAGGTCCCCAAGAACACCGTGGCCTCCTCCATTCTTAAATGGAAGAAGTTTGGAATCACCTAGATTCTTCCTAGAGCTGTCCGCCCGGCCAACTGCGCAATCGGAGGAGAAGGGCCTTGGTCAGGGAGGTAACCAAGAACCCGATGATCACTTTGACAGAGCTCCAGAGTTCAGCCCGCTTGGAGTTTGCCAAGAGGCACCTAAAGGACTCTGACCATGAGAAACAAGATTCTCTGGTCTGTTGTTACCAAGATTGAACTCTTTGGCCTGAATACCAAGCGTCACTTCTGGAGGAAACCTGGCACCATGCCTACGGTGAAGCATGGTCGTGGCACTATCATGCTGTGCGGATGTTTTTTCAGAGGCAGGGACTGGGAGACTAGTCAGGATCGAGGGAATAATGAACGGAGCAAAGTACAGAGAGATCCTTGATGAAAACCTGCTCCAGAGCGCTCAGGACTTCAGACTGGGGCAAAGGTTCACCTGGCCCAGCCAGAGCCCAGACTTGAACCCGATTGAACATCTCCGGAGAGACCAGAAAATAGCTGTGCAGCAATGCTCCCCATCCAACCTGATAGAGTTTGAGAGGATCTGCAGAGAAGAATGAATGAAACTCCCCAAATACAGGTGTGCCAAGCGTGTAGCATCATACCCAAGAAGACTCGATGCTGTAATCGGTGCCAAAGGTGAAAAATGTCTAAAAACCTGTCTTTTGCTTTGACATTATGGGGTATTGTGTGTAGATTCATGAGGGGGAAAAATGATTTAACCAACATTAGAATATGGCTGTAACGTAATAAAATGTGGAAAAAGTCAAGGGGTCTGAATATTGGCACCCCATGTATATAGCCAAGCTACCATTGACTAGGTATTGACACCCCATGTATATAGCCAAGCTACCATTGCTCATCGTGTATTAATTCCTTGTGCTACAATCTTTTTCCTATTATTATAATTGTTGTATTGTGTTCTCCATTGTTGGTCAACATTTCACTGTTAGTCTACACCTGTTGTTTACCAAACATGTGACAAATTGAAATGACTACGTGTTTAGTTAATTGTCTTCTAAAACTATACTGAAAAAATATATAAACTTGACATGTAAAGTGTTGGTCCCATGTTTCATGAGCTGAAATAAAAGATCCCGGATATTTTCCATACGCAGAAAAAGCTTATTTCTCTCAAATTTGGTGCACAAATTTGTTTCCATTTCTGTTAGTGAGCATTTCTCCTTTGCCAAGATAATCCATCCACCTGCGAGTTGTGGCATATCAAGAAGCTGATTAAACAGCATGATCATTACACAGGTGCACCTTGTGCTGGGTACAATAAAAGGCCACTGAAATGTGCAGTTTTGTCACACAACACAATGCCACAGATTTCTACATTTTGAGGGAGTGCGCAATTGGCATGCTGACTGCAGGAATGTTCACAAGAGCTGTTGCCAGAGAATGTAATGTACATTTCTCTACCGAGAATTTGGCAGAACGTCCAACTGGCTTCACAGCCGCAGACCACGTGTCACCGTGCAAGCCCTGGACCTCCACATCTGGCTTCTTCACCTGCAGGATCATCTGAGACCAGCCACCCGGACAGCTGATGAAACTGAGGAGTATTTCTATCTGTAATAAAGCCCTTTTAGTGGGGAAAAATAATTCTTATTGGCTGATGGGTGGGCCCCTGTCATGTGAAATCCATAGATTAGGGCCTAATGAATGTATTCCAATTGTCTGATTTCCTTATATGAACTGTACCCCAGTAAAATTGTTGAATGTTGTGTTAATATTTTTGTTCAGTTCGTTAAAATCTTACAAAACAACTGATGATGATTATGTTTGGAAAACTGCATTGATCTGCCAATGAAAAATAATGTTTGTACATGAATTTGTACTGGTCAACCTCTCCTTCTCTTTTGTATTCAGTTCTTCCATATTAGATCTGACAGTATGAATGGTTCTTATGGTTGTATTCAGTTCTTCCATATTAGATCTGACAGTATGAATGGTTCTTATGGTTGTATTCAGTTCTTCCATATTAGATCTGACAGTATGAATGGTTCTTATGGTTGTATTCAGTTCTTCCATATTAGATCTGACAGTATGAATGGTTCTCATGGTTGTATTCAGTTCTTCCATATTAGATCTGACAGTATGAATGGTTCTCATGGTTGTATTCAGTTCTTCCATATTAGATCTGACAGTATGAATGGTTCTCATGGTTGTATTCAGTTCTTCCATATTAGATCTGACAGTATGAATGGTTCTTATGGTTGTATTCAGTTCTTCCATATTAGATCTGACAGTATGAATGGTTCTTATGGTTGTATTCAGTTCTTCCATATTAGATCTAGTGTATAAACCTCTAGTTAGTTACTTACAAGCCACAACACACATTTAAAGTTGCTGTAGAACTGTTTCATGGGGTGTGAAAATATATGTAATCAAAACTACTGGATATCTTTAGAAGGAAAATTTTTCTACAATTTTCTTACACTGAAAATGTGGGATAGTTTTTGTAGGTCGGCAGGATAAAAACTATATTGAATCCCTATTAAGATTTAAGTTTGCAAAATGTAAAGGGGTGTGTAGACTTTCACTGTGACTGTACCTTGCAAAAGTATTCATCCCACTTGGCGTTTTTCCTATTTTGTTGCATTACAACCTGTAATTTAAATGGATCTTTATTTTGATTTCATGTAATGGACATACACAAAATAGTCCAAATTGGTGAAGTGAATAGTTATGCACGCTCAAGTGCGTTGTTTCACAATAAAAACAATTATGAATCTTCAAAGTGGTAGGCATGTTGTGTAAATGAAATGATACAAACCCCACCCAAAAAATCAATTTTATTTCCAGGTTGTAAGGCAACAAAATAAGAAAAATGCCAAGGGGGGTGAACACTCGCAAGCCACTGTATATGTAGTGGGGGAAAAAAGTATTTAGTCAGCCACTATTTATGTAAGTTCTCCCACTTAAAAAGATGAGAGGCCTGTAATTTTCATCATAGGTACACGTCAACTATGACAGACAAAATGAGGGAAAAAAATCCAGAAAATCACATTGTAGGATTTTTAATGAATTTATTTGCAAATTATGGTGGAAAATAAGTATTTGGTCAATAACAAAAGTTTCTCAATACTTTGTTATATACCCTTTGTTGGCAATGACACAGGTCAAACGTTTTCTGTAAGTCTTCACAAGGTTTTCACACACTGTTGCTGGTATTTTGACCCATTCCTCCATGCAGATCTCCTCTAGAGCAGTGATGTTTTGGGGCTGTCGCTGGGCAACACAGACTTTCAACTCCCTCCAAAGATTTTCTATGGGGTTGAGATCTGGAGACTGGCTAGGCCACTCCAGGACCTTGAAATGCTTCTTACGAAGCCACTCCTTCGTTGCCCGGGCGGTGTGTTTGGGATCATTGTCATGCTGAAAGACCCAGCCACGTTTCATCTTCAATGCCCTTGCTGATGGAAGGAGGTTTTCACTCAAAATCTCACGATACATGGCCCCATTCATTCTTTCCTTTACACGGATCAGTCGTCCTGGTCCCTTTGCAGAAAAACAGCCCCAACGCATGATGTTTCCACCCCCATGCTTCACAGTAGATATGGTGTTCTTTGGATGCAACTCAGCATTCTTTGTCCTCCAAACACGACGAGTTGAGTTTTTACCAAAAAGTTGTATTTTGGTTTCATCTGACCATATGACATTCTCCCAATCCTCTTCTGGATCATCCAAATGCACTCTAGCAAACTTCAGACGGGCCTGGACATGTACTGGCTTAAGCAGGGGGACATGTCTGGCACTGCAGTATTTGAGTCCCTGGCGGCGTAGTGTGTTACTGATGGTAGGCTTTGTTACTTTGGTCCCAGCTCTCTGCAGGTCATTCACTAGGTCCCCACGTGTGGTTCTGGGATTTTTGCTCACCGTTCTTGTGATCATTTTGACTCCACAGGGTGAGATCTTGCGTGGAGCCCCAGATCGCGGGAGATTATCAGTGGTCTTGTTTGTCTTCCATTTCTTAATAATTGCTCCCACAGTTGATTTCTTCAAACCAAGCTGCTTACCTATTGCAGATTCAGTCTTCCCAGCCTGGTGCAGGTCTACAATTTTGTTTCTGGTGTCCTTTGACAGCTCTTTGGTCTTGGCCATAGTGGAGTTTGGAGTGTGACTGTTTGAGGTTGTGGACAGGTGTCTTTTATACTGATAACAAGTTCAAACAAGTGCCATTAATACAGGTAACGAGTGGAGGACAGAGGAGCCTCTTAAAGAAGAAGTTACAGGTCTGTGAGAGCCAGAAATCTTGCTTGTTTGTAGGTGACCAAATACTTATTTTCCACCATAATTTGCAAATAAATTCATTAAAAATCCTACAATGTGATTTTCTGGATTTTTTTCTCTCTCAATTTGTCTGTCATAGTTGACGTGTACCTATGATGAAAATTACAGGCCTCTCTCATCTTTTTAAGTGGGAGAACTTGCACAATTGGTGGCTGACTAAATACTTTTTCCCCCCACTGTAAGTCTGAGGCCAGTAACATAAAAAGTGAGGACAAACCCAGCCTGCCTCTCTCCTTCCACATTGAGTCTAAACCTACAGTCACTGGATCCTGATTGTGACAGTGGGGCCCAGTTTGCACTGCAGGATCCAGGGATGGCATCAGTGAAGCTGGAAGACTGCAGTCAAACACTGGAGCTGAATGTTAACATTAAAGATGATGAAGAAGAGGAGGAGAAGATTGGGGAATCTGTTTCTCATGGTAAGAGCAGGTTCTATCTAACTATAAGTTATCTTTTTTTTTGTCAAGCAGTGGCAAATATACAGTACCAGTCAAAAGTTTGGACACACCTACTCATTCAAGGGTTTTTCTTAATTTTTTCTATTTTCTACATTGTAGAGTAATAGTAGTGAAGACATCTAAACTATACAATAACACATATGGAATCATGTAGTAACCAAAAAAGTGTTAAACAAATCAAAATATATTTTAGATTCTTCAAAGTAGCCACCCTTTGCCTTTGACAGATTTGCACACTCTTGGCATTCTCTCAACCAGCTTCACCTGTAATGCTTTTCCAACAGTCTTGAAGAATTTCACACACATGCTGAGCACTTGTTGGCTGCTTTTCCTTCACTCTGCGGTCCAACTCATCCCAAACCATCTCATTTGGGTTGAGGTCGGTTGATTGTGGAGGCCAGGTCATCTGATGCAGCACTCCATCACTCTCCTTCTTGGTCAAATAACCCTTACACAGTCTGGAGGTGTGTTGGGTCATTGTCCTGTTGAACAAATAATCCCACTAAGCCCAAACCAGATGTGATGGCGTATCGCTGCAGAATGCTGTGGTAGCCATGCTGGTTAAGTGTGCCTTGAATTCTAAATAAATCACCAGCAAAGCACCATCACACCTCCTCCTCCATGCTTCACGGTGGGAACCACACATGTAGATATCATCCGTTCACCTACTCCGCATCTCACAAAGACACTGCGGTTGGAACCAAAAATCTCAAATTTGGACACATCAGACCAAAGGACAAATTCCCACCGGTCTAATGTCCATTGCTCATGTTTTTTGGCCCAAGCAAGTCTCTCCGTCTTGTTGGTGTCCTTTAGTAGTGGTTTCCTTGCAGCAATTCCACCATGAAGGCCTGATTCACGCAGTCTCCTCTTAACAGTTGATGTTGAGATGTCTGTTACTTGAACTTGTTATTTTGATTTGTTTAACACTTTGTTAGTTACTACATGATTCCATATGTAATTTCATAGTTGTGATGTTTTCACTATTATTATACAATGTAGAAAATAGTAAAAATAAAGAACCCCTGGAATGAGTAGGTGTTCTAAAACTTTTGACTGGTACTGTATGTGAATTTGGGAATATCTACTATAGGTTAAGTACCGGCACCTCAAATATCTAGTGCTTGAGCTCCTGTTCCTCTTATAGAATGTTAGCTTAACAGTATTGTGGAGCTCCTGCACCTAAATATAAACAGTACCGGCACCTATTTCAGTCCAAGTCAAGCACTGAATTAGATGATTTAACAACAAGAAACATAATATGTTTTTAGAGAATAAAGAAAGTGCCAGAACTGTCAAGACAATAACTTTTTGTGTCTGTTTCTCATTGTTACTACAGGACGACTAAAATTAAATCTGAGGCCGGTAACATCAATAGTGAGGACAAACCCAACCTGCCTCTCTCCTTCCACACTGAGTCCAAACCTACAGTCACTGGGTCCTGATTGTGACAGTGGAGCCCAGTTTGCTAAGCAGGATCCAGAGATGGCATCAGTGAAGCTGGAAGACTGCAGTCAAACACTGGAGTTGAGTGTCATCATTAAAGATGAAGAAGAGGAGGAGAATATTGGGAAATCTGTTTCTCATGGTAAGAGCACGTTCTATCTAACTAAGTTTGTGTTATTCATTCCAACTTCCCAATGTGCATGAAAAGTTGCAGTAGAACTGTTTCATGATTAACTGTTTCAATGAGAAGGTAGATATTATTTCATGCTACTGACCCTTGCATGGTTTTACACCAGTATTGCCAGCATGTGTTTTATTCACTGGGCTATCTGGAGTGATCAGAGAGTAGACTAAAGAAGTCAAGTAGACAAACTGCCAATGTTTTAAAGTTCTATTAAATGAGTCTGTGTAGTTACTAACCCTTGTGATAGTGAGTGGAGGATGACACTAACCCTTGTGATAGTGAGTGGAGGATGACACTAACCCTTGTGATAGTGAGTGGAGGATGATATGGCTTCTACATCTGCATTGCTTGCTCTTTGGGGTTTTAGGCTGGGTTTCTATAAAACACTTTGTGACAACTTCTGATGTAAAAAGGGTTTCATAAAATACATTTGATTGACATGTATATCACACCAACTGACTGGTTCTTCTGATGTTGTTCACACAGGAGACCATGTTGAGACATTCTCTACATCCAGCGAGCAACAGCAGGAAGATCACAGAGCTAAGAGGTCTCACCACTGCCCACATTGTGAGGCGAGTTTCTCAATTCTATCAAAGTTAAAAGTACACCTACAAATACACACAGGAGAGAATCTGAATTCCTGTACTGACTGTGGGAAGAATTTCACAACATCAAAGGCTCTGACAGTTCATCAGAGAACACACACAGGAGAGAAGCCTTACTTCTGCTCTGACTGTGGGGCGAGTTTCTCTCAACCGGGCACCTTAAAACAACATGAACGTATACACACAGGAGAGAAGCCTTACTCCTGCTCTGACTGTGGAAAGAGGTTCTCTCGACTGGGCACCTTAAAACAACATGAACCTATACATACAGGAGAGAAGCCTTACTCCTGCTCTGAGTGTGTAAAATGCTTCACAACATCAACTGAGCTAAAAGTTCATCAGAGAACACACACAGGAGAGAAGCCTTACTCCTGCTCTGATTGTGTAAAATGCTTCACAACATCAAATGGTCTAAAAGTTCATCAGAGAACACACACAGGAGAGAAGCCTTACTCCTGCTCTGACTGTGGGAAGAATTTCTCTCTACAGGAAAGCTTAAAATCGCACCAAAGGATACACACAGGAGAGAAGCCTTACTCCTGCTCTGACTGTGGGTCGAGATTCTCTCACCTGGGCACCTTAAAAAATCATGAACGTATACATACAGGAGAGAAGCCTTACTCCTGCTCTGACTGTGGGAAGAGTTTCTCTCACCTGGGCACCTTAAAAAATCATGAACGTATACATACAGGAGAGAATTCTTACTCCTGCTCTGACTGTGGGAAGAATTTCTCTCTACAGGAAAGCTTAAAATCGCACCAAAGGATACACACAGGAGAGAAGCCTTACTCCTGCTCTGACTGTGGGTCGAGTTTCTCTCACCTGGGCACCTTAAAATATCATGAACGTATACATACAGGAGAGAAGCCTTACTGCTGCTCTGACTGTGGGAAGAATTTCTCTCGACTGGGCCATTTAAAAGCACATGAACGTATACATACAGGAGAGAAGCCTTACTCCTGCTCCGACTGTGGGAAGAGTTTCTCTCGACTGGGCCATTTAAAAGCACATGAACGTATACATACAGGAGAGAAGCCTGACTCCTGCTCTGACTGTGAAAAATGCTTCAAAACATCGTTTAAGTTAAAAGTTCATCAGAGAACACACACAGGAGAGAAGCCTTACTCCTGCTCTGACTGTGGGAAGAATTTCTCTCGACAGGAAAGCTTAAAATCGCACCAAAGGATACACACAGGAGAGAAGCCTTACTCCTGCTCTGACTGTGGGTCAAGTTTCTCTCACCTGGGCACCTTAAAAAATCATGAACGTATACATACAGGAGAGAAGCCTTACTCCTGCTCTGACTGTGGGTCGAGTTTCTCTCATCTGGGCACCTTAAAAAATCATGAACGTATACATACAGGAGAGAAGCCGAAGCCTTACTCCTGCTCTGACTGTGGGAAGAGTTTCTTTCGACTGGGCCATTTAAAAGCACATGAACGTATACATACAGGAGAGAAGCCTTACTCCTGCTCTGACTGTGTAAAATGCTTCATAACATCAACTGAGCTAAAACGTCATCAGAGAACACACACAGGAGAGAAGCCTTACTCCTGCTCTGACTGTGGGAAGAATTTCTCTCGACAGGAAAGCTTAAAATCGCACCAAAGGATACACACAGGAGAGAAGCCTTAATCCTGGTCTGAATGTGGGTCAAGTTTCTCTCAACTTGGCAACTTAAAACAACATGAATGTATACATACAGGAGAGAAGCCTTACTCATGCTCTGACTGTGGAAAGATTTTCACTCAAATAGGCCATTTAAAAGACACCAAGGTAAACATAAAACGAGAGAAGGCTTACCACTGATCTAAAAAGAACAGCTAATCTGCAAGGTCATCAGAGAACACACACAGGAGAGAATCCTTACTTTTGCTCTTAATATGGCAAGAGTTTCTCCCGATTGGATAAGAGCATCTGCTAAATTCCAAATATGTAATGAAAAATCCTGTTTGTACATGAATTTGTGCTGGGCAACCTCTTCTTCTCTTGTGCATAAATATAACAAAGTGTTTAAAGTGAAATAGTTAGTGTCTATGCAGTGCATTCTGAAAGGATTCAAACCCCTTGACTTAAAAAAATAAATAAAACATTACAGCCTTATTGTAATATTGATTTAAAATATCCCTCATCAATCTACACGCAATACCCCATAATGACAAAGCGATAACAGGTTTAGAAATGTTTGCAAATGTATTAGAAATTAAAAACAGATACCTTATTTACATAAGTATTCCAGACCCTTTGCTATGAATCTCAAAGTTTTGCTCAGGCGCATCCTGTTTCCATTGGTCTTCGTTGAGATGTTTCTACAAATTGATTTGAGTCCACCTGAGATAAATTAAATTGATTGGACATGGTTTGGAAAGGCACACACCTGTCTATATAACATCCCACAGTTGACATTGCATGTCAGAGCAAAAACCAAGCCATGAGGTCGAAGGAATTGTCCGTAGAGTTCCAAGACAGGATTGTGTCGAGGCACAGATCTGGGTAAGGGTACCAGAACATTTCTGCAGCATTGAAAGTCCCCAATAACACAGTGGCCTCCATCATTCTTAAATGGAAGAAGTTTGGAACCACCAAGACTCGTCCTAGAGCTGTCCGCCCTGCCAAACTGAGTAATCGAGGGAGAAGGACCTTGGTCAGGGAGGTGACCAAGAACCCGATGATCACTTTGACAGAGCTCCAGAGTTCAGCCCACTTGGAGTTTGCCAAGAGGCACCTAAATGACTCTGACCATAAAAAACAAGATTATCTGGTCTGATGTTACCTAGATTGAACTCTTTGGCCTGAATGACAAGCGTCACGTCTGGAGATAACCTGGCACCATGCCTACGGTGAAGCATGGTCGTGGCAGTATCATGCTGTGCGGATGTTTTTCAGAGGCAGGGACTGGGAGACTAGTCAGGATCGAGGGAATAATAAACGGAGCAAAGTACAGAGAGATCCTTGATGAAAACCTGCTCCAGAGCGCTCAGGACTTCAGACTGGGGCGAAGGTTCACCTGGCCCATCCAGAGCCCAGACTTGAACCCGATTGAACATCTCTGGAGAGAACAGAAAATAGCTGTGCAGCAACGCTCCCCATTCAACCTGACAGAGCTTGAGAGGATCTGCAGAGAATAATTGAAGAAACTCCCCAAATACAGGTGTACCAATCTTGTAGCGTTATACCCAAGAAGTAATCGCTGCCAAAGGTGCATCAAGAAAGTACTGAGTAAAGGGTCTGAGTACTTACATAAATTTGATATTTCAGTTTTGTATTAATAAATTAGGAAAAACTTCTAAAAACCTGTATTTTGCTTTGACATTATAGGGTATTGTGTGTAGATTGATGAGGGGGAAAACTATTTAATCAGTTTTAGAATATGGCTGTAACGTAATAAAATGTGGAAAATGTAAGGGGTCTGAATACTTTCAGAAGGCACTGTATACAGTGGGGGGGAAAAGTATTTAGTCAGCCACCAATTGTGCAAGTTCTCCCACTTAAAAAGATGAGAGAGGCCTGTCATTTTCATCATAGGTACACGTCAACTATGACAGACAAATTGAGGAAAAAAAATCCAGAAAATCACATTGTAGGATTTTTAATGAATTTATTTGCTAATTATGGTGACCCTTCAGCTCCCTCCACAGATTTTCTATGGCATTAAGAGACTGGCTAGGCCACTCCAGGACCTTAATGTGCTTCTTCTTGAGCCACTCCTTTGTTGCCTTGGCCGTGTGTTTTGGGTCATTGTCATTATAGACTGATAATTTATTTGTCAGTGGGCAAACGTACAAAATCAGCAGGGGATCAAATACTTTTTTCCCTCACTGTATATAGCCGAGCTATCATTGACTAGGTATTGGCACCCCATGTATATAGCCAAGCTACCATTGACTAGGTATTGGCACCCCATGTATATAGCCAAGCTACCATTGACTAGGTATTGGCACCCCATGTATATAGCCAAGCTACCATTGACTAGGTATTGGCACCCCATGTATATAGCCAAGCTACCATTGACTAGGTATTGGCACCCCATGTATATAGCCAAGCTATCATTGACTAGGTATTGGCACCCCATGTATATAGCCAAGCTACCATTGACTAGGTATTGGCACCCCATGTATATAGCCAAGCTATCATTGACTAGGTATTGGCACCCCATGTATATAGCCAAGCTACCATTGACTAGGTATTGGCACCCCATGTATATAGCCAAGCTATCATTGCTCATCGTGTATTAATTCCTTGTGCTACAATCTTTTTTCCTATTATTATAATTGTTGTATTGTGTTCTCCATTGTTGGTCAACATTTCACTGTTAGTCTACACCTGTTGTTTAACAAACATGTGACAATTTAAATGAAATGACTACGTGTTTAGTGAATTGTCTAATAAAACTATACTGAAAAAATATATAAACTTGACATGTAAAGTGTTGGTCCCATGTTTCATGAGCTGAAATAAAAGATCCCAGACATTTTCCATATGCACAAAAAACGTATTTCTCTCAAATTTGGTGCACAAATTTGTTTCCATCTCTGTTAGTGAGCATTTCTCCTTTGCCAAGATAATCAATCCACCTGACAGGTGTGGCATATCAAGAAGCATGATCATTACACAGGTGCACCTTGTGCTGGGTACAATAAAAGGCCACTCTGAAATGTGCAGTTTTGTTACACAACACAATGCCACAGATGTCTACATTTTGAGGGAGTGCGCAATTGGCATGCTGACTGCAGTAATGTTAACTAGAGCTGTTGCCAGATAATTGAATGTAAATGTCTCTACCGAGGATTTGGCAGAACGTCCAACTGGCTTCACAGCCGCAGACCACGTGTAACCGTGCAAGCCCAGGACCTCCACATCTGGCTTCTTCACCTGCAGGATCATCTGAGATCAGCCACCCGGACAGCTGATGAAACTGAGGAGTATTTATATCTGTAATAAAGCCCTTTAGTGGGGAAAAATCATTATTCTTGGTTGATGGGTGGGCCATATTAGATCTGACAGTATGAATGGCTCTTCTGGTTGTATTCAGTTCTTCCATATTAGATCAGACAGTATGAATGGTTCTTCTGGTTGTATTCAGTTCTTCCATATTAGATCTGACCGTATTAATGGTTCTCATGTTCTCATATCATAGCGTATAAACCTCTAATTAGCTACTTACAAGCCACAACACAGATGTAAAGTTGCTGTAGAACTGTTTCATGGAGTGTGAAAATATATGTAATCAAAACTACTGGATATCTTTAGAAGGAAAGTTGTTATACAATTTTCTTACACTGAAAATGTGGAATAGTTTTTGTAGGTCGGCAGGATAAACACTATATTTAATCTCTATTAAGATTTAAGCTAGCAAAATGTAAAGGGGTGTGTAGACTTTCACTGTGACTGTATACGTACCATTGACTTGCAATGGATTTGTGCCACAAATGCTAAAAAGTTAGCAGTTATAACAATAGTAAGATAAACAATATATGCCCAGGACTATATTGAGGGACAGCTGTTGAAATGCCCAGTTGATTATGTAAACAGTCTTGTAGAACTCTGGCATTGATGGTCCATCTGAGGGTGAGTCATTGATATGAATGCTCAGAGTAAAAGAGCTGTGAACTCACCTGTGATGGCCCACGTCTACCACAACCTTTCCTATTGTGTTTGTAAGCACCACAGCATTTTAGGCAGCCATTGTTCAAAATGTGTTCATACATACAGTACAATGGGAGGGCGTGTGGAAGGAACAGGGGAGAACCAGGAGTTTGATCTCTGACTTCTATTTAGGACTGGGATCCCTCTGTGGGCCGGCCTTTTAAGAATATCTCTCGATTCTCTTTTAAACATGCTAGAAACCTAAAGGACAGCCTAGTAAGAGCAGATGAATATGTTCCCCCTCAGCATTTCCTATCCACCCTCCCCTCAAATCATTGTGAGAACTGTAATGTGATGACCAAGGGGGATTTCTTTCTTCACCCTCATACTGGAAATAAAATGTATGTCCTGGGTAGAATTTCCTGTAAAACAAAATGTGTGGTATATTTCCTGATGTGCCCATGTGGCTATTATTATGTTGGAAAGTCTAAGAGAAATTTGAAAGTTGAAAGAGCGACTCCCCTGCAGTGTTGCCAACTAATTTTCAGGGGAAGTTGTTAGAGGCAGGTCAATTTGTTGCTAAAAGTTGCTAAATGACGTTGTGATGTCATTGCGTGATGACATCATTACATTTACATTTTAGTCATTTAGCAGACGCTCTTATCCAGACCGACTTACAGTTAGTGAGTGCATACATTTTTCGTTATAACATAAAATTGCGTCATTACGTAGAATACACAATAACGTTATTCAAATTGACTGGCCATCTTGCCTACAAATATTATTTGACATTTGTTAGTTTAGATTTGTTTGTTTATTATCACATATTTTTATTTGTAAAAGTAATTTGAAACGCAACACATTTATATGATCAGATATTTTGAAACACAACACATTGAATTATTGAACAATTACACATTACACATTATTGAACAATTACATTTGATTTATTTTCTTATTAACTAGTAAACTTACACATTCTGAACAATTATAGTTTCAAGCAGTGTATTGGTAGTTAGTTAACATGCTACCTGACTGATCAACAATTATAGGTACAAGCTAATAACAAGGTATACAGTGAGGGGAAAAAAGTATTTGATCCCCTGCTGGTTTTGTACGTTTGCCCACTGACAAAGACATGATCAGTCTATAATTTTAATGGTAGGTTTATTTGAACAGTGAGAGACAGAATAACAACAACAAAAACCCAGAAAAACGCATGTCAAAAATGTTATAAATTGATTTGCATTTTAATGAGGGAAATAAGTATTTGACCCCATCTCAATACCCTGCGACTTAAAAAAACGCCCCTTTTCTAAAAACAACATTTCATTAAATAACTCAAAAAGTGTAAACTGTAGCAATTTATTTCCCTTTATAGTTTATTAGCCTAAGCATGATCTTCATCCACATAATCCCTGTGACTCAAGACTGTATTGGACTTTCCGCACCACTACGAGGAGCACACAAATGCATCTCATTGCAAAGAGCAGTCTTGTTAAGCAAGCTATTATACTTGATGAGGACCATGGCACGCGTGTTGTGCTTACCATCTTGCACAGCCTGTAGCAAGCCCCATTTAGCTACAGCCAAGTTCACAAGCTGTATTAGTTATGCAAACTATCTTGGCTGGTAAATCAAGAGACTGAACACTGTGGAATTTGTGTTTTAGTTTTTCTGCACAGGGCATACAGCATTATTATGTTGTACATTTAGTAAAAGAGAACAATGTTGAAGTTGTACCAGAGCAGTGGGTGGAGAAGAGAGATGGGGTGAGTTGATCAGTTAAATGGTTTACCCTTTTTAGGCAAAGAGATGGATAAATAGTTCACTTTAAACAGTGTCTCATATCCTGCAGGTCCTGTGTTGCTACTGGCCAAGAAATGCCATTAAGAGAGGAGACCGGCCTGACAAAATATTATGGGAGTAGTACAGAATTTCCATCTTTTCATCAACTGGTAAAATAATATTTGACTGTCCATCCTCTCCCGTTTATATTGCCATGTATGCTTGGTTGTGTGGCTCTGGAGCAGGTTGCATCAGTTGAACATACTCCTACACGTAAGGCTAGTTACAACGTAGAATATGTTCTAAGCCAGGCGTAAACCTGTGTCACCACCTGGTTGGAAGTAATAGCTTTTGCTACGCCAGGGTGTAAAAACTAAGTGTAATGTGGGGTAGACGTATAGTATATATCTATAACTAGTTTCCAAGGTAAGTGTTTCATGACTAGTCATGTCGCATCTTGTTCAATTTTCTAAATCATTACGTCGGGCGTAGGTAGGTCCAACTTATCTCTTACACCTTATCGTCTAACTGGTGCAACCCACTCCTGGTCAGTAGAGTCAGGAACTTCCCCCTCTTAAGTACTATATGTATTAGCTGAAAGTATTACTATGTGAATTACAAATACTCAATAGCCGGTTTGCCAGTGTTAATAGGAAACTATTTATGACAATGTTTATTGCACGTACAGACAATTACTCTGTGGCAGAGCAACGAGCCAAACAGGGGGGTTGACACCTCCAATGTTGAATCTGACGAGGAACAAGCGAAGAGGGCGGTGACTAAACCAATCAGATTCCGTGTAGAGCCACCTGGTGAGGATTTCTTAACTGCTCTTATTCCATTGTGTGTATTACATGCATCAGGAAGTAGATGAAATAAATGAGTATTTTTTTGTATTGTCCTTCGTAAGATGATGATGGAAGTGAAGCACTCCAGAAAAAGACAAATGAACCCAGACAAGCCCAGCGTACAGTGCCACAGCTTCCACCAGCCCCTAGTGGTAAGATCCTGCATTAGGCTACTAGGTCATTGAATGTATAATCAGCAAGTTGATGGTAAGTTTTACACACATTCAAGTATGTGGGTGAAGAAAAGCTTACAGTTAATGCAAGTACTAGTCTTAAATTGAGACGGCATGAAATCATGACCTAATGACAGTTGATATGACAAGAAATTACCACACCCATCTGATCTTGACATACTTGATTATTTAGTGACCAAAAGTGTAACAGTTCTTTATTTGTTTATTTTTAGTAACTTCAAGAGCCAGTGTCTTTGAAAAAGACCCTACAACAAGGTACATAATGTTTCAAGTCTGATAAACAAGCCTACTTTCTCAAAGTTCTGTTCCTACCAACTGTATGGGATGAACAGGAAAATCTGTTAAGTGTGTACTATAAATGTGGTAACGGTTTGACATCTGTGATATTCTCTGAAGTTGCAGATGCAGAGGACTTGAGGCCATGTGCCACCTCAAGCCAGAGCGACAGTAAGTGTCTGGTTGTAGTTTTAGGGTAAACAATTAGTTTTAGGGTAAACAATTGAATTGTATGAAGTATTATAGCTTTACAAACCTTTCAAAGCCACTCAATAGAATACAATTACCATCATATTTTTGCATATTAGGTCATTTAAAGTCATATTACTTTGTGCATACTGTTAGAACTTTCCAAATACTTCTGGTGCTGTGTATGGGTGAAACTTGTATTTACAACATTAGTGAAATCACCCTATTCTTCTGGGGTAAAACACAAGTGTGATGCCATGTTTGTAAATATCTGTATGGATTTGCCATCAAACTAAAAGCATAATAAAAAAATAAAATTATGCTTAGCATTTATTTTTGTTGGGATTCATTAACCTTCCTACTGAGCTCCTGACTGACATCCCTTCACGTTTGGTTCTGTGCCAGTTTCAAAAGAAAAGTATGTCTTCATGTTTTTCCTTCTGTTTTCTCAGTTAGTCCCAAGTGGCAGCCAGGAAGAAGCTGGCCAAGACAGAGCATCAGAATCAGGTTTCTTTTGATCTCGAAATCGTAAATGTAGAAAGTTTAAATAACAGCATGATTTGTTCTTATATTTTAGACCAAGAGCTGCCATCCGTGCTTGATGAGCCTGTGGCTTCTGAGATGCCTGCTGGATACATTAAAGGTATATTATGCTAGCCTACAGTGTGGAAAAAAAGTATTTAGTCAGCCACATATTGTGCAAGTTCTCCCACTTAAAAAGATGAGAGGGGCCTGTAATTTTCATCATAGGTACACGTCAACTATGACAGACAAATTGAGAAAAAAAAATCCAGAAAATCATATTGTAGGATTTTTTATGAATTTATTTGCAAATTATGGTGGAAAATAAGTATTTGGTCAATAACAAAAGTTTCTCAATACTTTGTTATATACCCTTTGTTAGCAATGACACAGGTCAAACGTTTTCTGTAAGTCTTCACAAGGTTTTCACACACTGTTGCTGGTATTTTGGCCCATTCCTCCATGCAGATCTCCTCTAGAGCAGTGATGTTTTGGGGCTGTCGCTGGGCAACACAGACTTTCAACTCCCTCCAAAGATTTTCTATGTGGTTGAGATCTGGAGACTGGCTAGGCCACTCCAGGACCTTGAAATGCTTCCTACGAAGCCACTCCTTCGTTGCCCGGGCGGTGTGTTTGGGATCATTGTCATGCTGAAAGACCCAGCCACGTTTAATCTCCAATGCCCTTGCTGATGGAAGGAGGTTTTCACTCAAAATCTCACGATACATGGCCCCATTCATTCTTTCCTTTACACGGATCAGTCGTCTTGGTCCCTTTGCAGAAAAACAGCCCCAAAGCATGATGTTTCCACCCCCATGCTTCACAGTAGGTATGGTGTTCTTTGGATGCAACTCAGCATTCTTTGTCCTCCAAACACGACGAGTTGAGTCTTTACCAAAAAGTTCTATTTTGGTTTCATCTGACCATATGACATTCTCCCAATCCTCTTCTGGATCATCCAAATGCACTCTAGCAAACTTCAGACGGGCCTGGACATGTACTGGCTTAAGCAGGGGGACACGTCTGGCACTGCATGATTTGAGTCCCTGGCGGCGTAGTGTGTTACTGATGGTAGGCTTTGTTACTTTGGTCCCAGCTCTCTGCAAGTCATTCACTAGGTCCCCCTGTGTGGTTCTGGGATTTTTGCTCACTGTTCTTGTGATCATTTTGAACCCACGGGGTGAGATCTTGCGTGGAGCCCCAGATCGAGGGAGATTATCAGTGGTCTTGTATGTCTTCCATTTCCTAATAATTGCTCCCACAGTTGATTTCTTCAAACCAAGCTGCTTACCTATTGCAGATTCAGTCTTCCCAGCCTGGTGCAGGTCTACAATTTTGTTTCTGGTGTCCTTTGACAGCTCTTTGGTCTTGGCCATAGTGGAGTTTGGAGTGTGACTGTTTGAGGTTGTGGACAGGTGTCTTTTATACTGATAACAAGTTCAAACAGGTGCCATTAATACAGGTAACGAGTGGAGGACAGAGGAGCCTCTTAAAGAAGAAGTTACAGGTCTGTGAGAGCCAGAAATCTTGCTTGTTTGTAGGTGACCAAATACTTATTTTCCACCATAATTTGCAAATAAATTCATAAAAAATCCTACAATGTGATTTTCTGGATATTTTTTCCTCAATTTGTCTGTCATAGTTGACGTGTACCTATGATGAAAATTACAGGCCTCTCTCATCTTTTTATGTGGGAGAACTTGCAAAATTGGTGGCTGACTAAATACTTTTTTCCCCCACTGTATATGTTACAACATGTTGCTTCTCTTGTATTGTCAACATCAATTCCAAATTGTTTGGCTGTCAGCAGATACATGGTTATCAATACTACTAATATATATGAAGGGTGGATATTTTGATCGAGGTATTTCACATGGCCTTGATACATGTCCTGCCTGGTACTCATGGCTTGTATTGTCACGCTACTTGCAGCAAAACTGTTGAGTCTTATTATTTTGCAGATCTTCAAGCAGTGGAGATGAGGATAATGGTGAAACTGGAGATGATCCGTACAGAGTTCAGCACTGCTCTGAACCAAGTTATGGAGGCCATAGAGGATAATGGTGAAACTGGAGATGATCCGTACAGAGTTCAGGACTGCTCTGAACCAAGTTATGGAGGCCATAGAGGATAATGGGGGAACTGGAGATGATCCGTACAGAGTTCAGGACTGCTCTGAACCAAGTTATGGAGGCCATAGAGGATAATGGGGGAACTGGAGATGATCCGTACAGAGTTCAGGACTGCTCTGAACCAAGTAATGGAGGCCATAGAGGATAATGGGGGAACTGGAGATGATCCGTACAGAGTTCAGGACTGCTCTGAACCAAGTTATGGAGGCCATAGAGGATAACGGTGAAACTGGAGATGATCCGTACAGAGTTCAGGACTGCTCTGAACCAAGTTATGGAGGCCATAGAGGATAACGGTGAAACTGGAGATGATCCGTACAGAGTTCAGGACTGCTCTGAACCAAGTTATGGAGGCCATAGAGGCCCGGCAGCCAAAGGAGTCAGAGTCCTTGGGGCAACTTGAAATGCTGCAAAACCCTGCAGAAACAAATGAGGAACTAAAGGATATCTGTGAAACACTTAAAGACTCCCACTATCGAAGGGAAATGGTAGGGATGGCCATTTAAAATGTATCTGTTTGTAAAAAATGGGAAATCTATATCAAGTATTTTGAAAGCAATTGACAAAAATAAGTTAGCTGTTTATCAAGAGCCCCTTGAATGCGTCCAGATTTGAGAGAAAATTGCAACCTGCAATATTATTGAATCCAAATATCTTAATGTCAACGAAATGCAGTTGTCATATATGCCATATGCCTATTTAGTGTTTGGATTGATTTCCCAATTAACACTTAACTTATCTTAAGAAGAAACGATCAGCCCTCTGCCTGTTTATACAAGTTTTAGCCCATGATTACATGATACACTACAAAAATGATTTCTCATTACTATCAATCAGAACTGTATGGCCAGCTGTTTTAGCTGAGGAACACACAAATGAGTGGGATTTTTTATTTTATTTTTAATCAGATTCGATACCTGACCCTCTGCTGTGGCCTGGACCTGGGCTCAGGAATCAGACGAATGATGAGAAAAATTAGAACAGAGGAGCTGTGGACAGGCTACTCCTTGAAGGGCAGGAAGGGGAAGAGGGCCTTTAATGAGCTATCAATCTATGATGCTGTCACAAGTAAGTAAATGCACAAGTTTAGATCCTTATTTATTATTATTTAGTAGATAGTATTATTGGTCAAGTGATGGTAAGTCAAATGTGTTTTTATTAACATTTCAAATGAATTAAATCAGTAACAAGGCAGTTACAAATTAATGTGAAATCCTACCACCTGTTAAGATCGGAGAGAGAGGACAAAGGAAAGGTGAAGGAGAGAGGTCTCATGGCCAAAACTGCCTATTGGGGACGAGAGGGACAATACCCAATCTCTGTCTCAGCCAGCATAGGTGGAAAAGTAATGATATGACATGGAATGTACCATTTACAATTATTTTTCACAACATAGGAGCGTCCCTGAAAGCACACCCCAAGGCTACCTACCAAGAGGTAGATGACAAAATAGCAGACGCTCTCAAACATGCACCAGCTCGGCTCAAGAGTAAGAGAAAGGTATGATTAAAATTAACACTTTATGATTGTTTAGATTTTTTTTACTTCACTTTAATCCAGTCGGTCAATTTAACTAAATTATTGTGCTAGTAAAAAAGGAATGTAGTAGGGAGTCGACGTTAAACCGGCATTTTGATCATTTGTTTAAGAAAAATAATGACCAGTTTGTGTTATTTTGACTTCCAGGAGCGGGTCGAGGAAGAGACCGTGGATGAGGATGGAGCAGCAGCACCTGAATAAACATAACATAGTTATTCACTTTTAGCTTTAAGCAGTTTTACAGTTCTTGATTGGAGTGCAGTGTTCATGTTTTTACTGACTTGTTATTTTGAGCTTATTGCTGTGATTTTGTTTACGAATCTATTGTGATACAGTTTATGTAAAAAAATAACTTATTTTCAGGCATTTTGCATATTTCGTCAGTGGACACCTACCGACAGGATACTGTGTATATGTTCAGGGTAGATTAAATGACGTGTCTTAAGGGTCCTCCCGAGTGGCACAGTGGTCTAAGACACAGCTGCGTTGCTACAGATGCTGGTTCGATACCTGTCTGTGTCGCAGCCAGCCACGACCGGGAGACCCATGAGGTGATGCACAATTGGCCCAGTGTCGTCCGGGTTAGGGGAGGGTTTGGCCAGCCGGAATGTCCTTGTCCCCATCACACTGTTACGTGCCTTATTGGTACTATAGGTACCCACTGACGAAAGTTACGTTACCAGAAACTGCATTTTATGGGGCTCTCAACATACTTTCTGACGTTTAGCAATGTTATGAGGTTGACTTAAAAATACAAATATTTAACGGTTTAAAAGGTATGATTAAATCCCCCACATTTCTACGTCCTGAAAAGACTTGGGACATAAGTTTTGTCAGCGGACACCACAGCTACGTAGAAGGAACGTTTCACAATAACGTTATCATGACTTATGTAGGGACTAAAATAACTTTGGTCACGTCCTGTAACTTAATTTTGTTAGCTGGGAAAGCTCACTCTAGAAACGTATTCCAGTTTCTGCCTGCCAGCTGGAATGGAAACCTTTACCAGTGGGTGTGCGTGTGGAAACTACCTGCTCCTCCCCTCTGAAGCATAGGTTACTGTATCCTACTGACAACGTTACAAGCATGATTCAGAAATTAGGGAGATATGTTTAATTTGAGAAGAATGCATGAACTTTTTCAATGCTAGTTAAGGATACTATAGTCAGCACGTTTCACATTGGATTTATTAACGACAAAAAGGTAAGGAAAGAGAGCTGGAGATCATAACGAAAGGCCTCACCTACATCAAAGCAGATGCTTCTTTTTTGCTTCAGCTCCTTCACTGTTATTCCAAGAGCTTCCTCCGCCATGTTGAGATGTCAGTCAATACTCCTCTCTGCAACGACAGCTTTCCTGACTTCAGGCCGTTAATCATTTTGTCTTCACTGCCAAGCCCGGTTATCAACTGTCAAGTTGTGTATGGTTCACACTGCAGCTTTTTCACCAAACATTTCACCACCTGCTATCACAAAGGTGCACCAGTATATATGTTCCCCGGGGAAACAAGCTAATGATGGGTTCCACAATGCATACACTTTTTCGCCCCCTGCTTGTGTTTTATCTTTGAAATAAGTCGAAAATGTGAATGCCTTGAATATGAATACCTGTCTTTTGACGCAACACCTCCCACTTGATCTCCTGGTTCTTGAACCCAAGGAGGTCACATCGGCTTTATCTTCGATGGCTTTACTTCTGCTCTTCTACAGGTAATAACATAACCTGACGTCCCTGTGAAGAATTGTAGCAGGGATTTTGATTGAACGTTTCTTTGTTTTGTCTCCATGAACATGCTTCAAAGTTGAGATGGGATAACTTGGGAAGGTTCGAATATTTGCATCTCTCACAATGCCAGCGTTGACATTGATGACCCTACCAAGCTTATACTGACTCCTCAAAGCGTTCTAGTCTGCAAGCCAGACGACGTCTCCAACGGCTACGTTTCGCTGCTTTGTGTGCCACTTACTCCTCACAAACAGGTTAGGTCCAGCCAACTGACTCCACTTCCTCCAGAACCAGTTAATTTCCGCTTGAATGACTCTTAACCGTTTGTAGGAGTAGTCTTCAAACTCAAAGCTTCCTAAGTCTCCCCTAGGTCCTGTCCTTCCAAGCAGAAGAAAATTGAGTTGTCCCTTGCGTCCTTCAGTCCTGAAAGAGGCCTTTCTCAAGTTTGGGCAAAGAGCTGCAGTGTGAACCATACACAACTTGACAACCACCTACTGCTTCAAGCTCACCATCTGACTCTTCCTCAACGTGTTTTGGCAGTCTTGGAGGAGTACCACCTACTGCCTCCTGAAAAGTATAGAACACTTTAGTTTCCGGTTCATTTTGACGTTCTTTTTCGGTTGAACCGGTTCCAACCCTAGATTACAACACATGAAGAAAACTGCTGGACATTACATTCAGGCAGCTTCAAAATTGTAGTGCAACCGTCAACTTCTCTCTCTAATGCATCCGCACTGTCTGCAGTGAAGTATGTTGATGTAAACGAACTCAGAAAATCTCAAATAAATGGATTATTAAGTAAATTATCTTGATGAAATGATGTACATTCAATCACGCAGACAAACCCAAAGTGTCTAGTTAGCTATGTGACTTGTAAAATTGTTTTTATCACGTTCTTCACTCACTCGGTTTGACACAAAAATAACACGTAGCTAAAACCTTTACCAAACTTGATAATACCTTGACGTATTTGTGAACTAGCATGTTATGAAATGTTCTTTCTACATTAGAAAGTTGAAACGTGCTATTACATAACTGTAGTAATACATTTGAAACGGACACAACAGCTATTGTCTTGACAGCACAGTTTTAGCTCTTTTTTCTTTATCTGAAGAATGGTGCCCGCCTGACCACTTATGTGGATGAAGGTCATGCTTAGGCTAATAAACTATAGAGGGAAAAAAATTGCTACAGTTTACACTTTTTGAGTTATTTAATTAAATGTTTTTTTTTTAGAAAAGGTGCGTTTTTTAAAGTCCTGGGGTAAGTGCCCCCCATCAGAATTGTTCATTTAAATAAATGTAGCCTATTTATTCATTACTACATTTAGCTAACATTATATAGTTAATCCAGAGATCCTTACCTTTGCCTCGATTCGGCAGTCTCCTCCAGATCATCATGGCATTTGTAGTTCTTTAGGATAGCCACATTAGCAGCTAATTACCATTTCATTTTTGGGGGGTAAATGCAGGTGAATATATTTATCAAAGTCACCTTGTCCTAGAGAGATTTACACTGTTATCAAAACGTTACGCCAGGGTAAGCCTATCTTCCACCCTATGTAAAGCTGGGATATATAAGATACCCCGTTTAAATAAATAAAACTCTAACATGTGAAGTTTTGTCACACAACACAATGCCCAGTGGTGTAAAGTACTGAAGTAAAAATAATTTAAAGTACTACTTAAGTCGTTTTTTGGGGTATCTGTACTTTACTATTTATATTTTGGACAACTTTTACTTCACTACATTCCGAAAGAAAAATATTACATTTTAGTCATTTACAGTTAGTGATTGCATACATTTTCATACTATCGCCCGTGGGAAACGAACCCACAACCCTGGCGTTGCAAACGCTATGCTCTACCAACTGAGCTACACAGGACATACATCCCTGGTCATCCCTACTGCCTCTGATCTGGCGGACTCACTAAACACGTTTAATTTGTAAATGATATCTGAGTGTTGGAGTGTGCCCCTGGCTATCCATTAATAGAAAATAAAATAAAAAATGGTGTCATCTGGTTTACTTAATATAAGGAATTTGAAATTATTCATACGTTTACTTTTACTTTTGATAGTGAAGTATATTTAAAACCAAATACTTATAGACTTTTACTCAAGTAGTATTTTACTGGGTGACTTTCAGTTTTACTTGAGTCATTTTCTATTAAGGTATCTTTACTTTTACTCAAGTATGACAATTGGGTGCTTTTTCTACCACTGACAATGCAACAGATGTCTCAAGTTTTGAGGGAGTATGCAACTGGCATGCTGACTGCAGGAATGTCCACCAGAGCTGTTGCCAGATAATTTAATGGTAATTTCTATACCATATGCCGCCTCCAACTTTGTTTTAGTAAAATTGGCAGTATGCCCAACCACCCTCACAACTGCAGACCATGTGTATGGTGGTGTTCTTCCGAGTGGCGCAGTGGTCTAAGGCTTTATATATATTTAATGTATGCACTAACTGTAAGTCGCTCTGGATAAGAGTGTCTGCTAAATGACTTAAATGTAAAAATGTGTGTGGGTGAGTGGTTTGCTGATGTCAATGTCATGAACAGAGTACCCCATGTCAGGGTTATGGTATGGGCAGGCATAAGCTACGGAGAAGGAACACAATTGCATTTTATCAATGGCAAATGTAATGCACAGAGATACCATGACAAGGTCCTTCCGACGTCATGTTTCAGCATGATAATGCATGGCCCAATGTCGCAAGGATCTGTACACAATTCCAGGAAGCTGAAAATGTCCCAGTTCTTCCATGTCCTGCATACTCACCAGACATGTCACCCATTGAGCATGTTTGGGAGGGCTGGATCGACGTGTACCACAGCTTGTTCCAGTTCCCACCAATATACAGCAACTTCGCACAGCCACTGAAGAGGAATGGGACAACATTCCACAGGCCACAATCTACAGATTGATCAACTCTATGCAAAGTAGAAGTGTCCTGGAGGAGGAGGAGGCAGCGGCAGATATTATCCGTTTTCATGTAATGGGGTAGGGCCCAGTGATACCAACTTAGCAATTTTGTTGCCAGATTTAGCAACTTTTCAGACTACCCTGGCAACTTTTTTTTTCAAAAACAGCACCTAGCAACAAATGTAGCTACTTAAAAAAACTTATTTGGAACTTTTAGCAACTTTTGAAAAGTGACTCAAACACTAAAATGCACACATTTTCCCTCTAAATGACACTAAAACGATTTTATCTGTCACACACTCAGTCACAACACACATGGCTGGCTGCAAAAGTGCATTGTGAGTGACTTCAGCAGCAGGCACTCAGCTTGTGCACAGGCAGCAGCAGGCCAGCCAAGCAGCACAACAACCTGGAGAGAGATGCCTAGCACACACATCATTATTTGAGTTAAGTTTCTTGTTCAATAAGATAGCATATATATTACATTTTAGTCATTTAGCAGACACTCTCGACTTGCAAGTCATTAGTGAATACAATTTTATTTTTTTATTTTTTTATACTGCCCCCCCCTGGGAATCAAACCCATCAACTGAGCTACATCCCTGCCGGCCATTCCCTCCCCTACCCTGGACGACGCTGGGCCAATTGTGCGCCGCCCATGAGTCTCCCGGTCACTGCCGGCTGCGACAGAGCCTGGATTCGAACCAGGATCTCTAGTGGCACAGTTAGCACTGCGATGCAGTGCCTTAGACCACTGCGCCACTCAGGAGGGTTATTAGCTTGTACCTATAATTGTTCATCAGTTAGGTAGCATGTTTACTAACTACCAATACACTACTAGTTAATAAGAAAATAAATCAAATGTAATTGTTCAATAATTCAATGTGTAACTAAAAATATCTGATCATATAAAATGTTATGTGTTTATGTTACTTTTGCAAATACAAATTTGTGATAATAAACAAACAATAAACAAATCTAAACTAACTAATGTCAAATCATATTTGTCGCCGAGATGGCCAGTCAATTTGATTAAGGTTATTGTTTATTCTACGTAATGTTGCAGTTTTACGTTATTACGTAATGACTGGTAGGGCCGTCCCAGGGATCCCGGAATGCACGGACTGTTGCACTGTGGGGGTCGGGGAACAGGAAGTGCCACGTCCTTCAGAATAAAAAAAAACGCCAGAACTGTGCAGTCAAGAGGATAACCTTTTGTGTCCGTTTCTATTTATTACTAGAGGTATGTAATACCACGTTTAAACTTTCTAATGTCGAAAGAACATGTCATACCATGTTAGGTATCACATCCGTTAAGGTTTTATCACGTTTGGTAAAGGTTTGATGTGTTATTTTTGTGTCAAACCGATTGAGTGAAAGAACGTGGTAAAAACTATTTTACAAGTCACATAGCTAGATACTTTGGGTTTGTCTGAGTGAATGTACATAATTTTCTCATGTTAGTTCAATAAATAATCAATTTATTTTAGATTTCTGAGTTCGTTTAGCATATTATTGTTTTTGTGTTAAATTCATGAGTTGGTAAAATGGCGGCTACTCTCCGTCAGCCGTCAACGGGACTTCAGTGAGGACAGTGCTGGTGCATCAGATAGAGACAATTTCACGGTCGGACTACTGTTTTGAAGATGAATGTAATGATTATCAGTTTTCTACATGTGTACTAATTTTCAGACATATTCTGTTGTTATCAATAAATGTTGCTATGGTGTGAACAGGAAATACAATTGGTTTTTGATTGAAGTAATACAGTGAAGACAAGGTTATTAAGGAAATTAGACACTTAACTTAAATTAACACCCAAAATGAGTATTAGCACCTATTTCAGTCCAAGTCAAGCACTGAATTAGATAATTGAACAAGAAAAAAGTGAAAATATTTTTAGAGAATAAAGAAAGTGCCAGAACTGTCAAGACAATAACTTTTGTGTCTGTTTCTCTTTATTACTACTGGCAGATTCAGATAAGTCTGAGGCCGGTAACATCAACAGTGAGGACAAAACCCAGCCTGCCTCACTCCTTCCACACTGAGTCCAAACCTACAGTCACTCGGTCCTGATTGTGACAGTTGAGCCCAGTTTACTGCAGGATCCAGAGATGGCATCAGTGAAGCTGGAAGACTGCAGTCAAACATTGGAGCTGAATGTCAACATTAAAGATGAAGAAGAGGAGGAGAAGAATGGGAAATCTGTTTGTCACGGTAAGAGTAGGTTCTAGATAACTAAGTTTGTTTGACATGATTTGGAAAGGCACACACACACCAGTGCATTCGGAAAGTATTCAGACCCCTGGACTTTTTCGACATTTTGTTACGTTTCAGCCTTATTGTAAAATTGATTAAATTGTTTTTTTCCCTCATCAATCTACACACAATACCCCATAATGACAAAGCAAAAACTGGGTTTTATCAGTTGTTGCAAAAACAACAACAACTGAACAATTACATTTACATAAGTATTCAGACCCTTTACTCAGTACTTTGTTTAAGCACCTTTGGCAGTGATTACAGCCAAAGTCTTAATGTGTATGACACTACAAGCTTGGCACACCTGTATTTGGGGAGTTTCTCCCATTCCTCTCAGCAGATCCTCTCAAGCTCAGTCAGGTTGGATGGGGCGCGTCGCTGCACAGCTATTTTCAGGTCTCCAGACATGTTCGATTGGGTTTAAGTCCCGGCTCTGGCTGGGCCACTCAAGGACATTCAGAAACTTGTCCCGATGCCACTCCTGCGTTGTCTTGGCTGTGTGCTTAGGGTCGTTGTCCTGTTGGAAGGTGAACCTTCGCCCCGGTCTTGAGGTCCTGAGAGCACTGGAGCAGGTTATCATCAAGGATCTCTCTGTACTTTGCTCCAATCATCTTTCCCTCGATCCTGACTAGGCTCCCAGTCCCTGCCGCTGAACAACATCACCGCAGCATGATGCTTCCACTGCCATGCTACACCATAAGGATGGTGCCAGGTTTCCTCCAGACGTGATGCTTGTCATTCAGGCCAAGAAGTTCAATCTTGGTTTCATCAGACCAAATAATCTTGTTTCTCATGGTCCGAGTCCTTTAGGTGCCTTTTGGCAAACTCTTAGCGGGCTGTCATGTGCTTTTTGCTGAGGAGTGGCTTCCGTCTGGCCACTCTACCATAAAGGCCTGATTGGTGGAGTGCTGAAGAGATGGTTGTCCTTCTGGAAGGTTCTCACATTTCCATAGAGGAACTCTGGAGCTCTGTCAGAGTGACCATCATGTTCTTGGTCACCTATATAGACAGTTGTGTGACTTTCCAAATCATCTCCAATCAATTGAATTTACCACAGTTGGACTCCAATTAAGTGTTAGAAACATCTCAAGAATGATCAATGGAAACAGGATCCACCTGAGAAAAATGTCGAGGTTCATAGTCTCATAGCAAAGGGTGTGAATACTTATGTAAACAAGGTATTTCTGCTGTTTTATTTTTAATACATTTTCAAAAATGTCTAAGAACCTGTTTTCACTTTGTCATTATGAGGTATTGTGTGTAGATTGATGAGGATTTTTTTTATTTAATCCATTTCAGAATAAGGCTGTAACGAATCAAATTATGGAAAAAGTAAAGGGGTCTGAGTACTTTCCTAATGCACTGTACATATCCAAAAGTGGACCTAGAAGTTTGTCCTTAAATATCTATTGGGAGCCCATCTGGACCTTCCGCTTTACCTCCCTTCATATCGAAAATAGCATCAGATATTTCAACACCATCCAATTCCTTTTCCAGATCCAATTTAGTGTCTTCTGAAGTAGAGGGAAAATCAAGACCTGACTAGTTCAGTTCTCAGGAGATTCAGAGTTGTAAAGTGTGTTGTAGTAGGAAGCAAATGTTTGGTTTATTTCTACAGGATCCATTGATAATTGTCCTTGTAAATTATGAATTGCATTAAAGGCTGAATTTTACTTCTTAATGTGCCAGGCCAGCAATTTACCAGGTTTTTCACCTTGATCATAGGACTGTTTCAGCCTAGTTAAGCTGTTTGCAGCCTTTGAGGTGGGAAGTTCTTCATACTGAGCTTTAAGACCAAATCATTCCTTGTTTACTTCTACTGAGTTATCCAAAAATGCTTCCCTCTCCAATTCTCTCATTTTCTGATTTATTAGATTTGAAACTGGTAAAACGTATAATTTGCCCCCAAATATGTGCTTTGAAAGCCTCCCATCTGGTACTCGCTGACGTTTGGTCAGTGTTCAATGTCAAATAGACATCTATATGCACTCCAACGTAATGTAAGAAGTCTGGGTCCTGTAACCATCTGGGATGCAAACGCCATCTAGAGGATCCTTTTACTAGTTTTGTATCTCTATAGAATAATCACACAAGGGAATGGTCATTCAAAACAATACTATCATATCCACTTCCTGCTACATTGGGAAGCAATGAGCAAGAAACTAAAAAGTAGTCTACATGAGAATATGATTTAAATGTGAACATGAATTCTCCCTTTTACTCAGGTTCTGAGTCCTCCAAGGTTCACATAGATTTAAGTCCTTAATGAAATGCTGTAATTTCTTTCTACTCTGCGAGTGGGAAGTGTCTGAACCAGAGGAGCGATCTAGATGAAGATCAAGAGTGCAATTAAAGTCCCCTGCCATTAGGACCTTACCAGGAATGGAGGCTATCAATAGAAATACATTCTCAAAGAATTTGGGATTATCATCATTAGGACCATCAACATTAACCAGATTAATATGCTCATTCAAAAGAGTTCCCTGTATCTAAATGTATCTACCAACTGTATCAGTTATAATAGTATCCACTTGAAACGGAACAGATTAGTGAATTAAAACCATAACTCCATGAGAATGAGAGGAGAAACAGGATGCTATTACTGGCCCTTGTCATCTCCTGCATACTTTAAGTAGCTCATCCTTCAACAAGTGAGTTTCTTGTAGGAACACAATAGATGAATGAAGTTGTTTTAAGCCTAGTAATAACCTGTTTTAAGCTTGGATAGTTTACAAACTCCACAGACATTCCACAAAGTACATTTAAGTTTTGCATTTGAAGTAATTTAACCAAAGATGTAAACATGGAATAAGCTATAGCATAAAGACATATCTAAAATATGTTTAGTAACCACAAGGACCGCAGGAATATTTTGTAGTGAGGAAAATATGTAAAGATCTGTTGGAAGAAACAAACATAAATCTATCCTAACAACACAGGGTATTTTGCTAGTAGCCTATATAGTAGCCTAAATATCACAACAAAAGGCCTCTCTAGCAAGATGATATGTGAAATATCACATAGTATTTGTTTGAAAAGTAGCAAAGAATAGCTCCACCTAAAACAGTAACGCTAGTTAGTGAAGCCTGAGACTAACGGTAACGTTACAGTATGGACCGTCCAAAATAGTGGTAGATGATCCACAACACAGGGTCTGCTGCTAGTAGCTACCAAGTAACAATATGGCCCATACGTATAGCGTTAACGTAGTATACCATGATACGTTTATAAACCAGAAAAAGTATCAAAGATCAGAAATGAACAGCCTATGTGAGAAAAAGAGATATCATTGAATATGTGCTACGTTACCCAAAGGCCCTTTGCACATGATGTTAGGCTTGTACCTGAGTGTCAATCATTTTATTCCAAGGATATGATCAAAAGGCCTCCGTTCTTAAATGGCAGAAGTGTGGAACCACCAATACTTTTTCAAGAGCTGGCTGCCCGGATAAACTAAGTGATAGGGGGAGAAGGGCCTTGGTCAAGGAGGTGACCAAGAACACGATGATCACTGACAGAGCTCTAGAGTTCCTCTGGCGATGGGAGAACCTTCCAGAAGGACAGCCATCTCTGCAGAACTCCAGCAATCAGGCCTTTATGGTAGAGTGGCTAGACGGAAGCCACTCCTCATGAAAAGGCACATGACTGCCCGCTAGGAGTTTGCCAAAAGACACCTAAAGGACTCTCAGACCATGAGAAACAAGATTCTCTGGTCTGATGAAACCAAAATTGAACTCTTTGGCCTGAATGCCAAGCGTCACGTCTGTAGGAATCCTGGCACCATCCCAACGGCGAAGCATGGTGGTGGCAGCATCATGCTGTGGGGATGTTTTTCAGTGGCAGGGACTGGGAGACTAGTCAGGATCGAGGGAAAGATGAACGGAGCAAAGTACAGAGAGAACTGAAAATAGCTGTGCGGCGACACTACCCATCTTACCTGACAAGCTTGAGAGGATCTGCAGAGAAACTCCCCAAATACAGGTATGCCACGCTTGTAGCGTTATACCCAAGAAGACTTGAGGCTGTAATCACTGCCAAAGGAGCTTCAACAAAGTACTGAGTAAAGTCTGAATACAGTTTTTTATTTATTATTATTATTATTATTATTATTTTTGCAAAAATGGTGTCATAAAATGTAGCGGTCAATCAGGGAAATGGTTCCAATCATTTTTCCTTTTTATTCATTTTAGAAACACTTAGAATAATGGCTGTGTTTCGTGTAGGCTTACCCTGGCGTGACTTTTAGCAATATTCGGCTCTATTTCCTCTCAGATTATAAAACTCTAATTATCATCAAAGTAGACATCATGCAAAACAACAACACTGCAAGCTCCTGCACGTCATCTCTAGCTGTAACCTTTGATAACAGGTATTGTGTCAATTTAAAACTAATTAACTGTGGTGGCAGGTGCAGTGATGACCGCTGAGAAGGAGCTGAGTGTAGAGGGAAGCAGTGGGGTGAGGGAGGTTATCGTCTAGTGTATAAAGAGGGATACGTCCTCCAGTAGCTCAGAGATGAAACCTGGTGAGAGTGAGGATGAATTACCTGCGGTGAGGATCTCCGAGTTCGGGCCTCGTTCCAAGGATGATAAGGATGATTCTGGCCCAGTGGGAGTGAGATTTGTAGAGAGAATGGATACATATGTGGTGTCAGGTTAGGTGGAGAAGAGGTTGGGGACTGTTGAGTTGGTGAAGGTAACTGAGTGGACTCGTGATGATTTATTGTTTCTCCTCTGTCCAGAGGGAGCGGGTGCTGCGGATTACGTGATTAGAGACAGGAATTGTGACTTGAATTGCTCTCCGGAACAGGGTGGCATTGAAAGGAGTGATAACGGGGTTAGGTTTAAGTGTTGAGGATGAGCAGTTGAAATGGAAGATTCCAGGTGTCTGTGACACCCTCTGTTTGGTGAGACGTAGATCCGGTGTAGAGCGTGGGGAAACAGAGAATACATTATCTGTCATGCTGGATTTTGATGCATAGTCTCTGCCAGATACGATCAAGGTAGGAAGTGTCAGTTAACCCGTGAGCGATTTTGTTCCGTAAATACTACAGTGTTTTAGGGGTGAAGTTTATGGGCCTGTTGCAGCAGTGTGTAGGCGTGAGATGCCTAGATGTGACAAGTGTGCAGGAGGTCATGAGATGAAGAAATGTGTGGTATCGGTGGAGAAAATTCTGTGTGTTAGTTGTGGGGGTGCTAACGGGCTGGAGATCTGAGGTGTCAGGTGAGAGAAAGGCAGATTGTGGTCCTCTATAGCTCAACTGTAGCTCAATTGGTAGAGCATGGCACTTGTAGTGGGTTCGATCCCCGGGACCACCCATACATAAAAATGTATGCGCACATGACTGTAAATTGCTTTGGATAAAAGCGTCTGCTAAATGGCTTATTATTATTATTATTATTATTATTATTATTATTATTATTAGATTGAGGTTGCCAGGGTTACAGTAGTACAGAAAGTGTTGTAGCAGAAGCAGTGAAGGGAGTGGTAGAGGAAGATGGGTACAGGGTGAGGGATCTTGAGAGGATTCCTGTGAGTAGGCAGAGACCAAGAGAGAGTGATGGGAAGAATATGTGCTTCAGTAAGGTGGGCTTTTTAGCATTTATAGTAATGGTTTTCAATTGTACTGCAGAAATTGATCAAAAAGTCCCAGAAAATAGAGGCTGTGGTGGTAGCGGCAGAGAAGTACTTGGGATTGCGAGGATTTACTGCAGAACAGCTGCAGGGGGTGTTGAGTGGTAGTGGTTTGGCGTAGAACTAGATGGTGTTAAATAGTGGAATGGGGTGGTGGGTTTTTGTCGTGGAAAATCGTAACAAAGGGACTCAAAGTCAAACTTACATGAATCGATATTTTTTAGCAGCAAGCTGGAGAGTTTCCAACAAATTTAAAAGCACCATTGTACACGTCAGTCGGGAGCTCTGCCGGGGCAGTCCCTTTAGTTGTCCTATATACTGCTTACACAGACAAGTTATATTTGCATGATTTTAGCTTTATTAATAATTAATTAATCGTTAACAGCGTACTGCCAATTGGTTTGAGGAGGTCAGTCATCTGCACAAAACAAGAACATTTACCCTCACATTATTTAGAGCAGGCTAATACTGCAATTTTGTATTAATTACCGTATCAATGAATTTAATGTATATAGGCTGTGAATGGCCTCACACACCAGTACAATAGGTGGCGGTGTATGCACCTAAAAGTTGAATGCGCTCTGCCAACCAAATCCCGAAGAAGAAGGATGCAAATGCACGTCACTTGACCCGTATGGAGAATGTGAAAAAGGAGCAAAGTTCATCTTTATTATTGATGTTTGATGAAGAGTATCTACCACCCTATGTAAAGCTGGGATATATAATATACCCCATAAGAGAGTTTGTGTAAAACCTGATGCAATGCAAGAAATGTAAAAAGTTTGGCCACATGTCAAGTGTTTGCAGACGGAAGGAATATGTTATTGAAGAGCATGTGAATGTAAAATGTTGTAACTATGGTGGGGGTCATATTCCTGAATTCCCAGAGTGCCCTGTTAGGGTGAAAGAGGTTGCGGTGTCAAGGATCTGGGCTGTACAGCAAATATCCTATGTGGAGGCGGTGAAGAGAGTTATAGTAGCAAGAGGCCACAGTTCTGAAGAAGATATTTGCAACCAGTTGCAAATGTTGTACGTCAATCAAGTGATCTGGATACACTTATTTTGAAGGTGGATTTTTTTAGTGTTTATAGCCACAGTTATTAATTTTACTGCACAATAAGTCCAAGAAGCTGGACATCATTATATCTGTAGCTGAGAAGTTTTTGGGCCTCCAAGACTTCACGGCAGAAGCCCTGCAAGGTCTACTGTAGCCAGAAAATGTTCCACCCTCACAGGATCCTTCTGAGCCTGTGTAGGGACCTGATTAGAACAGAAAAGCAGGCTGATTTAATTTAAATGTTGTTATTGATAGTTTGTATGATTTTATAGAAATACTGTATACACTGAACAGCCATATAAACACAACATGTCAAGTGTTGGTCCCATGTTTCATGAGGTGAAATAAAAGATCCCAGAAATTTTCCAGACACAAACTTATTTCTAAAATGTTGTGCACAAATTTGTTTACATCCCTGTTAGTGAGCATTTCTCATTTGCCAACATAATCCATCCACCTGACAGGTGTGGCATATCATGAAGCTGATGAAATAGCATGATCATCATTACACAGGTGCACCTTGTGCCGGGGACAAGAGTAGCTGAGGAGGTGCTTGGCAGCATCTAATGGGGATCCCTAACAAATACAAAAATGCCACTCTAAAATATGCAGTTTTTTCACACAACACAATGCCACAGATGTCTCAAGTTTTGAGGGAGCATGCAATTGGCATGCTGACTGCAGGAATGTCCACCAGAGCTGTTGCCAGAGAATGTTAGGTTATTTTCTCTACCATTAGCTGCCTCCAATGTTGTTTTAGGGAATTGTGCAGTATGCCCAACCAGCCTCACAACTGCTGACCACCGTGTATGGCTTTGTGTGTGCGTGCGGTTTGCTGATGTCAATGTTGTGAACAGAGTGCCCCATTGTGGTTTCGGGGTTATGGTATGGGATGCCATAAGCTACAGACAACTAACACAATTGCATTTTATCGATGACAGTTTGAATGTACAGAGATGCCATGACAAGATCCTGAGGCCATTCATCCACCTCCATCACCTCGTGTTTCAGCATGATAATGCACGGCCCCATGTCTCAAGGATCTGTACACAATTGAACATGCTGAAAATGTCCCAATTCTTCCATGGCCTGCATACTCACCAGACATGTCACCCTTTGAGCATGTTTGGGATGGTCTGGATCAATGTGTACCACAGCTTGTTCCAGTTCCTGCCAATATCCAGGAATTTCCTAGAAGCCTAGAGTCCGGGAAAAATGTGTTATTTTATAAAATGGATTTTATGCAATTCTATATCATTTTAGATGACTGGAGACTTTCACATAATCTTTTTTAATACCTCACAAATGACCAAAATGAAAGGCTACTTTCACACTGAGAATCTGAGATCAATAACCACGACCTTATCTTGAATCCATCAATAGCTTAGGCCCCTACAGTGAGGAAAAAAGTATTTGATCCCCTGCTGATTTTGTATGTTTGCCCACTGACAAAGACATGATCAGTCAATTTTAATGGTAGGTTTATTTGAACAGTGAGAGACAGAATAACAACATAGAAATCCAGAAAAACGCATGTCAAAAATGTTATAAATTGATTTGCATTTTAATGGGGGAAATAAGTATTTGACCCCCTCTCAATCAGAAAGATTTCTGGCTCCCAGGTGTCTTTTATACAGGTAACGAGTTGAGATTAGGAGCACACTCTTAAAGGGAGTGCTCCTAATCTCAGCTTGTTACCTGTATAAAATACACCTGTCCACAGAAGCAATCAATCAATCAGATTCCAAACTCTCCACCATGGCCAAGACCAACAAGCTCTCCAAGGATGTCAGGGACAAGATTGTAGACCTACACAAGGCTGGAATGGGCTACAAGACCATCGGCAAGCAGCTTGTTGAGAAGTTGACAACAGTTGGTGCGATTATTCGCAACTGGAAGAAACACAAAATAACTTTCAATCTCCCTTGGCCTGGGGCTCCATGCCAGATCTCACCTCGTGGAGTTGCAATGATCATGAGAATGGTGAGGAATCAGCCCAGAACTACACAGGAGGATCTTGTCAATGATCTCAAGGCAGCTGGGACCATAGTCACCAAGAAAACAATTGGTAACACACTACGCCGTGAAGGACTGAAAACCTCTAGCGCCCGCAAGGTCTCCCTGCTCAAGAAAGCACATATACAGGGCTGTCTGATGTTTGCCAATGAACATCTGAATGATTCAGAGGAGAACTGGGTGAAAGTGTTGTGGTCAGATGAGACCAAAATGGAGCTCTTTGGCATCAACTCAACTCGCTGTGTTTGGAGGAGGAGGAATGCTGCCTATGACCCCAAGAACACCATCCCCACCGTCAAACATGGAGGTGGAAACATTATGCTTTGGGGGTGTTTTTCTGCTAAGGGGACAGGCCAACTTCACCGCATCAAAGGGACGATGGACGGGGCCATGTACCGTCAATTCTTGGGTGAGAACCTCCTTCCCTCAGCCAGGGCATTGAAAATGGGTTGTGGATGGGTATTCCAGCATGACAGTGACCCAAAACACACGGCCAAAGCAACAAAGGAGTGGCTCAAGAAGAAGCACATTAAGGTCCTGGAGTGGCCTAGCCAGTCTCCAGACCTTAATCCCATAGAAAATCTGTGGAGGGAGCTGAAGGTTTGAGTTGCCAAACGTCAGCCTAGAAACCTTAATGACTTGGAGAAGATCTGCAAAGAAGATTGGAACAAAATCCCTCCTGAGATGTGTGCAAACCTGATGGCCAACTACAAGAAACGTCTGACCTCTGTGATTGCCAACAAGGGTTTTGCCACCAAGTACTAAGTCATGTTTTGCAGAGGGGTCAAATACTTATTTCCCTCATTAAAATGCAAATCAGTTTTTCTGGATTTTTTTTATGTTATTCTGTCTCATGTGATCATGTCTTTGTCAGTGGGAAAACGTACAAAATCAGCAGGGGATCAAATACTTTTTTCCCCCTCACTGTACATGGTTTGACACCAGTATTGCCAGCATTTGTTTTATTCACTGGGCTATCTAGAGTGATCAGAGAGTAGACTAAAGAAGTGAAGTAGACAAACTGCCAATGTTTTAAAGTTCTATTAAATTAGTCTGTGTAGTTACTAACCCTTGTGATAGTGAGTGGAGGATGACACTAACCCTTTTGATAGTGAGTGGAGGATGATATGGCTTCTTCATCTGCATTGCTTGATCTTTGGGGTTTTTGGCTGGGTTTCTATAAAGCACTTTTTGACAACTTCTGATGTAAAAAGGGCTTCATAAATACATTTGATTGACATGTATATCACACCAACTGACTGGTTCTTCTGAATTTGTTCACACAGGAGACCATGTTGAGACATTCTCTATATCCAGAGAGCAACAGCAGGAAGATCACAGAGCTAAGAGGTCTCACCACTGCCCACATTGTGAGGAGATTTTCCCAATTCTATCAAAGCTAAAAATACACCTAAAAATACACACAGGAGAGAATCTGTATTCCTGTACTGACTGTGGGAGGAATTTCACTACATCACAGACTCTGACGGTTCATCAGAGAGTGCACACTGGAGAGAAGCCTTACTCCTGCTCTGTCTGTGGGACGGGTTTCTCCAAACTTGGCAACTTAAAATCCCACGAACGGATACACACAGGAGAGAAGCCTTACTCCTGCTCTGATTGTGGGGCAAGTTTCTCTCATCAGAGCACCTTTAAACAACATAAACGTATACATACAGGAGAGAAGCCTTACTCCTGCTCTGACTGTGGGGCAAGCTTCTCGCAACCTGGCAACTTAAAACGACATGAACATATACACAGAGGAGAGAAGCCATACTCCTGCTCTGTCTGTGGGACGGGTTTCTCCAGACTTGGCAACTTAAAATCCCACGAACGGATACACACAGGAGAGAAGCCTTACTCCTGCTCTGATTGTGGGGCAAGTTTCTCTCATCAGAGCACCTTTAAACAACATAAACGTATACATACAGGAGAGAAGCCTTACTCCTGCTCTGACTGTGGGGCAAGCTTCTCGCAACCTGGCAACTTAAAAATACATGAACGTATACACAGAGGAGAGAAGCCATACTCCTGCTCTGACTGTGGGAAGAGTTTTTCTCAACTGGGCACCTTAAAAATACATGAACGTATACACACAGGAGAGAAGCCTTACTACTGCTCTGACTGTGGGAAGAGTTTCTCTCAACAGGGCCTCTTAAAAATACATGAACGTATACACACAGGAGAGAAGCCTTACTACTGCTCTGACTGTGGGAAGAGTTTCTCACGACAGGGCCCCTTAAAACAACATGAACGTATACACACAGGAGAGAAGCCTTACTCCTGCTCTGACTGTGGGAAGAGTTTCTCTCAACAGGGCCTCTTAAAAATACATGAACGTATACACACAGGAGAGAAGCCTTACTACTGCTCTGACTGTGGGAAGAGTTTCTCACGACAGGGCCCCTTAAAACAACATGAACGTATACACACAGGAGAGAAGCCTTACTCCTGCTCTGACTGTGGGAAGAGTTTCTCTCAACAGGGCCTCTTAAAAATACATGAACGTATACACACAGGAGAGAAGCCTTACTCCTGCTCTGACTGTGGGGCAAGTTTCTCTCAATCTGGCAGCTTAAAAACACATGAATATATACACACAGGAGAGAAGCCTTACTCCTGCTCTGACTGTGTAAAATGCTTCACAACATCAACTGAGCTAAGACTTCATCAGAGAACACACACAGGAGAGAAGCCTTACTCCTGCGCTGACTGTGGGAAGAGTTTCTCTCAATCTGGCAGCTTAAAACAACATGAACGTATACACACAGGAGAGAAGCCTTACTCCTGCTCTGACTGTGGGGCAAGTTTCTCTCAATCTGGCAGCTTAAAAATACATGAACGGATACACACAGGAGAGAAGCCTTACTCCTGCTCTGATTGTGGGGCAGGTTTCTCTCATCATAGCACCTTAAAAAGACATAAACGTATACATACAGGAGAGAACCCTTACTCCTGCACTGACTGTGTAATATGCTTCAAAATATCAACTGAGCCAAGACTTCATCAGAGAACACACACAGGAGAGAAGCCTTACTCCTGCTCTGACTGTGGGGCAAGCTTCTCGCAACCTGGTAACTTAAAACGACATGAACATATACACAGAGGAGAGAAGCCATAGTCCTGCTCTGACTGTGGGAAGAGTTTCTCTCAACTGGGCCACTTAAAAATACATGAACGTACACACAGGAGAGAAGCCATACTCCTGCAATGACTGTGGGAAGGGTTTCTCTCCGCAGGAAAGCATGAAATCACACCAACGGATACACACAGGAGAGAAGCCTTACTCTTGCTCTGACTGTGGGAAGAGTTTCTCTCGACTGGGCAATTTAAAAAGACACCAACGTATACATAAGAAGTGGTAGTGGATTGGAGACACTATTGTAATCCTATTGTTTCTCACTGTGAGAGAACTGTGCAGAGGTACGGGAAAGTTGTAGAATGATAGAATCTCTTAACTGATCAGTGTGCACCTTGTCAGTTTTGCAGTGCTTAGATAGCTCCTACTGTAAAGATAATGAGAGGTCTAGGATATTGAGGAAACCACGAGTACATGCATCCATGCCGTGTGTCAGCATTGGAGGCTGGTGGTGATGGTGTGGGGTGTGTTTTCATGGCAGACATTGGGCCCCTTGATAAAAGTGGAGCAACGTTTGAATGCCACAGGATATCTAAAAATCATTGTCAATCAGGTGCATCCCTTCATGGCAGAAGTTATCCATCTGCAAATATATTTTTTCAGCTGGATTATGCCACATGCCACAAGGCTTGTCCAGAAAAGGTTCCACGAACATGACAGTGATTTCAGGTTACTGCAGTGGCCTTCTGAGGCACCAGATCTCAATCCAATTGTGCATATGTTGTAGGAGATGGAACGAGCTATTCTGAGTAGAAATCCACTGCCAGACAACTTTACACAACTGTGGGAAGCATTGCAGTCAACATGGGCCAGCATCCCAGTGGAACGCTTTCGACACCTTGTAGAGTCCATGCCCCGACAAATTGAGGCTGTTCTGATGACAAAGACTATCAGCTGTTCAGAAATGACAGGTCCAGAGAGGGGATGCGAGGAGGGGGTGTGGCTATGTATGTGAATCACAGTATGCAGGCAAAGAGAAGAATAACTGACCTAGAGAAAGAAGAGTTTGAGTGTCTTCAGCTCCGTCCTAAACAACACCCCAGCTCAGTTTCATCTCTGGTAGTGGAGTGCTCTAACATCCACCATGGGCACATGACAAAACACTGCATCAGAATACTGTGGATTATCTCACAATCACTGACCATGTGATCAGGATGTCCTCTCCCCAAATGGGTCTCATCCTGTGTGGAGACTTTAATCACCTGCCCATCAAGATGCTGACAAACTCAAAAGGACTTCTGGTAACCCAGAACAGAAAGGAGACCTTTGCACGATGTATGGCCAGTACTGATTGTTCTGCCATATATGAGGTGGAGAGCATCGATGCAAAGGTGGAGACGTTCAACTCCTGCATTCAAACTGCACTTGATGTATGCATGCCAATAAGAAATAAGAAAACAACAACACTGGACCAGCCCTGGATGACTGAAAGAATAAAGGCTGCCATCAGGAAAATACAGAATATTTTCAACAGATGGGGAGAAACAATGACATGGAGAAAATACAGAAACACAGTGCAAATGCTTATCAAGGAAGCAAAGACAAGCTACTACAAAACTGAAATCCAGGACCTAAAGAAGAAAAACCCTAAGGAATGGTGGGACTTCATTAACAATGGACTGGGACCAAAGAAAACATCAGGAGGGAGAATACAGGTCGAGGGAATTGAAGACGACAACGTGGCTGATGTTTTGAATGGCTTCTTTGCTGAGGCATGGACAAGCACCACACCTCTTGCCATCTTCCCCCTGCCCATTCCTACAAAGCAGGTTGAGCTGTGCAGCATTGGCTAGTTAAAGCAAGCTCTGAACAGACTCAGAGCACGTAAAGCATGTGGGCCTGATGGCATTCCAGCCTGGCTACTAAAGAGCATGCAGAAGATCTAGCCCCTGTCATCAAACACATTGTTAAAACTGTCCCCTGCCAGTAGGAGGTGTTATCTGAGTGCACGATTCAGTATGACAACCTCCCAATGTCCAGCACTACTACCGCCCTTGTGAAAGCCACATACTCCTGGCTGACAGCTACAGACTCCATAAACCCAACAATGGTGAGGGTGTTACTTGCTGATGTGTCCAAAGCCTTTGATCGAGTAGATCACCCATAGTTCCTGTAACATCTGTCTGACATTGAACTGTGTTCAAGGTTACTAGCCTGACTCCACAGCTACACCACCGAAAGAGGGCAGAGGGTGATGGCAACTGGTACATTTAGCCCTTGGTCAGAGGACCATCCACAAACTGCACCACTAATCCTAGGAGGACAGGAAGTACCAGTGGTAACAACAACCAAGTATCTTGGTTTTCATCTAGACTCTAACCTCAGTGGTGACACCTGGAGCAGCCAGTGAGAATGGCCTCAATACGCCTTTTTGACTGTTCTTGCCAGTAATGTCCTACTGAAGATCTGGTCACAGTCTATACTATACTGGCCAGGCCTTGTCTGGAATACGGTGGAGTGCTGTTAGTTGGATGCAGTAAAAAGCAGCAGGCCCAACTAGACAGGGTGCAGAGGAGGGCCTTAAGGATCATCTCCAGAGGTGGAGCAGTCCAACCACAGCTCCCGTCACTGCAGAGCAGGCGAGAACAGGCTGCAGTGCACCTGGTGAAGGACATGCACACTCTTGACCATCCACTGAATGACCTGCTCCCTCCAAGAAGAGGTAACTGCACCACCAGGCTCCTGAGAAACAGCCACAAACTGTCCTGTATAACTGCCCGTACAAACCGCCTGCGAAACGCCACTCTACCCACTGCTTTTTTTAAATAACATTTTAATATTTCAATTTCCATCATGAAAAATGTCCTGTAATGTTTCAAGTGTTCTGTATTCTACTTATGTCACGTATTGTGTTATGTATTTAACAGGTAGCCTAGCGGTTAAGAGTGTTGGGCCAGTAACTGAAAGGTCGCTGGTTTGAATCCAGAGCCAACTAGGTCAAAAATCTGTCATTGTGGCCTTGAGCAAGGCAATTAACCCCAATTGGTACTATAAGTCACTCTGGATAAGAGCATCTGCTAAATTACAAATATGTAATGAAAAATCATGTTTGTACATTAATTTGTGCTGGGCAACCTTTTCTCTTGTGCATAAATATAACAAAGTGTTTAAAGTGAAATAGTTAGTCTATACAGTGCATTCTGAAATTATTCAGACCCCTTGACTTCTTCAACAAAAAAATAAGTTACAGCCTTATTGTAAAAATGTTTTTTATTTCTTTACAAACAACAACTAAAATCCCTCATCAATCTACACACAATACCCCATAATGACAAAGTGGAAACAGGTTTAGACATTTTTGCAAAACCTTATTTACATTAGTATTCCAGACCCTTTGCTATGAACCTCGAAATTTAGCTCAGGTGCATCCTGTTTCCATTGATATTCCTTGAGATGTTTCTACAACTTGATTGGAGTCCACCTGAGATAAATTCAATTGATTGGACATGGTTTGAAAAGGCACACACCTGTCTATATAACATCCCACAGTTGACATTGTATGTCAGAGCAAAAACCAAGCCATGAGGTTGAAGGAATTGTCCGTAGAGCTCCGAGACAGGATTGTGATGAGGCACAGATCTGGGGAAGGGTACCAAAAAATGTCTGCAGCATTGAAGGTCCCCAAGAACACCGTGGCCTCCTCCATTCTTAAATGGAAGAAGTTTGGAATCACCAAGATTCTTCCTAGAGCTGTCCGCCCGGCCAACTGCGCAATCGGAGGAGAAGGGCCTTGGTCAGGGAGGTAACCAAGAACCCGATGATCACTTTGACAGAGCTCCAGAGTTCAGCCCGCTTGGAGTTTGCCAAGAGGCACCTAAAGGACTCTGATCATGAGAAACAAGATTCTCTGGTCTGTTGTTACCAAGATTGAACTCTTTGGCCTGAATACCAAGCGTCACTTCTGGAGGAAACCTGGCACCATGCCTACCGTGAAGCATGGTCGTGGCAGTATCATGCTGTGCGGATGTTTTTCAGAGGCAGGGACTGGGTGACTAGTCAGGATCGAGGGAATAATGAACGGAGCAAAGTACAGAGAGATCCTTGATGAAAACCTGCTCCAGAGCGCTCAGGACTTCAGACTTGGGCGAACGTTCACCTGGCCCAGCCAGAGCCCAGACTTGAACCCGATTTAACATCTCCGGAGAGACAAGAAAATAGCTTTGCAGCAACGCTCCCAATCCAACCTGACAGAGTTTGAGAGGATCTGCAGAGAAGAATGAATGAAACTCCCCAAATACAGGTGTGCCAAGCTTGTAGCATCATACCCAAGAAGACTCGATGGTGTAAGTGCTGCCAAAGGCGCTTCAAGAAAGTACTGAATACTTAGATATTTCAGTTTTTTTATTAATAAATTAGGAAAAATGTCTAAACCTGTCTTTTGCTTTGACATTATGGGGTATTGTGTGTAGATTGATGAGGGGAAAAAACAATTTAACCAACTTTAGAATATGGCTGTAACGTAATAAAATGTGGAAAAAGTCAAGGGGTCTGAATACTTTCAGATTGCACTGTATATAGCCAAGCTATCATTGACTAGGTATTGGCACCCCATGTATATAGCCAAGCTAACATTGACTAGGTATTGGCACCCCATGTATATAGCCAAGCTATCATTGCTCATCGTGTATTAATTCCTTGTGCTACAATCTTTTTTCCTATTATTATAATTGTTGTATTGTGTTCTCCATTGTTGGTCAACATTTCACTGTTAGTCTACACCTGTTGTTTACCAAACATGTGACAAAATGAAATGACTACGTGTTTAGTGAATTGTCTTCTAAAACTATGCTGAAAAAATATATAAACTTGACATTTAAAGTGTTGGTCCCATGTTTCATGAGCTGAAATAAAAGATACTGGATATTTTCCATACCCACAAAAAGCTTATTTCTCTCCAACTTGGTGCACAAATTTGTTTCCAGTTCTGTTAGTGAGCATTTTTCCTTTGCCAAGATTATCAATCCACCTGCGAGTTGTGGCATATCAAGAAGCTGATTAAACCGCATGATCATTACACAGGTGCACCTTGTGCTGGGTACAATAAAAGGCCACTCTGAAATGTGCAGTTTTGTCACACAACACAATGCCACAGATGTCTACATTTTGAGGGAGTGCACAATTGGTATTCTGACTGCAGGAATGTTCACAAGAGCCCAGGACCTCCACATCGGTCTTCTTCACCTGCAGGATCATCTGAGACCAGCCACCCGGACAGCTGATGAAACTGAGGAGTATTTCTATCTGTAATAAAGCCCTTTTAGTGGAGAAAAATCATTCTTATTGGCTGATGGGTGGGCCCCTGTCATGTGAAATCCATAGATTAGGGCCTAATGAATGTATTTCAATTGTCTGATTTCCTTATATGAACTGTACCCCAGTAAAATTGTTGAATGTTGTGTTTATATTTTTGTTCAGTTAGTTAAAATCTTACAAAACAACTGATGATGATTATGTTTGGAAAACTGCATTGATGGGCAATGAAAAATAACATTAGTACATTAATTTGTACTGGTCAACCTCTCCTTCTCTTTTGTATTCAGTTCTTCCATATTTGATCTGACAGTATGAATGGTTCTTATGGTTGTATTCAGTTCTTCCATATTAGATCTGACAGTATGAATGGTTCTTATGGTTGTATTCAGTTCTTCTATATTAGATCTGACAGTATGAATGGTTCTTATGGTTGTATTCAGTTCTTCCATATTAGATCTGACAGTATGAATGGTTCTTATGGTTGTATTCAGTTCTTCCATATTAGATCTGACAGTATGAATGGTTCTCATGGGCTGAGTGCCTGGAGTGACTACAGTCATACCAAGTTTTCTTTGACACTGTGATCTCACCAGGACAGAACCACATGTGTCTACCACATGTGTCTACCCAGAAGGTGGCAGTGATGTACCTTTAACGTTGGTCTGAACACCACCGATAAACACCATAGAAGAAGAATGCATGCTTAGCAACAACCAAGGGGCCATGCAGCTTTCCACTGTTCCAAAGACTGTCTATTATATGGAACAGATTGGCAATTGACCACTCTAACAATGTAGACACGTCCTCAAAGATTGGACATGAATCGGTGTTGGTCAAACTCTTCTCTTCTCTATCATTAAATACAACAAAACAATGTTTTAAGTTAAATATTTAGTGTTTGTCTAAAGCTGGAAAAAAAAGACTTGAAATGAGCATCACAAAGATACATTTGACCTATGCACTAACAAGCTTTTTCAATATACGCAGCTTTGTCACCAGCTGCAGTACTGTAGCTTTATTAATCTACTGTACTTCAACATGTACTCACATTGGATGGGTTGAATAGGATTCAAACCATGTCTTAAACTGCTACCTAGCAAGTTACAAGCCACAACACACATGTAAAGTTGCTGTAGAACTGTTTCATGGGGTGTGAAAATATATGTAATCAAAACTACTGGATATCTTTAGAAGTAAAATTGTTCTACAATTTTCTTACACTGAGAATGTGGAATAGTTTTTGTAGGTCGGCAGGATAAACAATTGAATCTCTATTAAGATTTAAGCTTGCAAAATGTAAAGGGGTGTGTAGACTTTCACTGTGACTGTATACGTACCATTGACTTGCAATGGATTTGTGCCACAAATGCTAAAAAGTTCGCATTTTAAACAATAGTAAGATAAACAATATATGCCCAGGACTATATTGCGGGACAGACTGTTGAAATGCCCAGTTGATTATGTAAACAGTCTTGTAGAACTCTGGCATTGATGGTCCATCTGAGGGTGAGTCATTGATATGAATGCTCAGAGTAAAAGATCTGTGAAGTCACCTGTGATGGCCCACGTCTACCACAACCTTTCCTATTGTGTTTGTAAGCACCACAGCATTTTAGGCAGCCATTGTTCAAAATGTGTTCATACATACAGTACAATGGGAGGGCGTGTGGAAGGAACAGGGAGGAACCAGGAGTTTGATCTCTGACTTCTATTTAGGACTGGGATCCCTCTGTGGGCCGGGCTTTTCAGAATATCTCTCGATTCTCTTTTAAACATGCTAGAAACATAAAGGACAGCCTAGTAAGAGCAGATGAATATGTTCCCCCTCAGCAGTTCTTATCCACCCTCCCCTCAAATCATTGTGAGAACTGTAATGTGATGACCAAGGGGGATTCATTTCTTTACCCTCATACTGGAAACCTCCCGAGTGGCGCAGTGGTCTAAGCTGTGCCAGTGGTCTAAGCTGTGCCACTAGAGATCCTGGTTCGAATCCAGGCCCTGTTGGAGCTGGCCGCGACCGGGAGACCCATTGGGCGGCGCACAATTGGCCCATCGTCCAGGGTAGGGGAGGGAATGTAGCTCAGTTGGTAGAGCATGGCGTTTGCAACGCCAGGGTTGTGGGTTCGATTCCCACGGGGGGCCAGTATGAAAAATATATATATATAATAATGTATGCACTCACTAACTATAAGTCGCTCTGGATAAGAGCGTCTGCTAAATGACTAAAATGTAAATAAAATGTATGTCATGGGTAGAATTTCCTGTAAAACAAAATGTGTGGTATATTTCCTGATGTGGCTATTATTGTGTTGGAAAGTCTAAGAGAAAATTGAAAGAGCAACATCAGAACTGGTGCCAGAAGCTTTAATGTGGTCGGTTATGTTGTGTGCCAACTTGAGGTTCAAGGGATACAAAAAAATGTATCCACGCATGACTGTAAGTCGCTTTGGATAAAAGCGTCTGCTAAATGGCTTATTATTACTATTATAAGGGCTTAGAAGTTGTACAGCCACTTAAGAGAGGAGGTGATAGAGAATAATTGCTGTTACAGAGAGACGCATATTATATCCATGACTTACAAACAGAGAGAGACATATTATATCCATGACTTACAAACAGAGAGAGACATATTATATCCATGACTTACAAACAGAGAGAGACATATTATATCCATGACTTACAAACAGAGAGACATATTATATCCATGACTTACAAACAGAGAGAGACATATTATATCCATGACTTACAAACAGAGAGAGACATATTATATCCATGACTTACAAACAGAGAGAGACATTTTGTCCATGACTTACAAACAGAGAGAGGCATATTATATCCATGACTTACAAACAGAGAGAGACATTTTGTCCATGACTCACGTCGGTAGCCATGAAGCGCTTCGAAAGGCTGGTCATGATTCACTTCAACACCATCATCCCGGAAACCCTAGACCCACTCCAATTCGTATACCACCCAACAGATCTACAGATATTGCAATCTCAATCGCACTCCACACTTCCCTTTCCCACCTGGACAAAAGGAACACCTATGTGAGAATGTTGTTCATTGAATAAAGCTCAGTGTTCAACACCATAGTGCCCACAAAGCTCATCACTAAGCTAAGGACCCTGGGACTAAACACCTTCCTCTGCTACTGGATCATTGACTTCCTGACGGGCCGTCCCCAGGTGGTAAAGGTAGGCAACAACACATCTGCCACGCTGATCTTCAACACAGGGGCCACTCAGGGGGGTGTGCTTAGTCCCCTCCTGTACTCCCTGTTCACCCACGACTGCGTGGCCAAGCACGATACCAACACCATCATTAAGTTTGCTGACGACACAACGATGGTAGGCCTGATCACCGACAACGTTGAGACAGCCTATAGGGAGGAGGTCAGAGACGAGGCAGTGTGGCGCCAGGACAACAACCTCGCCCTCAATGTGAGCAAGACAAATGAGATGATCGTGGACTACAGGAAAAGGAGGGCAGAACAAGCCCCCATTAACATCGACAGGGCTGTAGTGGAGCGAGTCGCGAGTTTCAAGTTACTTGGTGTCCACATCTCCAACAAACTATCATGGTCGAAACACACCAAGACAATCGTGAAGAGGGCCCGACAACGCCTTTTCCACCTCAGGAGAATGAAAAGATTTGTCATGGGTCCCCTGATCATAAAAAAGTTATACAGCTGCACCATCGAGAGCATCCTGACCAGTTGCATCAGTGGGCCAATGAGAAAGCTCATACCTGGTATTTTAACTGCTCGGCAACCGACCGTAAGGCGCTACAGAGGGTAGTGCATACGGCCCAGTACATCACTGGGGCCAAGCTTCCTGTCATCCAGGACCTATATACTAGGCAGTGTCAGAGGAAGGCCCAAAAAATTGTCAAAGACGCCAGTCACCCAAGTCATAGACTGTTCTCTGTGCTACCACACGGCACGCGGTACCGGAGCGCCAAGTCTAGATCCAAAAGGCTCTTTAACAGCTTCTACCCCTGTCACAATAATTTTGTTTTCTCAATGGTTGAAGTCAACTACTTCTCAAGCTTTGAATAAGGCTCTAGTTAATAATGAATTAAACAAAGTCCCATTTCTGCATTAGATCAGTATTTTATTCATGAGCGCTCTGAAAATCATACAATGCACAATGTTTTTTATACCTCTACTACGCCCCTAAGTGGGCCAATGAGAAAGCTCCTAGCCCATATTTAGGCAACTATCATATGTCTCTGTTAGCTGCACAGCAACCTATTGTTTCTTCCTGTATCTATTTCACACTCCAGCTGTGTTCGTGTGGTTGCTTTTCTGGTTCCTCCAGTATCAGGTCACACATACACAGACTTCCTTTACTGGTTTCACAAGACACAAATACTCTGTTGCTGGGCAAATATGCATCTTATACAAGCACATATGATTAACTCTCTAAGCTCTCTCACTGTCCTCACCCTAGGTGGGGACATGTTTTTCAGTGTCTAGTTTCACATCCTGTTTTCTGTTGTTGGTTTCACAGTGGCACTCTGCTTGCATAGATATAAAAATGAGTCAATGAGTTGTACTTCTAACTAAGCTAAACACATTATCAGATGATTGTCTTATGATTATATCACATTTCTACAGTTTCAGGGTGGAATACTTTAGTCATTACCTTAAACATACAAATAATTCTATCAACCCCCAAGCGATAAGACTGCTGAACAATTGATAAAATGGCCACCCGGACTATTTGCTTTGACCCCCCCCTCTTTGTTTTACACTGCTGCTCGCTGTTTATTATTACATTTACGTCATTTAGCAGACGCTCTTATCCAGAGCCACTTACAGTTAGTGAGTGCATACATTTATTTATATACTGGAATCGAACCCACAACCCTGGCATTGCAAATGCCATGCTCTACCAACTGAGCTACATCCCTGCCGGCCATTCCCTCCCCTACCCTGGACGACGCTGGGTCAATTGTGCGCCACCCCATGGGTCTCCCGGTCGCTGCCGGCTATGACAGAGCCTGGATTCGAACCAGGATCTCTAGTGGCACAGCTAGCACTGCGATGCAGTGCCTTAGACCACTGTGTCACTATTCATAGTCACTGTACCCCTACCTACATGTACAAATTACCTCGACTAACCTGTACCCCCGCACATTGGGTACCGGTGCCCCCTGTATATAGTCTCGTTATTGTTATTTATTGTGTTACTTTTAAATATTTTGTCATTTTTTTACTTTAGTTTGTGTAGTAAATATTTTTCTTAACTCTATTTTCTTAAAACTGCATTGTTGGTTAAGGGCTTGTAAGTAAGTATTTCATGGTAAGGTCTACACCTATTGTATTCGGCGCATGTGACAAATAAAATTTGATTTGATTTAATATCCATGACTTACAGAGAGATAAATATTATATCCATGACTTACAAACAGAGTAGCCTCGTACGAGCCGTCCTGATCTCTTGAGCTTACATTCTGTTAAGTTAAATGTATCAGTGAGATCAGGATGGTTCCTACGAGGCTACAAACAGAGAGTCCTAGAGGCCTTAATGATGAACTCCTGTTAGGTTTCTTCCTGTGATCAACAGAGAGTCCTAGAGGCCTTAATGATGAACTCCTGTTAGGTTTCTTCCTGTGATCAACAGAGAGTCCTAGAGGCCTTAATGATGAACTCCTGTTAGGTTTCTTCCTGTGATCAACAGGTACTCTTTTCTTTGTTTATTATCTTTTTCTTGTAGAAAAATGTTAATAATGATTGAAAATAATGAATGTAAATAATGATTGATTGTAAAGAATTAAACAAATGTGAAGTCATCTATCAATATCCAAACACTGAGGAAGGCCACCTCCATTTGTTTTGACCTCTGCTGCTAAAAAAGAAGACATTAAACCTGAAAGAATATTTCAGTGAGTGGGTTTTTCATTTCTTCCAATCTGGTTTTAGACCTGGACATATTTTTCAGCGGCTACACTAGATGAGGTGCTATATTGTTTAGGGGTGTCAAACTCATTCCATGGAGGGCCTTGGATCTGCAGGTTTTTGGTTTTTCCTTACAATTAAAACCTAGACAACCAGGTTCGGGAGTTACAAATTAGTGACCTTAATTGATCAATCAAGTACAAGGGAGGCACCATGGAATGAGTTTGACACCTGTGGTTTAGACCACAAAAATCATTGCGCTGCTTTATTTATTGACCTGTAGAAGGCATTTGATACAGTTGATCATTTCTTACTTTTTCTAAGGTTGTCTGAAATAAGCCTAGATCAGGCATCTTGCAATTGGCTCAAGAACTATCTAACAGACACAATGTGTGCTTGCTTAATGACGTTATCGAATCTAGATTCATCAATAATACGAAAGGTGTTGTAGTGTCGAGTAAACGTTGCTAATTATGCTGTGTGACAAGGAGAACCCGCTGACACTGTATTTTTATCATAAGCTTTATTCATAACAAAGGGTTACAGCGTCGATTTACAGATACCTGCAGATACCTGGAGAATAATCGCCCCATCTCTAATATGATTATTCTGCTTCTCCTCTGTCCTGTGGTATATATCCTATGTAATCTGATATGGGTGTTCCCCTACAGAACAATCACCTATCTCCACACAACAGACTTCCTCTGTTCTATGGTGTTCCTCTAAAACTGAATAAACATCCTCTCAGGTTCCACTTGAAAACATTAGCAAAGTCATAATTCTTCATACACTACAGTGTGCTGCAGGCAATGTTCCCTCTAAACTTTCCCCCTTCTGATAACCAGGTGGCGAATCGCATCTCTGCATGTCTGGCAGACATATCAGTATGGATGACGGATCACCACCTCAAGCTGAACCCTGGCAAGACGGAGCTGCTCTTCCTCCCGGGGAAGGACTGCCCGTTCCATGATCTCGCCATCACGGTTGACAACTCCGCTGTGTCCTCCTCCCAGAGTGCGAAGAGCCTAGGCGTGACCCTGGACAACACCCTGTCGTTCTCCGCCAACATCAAGGCGGTGACCCGCTCCTGCAGGTTCATGCTCTACAACATTCGGAGAGTACGACCCTGCCTTACACAGGAAGCGGCACAGGTCCTAATCCAGGCACTTGTCATCTCCCGTCTGGACTACTGCAACTCGCTGTTGGCTGGCCTCCCTGCCTGTGCCATTAAACCCCTACAACTCATCCAGAATGCCGCAGCCCGTCTGGTGTTCAACCTTCCCAAGTTCTCTCACGTCACCCCCCTCCTCCGCACACTCCACTGGCTTCCAGTTGAAGCTCGCATCCGCTACAAGACCATGGTGCTTGCCTATGGAGCAGTGAGGGGAACGGCACCTCTGTACCTTCAGGCTCTGATCAGTCCCTACACCCAAACGAGGGCATTGCGCTCATCCACCTCTGGCCTGCTGGCTCCCCTTCCTCTGCGGAAGCATAGTTCCCGCTCAGCCCAGTCAAAACTGTTCGCTGCTCTGGCACCCCAATGGTGGAACAAGCTCCCTCACGACGCCAGGACAGCGGAGTCACTCACCACCTTCCGGAGACATTTGAAACCCCACCTCTTTAAGGAATACCTGGGATAGGATAAAGGAATCCTTCTACCCCCCCCCCCCCCCCCCCCAATTGTAAAGTGGTTATCCCACTGGCTATAGGGTGAACGCACCAATTTGTGAGTCGCTCTGGCTAAGAGCGTCTGCTAAATGACGTTAATGTGCCCTTGAGCAAGGCACTTAACCCTAATTGCTCCTGTAAGTCGCTCTGGATAAGAGCGTCTGCTAAATGACTAAAATGTAAATGTAATGTAAATGTAAACTGCGCAGCCGCGCACTTCCTCCAGGACTGCATGCAGAAATGCCATGCAACGCAGAGACGCAAGAGATTGAATTTAACTGAGTTCGCCCCATTATTTTAAATTAAATAAATGCATTGGTAATTTAGCAGACGCTCTTATCCAGAGCGACTTACAGGAGCAATTAGGGTTAAGTGCCTTGCTCAAGGGCACAGACAGATTTTTCACCTAGTCGGCTCGGGATTCAAACCAGCGACCTTTCAGTTACTGGCCCAACACTCTTAACCGCTAGGCTACCTGCCGCCCCTATATAGATCAACGTATTTTCTGTGATCGAATCGATATTATATCAGCCCCTTTTCAATGGAACAAACCAAAACATATATAACTTTGCAAGATTGAGTCTGTGATTTTGTTGTAGGCAGAACCAGTCCGAACCGAGTAGAATTCTATTGGCGGGAGTAGGCCACTAACGGTCTTTCAATCACCCGCGAGTGAATGCGCAGTTCAGATCAGACCGCAGAGCCGCGCGTCTGCACATTTGTTGATATTCTTTGCTAGTTAGCGAGTTATTAGCCCAGTTATACATAAGTATAGGTCAGCAATGGGGAATTACTGCTTCCTACAAGAGAACAAAGCGTGTAGGCTACATTTCAAGCTGTCTTTGAAAAGCCAGTCAGATAAAAAGCGTATGTCTTAATTAAAGAGGCAGTGTTGTATTTTGAGACAGGGTTGAATATGCAAATAAGCCAATAAGCAGAGGGGTAGCCTACATTGTCTAATTCTCTGTATGGTAATAATAATTAATATTATTTTGTAAAGTGGTTTCTTCCATCATACAACACAATACAATTTACAGTCACCTATTCGGCCCATGGTGTTAGAAACCAAGTAAAAAAAACAAGAATTCATGTCAAGCCCTTCATAATGTAAAAACGTTTTTTTTAAAGTATCCTGCAATGTGGGCCTGCATTGAACACCACATATAGGCTACTGTAGGCTTTATCATAGAAATAAAAAGCTATCTAAAACTGTAAGAGTACAGCCTCAGTGTTCACTGTAAACGCGCGCGGGAAGTTGCGCAAAAGTCTCACAGCCTTCAAGTTTCCGCTCATAAGACCTACAATTTGCTCAGTTGCCAAAAAAACTAGGTATAGAAATAAATCCTGTTTCACTTTGGAAAGTAGAAGGAAGATTGTTCAAGCAACGCTTCTCCCAGTGCTTAATTATGGTGACGTAATCTACAGGCATACGGCAGTGTCGTATCTGATGAGTGGTGGCAATTATTGCTGTCCGTTATGCTGCATCGTGTGAGAGGCTTTTATTAAAATCACGAGGTTTACAGCATAAATGACAGGTGATATGACACCCGGAGAACGGCTCTCCCGATTGCTATGGCCGTTCTGACGTCTTCCTCGCCTAACCCCCTTATTTATAAACAATGAAACTGACCTCTTCTGACCAATCCCCAGTCTCCAAGACACTTCCGGTCTGCTGGATGTGGCGTTACACCCAAAACATTCCCTCTTGCTACTAACACAACCAACATTCCATTTCTTCATGAAAAACATTTAACAAAGGCATAATCTTCAGATACGATATTCCCCCCTTCGAGACGAAATAAACGTCTCGAAAACAAACAGAATAGGATTATGACTATTAACCATTTATCTTATTGAGTATCTTTAACATTAAACCAAACACATTCTCCTCTAGAGTGTAAATACCTTTCTATGAAATACCTGTTTATGAAGTGTGAATACATTACTATCTTTATGAAGTGTGAATACATTACTATGAAATAACTGTTTATGAAGTGTGAATACATTACTATGAAATATGAAGAAATCTCTATGGAGTGTAAGAGCGAAAAACTGTCTGGCAACCTTCCATCCATCAATCAAGACAGTAAAATTCTCTCACGGTCCCTCTGCCCCAGGCAACCACCGTCGGTACTCCAGATAACCTCATAACTCATGTAAATGCATTTGAAAGTATGATGCAACTAAATACACATGTAAGCCCCTGCAAACAAAATCCTATCCATAAACATCCATTGTACGGCTGGTCAACCCATAGGACCGTACAATGAAACTCTCCCTTCCTAGCCTCTCTGTCCCTAAACATTCACGAAATAAACAAAAACATCTAAGATCCTCCCATGTATCCAATTACATCAAACATCATTCTACAAAAATTCATCCCTGAGGCTATTACACAATTATGTATTACACATGTCTATATTTCATTGCCGACACTGGAATGTAGTCCACTACACTTCATCTCCCCGTAGTCTTGACTTGGATGAATGGATTGTTGATGATGAAATCAGCCACACCCTCCTTGTTTCATCTCCTCCAGTCATATTGTCCCTTCATATTGTCTTTGTTTGAATATTCCAATCTCCACATGTTCCCCCAAATGCGTCTGGAATGAAAAGAAAAGAAACGACCAACCAGTATCTTTTGCAAAACAAACACTTTCAAATTAAACCTCAATTTCACCTAAGAATTAAAAAAAAAAAAAGATATATAAATGATGTATGAATCACATAAACCTATTCCCCCCTTTGATTCATAAATCATATCAAAATCACCCCAATATTGGAAAACAATCGAAAAATAATCAACTCATAGAAAAAAAGAAAGAAAAAAAAAAGATATTTATCCATCAGTAGTCCATCCATCTTCCTCCAGATCAGGAACAGTCAACACCGGCATCTGAGTGTTGTCTCCAGGCATCATTCTCCAACCTATCTCAATATCATAGCTTTCTCAAAGATCAGTAACCAATTACAAACATCACACAGTGTTATCAAAGCTGAAACTAAAATCTGACCCATCACTGCCCCTACTGGCCTAATTGATCTTGCAACCAAATCCTTTCAGATCTCCCAAACCTTCAATGATAGGCTTGAAGCCTATGACATGTCGCCATGTCACCCTTTTAACCCTAGATTTAGCTGTGTCCAGTGCTATCCCTCTTATAATGATAAAACCTCATATGGAAGCTTCAACGTTGACATGTAACCAAATCCTGTCCATCCATAATGTAAGAATAAATATACTTTATCATCACAAACCCCCTCTAAATATCTCTAAAATTCCCCATAGTCATAGGCAAAAGCTAATCTTTTAACCATCAAAGTCCTGCTGTTCTACTACCTGGTCCACAAAAATTACATCATATTTGTCATCTCTAACCTTATGTTCATGCTTATCCAAAGTTATCATATAACATCACACTCTGATCTTCCCATAAACATACCCCTTACCTCATATGTTTTATTAAACAACTTTTATCCCTCAATGTTTCACCTGAATACTTCATGGTTCCGTTGTTACCTGATTTTCCTTTCCCATTTAACAATTCCCATAGGGTAATTCATTTACCCAAGAACACTACTTAAACCTAGGCTTAAACCACTGTTCTGACAACGACATTATTTTATCGGTCAATGACTGTTGCTGATACCACAGTTATGACAAAGCATAAGACTGAACCATACCTGATAGAGGCTGCGCGACCGTCTAACATGTTTGGTGCTGGAATCCTCAACAGACATAGACCCTCAAGATTCCTCACTGATCTTACAGAATGAGTTAATATATCTCTAATTTCCACAACAGAAGAACGAGCGGTACTGATCAGATACCTCTCCCTGTCTGTCATTAAAATCAAAGACCTCATCCTGTATCTCCATGATGAATCTATATTCTCTCTACTACTCTCTGTTCTCCTATTTTAACCCTATTCGTACTATCATTGACAGCACTCTCCATCCGTAACATAAACCCCTGAGTCCTTCTTGCTAACCCCCTTTAATTTCAGAACAGTTGTTGTCGATGCCATACTCCCTACATCGTATCATTAATCCCTTCCAAAGTTACCATTAAAGTAGTTGATTTAGTTGCTGTATCAACCCTAATTACTTCTAGTGCAAAGGTTCCCATTATCCTCGGTGTATTATCTACTGTTGGAGTGACTACTGTCCATTCAGTTCCACTCCTCCTGAACTCCCTCAATGACTGTGGAGGCTACAACAGACCTCAACTCTTCCATTATAAGCGTTACTTTATGAATTACATAGCCCTTTAACCAATAATTCGTAACCGGAACAAATTCTAATGCTTGCCCTAAATAAGTACACATATATTCTGCTCTGGCACCCCAATGGTGGAACAAGCTCCCTCACGACGCCAGGACAGCGGAGTCACTCACCACCTTCCGGAGACATTTGAAACCCCACCTCTTTAAGGAATACCTGGGATAGGATAAAGGAATCCTTCTACCCCCCCCCCCCCCCCCCCCCCCAATTGTAAAGTGGTTATCCCACTGGCTATAGGGTGAACGCACCAATTTGTGAGTCGCTCTGGCTAAGAGCGTCTGCTAAATGACGTTAATGTGCCCTTGAGCAAGGCACTTAACCCTAATTGCTCCTGTAAGTCGCTCTGGATAAGAGCGTCTGCTAAATGACTAAAATGTAAATGTAATGTAAATGTAAACTGCGCAGCCGCGCACTTCCTCCAGGACTGCATGCAGAAATGCCATGCAACGCAGAGACGCAAGAGATTGAATTTAACTGAGTTCGCCCCATTATTTTAAATTAAATAAATGCATTGGTAATTTAGCAGACGCTCTTATCCAGAGCGACTTACAGGAGCAATTAGGGTTAAGTGCCTTGCTCAAGGGCACAGACAGATTTTTCACCTAGTCGGCTCGGGATTCAAACCAGCGACCTTTCAGTTACTGGCCCAACACTCTTAACCGCTAGGCTACCTGCCGCCCCTATATAGATCAACGTATTTTCTGTGATCGAATCGATATTATATCAGCCCCTTTTCAATGGAACAAACCAAAACATATATAACTTTGCAAGATTGAGTCTGTGATTTTGTTGTAGGCAGAACCAGTCCGAACCGAGTAGAATTCTATTGGCGGGAGTAGGCCACTAACGGTCTTTCAATCACCCGCGAGTGAATGCGCAGTTCAGATCAGACCGCAGAGCCGCGCGTCTGCACATTTGTTGATATTCTTTGCTAGTTAGCGAGTTATTAGCCCAGTTATACATAAGTATAGGTCAGCAATGGGGAATTACTGCTTCCTACAAGAGAACAAAGCGTGTAGGCTACATTTCAAGCTGTCTTTGAAAAGCCAGTCAGATAAAAAGCGTATGTCTTAATTAAAGAGGCAGTGTTGTATTTTGAGACAGGGTTGAATATGCAAATAAGCCAATAAGCAGAGGGGTAGCCTACATTGTCTAATTCTCTGTATGGTAATAATAATTAATATTATTTTGTAAAGTGGTTTCTTCCATCATACAACACAATACAATTTACAGTCACCTATTCGGCCCATGGTGTTAGAAACCAAGTAAAAAAAACAAGAATTCATGTCAAGCCCTTCATAATGTAAAAACGTTTTTTTTAAAGTATCCTGCAATGTGGGCCTGCATTGAACACCACATATAGGCTACTGTAGGCTTTATCATAGAAATAAAAAGCTATCTAAAACTGTAAGAGTACAGCCTCAGTGTTCACTGTAAACGCGCGCGGGAAGTTGCGCAAAAGTCTCACAGCCTTCAAGTTTCCGCTCATAAGACCTACAATTTGCTCAGTTGCCAAAAAAACTAGGTATAGAAATAAATCCTGTTTCACTTTGGAAAGTAGAAGGAAGATTGTTCAAGCAACGCTTCTCCCAGTGCTTAATTATGGTGACGTAATCTACAGGCATACGGCAGTGTCGTATCTGATGAGTGGTGGCAATTATTGCTGTCCGTTATGCTGCATCGTGTGAGAGGCTTTTATTAAAATCACGAGGTTTACAGCATAAATGACAGGTGATATGACACCCGGAGAACGGCTCTCCCGATTGCTATGGCCGTTCTGACGTCTTCCTCGCCTAACCCCCTTATTTATAAACAATGAAACTGACCTCTTCTGACCAATCCCCAGTCTCCAAGACACTTCCGGTCTGCTGGATGTGGCGTTACACCCAAAACATTCCCTCTTGCTACTAACACAACCAACATTCCATTTCTTCATGAAAAACATTTAACAAAGGCATAATCTTCAGATACGATATTCCCCCCTTCGAGACGAAATAAACGTCTCGAAAACAAACAGAATAGGATTATGACTATTAACCATTTATCTTATTGAGTATCTTTAACATTAAACCAAACACATTCTCCTCTAGAGTGTAAATACCTTTCTATGAAATACCTGTTTATGAAGTGTGAATACATTACTATCTTTATGAAGTGTGAATACATTACTATGAAATAACTGTTTATGAAGTGTGAATACATTACTATGAAATATGAAGAAATCTCTATGGAGTGTAAGAGCGAAAAACTGTCTGGCAACCTTCCATCCATCAATCAAGACAGTAAAATTCTCTCACGGTCCCTCTGCCCCAGGCAACCACCGTCGGTACTCCAGATAACCTCATAACTCATGTAAATGCATTTGAAAGTATGATGCAACTAAATACACATGTAAGCCCCTGCAAACAAAATCCTATCCATAAACATCCATTGTACGGCTGGTCAACCCATAGGACCGTACAATGAAACTCTCCCTTCCTAGCCTCTCTGTCCCTAAACATTCACGAAATAAACAAAAACATCTAAGATCCTCCCATGTATCCAATTACATCAAACATCATTCTACAAAAATTCATCCCTGAGGCTATTACACAATTATGTATTACACATGTCTATATTTCATTGCCGACACTGGAATGTAGTCCACTACACTTCATCTCCCCGTAGTCTTGACTTGGATGAATGGATTGTTGATGATGAAATCAGCCACACCCTCCTTGTTTCATCTCCTCCAGTCATATTGTCCCTTCATATTGTCTTTGTTTGAATATTCCAATCTCCACATGTTCCCCCAAATGCGTCTGGAATGAAAAGAAAAGAAACGACCAACCAGTATCTTTTGCAAAACAAACACTTTCAAATTAAACCTCAATTTCACCTAAGAATTAAAAAAAAAAAAAGATATATAAATGATGTATGAATCACATAAACCTATTCCCCCCTTTGATTCATAAATCATATCAAAATCACCCCAATATTGGAAAACAATCGAAAAATAATCAACTCATAGAAAAAAAGAAAGAAAAAAAAAAGATATTTATCCATCAGTAGTCCATCCATCTTCCTCCAGATCAGGAACAGTCAACACCGGCATCTGAGTGTTGTCTCCAGGCATCATTCTCCAACCTATCTCAATATCATAGCTTTCTCAAAGATCAGTAACCAATTACAAACATCACACAGTGTTATCAAAGCTGAAACTAAAATCTGACCCATCACTGCCCCTACTGGCCTAATTGATCTTGCAACCAAATCCTTTCAGATCTCCCAAACCTTCAATGATAGGCTTGAAGCCTATGACATGTCGCCATGTCACCCTTTTAACCCTAGATTTAGCTGTGTCCAGTGCTATCCCTCTTATAATGATAAAACCTCATATGGAAGCTTCAACGTTGACATGTAACCAAATCCTGTCCATCCATAATGTAAGAATAAATATACTTTATCATCACAAACCCCCTCTAAATATCTCTAAAATTCCCCATAGTCATAGGCAAAAGCTAATCTTTTAACCATCAAAGTCCTGCTGTTCTACTACCTGGTCCACAAAAATTACATCATATTTGTCATCTCTAACCTTATGTTCATGCTTATCCAAAGTTATCATATAACATCACACTCTGATCTTCCCATAAACATACCCCTTACCTCATATGTTTTATTAAACAACTTTTATCCCTCAATGTTTCACCTGAATACTTCATGGTTCCGTTGTTACCTGATTTTCCTTTCCCATTTAACAATTCCCATAGGGTAATTCATTTACCCAAGAACACTACTTAAACCTAGGCTTAAACCACTGTTCTGACAACGACATTATTTTATCGGTCGATGACTGTTGCTGATACCACAGTTATGACAAAGCATAAGACTGAACCATACCTGATAGAGGCTGCGCGACCGTCTAACATGTTTGGTGCTGGAATCCTCAACAGACATAGACCCTCAAGATTCCTCACTGATCTTACAGAATGAGTTAATATATCTCTAATTTCCACAACAGAAGAACGAGCGGTACTGATCAGATACCTCTCCCTGTCTGTCATTAAAATCAAAGACCTCATCCTGTATCTCCATGATGAATCTATATTCTCTCTACTACTCTCTGTTCTCCTATTTTAACCCTATTCGTACTATCATTGACAGCACTCTCCATCCGTAACATAAACCCCTGAGTCCTTCTTGCTAACCCCCTTTAATTTCAGAACAGTTGTTGTCGATGCCATACTCCCTACATCGTATCATTAATCCCTTCCAAAGTTACCATTAAAGTAGTTGATTTAGTTGCTGTATCAACCCTAATTACTTCTAGTGCAAAGGTTCCCATTATCCTCGGTGTATTATCTACTGTTGGAGTGACTACTGTCCATTCAGTTCCACTCCTCCTGAACTCCCTCAATGACTGTGGAGGCTACAACAGACCTCAACTCTTCCATTATAAGCGTTACTTTATGAATTACATAGCCCTTTAACCAATAATTCGTAACCGGAACAAATTCTAATGCTTGCCCTAAATAAGTACACATATATTCTCCCTGACCTTTCTCTGTAACCTTACGCCAAATAAGTGAACAGTCACTCCTAACCTCTTCCACTTCATATCGTTGTACAAACTATCCCTCCTTTGACTAGGTGCAACAGCTTCTACTCCTGGTCCTGATAACAATACTTATTCTCCATAATTATCTCTCCATATGGGAGAAACGTCCCCATCCTAAACCCTAATAAGTATTTTTCCCTAACATTGGTGCTGTATTGGTTCCCTTATAATCAAATGCGATATTTTTATGACTTTAATAACTATCAATGTTGAAAGAGTTAAATTGCTTCTCACTGTTGTTTTACTAGACTCACGTGTTGATGTCCTTAGTTACTCCTAATTTTCCCCCGTTTTCCCCTAAGACTTTGACCTCTTTACTTGTACTTCCATCTATCACCACTAGTGTCACTTTTTCCCCAAATCTCAGTCCTATCTCTAAATCCCTGACTTTCAAACCTTTGATTATAACAAATACACCTATAATTACCTTGATCTTCCTGCTGGAAACTGTAACTATAGATACTCAATCACCCTCAAGCTTCTCTTATCAATGCCTCGACTCCTAACAGATCTAAACTCCTACCATATCTTCCCACTAAACTTTAAAATGTCCTTCACTACTGTTCTCTCTCTCTCTCTCACTACTAACTTTGAAACTTAGCTTACTGTCTTAGAGTCCCTTCAACCTAGCCTACCCCTAACTTATTTTAATCTAATCTTTTCTCTCATAACATTTAAAACCTTTTCCCCTGATTTTCACAAAATCCCTTACCACCAAATGTTTAGACTATGTGATTGGGAAAGTTCCCCACCTGCTTCTGACTCATTACACACAGACTTGGCAAACGTCTAAACACCTTTTAGCCTAGCCTGAAATATCTTAGTGTAAGAATGTAACCCAGAATAAACAGTCACCCCTTTTAACTTTGTAGATGTTTAACCTCTTTAGGCTGAACCCAGATAAGTTTTCCCCTATTCACTATCCCTTCTAATGGTCGGTTGTTTCAACTGTTAGCTATTTTCTCTTCTTCTCTAATCGATGCTCTCAGCAATGCACCCCCCTTCATCTCTTCTAGAACAGGTGATCTTCACTTGCTCCTTCATCTTCCTCTGTTGTTTTCTCCTGTTCTTGGGATTCTCTCAGCAGTTTTCTTGGTCCTGTTCCTTCTCGTCGTTGACATATCAGTATTCTTCAACCTTAGTTCTAAGTTCTGTCCTCGAAATATCATCTTCCATCATCTTCTTACTTTTCCTCTGTGCCAGTCCTTGTAGGACAAACTCCTCTTGAAAATAAAGCACCTTTAATCTCCAAATCTTCATCGCTTTCTTCATCTTCAACTTCCATCAGAGATCAAATCTCGCGTATCCTTCTTCGTTTCTCTCTTGCCAACTTCCTTCTGATCACAGAGTCATATCCACCCATGAATGACCTCTCTCAATCACTCTCATCTTCATCATCCTCATCTTCTTTAAGTTCCCAGACATCTCGGTTTTCCTTCCTTCTGGAGTTTTGGATTCATCTTTATCGTCGTTTCTGCTTGTATTCGTCTTCAGCTCTCATGCCATAATCACCCTGCTGGATGATCACTGAAAGCTTCCTTCTCATAAGGTGGGTGTCTTTCTGCTGAATCCGTATGTGAGAAAGGTGTACTAACATCTGCCATTAGTTTTTCTAAATTAGCTTATTTTAGACTGTATAGCCTAAGGCTTACCCCCTTAAATTATTAATATAACCCTAACAACTCCAAATAAATCCAAATAAAAATCACGAATAATTAAAACCAATTTTTATTCCTATATCCTATATCCCATTAGTGTTGGCTATCTTACCCCAACCCATCAAATGCAAGTAAATGAAGTTAGTCAACTTCAAAGCAATCCCCCAAAAACAAAGCCTCTAACCCTTCAATACTACAATTCCCATCAAACCCCAGTGATACACAGAGCATCCAAAATGCAATTTTTAATGAAATAGTATTTGCCAAGCCTATGTGAAATTGTCATAACATCACATATTTTGTTAGGATGATTTTGTGTACTAGCCTGATCTGATCCTCTCGTCTGCCTCGTCACACCTTGTCACGTGACGCACACGTTAGCCCCTTCTCTCTCTCTCCTCTCGTTCCATGTTCCTCTCATATTTCAAAAACATAGAAACACACAAGATTTCAGCAGTTAATGCAATCACTGAGTATTTCCAACCATTCAATATTCGTTCGTTCTACATTATTCACTCTAAGACTAAACTCAGAACTAAATAGATCGCTCAAAAACATTTTTTTATTTTAATCCGTCTTTTAATTATTTAATTCAATTTATTATAATCCGCTACCATATATCTAATTTATAAATTCAATAGGTTACAAAACAAGTTTCATCTTTAACCAATCGCAATTTAAACTAGAATCATCGTGCTAAAATTTCTCCTCTGTCTGTCTATTTCACCCCTGCAGGGTAACGCCAAATGGGACCTATGACCTGTACCCCACCATTTTGTTTTGTAGGCTTAGCCCAACCTCATGTCGTAGTTTTTAGTGCCGTAAACCAAAACGTGTCCCAATCTCGTGCCATAAACTCCCCCTTTCTGTAGTGTAGTGTCGCAAAATTAAACGCATGCGTCCATCCATTCAAAAATACAACTTCACCGTGGACGGGCGATTTTCTACTCCCTCCTAGTCAAACAGAATAACAGTCCAGCTGTACCTCTCGTTTCCCCCCTCCTAGTCAAACAACCTTTAACAGCGCTCACAAAACATATAACCTGACTTACACACAGAGACAAATTTAAGAGACTTTAATCCATCGCAATGGAATCTCTAAGGATACGTTAGCATGTAGCACACAACACAATTAGCCTTAGCCTCGAGGTACAATGTAGCATGATTCACACTTTAGCGTTGAGAATTAGCCTCAGCCTCTAGCTAACTGCGGCCTACCCAGCCCTAAGTAACCTGCACCGTGGCCAAATCATTGTCCATCATTATCCATATCCCCGCCTAACTTTATGCTGCCTTGAGTTCTGGATAATCATAGAGAGGTTACCCCATGCATTATAGTTCGTCAACCATACGATGAGTATGTAACATGCATATAATCCGTCCAGCTCATGGTTCCCAGAACCAACCTGACAAAATCTAATACTTCGCCCGGATTTGTAGCCCACTCCTGCGAGTCGCCCCCGCTGGGGGTCTTTCCAGATTCACGGTGCCCTAAAGAATGCGCATATCTGAATTTACCAACCATTGTCACCCGTTACCAATGAAATATACACTTTCGATACTTAAATCCTACCGTTTAATGCTCTACATTCCAATTAACTGCCGTTTCCGATGGAATAAATTTTAGCAGACTCTAGTCGACCACAATAACACCACCGAGGCCAGGTCATAATGGAACATCTCTCCAGTGTACACAAGTCATATCCAATCTAACAAACTCCGAAGCGGTAAGAACACTCACCCTTTTTCGGCCATGCTTCAGAGAGAATTAGCCCGGCGATTGACTGAAACAAGGAAGAGACGCAAACCCAGCCCCACGTTGGGCGCCATTATGTCGTATCTGATGATTGGTGGCAATTATTGCTGTCCGTTATGCTGCATCGTGTGAGAGGCTTTTATTAAAATCACGAGGTTTACAGCATAAATGACAGGTGATATGACACCCGGAGAACGGCTCTCCCGATTGCTATGGCCGTTCTGACGTCTTCCTCGCCTAACCCCCTTATTTATAAACAATGAAACTGACCTCTTCTGACCAATCCCCAGTCTCCAAGACACTTCCGGTCTGCTGGATGTGGCGTTACACCCAAAACATTCCCTCTTGCTACTAACACAACCAACATTCCATTTCTTCATGAAAAACATTTAACAAAGGCATAATCTTCAGATACGATAGCAGCTTCTGTTTTAAAACCCTTAGCACTGTGTTTTATCACTGGGGAAAATGTTCATATGAAAGTTAAATTAAAAAATGCAATATAAATAAAAAATATGCCTTTTGAACACAGCAACCAACAACTTTTTTTTTACTAGAAACATTTCACCTATTCACTTTCTCTTCTATATTATTTATCTAGTCAAAACATGTCACTACACCTCAACACATCACCATTGGGACAATCCAATTTCCTATTCCCCATTATTTTCTATAATGCATATGAATAGATTTTTTTCAGTATAAAGGACTTAGACAGGTTTTCTTCTTAGGTAACAATTAAATAAAACAACAAATATATTATTTGTATTTTTTTCTTCCATTTTAAAGTGTTTCCACTTACTAATTTGTAAGTCGCTCTGGATAGAAGAGCGTCTGATAAATGACAGCGCCGGAAGAAGATGGCTGCCGTTTTACAGCCCTCTAACCAATTGTACTATTATGTGTGTTTTTCCGCGTTATTTGTAATTTATTTTGTACATAATGTTTATGCCATCGTCTCTTATAACCAAAGAGAGCTTCTGGATATCAGGACAGCGATTACTCACCTCGCGTTGGACGAACACTTTTTCTTCAACGAGGCGTTCGCGAAGGATATTCTACAGACTCCAGACAAGGCCCAGATCCCCGTCATTCGCGTGAGGAAGAGACGGAGATACCGTGGACGTAGGTCGGGGTGCCTTGTAAAGATCCGACGGCGAACGAGTAAACTGCCTCTCCCATCAATCCTATTAGCCAACGTTCAAGCTTTGGATAATAAAATGGACGATTTAAGATTACGGTTATCCTACCAACGGGACATTAAAAACTGTAATATCTTATGTTTCACGGAGTCGTGGCTGAATGACAACAATGACAACATTCAGCTAGCAGGCTATACGCTACATCGGCAGGACAGAACGGCAGACTCGGGTAAGACGAGGGGTGGCGGTCTCTGTATTTTTGTAAACAACAGCTGGTGCACAAAATCAAATACTAAGGAAGTCTCAAGGTTTTGCTCGCCTGAGGTAGAGTATCTTATGATAAGCTGTAGACCACACTATTTACCAAGAGAGTTTTCATCTATACTTTTCATAGCTGTCTATTTACCACCACAAACCAATGCTGGCATTAAGATTGCACTGAATGAGTTGTACAAGGCCATTAATCAACAGGAAAACGCTCATCCAGATGCAGCGCTCCTAGTAGCAGGGGACTTTAATGCAGGGAAACTTAAATCCGTTCTACCTCATTTCTACCAGCATGTTAAATGTGCAACCAGAGGGGAAAAAACTCTAGACCACCTTTACTCCACACACAGAGACGCATACAAAGCTCTCCCTCGCCCTCCATTTGGCAAATCTGACCATAACTCTATCCTCCTGATTCCTGCTTATAAGCAAAAACTGAAGCAGGAAGCACCAGTGACTCGGCTAATAAAAAAGTGGTCAGATGACGCAGATGCTAAGCTACAGGACTGTTTTGCTAGCACAGACTGGAACATGTTCAGGGATTCTTCAGACAGCATTGAGGAGTACACCACATCAGTCACTGGCTTCATCAATAAGTGCATCGATGATGTCGTCCCCACAGTGACCGTACGTACATACCCCAACCAGAAGCCATGGATTACAGGAAACATCCGCACTGAGCTAAAGGGTAGAAATGCCGCTTTCAAGGAACGGGACTCTAACCCGGACGCTTATAAGAAATCCCGCTATGACCTCCGACGAACCATCAAACAGGCAAAGAGTCAATACAGGTCTAAGATTGAATCATACTACACTGGCTCTGACGCTCGTCGGATGTGGCAGGGCTTGAAAACTATTACAGACTACAAAGGGAAGCACAGCCGCGAGCTGCCCAGTGACACAAGCCTACCAGACGAGCTAAACCACTTCTATGCTCGCTTCGAGGCAAGCAACACTGAAGCATGCATGAGAGCACCAGCTGTTCCGGACGACTATGTGATCACGCTCTCCGTAGCCGATGTGAGTAAGACTTTTAAGCAGGTCAACATTCACAAGGCCGCAGGGCCAGACGGATTACCAGGACGTGTACTCCGAGCATGTGCTGACCAACTGGCAAGTGTCTTCACTGACATTTTCAACATGTCCCTGACTGAGTCTGTAATACCAACATGTTTCAAGCAGACCACCATAGTCCCCGTGCCCAAGAACTCTAAGATAACCTGCCTAAATGACTACCGACCCGTGGCACTGACGTCTGTAGCCATGAAGTGCTTTGAAAGACTGGTCATGGCTCACATCAACAGCATAATCCCAGAAACCCTAGACCCACTCCAATTTGCATACCGCCCCAACAGATCCACAGATGATGCAATCTCTATCGCACTCCACACTGCCCTTTCCCACCTGGACAAGAGGAACACCTACGTGAGAATGCTATTCATTGACTACAGCTCAGCATTCAACACCATAGTGCCCTCAAAGCTCATCACTAAGCTAAGGATCCTGGGACTAAACACCTCCCTCTGCAACTGGATCCTGGACTTCCTGACGGGCCGCCCCCAGGTGGTAAGGGTAGGTAACAACACATCTGCCACACTGATCCTCAACACGGGGGCCCCTCAGGGGTGCGTGCTCAGTCCCCTCCTGTACTCTCTGTTCACCCATGACTGCATGGCCAGGCACGACTCCAACACCATCATTAAGTTTGCCGACGACACAACAGTGGTAGGCCTGATCACCGACAACGATGAGACAGCCTATAGGGAGGAGGTCAGAGATCTGGCCGTGTGGTGCCAGGACAACAACCTCTCCCTCAACGTGACCAAGACAAAGGAGATGATTGTGGACTACAGGAAAAAAAAGAGGACTGAGCACGCCCCCATTCTCATCGACGGGGCTGTAGTGGAACAGGTTGAGAGCTTCAAGTTCCTTGGTGTCCACATCACCAACGAACTATCATGGTCCAAACACACCAAGACAGTCGTGAAGAGGGCACGACAAAGCCTATTCCCCCTCAGGAGACTAAAAAGATTTGGCATGGGTCCTCAGATCCTCAAAAAATTCTACAGCTGCACCATCGAGAGCATCCTGACTGGTTGCATCACCGCCTGGTATGGCAACTGCTTGGCCTCTGACCGCAAGGCACTACAGAGGGTAGTGCGTACGGCCCAGTACATCACTGGGGCAAAGCTCCCTGCCATCCAGGACCTCTATACCAGGCGGTGTCAGAGGAAGGCCCTCAAAATTGTCAAAGACTCCAGTCACCCTAGTCATAGACTGTTCTCTCTGCTACCGCACGGCAAGCGGTACCGGAGTGCCAAGTCTAGGTCCAAAAGACTTCTCAACAGCTTCTACCCCCAAGCCATAAGACTCCTGAACAGCTAATCATGGCTACCCGGACTATTTGCACTGCCCCCCCACCCCATCCTTTTTACGCTGCTGCTACTCTGTTAAGTATTTATGCATAGTCACTTTAACTCTACCCACATGTACATATTACCTCAACTAGCCGGTGCCCCCGCACATTGACTATGCAACGGTACCCCCCTGTATATATAGCCTCCCTACTGTCACTTTATTCTATTGTATATATAGCCTCCCTACTGTCACTTTATTTTTTACTTCTGCTCTTTTTTTCTCAACACTTTTTTGTTGTTGTTTTATTCTTACTTTTTTGTTTAAAATAAATGCACTGTTGGTTAAGGGCTGTAAGTAAGCATTTCACTGTAATGTCTGCACCTGTTGTATTCGGCGCATGTGACCAATAAAATTTGATTTGATTTGATTTGATTTGATAAATGTAAATGTTATTGAAGTTCAGGCTGTTGTAATGTCCAGTTGATTATGTAAATAGTATTGTAGAACTCTGGTATTGATGGTCCATTGGAGGGTGATTCATTGATATGAATATTCAGAGTGAAAGAGCTGAGAATTCACATGTGATGGCCCACATCTAACACAATATTTCCTATTGTGTTAGTAAGCACCACAGCATGTTAGGCAGCAATTGTTCAAATATGTCCAGATTTTACAAATTAACAGTGAGTACAAACCCAGCCTGCCTCTCTCCTTCCACACTGAGTCCAAACCTACAGTCACTGGGTCCTGATTGTGACAGTGGTGCCCAGTTTGCGCTGCAGGATCCAGAGATGGCATCAGTGAAGCTGGAAGACTGCAGTCAAACACTGGAGCTGAATGTCAACATTAAAGATGAAGAAGAGGAGGAGAAGATTGGGAAATCTGTTTCTCATGGTAAGAGTAGGTTCTTTAGTGATCATATATATAGTACACCTCACCTGCGACTCATGAAAATACTTAAATTTAATTAATGAAGTCTACTAAAATGTTTATCTGACACCATAAAGACGATTAAAATATGCAAGCATGCATTAGGCAATGAGTTGATGTTGACTAGCAAGAATTGGTCTGATAGTGGAATACTAAAGGTAAATAGATTTAATGACATTGTAAAATTAACGATTCACTTACATTTTTTAAATTTTCAGAGGATCTAGGGTTATGTGCCTTGCTCAAGGGCACATCGACAGATGTTTCACCTAGTCTGCTCGGGGATTTGAACCAGCAACCTTTCAGTTACCTTCTGCCCAAGGCGTGAAGCCTAAGTTACAAGTCAATACTGACATTAAACAAAACATTAAGTATCTAAACATGATCAGACAGGAAGAGAAAGACAAAGAATCCATAGCTTGTGTCATGGCCCATAGCTCATGGGATAGAGATAATCCATAGCTTGTGTCGTGGCCCATAGTTCATGGGAGAGGGGTAGAGAGAAAGACAGTGTACACTGAGTGTATTAAACATTAGGAACACCTGCTTCTTTCCCTGCCATAGACTGACCAGGTGAAAGCTATGATCCCTTATCGATGTCTCTTGTTAAATCCACTTCAGTGTAGATGAAGGGGAGGAGACGGGTGAAATATTTATTTGTGTATGTGTTTCATTCAGAGGGTGAAAAAAAGATTGAAGTGTCTTTGAACAGGGTATGGTAGTAGGTACCAGACGCACCCGTTTTAGTGTGTCAAGAACTGCAACACAGTTTCCCGCAGTTTCAACAGTTTCCCGTGGGTATCAAGAACGGTCCACCACCAAAAGGACAGCCAACTTGACACAACTGTGGAAAGCATTGGAGTCAACATGGGCCAGCATCCCTGTGGAAGGCTTTCGACACCTTGTAGAGTCCATGCCCTGACAAAGTTAGGCTTTTCTGAGGGCAGAAGGGGGTGCAACTCAATATTAGGAAGGTGTTCCTAATGTTTTGTACACTCAGTATATTTCTCACCACAGCAGGTCAAGAACAAAAGAGAAAGACACATTGAAGCTAAGACCCTTTTAGAACCATTTGACCATGTTTGGATTCAAAATCGGACTTGTTGATCAACAACATTACTGTTGAGTTAACTTCCAATCAGATATCAGACCTACAGTATGTTCTCACAACAGGAGCTCAGAGGTGTGACAGAATGGGGGATGGTGAGATAATGCATCATTCAGAACGGGGGATGGTGAGATAATGCATCATTCAGAATGGGGTATGGTGAGATAATGCAGCATTCAGAATGGAGGATGGTGAGATAATGTATCATTCAGAATGGGGGAGGGTGAGATAATGCATCATTCAGAATGGGGTTGGTGAGATAATGCATCATTAATAATGGGGGATGGTGAGATAATGCATAATTCAGAATGGGGGGATGTGGGGAGCAACACAGAGAAGGCTGAATTCCTGAGAAGACAGTAAAACCTTTGGGTTGATAAAAGAGAAGTCTGGGGTTGGGCCCGCCACTATAGTACTATCTACATCTATGAGTTATCTCCAAAAGTAAGACCTCCATAAGTTCATTCTGTCATTCTGACACCCCTGAAGAACTCAACACAACAAAGCTTGTTTTATCGTTGTGCATGAAAAGTTGTTATAGAACTGTTTCGACAATAAAATAGATGTTATTTCATGCTCCTGAGACTTGCATGGATGACACCAGTATTGTCAGCAATTGTTTTATTAACTGGTCTATCTGGAGTGATCAGAGAGTAGACTAAAGAAGTGAAGTAGACATACTGCCAGTGTTTTGAAGTTCTATGAAATGAGTCTGTGTAGTTGCCAGGGTTGGTGTCAATTCCATTTAAATTCCAGTCAATTCAGGAAGTACACTGTCATTCTAATTCCAATTCTCTTCAATGTTTTTCAATCAGGAAAATTGGTTTACTGGAAACACCTTTCCTCTTTTGACCTCACCCTTTCCCAGTCCCCTCCCACTGCGTGACCCTATCTTCACTAGAGGCTGTTCTCCTACTAATCTCACTGCAACCCCCCTCCAAGTCTCTGACCCCTACTTTGTTTCCTTTTCTCTCCATCTCTCCTCCAACCTACCATCTTTACGACCCTACTCTACTCCCTTTCTACACCCTAGAAAATGTAATTGATACGATTGTGATGCGTTGTTGTCTCACCCAGCTATCTTAAGATGAATGCACTATTGTAAGTCACTCTGGATAAGAGTGTCTGATGAATTAGTCAAATTAAAAAATTTGAATTGATATGGAATTGACCCCAGCCCTGATGGTTACTAACCCTTGTGATAGGGAGTGGAGGATGATATGGCTTGTAACACTTTAGAATAGTTTTATTCCCCTGTATTGTACAGCATACTTATATTAAGTCATTTGTTACCCAGTACAGCCAGAAGAGGACTGGCCACTGCTCAGAGCCTGGTTCCTCTCTAGGTTTCTTCCTAGGTTCCTTCCTTCTAGGGAGTTTTTCCTAGCCACTGTGCTTCTGCATTGCTTGCTCTTTGGGGTTGTAGTCTCGGTACCTGCACCCTCAGCAGAGTCAACAAACACCAGAAGCATCCGTGTTTCAAGGAAAAGGCAGAGAGGAAGGCAAAGCCTGAAAACCAGAAGCTTCTGGTTTCTGTGGACCTGGTTTAGGCGTTTCTTTTACGCCTGATACTTTAGGTTAGGGTATCTGTAAAGCACTCTGTGACAACGGCTGATGTAAAAAGGGCTTTATAAAATAAATGTGATTGATGTAAATCATACTAACTGACTGGTTCTTCTGATGTTGTTCACACAGGAGACCATGTTGAGACATTCTCTACATCCAGAGAACAACAGCAGGAAGATCACAGAGCTAAGAGGTCTCACCACTGCCCACATTGTGAGGAGAGTTTCCCAATTCTATCAAAGCAAAAAAATTCACCTAAAAATACACACAGGAGATAATCTATTTCCCTGCTCTGATTGTGGGAAGATCTGTAAAATATCAAGGGATCTGGTACTCCTGCTCTGACTGTTGGAAGAGTTTCTCTCAACATGGCCACATACAGTGGGGGAAAAAAGTATATAGTCAGCCACCAATTGTGCAAGTTCTCCCACTTAAAAAGATGAGAGAGACCTGTAATTTTCATCATAGGTACACGTCAACTATGACAGACAAAATGAGAAAAAATAATCCAGAAAATCACATTGTAGGATTTTTTATGAATTTATTTGCACATTATGGTGGAAAATAAGTATTTGGTCAATAACAAAAGTTTCTCAATACTTTGTTATATACCCTTTGTTGGCAATGACACAGGTCAAACGTTTTCTGTAAGTCTTCACAAGGTTTTCACACACTGTTGCTGGTATTTTGGCCCATTACTCCATGCAGATCTCCTCTAGAGCAGTGATGTTTTGGGGCTGTTGCTGGGCAACACGGACTTTCAACTCCCTCCAAAGATTTTCTATGGGGTTGAGATCTGGAGACTGGCTAGGCCACTCCAGGACCTTGAAATGCTTCTTACGAAGCCACTCCTTCGTTGCCCGGGCGGTGTGTTTGGGATCATTGTCATGCTGAAAGACCCAGCCACGTTTCATCTTCAAGGCCCTTGCTGATGGAAGGAGGTTTTCACTCAAAATCTCATGATACATGGCCCCATTCATTCTTTCCTTTACACAGATCAGTCGTCCTGGTCCCTTTGCAGAAAAACAGCCCCAAAGCATGATGTTTCCACCCCCATGCTTCACAGTAGGTATGGTGTTCTTTGGATGAAACTCAGCATTCTTTGTCCTCCAAACACGACGAGTTGAGTTTTTACCAAAGAGTTATATTTTGGTTTCATCTGACCATATGACATTCTCCCAATCCTCTTCTGGATCATCCAAATGCACTCTAGCAAACTTCAGACGGGCCTGGACATGTACTGGCTTAAGCAGGGGGACACGTCTGGCACTGCAGGATTTGAGTCTCTGGCGGCGTAGTGTGTTACTGATGGTAGGCTTTGTTACTTTGGTCCCAGCTCTCTGCAGGTCATTCACTAGGTCCCCCCGTGTGGTTCTGGGATTTTTGCTCACCGTTCTTGTGATCATTTTGACCCCACGGGTGAGATCTTGCGTGGAGCCCCAGATCGAGGGAGATTATCAGTGGTCTTGTATGTCTTCCATTTCCTAATAATTGCTCCCACAGTTGCTTTCTTCAAACCAAGCTGCTTACTTATTGCAGATTCAGTCTTCCCAGCCTGGTGCAGGTCTACAATTTTGTTTCTGGTGTCTTTTGACAGCTCTTTGGTCTTGTGTCACGGTTTCGGCCGAGGCTGCCTCTCTTCCTTGCTCGGGCAGGCTTCGGCGTTCGTCGTCTCCGGAATACTAGCTGCCACCGTTGCATGTTTCTATGTTCATTTGCTTTTGTCTGATTGTTGTCACACCTGTTATCATTTAGTGTCATTAGTGTCCTATTTAGTTCTCGTTGTGTTTGTCAGGTGTTGTGTGTGATTGTTTTCACTGTCGTGCTTTGTTGCTGGATGTTTTGACTATTTGCTCGGTAGAGCTGTCCTCCATAGTTTGGAGAGTTTTGTCGCACATGTCTGTGCGCCCGTTTTGTTTCGCCTGCGCGCAGAGTTTAGCCTTCGGGCTATTTAGTGCTGCACGGTTAGATATTTTCACTAAAGTCTTTGGAATTATACTTCTGCGTCCTGCGCCTGATTCCACCACCACACCCACTTACAACATCCTTGACAGAATCACACACCGTTAAATGGAATCAGCAGGAGCCGAAGCAGCGCAGGCGACGCTGGAGGACAGGATCCGCCAGCTAGATGACCAGATCCTGCGGATGGGGTCCGCATTGCAGGAGGTGATCACCACCATCAGAGGCTGGGAGACCCGAGGGACACCTCCACTACCATCGTCCCTGCCCGCGCCATCGGCAAGTCAGCCTCTTCCCGCTCCGGAACCCAGAGGAGTTCGACTCTCGCTCCCGAGGGCCTACGATGGGACCGCTGCCGGGTGTCAGGGATTCCTTCTCCAGGTGGAGCTTTACCTGGCCACCGTGCACCCGGCGCCCTCGGGGCACGAGAGCGTGTCCGCCCTGATCTCCTGCCTTTCCGGTAGAGCGTTGGAATGGGCCAACGCAGAGTGGAGGAGAATAGACGCTAACACCATCACCTACGACGAGTTCTCCCGCCGCTTCAGGGCGGTGTTTGACCATCCCCCGGAGGGGAAAGCGGCGGGGGAGCGTCTGTTCAGCCTCCGGCAGGGGAGGAGGAGTGCCCAGGAGTTCGCCTTAGAATTCCGCACTCTAGCGGCGGATGCAGGGTGGAATGAGCGGGCCCTCATCGATCACTATCGATTTAGTCTACGTGAGGACGTCCGTAGGGAGCTGGCCTGTAGGGACACCAGTCTCTCGTTCGACCAGTTGGTCGACATGTCCATCAGGCTGGATACCCTGCTAGCTACCCGCGGACATCCCGAGGGGGTCCGTCCATTTCACCCTCCAGCGCTTCTGAGCCGTGCCCCATGGAGCTCGGTGGCGCTGGCGCTAGAGAGAGGAGGGGTCGGAATACGAGGGGGTCCATCTCCTGCACCAACTGTGGTCGGGGAGGACACACCGCGGCTAGGTGCTGGGGATGGCCTCCTAGGGGGGAAGACGACAGGTCCCGCACTGGGGAGTCCTTCCAGGTGAGTAGGCGCCCCACTCACCCAGAGCTCTCTGTTGCACACTTTTGTATACCTGTGCGTTTTCCACAGGTAGCACCTCATTCCCAGCATAAGGCGCTGGTAGATTCAGGCGCGGCTGGGAATTTTGTTGATAAGCAATTTTGTTTAGCCTTAGGGATTCCCCTTCTACCTGTTGACGTTCCTTTCCCCGTTCATGCCCTAGATAGCCGTCCGTTAGGTGCGGGCTTGATCAGGGAGGTTACAGCGCCACTTAGGATGTGTGCGCAGGGGGGTCATCAGGAGATGATCCAGCTATTTCTGATCGACTTGCCCGCGTATCCGGTGGTGCTGGGCATGCCCTGGTTGAGTACCCATAACCCATCTATTTCGTGGCAGGAGAGAGCTCTGATGGAGTGGTCTGCTCAGTGTGTGGGTCGATGTTTGGGCGTTTCCGTAGGGGCTACCTCGGTGGAGAGTCCAAACCAGGTGCCCGCATTGCACGTTCCCCCTGAGTATGGGGATTTGGCTATTGCGTTTAGTAAGTCGAGGGCGACGCAGTTGCCGCCCCATAGGCAGGGAGATTGTGCGATAGACCTCCAGGCAGGAGCTGCGCTCCCACGGAGCCATGTGTATCCTCTGTCTCAGGAGGAGAAGAAAGCTATGGAGACTTACATAGACGAATCTCTGAGACAAGGATACATACGGCCTTCCACTTCCCCTGCATCCTCGAGTTTCTTTTTTGTGAAGAAAAAGGATGGTGGGTTACGCCCGTGCATCGATTACCGTGGTCTCAATCAGATCACGGTGAAGTACAGTTATCCACTCCCGCTGATTGCGACCATGACTGAGTCATTGCATGGGGCGCGTTTCTTCACTAAATTAGATCTCAGGAGCGCGTACAACTTGGTGCGCATCAGGGAGGGCGATGAATGGAAGACAGCCTTTAGTACCACCTCGGGTCATTACGAGTATCTTGTCATGCCATACGGGTTGATGAACGCTCCGTCAGTTTTCCAATCATTCGTGGATGAGATCTTCAGGGACATGCAGGGGCAGGGGGTCTTGGTGTACATAGATGACATTCTCGTGTACTCGCCTACCCGTGTCGAGCATGTGGCCCTGATGCGCAGAGTGTTGCGGAGGCTGGTGGAGCACGACCTGTATGTTAAGGCAGAGAAGTGTCTGTTTTTCCAGGAGTCGGTCTCCTTTTTGGGGTATCAGTTGTCTGCGTCAGGGGTGAAGATGGAGGTAGACCGGGTGTCAGCCGTGCGTAATTGGCAAACACCAACCACTGTGAAGGAGGTGCAGCAGTTTTTGGGGTTTGCGAATTACTACCGGAGGTTTATCCGGGGTTTTGGACAGGTGGCAGCTCCCATCACGTCTCTCTTGAAGGGGGGCCCTGTGCGTCTGCAGTGGTCTGCCGAGGCGGACAGGGCATTTGGGAGGCTGAAGGACCTGTTTACCTCGGCTCCGGTGCTGGCGCATCCGGATCCCTCTTTACCATTTCAGGTAGAGGTGGACGCGTCTGAGGCCGGTATAGGAGCCGTGCTTTCACAACGATCAGGCGCGCCACCTAAACTCCGCCCCTGTGCTTTTTATTCCAAGAAGCTCAGTCCGGCGGAGCGAAACTATGACGTAGGGGACAGGGAGCTGTTAGCCGTGGTACAGGCCCTAAAGGTGTGGAGGCACTGACTTGAGGGGGCTCAACACCCTTTCCTCATTTTGACGGACCACCGTACATCCGGGCAGCGAGGAGGCTAAACCCTCGGCAGGCTAGATGGAATATGTTTTTGACCCGGTTTACGTTTAAGATCACGTACATCCCTGGGTCCCAGAACGGTAAGGCAGATGCACTGTCTCGGCGGTATGACACGGAGGAGAGGTCCGTGGAGCCCACTCCCATACTGCCGGAGTCGTGTCTGGTGGCACCGGTAGTGTGGGAGGTCGATGCTGAGCTCGAGCGGGCGTTACGCACCGACCCTAGTCCACCACAGTGCCCGGAGGGTCGGAAGTACGTTCCGCTCGAGGTTCGGGATTGATTAATCTATTGGGCTCACACGTCACCCTCCTCTGGACATCCGGGTATCGGCCGGACAGTGCACTGTCTTAGTGCCAAGTACTGGTGGCCCACGTTGGCAAGGGATGTGAGGGTTTATGTTTCCTCCTGCTCGGTGTGCGCCCAGTGTAAGGCGCCTAGACATCTGCCTAGGGGTAAGTTACTACCCCTGCCCGTGCCACAATGACCATGGTCCCACCTCTCGGTGGATTTCCTTACTGACCTTCCTCCTTCACAGGGGAATACCACTATACTGGTCATTGTGGACCGGTTTTCTAAGGCCTGTCGTTTGCTCCCCATGCCGGGCCTTCCTACCGCCCTGCAAACTGCCGAAGCCCTATTCACCCATGTGTTCCGGCACTACGGGGTACCCGAGGATATTGTGTCTGATCGAGGTCCCCAATTTACCTCCAGAGTCTGGAGGGCCTTTATGGAGCGGTTGGGGGTCTCGGTGAGCCTCACCTCGGGTTACCACCCGGAGAGTAATGGGCAGGTGGAACGTGTAAACCAGGATGTGGGCAGGTTTCTTAGAACATACTGCCAGGACCGGCCGGAGGAGTGGGCAAGGTACGTTCCCTGGGCCGAAATGGCCCAGAATTCCCTATGCCATTCCTCCACTAACCTAACCCCTTTCCAATGTGTGTTAGGTACCAGCCGGTTCTGGCACCCTGGCAGCAGAGCCAGATCGAGGCTCCTGCGGTGGATGAGTGTGCGAGGCGCTCGGAGGAGACATGGAACGCTGCACACGTCCACCTGCAGCGGGCCCTCCGACGTCATAAGGCGAGCGCCGATCTCCACCGCAGTGAGGGACCGGTGTACGCACCTGGTGATCGAGTCTGGCTCTCTACCAGGAACCTGCCCCTCCGCCTGCCCTGTCGGAAACTGGGTCGGCGGTTTGTAGGGCCATTTAAAGTCCTGGGAAGGTTGAACGAGGTGTGTTATAAATTACAGCTACCTGTTGAATATAAAAGTATTAACCCCTCGTTCCATGTGTCCCTTCTCAGGCCGGTGGTAGCTGGCCCACTCCAAGAAAGTGAGATCAGGGAGACTCCTCCGCCCCCATTGGACATCGAGGGGGCACCGGCGTACTCCGTGAGGTCCATCTTGGATTCGAGACGTCGGATGGGGGGTCTCCAGTATCTAGTGGAGTGGGAGGGGTACGGTCCGGAGGAGCGGTGCTGGGTGCCGAGGAGAGACATTTTGGACCCGTCTCTCCTGACGGAATTCCATCGTGGGCACCCGACGCGCCCTGCTCTGCGTCCTCCGGGTCGTCCCCGAGGCCGGAGTCGGCGCACGTCTGGAGCCGCGCGTCAAGGGGGGGGGTACTGTCACGGTTTCGGCCGAGGCTGCCTCTCTCCCTTGTTCGGGCAGGCTTCGGCGTTCGTTGTCTCCGGAATACTAGCTGCCACCGTTGTATGTTTCATGTTCGTTTGCTTTTGTCTGATTGTTGTCACACCTGTTTTCATTTAGTGTCATGAGTGTCCTATTTAGTTCTCGTTGTGTTTGTCAGGTGTTGTGTGTTATTGATTTTTGTCAGTCGTGTATAGGACGTGATTCCTGTATTTCGCTCGGTTGAGCTTCCCTCCACTGCGTTGGAGTATTTTCGCACCTGTTTGTGCGCTTTTGTTTTGTTCGCCTTCGGGCAAGAGTAGACCTATTGCCGTGTTTGGCGATCACTAAAGTCTGTTGGACTATCCGTCTGTGTCCTGCGTTTGATTCCACCACTGCACCCACCTACAGCACGCGTTGACACAAGTCTGATAAACAAGCCTACTTTCTCAAAGTTATTTTCCTACCAACTGTATGGGATGAACAGGAAAATCTGTTAAGTGTGTGATATAAATGTGGTAACGGTTTGACATCTGTGATATTCTCTGAAGTTGCAGATGCAGAGGACTTGAGGCCATGTGCCACCTCAAGCCAGAGCGACAGTAAGTGTCTGGTTGTAGTTTTAGGGTAAACAATTAGTTTTAAGGTAAACAATTGAATTGTATGAAGTATTATAACTTTACAAACCTTTCAAAGCCACTCAATAGAATACAATTACCATCATATTTTTGCATATTAGGTTATTTAAAGTCTTATTACTACTTTGTGCATACGGTTAGAACTTTCCAAATACTTCTTGTGCTGTGTATGGGTGAAACTTGTATTTACAGTGGGGAAAAAAAGTATTTAGTCAGCCACCAATTGCGCAAGTTCTCCCACTTAAAAAGATGAGAGAGGCCTGTCATTTTCATCATAGGTACACGTCAACTATGACAGACAAAATGAGATTTTTTTTCTCCAAAAAATCACATTGTAGGATTTTTAATGAATTCATTTGCAAATTATAGTGGAAAATAAGTATTTGGTCACCTACAAACAAGCAAGATTTCTGGCTCTCACAGACCTGTAACTTCTTCTTTAAGAGGCTCCTCTGTCCTTCACTCGTTACCTGTATTAATGGCACCTGTTTGAACTTGTTATCAGTAAATTATGCTTAGCATTTATTTTAGTTGGGATTCATTAACCTTCCCACTGAGCTCCTGACTGACATCCCTTCACGTTTGGTTCTGTGCCAGTTTCAAAAGCAAAGTATGTCTTCATGTTTTTCCTTCTGTTTTCTCAGTTAGTCCAAGTGGCAGCCAGGAAGAAGCTGGCCAAGACAGAGCATCAGAACTAGGTTTCTTTAACCATCAAGATATTGATCTCGAAATCGTAAATGTAGAAAGTTTAAATAACAGCATGATTTTTTCTTATATTTTAGACCAAGAGCTGCCATCCGTGCTTGATGAGCCTGTGGCTTCTGAGATGCCTGCTGGATACATTAAAGGTATATTATGCTAGCCTATATGTTACAACATGTTGCTTCTCTTGTATTGTCAACATCAATTCCAAATTGTTTGGCTGTCAGCAGATACATGGTTATCAATACTACTAATATATATGAAGGGTGGATATTTTGATCGAGGTATTTCACATGGCCTTGATCCATGTCCTGCCTGGTACTCATGGTTTGTATTGTCACACTACTTGCAGCAAAACTGTTGAGTCTTTATTATTTTGCAGATCTTCAAGCAGTGGAGATGAGGATAATGGTGAAACTGGAGATGATCCATACAGAGTTCAGGACTGCTCTGAACCAAGTTATGGAGGCCATAGAGGATAATGGTGAAACTGGAGATGATCCGTACAGAGTTCAGGACTGCTCTGAACCAAGTTATGGAGGCCATAGAGGATAATGGTGAAACTGGAGATGATCCGTACAGAGTTCAGGACTGCTCTGAACCAAGTTATGGAGGCCATAGAGGATAATGGTGGAACTGGAGATGATCCGTACAGAGTTCAGGACTGCTCTGAACCAAGTTATGGAGGCCATAGAGGATAATGGTGGAACTGGAGATGATCCGTACAGAGTTCAGGACTGCTCTGAACCAAGTTATGGAGGCCATAGAGGCCCGGCAGCCAAAGGAGTCAGAGTCCTTGGGGCAACTTGAAATGCTGCAAAACCCTGCAGAAACAAATGAGGAACTAAAGGATATCTGTGAAACACTTAAAGACTCCCACTATCGAAGGAAAATGGTAGGGATGGCCATTTAAAATGTATCTGTTTGTAAAAAATGGGAAATCTATATCAAGTATTTTGAAAGCAATTGACAAAAATAAGTTAGCTGTTTATCAAGAGCCCCTTGAATGCGTCCAGATTTGAGAGAAAATTGCAACCTGCAATATTATTGAATCCAAATATCTTAATGTCAACGAAATGCAGTTGTCATATATGCCATATGCCTATTTAGTGTTTGGATTGATTTCCCAATGAACACTTAATTTATCTTAAGAAGAAATGTTTACACAAGTTTTAGCCCATGATTACATTATACACTACAAAAATGATTTCTCATTACTATCAATCAGAACTGTATGGCGAGCTGTTTTAGCTGAGGAACACACAAATGAGTGGGATTTCTTTTATCAGATCCGATACCTGACCCTCTGCTGTGGCCTGGACCTGGGCTCAGGAATCAGACGAATGATGAGAAAAATTAGAACAGAGGAGCTGTGGACAGGCTACTCCTTGAAGGGCAGGAAGGGGAAGAGGGCCTTTAATGAGCTATCAATCTATGATGCTGTCACAAGTAAGTAAATGCACAAGTTTAGATCCTTATTTATTATTATTTAGTAGATAGTATTATTGGTCAAGTGATGGTAAGTCAAATGTGTTTTTATTAACATTTCAAATGAATTAAATCAGTAACAAGGCAGTTACAAATGAATGTGAAATCCTACCACCTGTTAAGATCGGAGAGAGAGGACAAAGGAAAGGTGAAGGAGAGAGGTCTCATGGCCAATTACTGCCTATGGGGGACGAGAGGGACAATACCCAATCTCTGTCTCAGACAGCATAGGTGGAAAAGTAATGATATAACATGGAATGTACCATTTACAATTCTTTTTCACAACATAGGAGTGTCCCTGAAAGCACACCCCAAGGCTACCTACCAAGAGGTAGATGACAAAATAGCAGACGCTCTCAAACATGCACCAGCTCGGCTCAAGAGTAAGAGAAAGGTATGATTAAAATTAACACTTTATGATTGTTTAGATTTTTTTTTACTTCACTTTAATCCAGTCGGTCAATTTAACTAAATTATTGTGCTAGTAAAAAAGGAATGTAGTAGGGAGTCGACGTTAAACCGGCATTTTGATCATTTTTTAAAGGAAAATAATGACCAGTTTGTGTTATTTTGACTTCCAGGAGCGGGTCGAGGAAGAGACTGTGGATGAGGATGGAGCAGCAGCACCTGAATAAACATAACATAGTTATTCACTTTTAGCTTTAAGCAGTTTTACAGTTCTTGATTGGAGTGCAGTGTTCATGTTTTTACTGACTTGTTATTTTGTGAGCTTTTTGCTGTGATTTTGTTTACGAATCTATTGTGATACAGTTTAAGTAAAAAAAGAACTTATTTTCAGGCATTTTGCATATTTCGTCAGTGGACACCTACCGACAGGACACTGTGTATATGTTCAGGGTAGATTAAATGACGTGTCTTAAGGGTCCTCCCGAGTGGTGCAGTGGTCTAAGACACTGCATCGCAGCTGCGTTGCTACAGATGCTGGTTCGATACCTGTCTGTGTCGCAGCCAGCCACGACCGGGAGACCCATGAGGTGATGCACAATTGGCCCAGTGTCGTCCAGGTTAGGGGAGGGTTTGGCCAGCCGGAATGTCCTTGTCCCCATCACACTGTTACGTGCCTTATTGGTACTATAGGTACCCACTGATGAAAGTTACGTTCCCAATGGTTACCAGAAACTGCATTTTATAGTGCTCTCAACTTACTTTCTGACGTTTAGCAACGTGAAGAGGTTGACTTAAAAATACTAATATTTAACGGTTTAAAATCCCCCACATTTCTACGTCCTGAAAAGACTTGGGACATAAGTTTAATAGTCGCTAATGAACGATACGTGAAGTCCTGAGGTTACATACACCAAACCTTTACGGATCAAGATCCCACAAACTAACTGGTGCCAACAGGCTGCCTAAGTATGGTCCCCAATCAGAGACAACGAGCTACAGCTGCCTCTGATTGGGAACCACCCTGGCCAACATAGATCTAAACGATCTAGAACAAAAAACAGAAAACTAAACATAGAAAAATCCACACCCTGGCTCAACATTTAAGAGTCCCCAGAGCCAGGGCGTGACATCATGGGCTAAAACTTGTGTAAACAGGCAGAGGGCTGATAGTTTCTTCTTAAGATAAGTTAAGTGTTAATTGGGAAATCAATCCAAACACTAAATAGGCATATGGCACATATGACAACTGCATTTCGTTGACATTAAGATATTTTGATTCAATAATATTGCAGGTTGCAATTCTCTCTCAAATCTGGACGCATTCAAGGGGCTCTTGATAAACAGCTAACTTATTTTTGTAAATTGCTTTCAAAATACTTGATATAGATTTCCCATTTTTTACAAACAGATACATTTTAAATGGCCACCCCTACCATTTCCATTCGATAGTGGGAGTCTTTAAGTGTTTCACAGATATCCTTTAGTTCCTCATTTGTTTCTGCAGGGTTTTGCAGCATTTCAAGTTGCCCCAAGGACTCTGACTCCTTTGGCTGCCGGGCCTCTATGGCCTCCATAACTTGGTTCAGAGCAGTCCTGAACTCTGTACGGATCATCTCCAGTTTCACCATTATCCTCTATGGCCTCCATAACTTGGTTCAGAGCAGTCCTGAACTCTGTACGGATCATCTCCAGTTTCACCATTATCCTCTATGGCCTCCATAACTTGGTTCAGAGCAGTCCTGAATTCTGTACGGATCATCTCCAGTTCCACCATTATCCTCTATGGCCTCCGTAACTTGGTTCAGAGCAGTCCTGAACTCTGTACGGATCATCTCCAGTTTCACCATTATCCTCTATGGCCTCCATAACTTGGTGCAGAGCAGTCCTGAACTCTGTACGGATCATCTCCAGTTTCACCATTATCCTCTATGGCCTCCATAACTTGGTTCAGAGCAGTCCTGAACTCTGTACGGATCATCTCCAGTTTCACCATTATCCTCTATGGCCTCCATAACTTGGTTCAGAGCAGTCCTGAATTCTGTACGGATCATCTCCAGTTCCACCATTATCCTCTATGGCCTCCGTAACTTGGTTCAGAGCAGTCCTGAACTCTGTACGGATCATCTCCAGTTCCACCATTATCCTCTATGGCCTCCATAACTTGGTTCAGAGCAGTCCTGAACTCTGTACGGATCATCTCCAGTTTCACCATTATCCTCATCTCCACTGCTTAAATCTGCAAAATAATAAAGAATCAACCGTTTTGCTGCAAGTAGCGTGACAATACAAGCCATGAGTACCAGGCAGGACATGTATCAAGGCCATGTGAAATACCTCGATCAAAATATCCACCCTTCATATATATTAGTAGTATTGATAACCATGTATCTGCTGACAGCCAAACAATTTGGAATTGATGTTGACAATACAAGAGAAGCAACATGTTGTAACATATAGGCTAGCATAATATACCTTTAATGTATCCAGCAGGCATCTCAGAAGCCACAGGCTCATCAAGCAGGGATGGCAGCTCTTGGTCTAAAATAGAAGAACAAATCATGCTGTTATTTAAACTTTCTACATTTACGATTTCGAGATCAATATCTTGATGGCTAAAGAAACCTGGTTCTGATGCTCTGTCATGGCCAGCTTCTTCCTGGCTGCCACTTGGACTAACTGAGAAAACAGAAGGAAAAACATGAAGACATACTTTGCTTTTGAAACTGGCACAGAACCAAACGTGAAGGGATGTCAGTCAGGCGCTCAGTGGGAAGGTTAATGAATCCCAACAAAAGTAAATGCTAAGCATCATTTATTTTATTTCATATTATGCTTTTAGTTTTATGCAAATCCATACAGATATTTACAAACATGGCACCACACTTGTGTTTTACCCCAGAAGAATAGGGTGATTTCACTACTGTTGTAAATACAAGTTTCACCCATACACAGCACCACAACTATTTGGAAAGTTCTAACAGTATGCACAAAGTAGTAATATGACTTTAAATAACCTCATATGCAAAAATATGATGGTAATTGTATTCTATTGAGTGGCTTTAAAAGGTTTGTAAAGCTATAATATTTCATACAATTCAATTGTTTACCCTAAAACTAATTGTTTACCCTAAAACTACAACCAGACACTTACTGTCGCTCTGGCTTGAGGTGGCACATGGCCTCAAGTCCTCTGCATCTGCAACTTCAGAGAATATCACAGATGTCAAACCGTTACCACATTTATAGTACACACTTATCAGATTTTCCTGTTCATCCCATACAGTTGGTAGGAACAGAACTTTGAGAAAGTAGGCTTGTTTATCAGACTTGAAACATTATGTACCTTGTTGTAGGGTCTTTTCAAAGACACTGACTCTTGAAGTTACTAAAAAAATAAAAAATAAAGAACTGTTACTCTTTTGGTCACTAAATAATCAAGTGTGTCAAGATCAGATGGGTGTCGTAATTTCTTGTCATATCAACTGTCATTAGGTCATGATTTCATGCCTTCTCAATTTAAGACTAGTACTTGCATTAACTGTAAGCTTTTCTTCACCCACATACTTGAATGTGTGTAAAACTTACCATCAACTTGCTGATTATACATTCAATGACCTAGTAGCCTAATGCAGGATCTTACCACTAGGGGCTGGTGGAAGCTGTGGCACTGTACGCTGGGCTTGTCTGGGTTCATTTGTCTTTTTCTGGAGTGCTTCACTTCCATCATCATCTTACGAAGGACAATACAAAAAAATACTCATTTATTTAATCTACTTCCTGATGCATGTAATACACACAATGGAATAAGAGCAGTTAAGAAATCCTCACCAGGTGGCTCTACACGGAATCTGATTGGTTTAGTCACCGCCCTCTTCGCTGGTTCCTCGTCAGATTCAACATTGGAGGTGTCAACCCCCCGTTTGGCTCATTGCTCTGCCACAGAGTAATTGTCTGTACGTGCAATAAACATTGTCATAAATAGTTTCCTATTAACACTGGCAAACCGGCTATTGAGTATTTGTAATTCACATAGTAATACTTTCTGCCAATACATATAGTACTTAAGAGGGGGAAGTTCCTGACTCTACTGACCAGGAGCGGGTTGCACCAGTTAGACGATAAGGTGTAAGAGATTAGTTGGACCTACCTACGCCCGACGTAATGATTTAGAAAATTTAACAAGATGCGACATGACTAGTCATGAAACACTTACCTTGGAAACTAGTTATAGATATATACTATACGTCTACCCTACATTACACTTAGTTTTTACACCCTGGCGTAGCAAAAGCTATTACTTACAACCAGGTGGTGACACAGGTTTACGCCTGGCTTAGAACATATTCTACGTTGTAACTAGCCTTACGTGTAGGAGTATGTTCAACTGATGCAACCTGCTCCAGAGCCACACAACCAAGCATACATGGCAATATAAACGGGAGTGGATGGACAGTCAAATATTATTTTAGCAGTTGATGAAAAGATGGAAATTCTGTACTACTCCCATAATATTTTTGTCAGGACGGTCTCCTCTCTTAATGGCATTTCTTGGCCTGTAGCAACACAGGACCTGCAGGATATGAGACACTGTTTAAAGTGAACTATTTATCCATCTCTTTGCCTAAAAAGGGTAAACCATTTCACTGATCAACTCACCCCATCTCTCTTCTCCACCCACTGCTCTGGTACAACTTCAACATTGTTCTCTTTGACAAAATGTACAACATAATAATGCTGTATGCCCTGTGCAGAAAAACAAAACACCAATTCCACAGTGTTCAGTCTCTTGATTTACCAGCCAAGATAGTTTGCATAACTAATACAGCTTGTGAACTTGGCTGTAGCTAAATGGGGCTTGCTACAGGCTGTGCAAGATGGTAAGCACAACACGAGTGCCATGGTCCTCCTCAAGTATAATAGCTTGCTTAACAAGACTGCTCTTTGCAATGAGATGCATTTGTGTGCTCCTCGTAGTGGTGCGGAAAGTCCAATACAGTCTTGAGTCACAAGGACTCAGCGTGTAAGATTCCAGATGCTGAAACACCCTGCAGAGGTAAGTATCAGAGGCATCTTCTTGGCTCACTACCTCACAGCATGACCTATCATTAAGTATGTAGGCATTGTTTGGCCGTCTCATGTTGATGACCTGTTGGCGGGGAGAAGCTCTAACTGTGTGTTCTTTGCACAAGTGGCCGCCTCCCTGAACGGACCATCTTCTTTAGTTGTTGCAAGTAGTTCTCAAACTTGAAAGCACTACAGTTGTCAAGGCAGCCAAGTTCTTCAGCATCAGCAGTGAGGTGTAGGAGGGAGGGAACATTATACACGAGAAATGTGTCTCCATACAAAACCCTTCCCTGCTCCACAAAGAAGTTCAGTAAAGCATGAGCATAGGCACTGTGGATTGAAGAAAGTTGAGGAGAAACCAAAATGCACATGGCCCCACTGAAGGCCATGAAGTGTGTGTACTGTTCTTTAGACCAGATTCTTCTCAGCACTACTTTCCCAGTATAGAGTAGAAACTGTCTAAATTCTGTGGCCTTCCAACGGTCAAGGTCATCCAATCGCCGTTGTTTGCGAGCAAAGCAGTTTGGAATTGAATCCTTTAGTCGGTTTAGCTGTTGACTGACCTCCTTGACTTGCACCAACGACAACCTGGCCCCAGTCTTTCCCCTAGTCCACATCATCAAGAGCTTCCGGGTTACTCCGATGCAACAAAGGTGCATATAGTCAATTGGGAATGAATTCACCATATCAATGGGGAGGATGCAAAAAGGAGAGGTTTTCCCTTCATGGTGATGTTCTGGCTGTACCAATTCCCTAAAGGATTTGTCAGTTCTGAGACACAGGTTTTTTACCTGCGGGTACGTCATCCTCCCATCATACCTGCCTTTTTGTGTGCACCTGTCACAGCCATAGTAGCCAGAATACATCTTTATGCATTTTACCATGGCTTTTGCAGGGGCATCACGTTACAGAACAAACTTTCACTTGCAGTGTTGTGTCTCCCCACTTAAAGCCGGTCTGCATCAACTCTTTAAGCTCCAGCAAAGTGTCATTGAGGAATTCCAGGGAGCTTGGTTTCCATGATGCCATTGCAAGTGACAGAGGAAACACTGTGGGTGGTGATAGATTGATAGAGCACAAAAGTGGCCATAACGACATATTGGTACTTTTGAACAAAGGGAGACCATCCAGATTAAGGGATATTTCTAAAAGATTCAAATCTCCAACCACTGATTTAGGATAGATGCTTAGATGTTTCACTAACTCCACCTTCACTTTAAATCTGACAAACTCCACATTAGACTTGACTTCAACAAAAACATTGGTGGTTTCTAGGAGAGTTCTAGCAGTGGAAGGCAAATCTGCATGACCATTAGACTGCAGCATCTTCAGAAGTGCATCAACAGCATTGTGTTTCACTTGGAAATCACTTATCCAGGTTGCCAGGTCCTCTCTGAAGGTAGAATCTTTTTCAACATCATCGTTGTCAGAGTCAGTTGTCTCCTGAATTGCACAACCAGCATTGGCTTCAGTCTCTGAATCTATGTCACTGTGTGATGGCAGTCTTGGCTTAGTACCACCTACTGCCTCAAGCTCACCATCTGACTCTTCCTCAGCGTGTGTTGGCAGTCTGGGCATATATTGTTTATCTTACTATTGTTATAACTGCTAACCTTTTAGCATTTGTTGCACAAATCCACTGCAAGTCAATGGTACGTATACAGTCACAGTGAAAGTCTACACACCCCTTTACATTTTGCAAGTTTAAATCTTAATAGAGATTAAATGTAGTGTTTATCCTGCTGACCTAAAACAGCGATTCCACATTTTCAGTGTAAGAAAAGTGTAGAACAATTTTCCTTCTAAAGATATCCAGTAGTTTTGATTACATATATTTTCACACCCCATGAAACAGTTCTACAGCAACTTTACATGTGTGTTGTGGCTTGTAACTTGCTAGGTAGCGGTTTAAGACATGGTTTGAATCCTAATCAACCCATCCAATGTGAGTACATGTTGAAGTACAGTAGATTAATAAAGCTACAGTACTGCAGCTGGTGACAAAGCTGCGTATATTGAAAAAGCTTGTTAGTGCATAAGTCAAATGTATCTTTGTGATGCTCATTTCAGGTCTTTTTTTACAGCTTTAGACAAACACTAAATATTTCACTTAAAACATAGTTTTGTTGTATTTAATGATAGAGAAGAGAACAGTTTGACCAACACAGATTCATGTCCAATCTTTGAGGACGTGTCTACATTGTTAGAGTGGTCACATGCCAATCTGTTCCATATAATAGACAGTCTTTGGAGCAGTGGAAAGCTGCATGGCCCCTTGGTTGTTGCTAAGCATGCATTCTTCTTCTATGGTGTTTATTGGTGGTGTTCAGACCAACATTAAAGGTACATCACTGCCACCTTCTGGGCTGGAGTGTGATAGAGACATGTGGTTCTGTCCTGGTGAGATCACAGGGTCAGAGAACTCCTGACTGTGGTCATACAAAAACACTCCAGGCACTCAGCCCATAAGAACCATTCATACTGTCAGATCTAATATGGAAGAACTGAATACAACCATAAGAACCATTCATACTGTCAGATCTAATATGGAAGAACTGAATACAACCATAAGAACCATTCATACTGTCAGATCTAATATGGAAGAACTGAATACAACCATAAGAACCATTCATACTGTCAGATCTAATATGGAAGAACTGAATACAAAAGAGAAGGAGAGGTTGACCAGTACAAATTCATGTACAAACATTATTTTTCATTGGCAGTCATCAATGCAGTTTTCCAAACATATTCATCATCAGTTTTTTTTATAAGATTTTCACTGAACAAAAATATAAACATTCAACAATTTTACTGGGGTACAGTTCATATAAGGAAATCAGTCAATTGAAATACATTAATTAGGCCCTAATCTATGGATTTCACATGACAGGGGCCCACCCATCAGCCAATAAGAATGATTTTCCCCCACTAAAAGGGCTTTACTACAGATAGAAATACTCCTCAGTTTCATCAGCTGTCCGGGTGGCTGGTCTCAGATGATCCTGCAGGTGAAGAAGCCAGATGTGGAGGTCCTGGGCTTGCACGGTGACACATGGTCTGCGGCTGTGAAGCCAGTTGGACGTTCTGCCAAATTCTCGGCCAAATTCTCGGTAGAGAAATGTACATTCAATTCTCTGGCAACAGCTCTTGTGAACATTCCTGCAGTCAGCATGCCAATTGTGCACTCCCTCAAAATGTAGACATCTGTGGCATTGTGTTGTGTGACAAAACTGCACATTTCAGAGTGGCCTTCTATTGTACCCAGCACAAGGTGCACCTGTGTAATGATCATGCAGTTTAATCAGCTCCTTGATATGCCACAACTCGCAGGTGGCTTGATTATCTTGGCAAAGGAGAAATGCTCACTAACAGAAATGGAAACAAATTTGTGCACCAAATTTGAGAGAAATAAGCTTTTTGTGCGTATGGAAAATATCCAGGATCTTTTATTTCAGCTCATGAAAAATGGGACCAACACTTTACATGTCAAGTTTATATGTTTTTTCAGTATAGTTTTAGAAGACAATTAACTAAACACGTAGTCATTTCATTTTGTCACATGTTTGGTAAACAACAGGTGTAGACTAACAGTGAAATGTTGACCAACAATAGAGAACATAATACAACAATTATAATAATAGGAAAAAAGATTGTAGCACAAGGAATTAATACATGATGAGCAATGATAGCTTGGCTATATACATGGGGTGCCAATACCTAGTCAATGGTAGCTTGGATATATTCATGGGGTGCCAATACTAGTCAATGGTAGCTTGGCTATATACAGTGGGGGAAAAAAGTATTTAGTCAGCCACCAATTGTGCAAGTTCTCCCACTTAAAAAGATGAGAGGCCTATAATTTTCATCATAGGTACACGTCAACTATGACAGACAAAATGAGATTTTTTTTTCCAGACAATCACATTGTAGGATTTGTAATGAATTTATTAGCAAATTATGGTAGAAAATAAGTATTTAGTCAATAACAAAAGTTTCTCAATACTTTGTTATATACCCTTTGTTGGCAATGACACAGGTCAAACGTTTTCTGTAAGTCTTCACAAGGTTTTCACACACTGTTGCTGGTATTTTGGCCCATTCCTCCATACAGATCTCCTCTAGAGCAGTGATGTTTTGGGGCTGTCGCTGGGCAACACGGACTTTCAACTCCCTCCAAAGATTTTCTATGGGGTTGAGATCTGGAGACTGGCTAGGCCACTCCAGGACCTTGAAATGCTTCTTACGAAGCCACTCCTTCGTTGCCCGGGCGGTGTGTTTGGGATCATTGTCATGCTGAAAGACCCAGCCACGTTTCATCTTCAATGCCCTTGCTGATGGAAGGAGGTTTTCATTCAAAATCTCACGATACATGGCCCCATTCATTCTTTCCTTTACACGGATCAGTCGTCCTGGTCCCTTTGCAGAAAAACAGCCCCAAAGCATGATGTTTCCACCCCCATGCTTCACAGTAGGTATGGTGTTCTTTGGATGCAACTCAGCATTCTTTGTCCTCCAAACACGACAAGTTGAGTTTTTACCAAAAAGTTATATTTTGGTTTCATCTGACCATATAACATTCTCCCAATCCTCTTCTGGATCATCCAAATGCACTCTAGCAAACTTCAGACGGGCCTGGACATGTACTGGCTTAAGCAGGGGGACACGTCTTTCACTGCAGTATTTGAGTCCCTGGGGGCGTAGTGTGTTACTGATGGTAGGCTTTGTTACTTTGGTCCCAGCTCTCTGCAGGTCATTCACTAGGTCCCCCCGTGTGGTTCTGGGATTTTTGCTCACCGTTCTTGTGATCATTTTGACCCCACGGGGTGAGATCTTGCGTGGAGCCCCAGATCGAGGGAGATTATCAGTGGTCTTGTATGTCTTCCATTTCCTAATAATTGCTCACACAGTTGATTTCTTCAAACCAAGCTGCTTACCTATTGCAGATTCAGTCTTCCCAGCCTGGTGCAGGTCTACAATTTTGTTTCTGGTGTCCTTTGACAGCTCTTTGGTCTTGGCCATAGTGGAGTTTGGAGTGTGACTGTTTGAGGTTGTGGAGCCTCTTAAAGAAGAAGTTACAGGTCTGTGAGAGCCAGAAATCTTGCTTGTTTGTAGGTGACCAAATACTTATTTTCCACCATAATTTGCAAATAAATTCATAAAAAATCCTACAATGTGATTTTGTGGAAATGTTTTTCTCAATTTGTCTGTCATAGTTGACGTGTACCTATGATGAAAATTACAGGCCTCTCTCATCTTTTTAAGTGGGAGAACTTGCACAATTGGTGGCTGACTAAATACTTTTTTCCCCCACTGTACATGGGGTGCCAATACCTAGTCAATGGCAGCTTGGCTATATACATGGGGTGCCAATACCTAGTCAATGATAGCTTGGCTATATACATGGGGTGCCAATACCTAGTCAATGATAGCTTGGCTATATACATGGGGTGCCAATACCTAGTCAATGATAGCTTGGATATATACATGGGGTGCCAATACCTAGTCAATGGTAGCTTGGCTATATACAGTGCATTCTGAAAGTATTCAGACCCCTAGACTTTTTCCACATTTTATTATGTTACAGTCATATTCTAAAGTTGGGAAAAAAAGATTTAACGCTCATTAATCTACACACAATACCCCATAATGTCAAAGCAAAAGACAGGTTTTTAGACATTTTTCCTAATTTATTAATAAAAAACAGAAATATCGAAGTATTCAGACCCTTTACTCAGTACTTTCTTGAAGCACCGTTGGCAGCGATTACACCATCGAGTCTTCTTGGGTATGATGCTACAAGCTTGGCACACCTGTATTTGGGGAGTTTCATTCATTCTTCTCTGCAGATCCTCTCAAACTCTATCAGGTTGGATGGGGAGCGTTGCTGCGCAGCTATTTTCTGGTCTCTCCGGAGATCTTCAATCGGGTTCAAGTCTGGGCTCTGGCTGGGCCAGGTGAACCTTCGCCTCAGTCTGAAGTCCTGAGCGCTCTGGAGCAGGTTTTCATCAAGGATCTCTCTGTACTTTGCTCCGTTCATTATTCCCTCGATCCTGACTAGTCTCCCAGTCCCTGCCTCTGAAAAACATCCGCACAGCATGATACTGACACCACCATGCTTCACCGTAGGCTTGGTGCCAGGTTTCCTCCAGATGTGACGCTTGGTATTCAGGGAAAATAGTTCAATCTTGGTAACATCAGACCAGAGAGTCTTGTTTCTCATGGTCAGAGTCCTTTAGGTGCCTCTTGGCAAACTCCAAGCGGGCTGAACTATGGAGCTCTGTCAAAGTGATCATTGGGTTCTTGGTCACCTCCCTGACTAAGGCCCTTCTCCTCCGATTGCGCAGTTGGCCGGGTGGACAGCTCTAGGAAGAATCTTGGTGATTCCAAACTTCTTCAATTTAAGAATGGAGGAGGCCACGGTGTTCTTGGGGACCTTCAATGCTGCAGACATTTTTTGGTACCCTTCCCCAGATCTGTGCCTCGACACAATCCTGTCTCTGAGCTCTCTACGGACAATTCCTTCGACCTCATGGCTTGGTTTTTGCTCTGACATGCAATGTCAACTGTGGGATGTTATATAGACAGGTGTGTGCCTTTTCAAACCATGTCCAATCAATTGAATGTATCTCAGGTGGACTCCAATCAAGTTGTAGAAACATCTCAAGGAAGATCAATGGAAACAGGATGCACCTGAGCAAAATTTCGAGATTCATAGCAAAGAGTCTGGAATACTAATGTAAATAAGGTTTTGCAAAAATGTCTAAACCTGTTTCCACTTTATCATTATGGGGTATTGTGTGTAGATTGATGAGGGATTTTTGTTGTTGTTGTTGTTTGTAAAACAAATAATCATTTTTACAATAAGGCTGTAACTTATTTTTTGTTGAAAAGGTCAAGGGGTCTGAATACTTTCAGAATGCACTGTATAGACTAACTATTTCACTTTAAACACTTTGTTATATTTATGCACAAGAGAAAAGGTTGCCCAGCACAAATTCATGTACAAACATGATTTTTCATTACATATTTGTAATTTAGCAGATGCTCTTATCTAGAGCGACTTATAGGACCAATTGGGGTTAATTGCCTTGCTCAAGGCCACAACGACAGATTTTTGACCTAGTTGGCTCGGGATTCAAACCAGTGACCTTTCAGTTACTGGCCCAACACTCTTAACCGCTAGGCTATCTGTTAAATACATAACACAATACGTGACATAAGTAGAATACAGAACACTGAAAACATTACAGGACATTTTTCATGATGGAAATTGAAATATTAAAATGTTATTGGGAAAACCATTTAAGAGCTGGAGTTATTATGCAGTCTGATAGCAGTGGGTAGAGTGGCGTTTCGCAGGCGGTTTGTACGGGCAGTTATACAGGACAGTTTGTGGCTGTTTCTCAGGAGCCTGGTGGTGCAGTTACCTCTTTTTGGAGGGAGCAGGTCATTCAGTGGATGGTCAAGAGTGTGCATGTCCTTCACCAGGTGCACTGCAGCCTGTTCTCGCCTGCTCTGCAGTGACGGGAGCTGTGGTTGGACTGCTCCACCTCTGGAGATGATCCTCAAGGCCCTCCTCTGCACCCTGTCTAGTTAGGCCTGCTGCTTTTTACTGCATCCAACTAACAGCACTCCACCGTATTCCAGAACAGTCAAAAAGGCGTTTCGAGGCGTTTCTCACTGGCTGCTCCACATGTCACCACTGAGGTTAGAGTCTAGATTAAAATCAAGATACTTGGTTGTTGTTACCACTGGTACTTCCTGTCTTCCTAGGATTAGTGGTGCAGGTTGTGGATGGTCCTCTGACCAAGGGCTAAATGTGCCAGTTGCCATCACCCTCTGCCCTCTTTCGGTGGTGTAGCTGTGGAGCCAGGCTAGTAACCTTGGACACAGTTCAATGTCAGACAGATGTTGCAGGAACTTTGCGTGATCTACTCGATAAAAGGCTTTGGACACATCAGCAAGTAAATCACTCACCATTGTTGGTTTTATGGAGTCTGTAGCTGTCAGCCAGGAGTATGTGGCTTTCACAAGGGCGGTAGTAGTGCTGGACATTGGGAGGTAGTCATACTGAATCGTGCACTCAGATAACACCTCCTACAGGCAGGGGACAGTTTTAACAATGTGTTTGATGACAGGGGCTAGATCTTCTGCATGCTCTTTTAGTAGCCAGGCTGGAATGCCATCAGGCCCACATGCTTTACGTGGGCTGAGTCTGGTCAGAGCTTGCTTTAACTGGCCAATGCTGCACAGCTCAACCTGCCTTGTAGGCATGGGCAGGGGGAAGATGGCAAGAGGTGTGGTGCTTGTCCATGCCTCAGCAAAGAAGCCATTCAAAACATCAGCCATGTCGTCGTCTTCAATTCCCTCAACCTGTATTCTCCCTCCTGATGTTTTCTTTGGTCCCAGTCCATTGTTAATGAAGTCCCACCATTCCTTAGGGTTTTTCTTCTTTAGGTCCTGGATTTCAGTTTTGTAGAAGATTGTCTTTGCTTCCTTGATAATCATTTGCACTGTGTTTCTGTATTTTCTCCATGTCATTGTTTCTCCCCATCTGTTGAAAATATTCTGTATTTTCCTGATGGCAGCCTTTATTCTTTCAGTCATCCAGGGCTTGTCCAGTGTTGTTGTTTTCTGTATTTTCCTGATGGCAGCCTTTATTCTTTCAGTCATCCAGGGCTGATCCAGTGTTGTTGTTTTCTTATTTCTTATTGGCATGCATACATCAAGTGCAGTTTGAATGCAGGAGTTGAACGTCTCCACCTTTGCATCGATGCTCTCCACCTCATATATGGCAGACCAGTCAGTACTGGCCATACATCGTGCAAAGGTCTCCTTTCTGTTCTGGGTTACCAGATGTCCTTTTTCCCGCTGCACCTCGGTTCTCCCTCCTGATGTTGTGTTTGGAGAGAACAGCAGACATTTGTGATCACTGGATCCGCGAGGAGCAAGTACAGTGGGTTGTGTTGATCAGATCTAGGATGGAGTCCCCTCTGTGGTCTTGTCTTTGACCACTTGTTTCATGTCTGGATGGGAGTTTGTCAGCATCTTGATGGGCAGGTGATTAAAGTCTCCACACAGGATGAGACCCATTTGGGGAGAGGACATCCTGATCACATGGACAGTGATTATGAGATAATCCACAGTGTTCTGCTGCAGTGTTTTGTCATGTGCCCATGGTGGATGTTAGAGCACTCCACTACCAGAGATGAAACTGAGCTGGTTTTGTTTAGGACGGAGCTGAAGACACTCAAACTCTTCTTTCTCTAGGTCAGTTATTCTTCTCTTTGCCTGCATACTGTGATTCACATACATAGCCACGCCCCCTCCTCGCATCCCCTCTCTGGACCTGTCATTTCTGAACAGCTGATAGTCTTTGTCATCAGAACAGCCTCAATTCGTCGGGACATGGACTCTACAAGGTGTCGAAAGCGTTCCACAGGGATGCTGGCCCGTGTTGACTGCAATGCTTCCCACAGTTGTGTCAAGTTGACTGGTAGTGGATTTCTACTCCGAATAGCTCGTTCCAATTCCTACAACAGACGCACAATTGGATTGAGATCTGGTGCCTCGGAAGGCCACTGCAGTAACCTGAATTCACTGTCATGTTCGTGGAACCATTCCTGGACAAGCCTTGTGGCATGGGGCATAAAATCTATTTGCAGATGGATAACTGCTGCCATGAAGGGATGCACCTGATTGGCAATGATGTTTAGATATCCTGTGGCATTCAAACGTTGCTCCACTTTTATCAAGGGGCCCAATGTCTGCCATGAAAACACACCCCACACCACCACCACCAGCCTGCAATGCTGACACACAGCATGGATGCATGTACTCATGGTTTTCTCCATACCCTAGTCCTCCCATCCAAGGTCATCTCAATATCTTTACAGTAGAAGCTATCTAAGCACAGCAAAACTGACAAGGTGAACACTGATCAGTAAAGTAAATGGATGCTAACATTCTATTACATTCCCTTTCCTCTGCACAGTTCTCTCACAGTGAGAAACAACAGGATTACAAGAGTTCTATGCTTTCTTCATTTGATCCAATCCACTACCACTTAATATAATAATAATAATAATAATAATAATAATATGCCATTTAGCAGACGCTTTTATCCAAAGCGACTTAGTCATGCGTGCATTATTATTATATTTTTTTGTGTATGGGTGGTCCTGGGGATCGAACCCACTACCATGGCGTTACAAGCACCGTGCTTTACCAGCAGAGCTACAGAGGACCACACTTCTTATGTATACGGTGGTGTCTTTTTAAATTGCCAAATCTGTAGAATCCTGTCCCACAGTCAGAGCAGGAGTAAGGCTTCTCTCCAGTGTGTGTTCTCTGATGAGATTTTAGCTCAGTTGATGTTGTGAAGCATTTTAAACAGTCAGAGCAGGAGTAAGGCTTTTCTCCTGTATGTATACGTTCATGTTTTTTTAAGTTGCAGAGTTGAGAGAAACTTGTCCCACAGTCAGAGCAGGAGTAAGGCTTCTCACCTGTGTGTATCCGTTGGTGTGATTTTAAGCTTTCCCATTGAGAGAAATTCTTCCCACAGTCAAAGCAGAAGTAAGGCTTCTCTCCTGTGTGTATCCGTTCATGTTGTTTTAAGTTGTCCAGTCGAGAGAAACTCTTCCCGCAGTCAGAGCAGGAGTAAGGCTTCTCTCCTGTGTATCCGTTCATGTTTTTTTAAGTGGTCCAGTCGAGAGAAACTCTTCCCGCAGTCAGAGCAGGAGTAAGGCTTCTCTCCTGTGTGTATCCGTTCATGTTTTTTTAAGTGGATCAGTTGAGAGAAACTTGTCCCACAGTCAGAGCAGGAGTAAGGCTTCTCTCCTGTGTGTATCCGTTGGTGTGATTTTAAGCTGTCCTGTTGAGAGAAATTCTTCCCACAGTCAGAGCAGAAGTAAGGCTTCTCTCCTGTGTGTGTTCTCTGATGAACTTTTAGCACAGTTGATGTTTTGAAGCACTTTAAACAGTCATAGCAGGAGTAAGGCTTCTCTCCTGTGTGTGTTCTCTGATTAACTTTTAGCTCAGTTGATGTTGTGAAATTCTTCCCACAGTCAGTACAGCAATACAGATTCTCTCCTGTGTGTATTTGTAGGTGTATTTTTAACTTTTATAGAATTGAGAAACTCGCCTCACAATGTGGGCAGTGGTGAGACCTCTTAGCTCTGTGATCTTCCTGCTGTTGCTCTCTGGATGTAGAGAATGTCTCAACATGGTCTCCTGTGGGAACATCATCAGAAGAACCAGTCAGTTGGTGTGATTTACATGTCAATCAAATGTATTTTATGAAGCCCTTTTTACATCAGAAGTTGTCACAAAGTGCTTTATAGAAACCCATCCAAAAACCCCAAAGAGCAAGCCTTGCAGATGTAGAAGCCATATATCATCATCCACTCACTATCACAAGGGTTTGTAACTACACAGACTCATTTAATAGAACTTTAAAACATTGGCAGTTTGTCTACTTCACTTCTTTAGTCTACTATCTGATCACTCTAGATAGCCCAGTGAATAAAACAAATGCTGGCAATACTGGTGTCAAACCATGTACAGTGAGGGAAAAAAGTATTTGATCCCCTGCTGATTTTGTACGTTTGCCCACTGACAAAGACATGATCAGTCTATAATTTTAATGGTAGGTTTATTTGAACAGTGAGAGACAGAATAACAACAAAGAAATCCAGAAAAACGCATGTCAAAAATGTTATAAATTGATTTGCATTTTAATGAGGGAAATAAGTATTTAATGGGCCTCAGGATCTTGTCATGGCATCTCTGTGCATTCAAACTGCCATCGATAAAATGCAATTGTATTAGTTGTCTGTAGCTTATGCCATGCCATACAGTGGGGAAAAAAAGTATTTAGTCAGCCACCAATTGTGCAAGTTCTCCCAATTAAAAAGATGAGAGAGGCCTGTAATTTTCATCATAGGTACACGTCAACTATGACAGACAAATTGAGAAAAAAAATATCCTGAAAATCACATTGTAGGATTTTTAATGAATTTATTTGCAAATTATGGTGGAAAATAAGTATTTGGTCACCTACAAACAAGCACGATTTCTGGCTCTCACAGACCTGTAACTTCTTCTTTAAGAGGCTCCTCTGTCCTCCACTCGTTACCTGTATTAATGGCACCTGTTTGAACTTGTTATCAGTATAAAAGACACCTGTCCACAACCTCAAACAGTCACACTCCAAACTCCACTATGGCCAAGACCAAAGAGCTGTCAAAGGACACCAGAAACAAAATTGTAGAACTGCACCAGGCTGGGAAGACTGAATCTGCAATAGGTAAGCAGCTTGGTTTGAAGAAATCAACTGTGGGAGCAATTATTAGGAAATGGAAGACATAAAAGACCACTGATAATCTCCCTCGATCTGGGGCTCCACGCAAGATCTCACCCCGTGGGGTCAAAATGATCACAAGAATGGTGAGCAAAAATCCCAGAACCACACGGGGGGACCTAGTGAATGACCTGCAGAGAGCTGGGACAAAAGTAACAAAGCCTACCATCAGTAACACACTACGCCGCCAGGGACTCAAATCCTGCAGTGCAAGACGTGTCCCCCTGCTTAAGCCAGTACATGTCCAGGCCCGTCTGAAGTTTGCTAGAGTGCATTTGGATGATCCAGAAGAGGATTGGGAGAATGTCATATGGTCATATGAAACCAAAATAGAACTTTTTGGTAAAAACTAAACTTGTCGTGTTTGGAGGACAAAGACTGCTGAGTTGCATCCAAAGAACACCATACCTACTGTGAAGCATGGGGGTGGAAACATCATGCTTTGGGGCTGTTTTTCTGCAAAGGGACCAGGACGACTGATCAGTGTAAAGGAAAGAATGAATGGGGCCATGTATCGTGAGATTTTGAGTGAAAACCTCCTTCCATCAGCAAGGGCATTGAAGATGAAACGTGGCTGGGTTTTTCAGCATGACAATGATCCCAAACACACTGCCCGGGCAACGAAGGAGTGGCTTCGTAAGAAGCATTTCAAGGTCCTGGAGTGGCCTAGCCAGTCTCCAGATCTCAACCCCATAGAAAATCTTTGGAGGGAGTTGAAAGTCTGTGTTGCCCAGCGACAGCCCCAAAACATCACGGCTCTAGAGGAGATCTGCATGGAGGAATGGGCCAAAATACCAGCAACAGTGTGTGAAAACCTTGTGAAGACTTACAGAAAACGTTTGACCTGTGTCATTGCCAACAAAGGGTATATAACAAAGTATTGAGAAACGTTTGTTATTGACCAAATACTTATTTTCCACCATAATTATTACTGATTCTTTCCAACATAACATAGGTACAGCGAATCCCCTTATTGTATGGGACACCTTTAAATGTGCCTTTAGAGGCCATGCAATTCAGTACTCATCTCGAAAACAAAAGCAATTTAGGTCAAAAAAGTTTATACTAAGAAAGGAAATAGAAAGTCTAACAGAACAGATAGATGGCAATAAAAACTGTAACATAGAGGCTCAGAATAAATTAGAGGAAAAACAAAAAGAAATGGAGAAACTTATTCAAGAAAGATCAAGTGTAACATATTATAAAAATAAAGCAAACTGGATGGAATATGGGGAAAAAATGCACAAAATTATTTTTTAATCTTCAACATAGGAATGCTACCAAAAAGAACTTAATGAAACTGGTTACAATTGACGGAGTCACCCATAATTCACCAAATGACATTTTGAAGGAAGAAACAAAGTACTTTAAGCATATGTTTTCTTTTCAGTCGCCTCCATCTCCTCTAACTGAAGCTAATTGTAGAGATTTTTTTCTATTGATAATGTCAAATTAACAGCCACACAGAAAGACTCGTGAAGGTGAAATTACAGAGGAGGAACTTCTGGATGCAATTAAAGACTTTAAGTCTGGGAAAACTCCAGGGTTGGATGGCATACCAGTCGAGGTATACCAAACCTTTTTTGATATACTAAGAGGACCGTTATTAGCATGTTTTAACCACTCCTATGTAAATGGTAGATTATCTGACACTCAAGAAGAAGGACTGATCTCATTATTACTGAAACAGGATACAAGTGGAAAATATAAAGATCCAGTCCATTTACAAAATTGGAGGCCCCTTACACTTCAGTGTTGTGATGCAAAAATCCTAGCAAAATGTATAGCGCATAGAATTAAAAAGGTATTGTCGGATATTATTCATTCTAATCAGACAGGTTTTTTACATGGAAGATACATTGGAGATAATATAAGGCAAGTATTGGAAACATTAGAACACTATGGAAAATATGGGAAACCTGGCCTGCTATTCATAGCAGACTTCGAAAAGGCATTTGATAAAGTTTGACTGGGGTTTATATATAAATGCCTGGAGCATTTGAATTTTGGATAATCTCTTATAAAATGGGTCAAAATCATGTATAGTAACCCTAGGTGTAAAATAGTAAATAATGGCTATTTCTCTGAAAGTTTTAAACTGTCAAGAGGAGTGAAACAAGGTTGTCCACTATCGGCATATCTATTTATTGTGGCCATCGAGATGTTAGCTATTAAAATCAGATCTAATAATAATATCAGAGGATTAGAAATACAGGGCTTAAAAACAAAGGTGTCATTGTACGCTGATGATTCATGTTTTTTTTTAAATCCACAACTAGAATCCCTCCACAGCCTCATAGAGGATCTAGATACATTTTCTAACCTCTCTGGATTACAACCAAATTATGACAAATGTACTATATTACGTATTGGATCACTAAAAAATACAATTTTTACATTACCATGTAGTTTACCAATAAAATGGTCTGATGGTGATGTGGATATACTCGGAATACATATCCCAAAGGAAATAAATGATCTCACTTCAATATATTTTAATAGAAAATTAGCAAAAATAGATAAGATCTTACTACCATGGAAAGGAAAATACCTGTCAATTTGTGGAAAAATCACCCTGATTAACTCATTAGTATTATCCCAGTTTACCTATTTGCTTATGGTCTTGCCTACACCTAGCGAACAGTTGTTTAAATTATATGAGAAAAAAAGATTCAATTTTATTTGGAACGGCAAGCCAGACAAAATTAAAAGAGCATATTTATATAATGAATATGAATTCGGAGGACAGAAATTATTAAATATTAAAGCATTAGACCTATCACTAAAAGCTTCAGTCATACAAAAGTTATACTTAAATCCGAACTGGTTCTCAAGCAAATTAGTAAGATTGTTTCACCCAATGTTCAAGAAAGGCCTTTTTCCCTTTATTCAGATTACAACCTCTCACTTTCAGTTATTTGAAAAGGAAATAATCTCCCAAATGTCACTATTTCTAAAACAAGCCATAGAAAGTTGGTTGCAATTTCAATTTAATCCTCCAGAAACGACAGAACAAATAATGCAACAAATATTGTGGTTAAATTCAAATATACTAATTGACAAAAAACCTTTATTTTTTTGACAGAATGTTTAAAAAAAGGTATAATCTTCGTAAATGATATCATCGGTAGGACTGGTGGAGTTATGACGCACATGCAGCTAACAAAAACATATGGAAATGTCTGCTCTACCCAAAATTACAACCAAATAATTGCAGCCTTACCGCAAAAATGGAAGAGGAAAGTGGAAGGGGGAGAAAGTAAGTAACTTGTCTGTCGGCCTTGCATTAAAGAACATAATTGGTTAAGGAAAACTGTGATAAATAAAAAAATATATCAGTTTCACTTACGAACCAAAGGATTGACAGCCGTCCCATATAGATTGCAAAATAGTTGGGAAGAGATCTTTGATGTACCGATCCCATGGCATAGTGTTTATGAACTGACACGCAAAACGACACCGGATTCAAAAATTAGAATCTTTCAATTTAAATTATTATATAAAATCCTTGCTACCAATAGAATGTTATTTTTATGGGGGATACAATCTTCCCAGCTCTGCAGATTTTGCTGTGAAGAGACGGAATCATCAGACCATTTGTTTTGGTTCTGTCCATTTGTAGCTTGTTTTTGGACACAGGTCCAGGAATGGCTAAAAGATTGCAATATTTACCTGGAACTAACCTTGCAGATAGCATTACTGGGTGATCTGAAAAGTCATAGTCAATCAATCAATAATATAATAATATTTTTAGCAAAACTGTTTATTTTTAATTCACAATCTGTAGAGGCAATGAGAATAGAAAGGTTCAGAACTTTTGTAAAACATCACAGTACGGTTGAAATATATATGGCAAATAGAAATCCTATATGGATGGTGTTAAGAGATAGATGGGAGGTATTGAATAGAGTTGAAGGATGGGACTAATAACAAATAACAACAAATAATAACAAAGATAGCTAATAATGTAAAGCATACTGTGTCCATAATAAGTATATAGGTTGTATGTTGGGAGCTTTTGGGAAAGAGCACAGTTAGAAAGATATGGCATATAGAAGCAAACCGGATGGACATCATGAAAACGATCGGAGAGGTTGAGAGTAGAAGTTCAGGAGCAAAAAAAATTTAAATTAAAAAAATAATATATATATATATATATATATATACAGTGGGGAGAACAAGTATTTGATACACTGCCGATTTTGCAGGTTTTCCTACTTACAAAGCATGTAGAGGTCTGTCATTTTTATCATAGGTACACTTCAACTGTGAGAGACGGAATCTAAAACAAAAATCCAGAAAATCACATTGTATGATTTTTAAGTAATTAATTTGCATTTTATTGCATGACATAAGTATTTGATACATCAGAAAAGCAGAACTTAATATTTGGTACAGAAACCTTTGTTTGCAATTACAGAGATCATACGTTTCCTGTAGGTCTTGACCAGGTTTGCACACACTGCAGCAGGGATTTTGGCCCACTCCTCCATACAGACCTTCTCCAGATCCTTCAGGTTTCGGGGCTGTCGCTGGGCAATACGGACTTTCAGCTCCCTCCAAATATTTCGTATTGGGTTCAGGTCTGGAGACTAGCTAGGCCACGCCAGGACCTTGAGATGCTTCTTACGGAGCCACTCCTTAGTTGCCCTGGCTGTGTGTTTCGGGTCGTTGTCATGCTGGAAGACCCAGCCACGACCCATCTTCAATGCTCTTACTGAGGGAAGGAGGTTGTTGGCCAAGATCTCGCGATACATGGCCCCATCCATCCTCCCCTCAATAAGGTGCAGTCGTCCTGTCCCCTTTGCAGAAAAGCATCCCCAAAGAATGATGTTTCCACCTCCATGCTTCACGGTTGGGATGGTGTTCTTGGGGTTGTACTCATCCTTCTTCTTCCTCCAAACACGGCGAGTGGAGTTTAGACCAAAAAGCTCTATTTTTGTCTCATCAGACCACATGACCTTCTCCCATTCCTCCTCTAGATCATCCAGATGGTCATTGGCAAACTTCAGACGGGCCTGGACATGCGCTGGCTTGAGCAGAGGGACCTTGCGTGCGCTGCAGGATTTTAATCCATGACGGCGTAGTGTGTTACTAATGGTTTTCTTTGAGACTGTGGTCCCAGCTCTCTTCAGGTCATTGACCAGGTCCTGCCGTGTAGTTCTGGGCTGATCCCTCACCTTCCTCATGATCATTGATGCCCCACGAGGTGAGATCTTGCATGGAGCCCCAGACCGAGGGTGATTGACCGTCATCTTGAACTTCTTCCATTTTCTAATAATTGTGCCAACAGTTGTTGCCTTCTCACCAAGCTGCTTGCCTATTGTCCTGTAGCCCATCCCAGCCTTGTGCAGGTCTACAATTTTATCCCTGATGTCCTTACACAGCTCTCTGGTCTTAGCCATTGTGGAGAGGTTGGAGTCTGTTTGATTGAGTGTGTGGACAGGTGTCTTTTATACAGGTAACGAGTTCAAACAGGTGCAGTTAATACAGGTAATGAGTGGAGAACAGGAGGGCTTCTTAAAGAAAAACCAACAGGTCTGTGAGAGCCGAAATTCTTACTGGTTGGTAGGTGATCAAATACTTATGTCATGCAATAAAATGCAAATTAATTACTTAAAAATCATACAATGGGATTTTCTGGATATTTGTTTTAGATTCCGTCTCTCACAGTTGAAGTGTACCTATGATAAAAATTACAGACCTCTACATGCTTTGTAAGTAGGAAAACCTGCAAAATCGGCAGTGTATCAAATACTTGCTCTCCCCACTGTGTATATATATATATATATATATATATATATATATATATATATATAATAGAATTATTGTAAAAGTAACTCTGTCCATAAGGTGTAGATAGTAAGTATAGACCGGAAGTAGAGGCCTGGGCATTGTTGTTCACTAATTTACTCCAAGTAGGGAAAGGATGGTGGGGTTTAAAAGTAAAAGGGGAGTATATATATAAAAATATAAAAAAAATAAAAAAAACATGGGGGATTGGAAGTGATGCAGACAATTACATTGATAGAAGGTACAATCTATCTGCAATATTAAGCTGATCCATTCCCCCCCCAAAAAAATAAAATAATAAGTATTGAGAAACTTTTGTTATTGACCAAATACTTATTTTCCACCATAATTTGCAAATAAATTCATTACAAATCCTACAATGTGATTTTCTGGATATTTTTTCTCTCTCAATTTGTCTGTCATAGTTGACGTGTACCTATGATGAAAATTACAGGCCTCTCATCTTTTTAAGTGGGAGAACTTGCACAATTGGTGGCTGACTAAATACTTTTCCCCCCCACTGTATAGCCAAGCTACCATTGACTAGGTATTGGCACCCCATGTATATAGCCAAGCTACCATTGCTCATCATGTATTAATTCCTTGTGCTACAATCTTTTTTCCTATTATTATAATTGTTGTATTGTGTTCTCTATTGTTGGTCAACATTTCACTGTTAGTCTACACCTGTTGTTTACCAAGCATGTGACAATTAAAATGAAATTACTACGTGTTTAGTGAATTGTCATCTAAAACTATACTGAAAAAATATATAAACTTGACATGTAAAATGTTGGTCCCATGTTTCATGAGCTGAAATAAAAGATCTCAGAAAGTTTCCATATGCACAAAAAGCTTATTTCTCTCAAATGTGGTTCACACATTTGTTTCCATATCTGTTAGTGAGCATTTCTCCTTTGCCAAGATAATCCATCCACCTGACAGGTGTGGCATATCAAGAAGCTGATTAAACAGCATGATCATTACACAGGTGCACCTTGTGCTGGGTACAATAAAAGGCCTCTCTGAAATGTGCAGTTTTGTCACAACACAATGCCACAGATGTCTACATTTTGAGGGAGTGCGCAATTGACATGCTGACAGCAGGAATGTTCACAAGAGCTGTTGCCAGAGAATTTAATGTACATTTCTCTACCGAGAATTTGGCAGAACGTCCAACTGGCTTCACAGCCACAGACCACGTGTAACCGTGCAAGCCCAGGACCTCCACATCTGGCATCTTAACCTGCAGGATCATCTGAGACCAGCCACCCAGACAGCTGATGAAACTGAGGAGTATTTCTATCTGTAATAAAGCCCTTTAATGTGGAAAAATCATTCTTATTGGCTGATGGGTGGCCCCCTGTCATGTGAAATCCATAGATTAGGGCCTAATGAATGTATTTCAATTGACTTATTTCCTTATATGAACTGTACCCTTGTAAAATTGTTGAATGTTGTGTTTATATTTGTGTTCAGTTAGTTAAAATCTTACCAAAAAAGTGATGATGAATATGTTTGGAAAACTGCATTGATCTGCCAATGAAAAATAACATTAGTACATGAATTTGTACTGGTAAACCTCCTCTTTTGTATTCAGTTCTTCCATATTAGATCTGACAGTATGAATGGTTCTTATGGTTGTATTCAGTTCTTCTATATTAGTTCTGACTGTATGAATGGTTCTTATGGTTGTATTCAGTTCTTCCATATTAGATCTGACAGTATTAATGGTTCTCATGGGCTGAGTGCCTCGAGTGACTACAGTCATACCAAGTTTTCTCTGACCCTGTGATCTCACCAGGACAGAACCACATGTCTCTATCACACTCCAGCCCAGAAGGTGGCAGTGATGCACCTTTGACGTTGGTCTGAACACCACCAATAAACACCATAGAAGAAGAATGCCTGCTTAGCAACAACCAATGGACCATGCAGCTTTCCACTGTTCCAAAGACTGTCTATTATATGGAACAGATTGGCATGTGACCACTCTAACAACGTAGACACGAATCTGTGTTGGTCAAACTCTTCTCTTCTCTATCATTAAATACAACAAAATGATGTTTTATGTGAAATATTTAGTGTTTGTCTGAAGCTGGAAGAAATACCTGAAATTAGCATCACAAAGATACATTTGACCTATGCACTAACAAGCTTTTTCAATATACGCAGCTTTGTCACCAGCTGCAGTACAGTAGCTTTATTCATCTACTGTACTTCAATCAATTGACTTGCAATGGATTTGTGCCACAAATGCTAAAAGGTTGGCATTAATATAAGATGAACAATATATGCCCAGGACTATATTGAGGGACAGACTGTTGAAATGCCCAGTTGATTATGTAAACAGTTTTGTAGAACTCTGGCATTGATGGTCCATCAGAGGGTGAGGCAAAAGTCTCACAGCGTTTAAGTTTTCGCTTACAAGACCTATAATTTGCTCAGTTCCCCAAAAAACTATTTTATATAAATCAATCCTGCTTCACTTTGGAAAGTAGAAGGAAGATTGTTCAAGCAACGCTTCTCCCAGTGCTTGATTATGGTGATGTAATCTACAGTCATACAGCAGCCTCTGTTTTAAAACCTTTAGCACTGTGTTGTATCACTGGGGAAAATGTTCATATAAAAGTTAATTTAAAAAATGCAATATAAATACAAAATATGGCTTTTGAACACGGCACCCAAATATACATTTTTGACTAGAAACAATTTAAATGAGCCAATTTCTCTTCTATATTATTTATCTAGTCAAAACATGTCACTACATCTCTACACATCACCATTGGGACAATCCAATTTGTTAGTCCCCATTATTTTCTATAATGCATATTAATAGATCTTTACAGAATAAAGGATTTAGACAGGTTTTCTTCTTAGGTAACAATTAAATAAAATAACAAATATATTATTAGTATTTTTTTCATTTTTAAGTGTTTTAAAATGACCCACTTACTATTGGGGAGTGGAACCAGAGAGGAAGCTTGTGTTACCTTTCTCACACCACTACAGTATTCATTTCAACAGACCCTTTCCATCCCCCATTGTTAGAGTTCAATATATGCCCAGGACTATATTGAGGTTCAGGCTGTTGTAATGTCCAGTTGATTATGTATTATATATTGATGGTCCATTTGAGGGTGAGTCATTGAAGTCAGTGAAGACACTTGCCAGTTGGTCAGCACATGCTCGGAGTACACGTCCTGTTAATCCATCTGGCCCTGCGGCCTTGTGAATGTTGACCTGTTTAAAGGTCTTACTCACATCGGCTACAGAGAGCAGGATCACACAGACGTCCCGAACAGCTGATGCTCTCGTGTATGTTTCAGTGTTCCTTGCCTCGAAGCGAGCATAGAAGTAATTTAGCTCGTCTGGTAGGCTCGTGTCACTGTGCAGCTCGCGGCTGTGTTCGCCCCCAAGGATGAACCAGACTTGTGGAGGTCTACTTAGCTAGCCCGGTGAAGCACGAGGCTAGCTAACCCACTACCTGGACTGGTAACTATTAGCAACTGTGGATAGTTGTTTCACGCTTAAGAGTGCCTGTAATTACGCCAGCTAGCTGCCTACAATAATTACATACAATAATGCCTACCATTCAGCTATTTTTCTAACCTCATTGTCTGAAGCGTTAACGTTAGGTAGTAAGTAGCTACTGTACTCAAAATTGTTGCTACCTGGATAGCTAACTAAACAATAGCTGGAACGACCTAGCGAACAGACGCGAACTGGCTGAGTCGATTCAGTGGCTAGCTTCGCACTTGGCTAGCTAACAGTAGCTGCTAGTGTTTCAGTGAAACGTAAGTGAGGGAGGCCCCGCTTCTCGCTTTCCCAGATGTTTAGTTCATTTCATTCTGATCTCCTTTGCATTATTGTAGCCAATTTCTGTAGCCTGTCAACTATGCCTCTGTTTATCCCTGTTCTCTCCTCTCCGCACAGGCGATACAAACACCTCACACCGCGTGGCTGCTGCCTCTCTAACCTGGTGGTCCCTGCACGCACGACCCACGTGGAGTTCCAGGTCTCCTGCAGCCTCTGGAACTGCCGTTCTGCCGCCAACAAGGCAGAGTTAATCTCAGCCTATGCTACCGGATTACCACTGAAAACACTGCTACTGCTACTGCTCTCTCCTCGTCTGACCATGTGTTCTTGCATACCCCGAGAGCATCTGGTCAGCGGGGTGGTGGCACAGGAATCCTCATCTCTCCCAAGTGGACATTCTCTCTTTTCCCCTGACCCATCTGTCTATCTCCTCATTTGAATTCCATGCTGTCACAGTCACTAGCCCATTCAAGCTTAACATCCTTGTCATTTATCGCCCTCCCGGTTCCCTTGGAGAGTTAATAAATGAGATTGACGCCTTGATAAGTTCCTTTCCTGATGATGGCTCACCCCTCACAGTTCTGGGTGACTTTAACCTCCCTACGTCTACCTTTGACTAATTTCCCTCTGCCTCCTTCTTTCCACTCCTCTCCTCTTTTGACCTCACCCTCTCACCGTCCCCCCCTACTCACAAGGCAGGCAATACGCTTGACCTCATCTTTACTAGATGCTGTTCTTCTACTAATCTCACTGCAACTCCCCTCCATGTCTCCGACCACTACTTTGTATCCTTCTCTCTCTCGCTCTCTTCCAACACTACTCACTCTGCCCCTACTCAGATGGTAATGCGCCGTCGCAACCTTCGCTCTCTCTCTCCCGCTACTCTCTCCTCTTCCATCCTATCATCTCTTCCCTCTGCTCATTCCTTCTCCCTCCAATCTCCTGATTCTGCCTCCTCAACCCTCCTCTCCTCCCTTTCTGCATCCTTTGACTCTCTATGTCCCCTATCCTCCCGGCTGGCTCGGTTCTCCCCTCCTGCTCCGTGGCTTGATGACTCATTGCGAGCTCACAGAACAGGGCTCCGGGCAGCCGAGCGGAAATGGAGGAAAACTAGACTCCCTGCGGACCTGGCATCTTTTCACTCCCTCCTCTCTACATTTTCTCCCTCTGTTTCTTCTGCTAAAGCCACTTTCTACCACTCTAAATTCCAAGCATCTGCTTCTAACCCTAGGAAGCGCTTTGCCACTTTCTCCTCCCTGCTGAATCCCCCCCCCCCCCCTCCTCCTCCCTCTCTGTGGATGACTTCGTCAACCATTTTGAAAAGAAGGTTGATGACATCCGATCCTCGTTTGTTAAGTCAAATGACACTGCTGGTCCTGCTCACACTGCCCTACCCTATGCTTTGACTTCTTTCTCCCCTCTCTCTCCAGATGAAATCTTGCGACTTGTGACGGCCGGCCGCCCAACAACCTGCCCGCTTGACCCTATCCCCTCCTTTCTTCTCCAGACCATCTCCGGTGACCTTCTCCCTTACCTCACCTCGCTCATCAACTCATCCTTGACCGCTGGCCATGTCCCTTCCTTCTTCAAGAGAGCGAGAGTTGCACCCCTTCTCAAAAAACCTACACTCGATCCCTCCGATGTCAACAACTACAGACCAGTATCCCTTCTTTCTTTTCTCTCCAAAACTCTTGAGCGCGCCGGCTTTAGCCAACTCTCTTGCTATCTCTCTCAGAATTACCTTCTTGATCCAAACCAGTCAGGTGTCAAGACTGGTCATTCAACTGAGACTGCTCTTCTATGTGTCACAGAGGCTCTCCACACTGCTAAAGCTAACTCTCTCTCCTCTGCTCTTGTCCTTCTAGACCTGTCTGCTGCCTTTGATACTGTGAACCATCAGATCCTACTCTCCACCCTCTCCGAGTTGGGCATCTCCGGTGCAGCTCAGTCTTGGATTGCGTCCTACCTGACCGGTCGCTCCTACCAAGTGGCGTGGCGAGAATCTGTCCCCGCACCACGTGCTCTCACCACTGGTGTCGTCCAGGGCTCAGTTCTAGGCCCATTCCTATTCTCGCTATACACCAAGTCGCTTGGCTCTGTCATATCCTCACATGGCCTCTCCTATCATTGCTACGCAGACGACACACAACTAATCTTCTCCTTTCCCCCTTCTGATAACCAGGTGGCGAATCGCATCTCTGCATGTCTGGCAGACATATCAGTGTGGATGACGGATCACCACCTCAAGCTGAACCTCGGCAAGACGGAGCTGCTCTTCCTCCCGGGGAAGGACTGCCCGTTCCATGATCTCGCCATCACAGTTGACAACTCCGTTGTGTCTACCTCGCAGAGTGCGAAGAGCCTTGGCGTGACCCTGGACAACACCCTGTCGTTCTCCGCTAACATCAAGGCGGTGACCTGATCCTGTAGGTTCATGCTCTACAACATTCGGAGAGTACGACCCTGCCTTACACAGGAAGTGGCACAGGTGCTAATCCAGGCACTTGTCATCTCCCGTCTGGATTACTGCAACTCGCTGTTGGCTGGGCTCCCTGCCTGTGCCATTAAACCCCTACAACTCATCCAGAATGCGCAGCCCGTCTGGTGTTCAACCTTCCCATGTTCTCTCACGTCACCCTGCTCCTCCGCACACTCCACTGGCTTCCAGTTGAAGCTCGCATCTGCTACAAGACCATGGTGCTTGCCTACGGAGCTGTGAGGGGAACGGCACCGCCGTACCTTCAGGCTCTGATCAGTCCCTACACCCAATTGAGGGCATTGCGTTCATCCACCTCTGGCCTGCTGGTCCTCCTACCTCTGCGGAAGCACAGTTCCCGCTCAGCCCAGTCAAAACTGTTCGCTGCTCTGGCACCCCAATGGTGGAACAAGCTCCCTCACGACGCCAGGACAGCGGAGTCACTCACCACCTTCCGGAGACACTTGAAACCCCACCTCTTTAAGGAATACCTGGGATAGGATAAAGTAATCCCCCCCCCCCCCATTCACAGCCTATATACATTAAATTCATTGATATGGTAATTAATACAAAATTGCACCTGCCAAGTATTAGCCTGTGAGGGTAAATGTTCTTGGTTCATGCAGATGACTGACCTCAGACCAATTGGCAGTACGCCCAGAACATTGTTCTGGGATCCAAAAGGGATATCTCAGTTTCAAGGTCTCAACTTGGAGAGAAGAAGCCTTGTGAGGTATTGGTCGGTCACATGCAGGAACCAAATGTTAACGATGAATTCATTATTAATAAAGCTAAAATCATGCAAATATAACTTGTCTGTGTAAGCAGTATATAGGACAACTAACGGGACTGCCCCGGCAGAGCTCCCGACCGACGTGTACTATGGTGCTTTTAAGTTTGTTGGAACCTCTATAGCTTGCTGATAAAAAATAATGATTAATTTAAGTTTGACTTTGAGTCCCTTCGTGGCGATTTTACACGACAAAAACCCACCACCCCATTCCACTATTTAACACCGTCTAGTCCAACGCCAGACCACTAACACTCAACACCCCCTGCAGCTGTTCTGCAGTAAAACCTCGCAATCCCAAGTACTTCTCTGCCGCTGCCACCACAACCTCTATTTTCTGGTACTTTTGATCCATTTCTGCAGTACAATTGACAACCATTGCTATAAATGCTAAAAAGCCCACCTTACTGAAGCACATATTCTTCCCATCACTCTCTCTTGGTCTCTGCCTACTCACAGGAATCCTCTCAAGATCCCTCACCCTGTACCCATCTTCCTCTACCACTCTCTTCACTGCTTCGGCATACTACACTTTCTGTACTACTGTAACCCTGGCAACCTCAATCTGCCTTTCTCTCACCTGACACCTCAGATCTCCAGCCCGTTAGCACCCCCACAACTAACACACAGAACTTTCTCCACCGATACCACAAATGTCTTCATCTCATGCCCTCCTGCACACTTGTCACATCTAGGCATCTCACGCCTACACACTGAACAAAAATCGCTCACGGGATAACTGACACTTCCTACCTTGATCGTATCTGGCAGTGACTATGCATCAAAACCCAGCATGACAGATAATGTATTCTCTGTTTCCCCACGCTCTACACCGGATCTACGTCTCACCAAACGGAGGGTGTCACAGACACCTGGAATCTTCCATTTCAACTGCTCATCCTCAACACTTAAACCTAACCCTGTTACCACACTGTTCTGGAGAGCAATTCAAGTCACAATTCCTGTCCCTAATCACGTAATCCGCAGAGCCCGCTCCCTCTGGGCAGAGGAGAAACAATAAATCACTCCAAGTTACCTTCACCAACTCAACAGTCCCCAACCTCTTCTCCACCTATCCTGACACCACATATGGATCCATTCCCTCTACAAATCTCACTCCCATTGGGCCAGAATCATCCTTATCATTCTCGGAACGAGGCCCGAACTCTGAGTTCCTCACCGCAGGTAATTCATCCTCTCTCTCGTCACGTTCACTCTCCTCCTGTAGCTCTTCTAAAAGTTCTGTGAGATCTTCCATTCCATATTCACTCAAAACATATTCCACTTTTCTCCTTTGTCCTTGTCCACCATCTTCTCGTTCATCAGATCTTCCAGAAGGTTTGTGCATCCCCCACTGCAATCCCCCATTCCACTTTTTTCTTGTCCGCCATCTTACCACGTGTCTCAGCTCATCCACACCCCACTAGCTTCAGGTAGCTGCACACCAATGGAGTACCACAGTATAAATGATAATACCCATAAAACCTTGCAGTCAAACAGGGAAATGGTTCCAATCATTTTTACACCATTAATTTTTCCCATGGGGGATTTTAGAAACACTTATAATAAAGGCTGTATTTCGTGTAGGCTTACCCTGACGTGGCGTTTTGATAACCATGTAAATCTCTCTAGGACAAGGTGACTTATCAATATATTCGCCTGTATTTACCCCTACAAAAATGACATTTAATTAGCTGCTAATGTGGCTATCATAAAGAACTACAAATGCCATGATGATCTGGACAAAATTGCTGAATCGAGTCAAAGGTAAGGATCTCTGGGTTAACCATCTAATGTTAGCTAAATTTAGTAATGAATAAATAGGCTACATTTATTTAAATGGTCAATTCTGTGAACTGTCTTGTGCAAGTTTTAAATTGACACAATATCTGTTAGCAAAGGTGTCAGCTAGAGATGACGTGCAGGAGATTGCAGTGATTTGTTGTTTTGCATGATGTCTACTTTGATGATAATTAGAGTTTTATAATCTGAGAGGAAATAGAGCCGAATATATTGCTAAAAGTCACGCCAAGTAATACCTACATGAAACACAGCCCTTATTTTAAGTGTTTCTAAAATGAATAAAAAGGAAAAATGATTGGAACCATTTCCCTGATTGACCGCTACGTTTTATGACACAATTTTTGCAAAAATAATAATTATTAAAAAACTGTACTCAGAATTTACTCAGTATTTTGCTGAAGCACTGATGGCAGTGATTACAGCCTTTTCATCTTGGCTTCATCACACCAGAGAATCTTGTTTCTCATGGTCTGAGAGTCCTTTAGGTGTCTTTTGGCAAACTCCCAGCGGGCAGTCATGTGCCTTTTCATGAGGAGTGGCTTCCGTCTAGCCACTCTACCATTAAGGCCTGATTGGTGGAGTTCTGCAGAGATGGTTGTCCTTCTGGAAGGTTCTCCTATCGCCACAGAACTCTGGAGCTCTGTCAGAGTGACCACCGGCTTCTCCATTTAAGAATGATGGAGGCCTTTCGATCATGTCCTTGGACTAAAATGATTGACACTCAGGTGCAAGCATCATATGCAAAGGGCCTTTGGGTAACGTAGCACATATTCAATGATAACTATTTTTCTCACGTAGGCTGTTCATTTCTGATCTTTGATACTTTTTTTGGTTTATAAACGTATCATGGTGTACTACATTAATGCTATACGTATGGGCCATATTGTTACTTGGTAGCTACTAGCAACAGACCCTGTGTTGTGGATCATCTACCACTATTTTGGACGGTCCATACTGTAACGTTAACGTTAGTCTCAGGCTTCACTAACTAGCGTTACTGTTTTAGGTGGAGCTATTCTTTGCTACTTTTCAAACAAATACTACGTGATATTTCACATATCATCTTGCTAGAGAGGCCTTTTGTTGTGATATTTAGGCTACTATATAGGCTACTAGCAAAAGACCCTGTGTTGTTAGGATAGATTTATGTTTGTTTCTTCCAACAGATCTTTACACATTTTCCTCACTACAAAATATTCCTGCGGTCCTTGTGGTTACTAAACAGATTTTAGATATGCCTTTATGCTATAGCTTATTCCATGTTTACATCTTTGGTTAAATAACTTCAAATGCAAAACTTACATTTACTATGTGGAATGTCTGTGGAGTTTGTAAACTATCCAAGCTTAAAACAGGTTATTACTAGGCTTAAACAACTTCATCTATTGTGTTCCTACAAGAAACTCACTTGTTGAAGGATGAGTTACTTAAAGTATGCAGGAGATGACAAGGGCAAGTAGTGGCATCCTGTTTCTCCTCTCATTCTCATGGTATTATGGTTTTAATTCACTAATCTGTTCCGTTTCAAGTGGATACTATTATAACTGATACAGCTGGTAGATACATTTAGATACAGGGAACTCTTTTGAATTAGCATATTAATCTGGTTAATGTTGATGGTCCTAATGATGATAATCCCAAATTCTTTGAGAATGTATTTCTATTGATAGCCTCCATTCCTGGTATGGTCCTAATGGCAGGGGACTTTAATTGCACTCTTGATCCTCATCTTGATTGCTCCTCTGGTTTAGACACTTCCCACTCGCAGAGTAGAAAGAAATTACAGCATTTCATTAAGGATTTAAATCTATGTGAACCTTGGAGGACTCAGAACCCGAGTAAAAGGGAGTATTCATGCTACTCGTCAACATTTAAATCATATTCTCATGTAGTTTCTTGCTTATTGCTTCCCAATGTAGCAGGAAGTGGATATGATAGTATTGTTTTGAATGGCCATTCCCTTGTGTGATTTTTCTATAGGGATACAAAACTAGTAAAAGGATCCTCTAGAAGGCGTTTGCATCCCAGATGGTTACAGGACCCAGACTTCTTACATTACGTTGGAGTGCGTATAGATGTAAAATGTAAATGTAATGTTTATTTGACATTGAACACTGACCAAACGTCAGCGAGTACCAGATGGGAGGCTTTCAAAGCACATATTTGGGGGCAAATTATACGTTTGACCAGTTTCAAATCTAATAAATCAGAAAATGAGAGCGATGGACAGCAAAATCAGAGAATTGGAGTGGGAAGCTTTTTTGGATAACTCAGTAGAAGTAAACAAGGAATGATTTGGTCTTAAAAGCTCAGTATGATGAACTTCCCAACTCAAAGGCTGCAAACAGCTTAACTAGGCTGAAACAGTCCTATGACAATTATCAATGGATCCTGTAGAAATAAACCAAACATTTGCTTCCTACTACAACACACTTTACAACTCTGAATCTCCTGAGAACTGAACTAGTCAGGTCTTGATTTTCCCTCTACTTCAGAAGACACTAAATTGGATCTGGAAAAGGAATTGGATAGTGTTGAAATATCTGATGCTATTTTCAATATGAAGGGAGGTAAAGCGGAAGGTCCAGATGGGCTCCCAATAGATATTTAAGGACAAACTTCTAGGTCCACTTTTGGATATGTACAGTGCATTAGGAAAGTACTCAGACCCCTTGACTTTTTCCACAATTTGTTACGTTACAGCCTTATTCTGAAATGGATTAAATAAAAAAAATCCTCATCAATCTACACACAATACCTCATAATGACAAAGTGAAAACAGGTTCTTAGACATTTTTGCAAATGTATTAAAAATAAAAACAGCAGAAATACCTTGTTTACATAAGTATTCACAACATTTGCTATGAGACTCGAAATTGAGCTCAGGTGGATCCTGTTTCCATTGATCATCCTTGAGATGTTTCTAAAACTTAATTGGAGTCCAAATGTGGTAAATTCAATTGATTGGAGATGATTTGGAAAGTCACACAACTGTCTATATAGGTGACCAAGGACATGATGGTCACTCTGACAGAGCTCCAGAGTTCCTCTATGGAAATGTGAGAACCTTCCAGAAGGAAAACCATCTCTTCAGCACTCCACCAATCAGGCCTTTATGGTAGAGCGGCCAGACGGAAGCCACTCCTCAGCAAAAGGCACATGACAGCCCACTTGGAGTTTGCCAAAAGGCACCTAAAGGACTCGGACCATGAGAAACAAGATTCTCTGGTCTGATGAAACCAAGATTGAACTTCTTGGCCTGAATGACAAGCATCACGTCTGGAGGAAACCTGGCACCATCCTTATGGTGAAGCATGGTGTTGGAAGCATCATGCTGCGGGGATGTTGTTCAGCGGCAGGGACTGGGAGCCTAGTCAGGATAGAGGGAAAGATGATTGGAGCAAAGTACAGAGAGATCCTTGATGAAAACCTCCTCCAGTACGCTCAGGACCTCAAGACCGGGGCGAAGGTTCACCTTCCAACAGGACAACGACCCTAAGCACACAGCCAAGACAACGCAGGAGTGGCTTCGGGACAAGTCTCTGAATGTCCTTGAGTGGCCCAGCCAGAGCCGGGACTTAAACCCAATCGAACAACTCTGGAGACCTGAAAATAGCTGTGCAGCGACGCACCCCATCCAACCTGACAGAGCTTGAGAGGATCTGCAGAGAGGAATGGGAGAAACTCCCCAAATACAGGTGTGCCAAGCTTGTAGCGTCATACACATTAAGACTTTGGCTGCAATCACTGCCAATGGTGCTTAAACAAAGTACTGAGTAAAGGGTCTGAATACTTATGTAATGTGATTGTTCAGTTGTTGTTAATTTTTGCTTTGTCATCATGGGGTATTGTGTGTAGATTGATGAGGGAAAAAAACTATTTAATACATTTTACAATAAGGCTGTAACGTAACAAAATTGTTCTCAACTGGTTTACCTGGTTAAATAAAGGTGAAATAAAAAAATAAAACAAAAAAAAATGTCGAAAAAGTCAAGGGGTCTGAATACTATAGACGATTTTCAAGTACATATGTTGTAGAATTAAACACCTATATGCCTTAAAATGTTTATGGATTGAGAACCAGTTGAAGGGTTAATACAGAGCAGAGACATTTATGTGTTTTTCATAAACTCCCTGCAGCTGGTCTGGGTATGTCAATGACACGTGATGGAGATACAACGCCTCGTGATGGCTGTGTGGAGATTGGAGTAACAATGGAACTAGTGTTATCATTTCTTTGTGCTTATGACCTTATGACCTGACACATGGCCACATGCACATAATCTCAAGGGACAGGGAGGATGGTAAATGATAAATGCTTAGATGTATGTGGTTGAGAATGGGTTATGTTTAAGGATTAATTGATATGTTTTATAATGTGTTATGAAATGATAAAGGTAAAACAGAATGAACATGATTGATACTTTGTCCTCCAGATGCCTGGATAGTGAATATAGTCAATACAGAGTGTGATTGTTCTTTAACGTACGTATGTATATCATCTTTAGAGTCACGCCACTAATAAGAGACAGAAGCCCCACTTTGAGAAATCAGGACCCTTGAGATTATGTGCATGTGGCTATGTGTCAGGTCATAAGCACAAACAAATGATAACACTAGTGCCATTGTTACTCCAATCTCCACACAGCCATCACGAGGCGTTGTATCTGCATCACATGTCATTGACATACCCAGACCAGCTGCAGGGAGTTATCAAAAGCATAGAGTTTGCACTAAAGAAATGTCTCTGCTCTGTTTTAACCCTTCAACTGGTTCTCAATCCATAAGCATTTAAGGCATATAGTGGTTTTGCTTTGTCATTAAGGGGTATTGTGAGTAGATTGATGAGGGAAAAAAACTATTTAATCAATTCTACAACAAGGCTGTAACGTAACAAAATGTCGAAAAAGTCAAGGGGTCTGAATACTTTCCGAATGCACTGTATATAGACAGGTGTGTGCCTTTCCAAATCATGTCCAACAAACTTAATTAGATAGAACCTGCTCTTACCATGAGAAACAGATTTCCCAATCTTCTCCTCCTCTTCTTCATCTTTAATGTTGACATTCAGCTCCAGTGTTTGACTGCAGTCTTCCAGCTTCACTGATGCCATCTCTGGATCCTGCAGTAAACTGGGCTCCACTGTCACAATCAGGACCCAGTGACTGTAGGTTTGGACTCAGTGTGGAACGAGAGAGGCAGGCTGGGTTTTGTCCTCACTGTTGATGTTACCGGCCTCAGACTTACCTGAATCGGCCAGTAGTAATAAAGAGAAACAGATACAAAAAGTTATTGTCTTGACAGTTCTGGCACTTTCTTTATACTCTAAAAATATTTTCACTTTTTTCTTGTTCAATTATCTAATTCAGTGCTTGAATTGGACTGAAATAGGTGCTAATACTCATTTTGGGTGCCGGTACTGTTTATATTAAAGTGCAGGAGCTCCACAATACTTTTGAGCTAATACCTAACCTATAGTCGATGAATGCATAAATGACTCAAAATCCATTTAGTACAAGGTTACAGTTTGTTTTAGACAGCACTATGTGCTAATTTCCTTAAACCTTGTCTTCACTGTATTACTTCAATCAAAAACCAATTGTATTTCCTGTTCACACCATAGCAACATTTATTGATAAAGACAGAAACAACAGAATGTGTCTGAATATTAGTACACATGTAGAAAACTGATAATCATTACATTCTGCTTCAAAACAGTAGTGCGACCGTGAAATTGTCTCTGATGCACCCGCACTGTCCTCACTGAAGTCCGTTGACGCTGACCGAGAGTAGCCGCCATTTTACCAGCTTGGGAATTTTACACAAAACCAATAATATGCTAAACGAACACAGAAATCTCAAATAAATTGATTATTTATGAAATTACCATGAGAAAATTATGTACATTCACTCAGACAAACCCAACATCTCTAGCTATGTGACTTGTAAAATAGTTTTTATCACATTCTTCACTTGGTTTGACACAAAAATAACACATCAAACCTTTACCAAACGTGATAATACCTTAACGGATGTGTTACCTAACATGGTATGACATGTTCTTTCGACATTAGAAAGTTTAAACGTGCTATTACATACCTCTAGTAATAAATAGAAACGGACACAAAGGTTATCTTCTTGACTGCACAGTTCAGACGCTTTCTTTATTGTGAAGAATGGTGCCCGCCTGCCCGGAACTTCCTGTTCCCCCACTACTAACGGTCCGTGCATTCCGAGATCAGGGGCCTGTTGCACAAAACTAGGATAAGGGATTAAGCCAGGATATCTTGGTGATCCTGGCTCAATTGATCCGTAATCCGGTTGCACTAAAGATGGATAGGGGGCAGGAGGATATGTTATGGTATAAATTACCATGGAGATTTATTCTGTGGAGCTAGCCTGCTCCAGACCAGGCTAAATTCCAGGATCTATTTAATCTCATCCCTAATGTCAGTCAGCAGTCACCACAAATGGAAACCAATAGTTATTTCACTGCTCACTATACATTGTTATCACATATAACTAGACCCACTGTCATTATTTAAACGTTTGTGATCATTAATTTCAATGATTTTGGATAAAAAATGATTTTTAGATGATGTTGCTATCATTAGATAATTTACAGTTTCCCATAGACTATAAGGCTATATATAAAATGATAGAATATTAGGGCCACAGAGGGGAAAAAAACACAAGTCATAATATTGTAACCAGTTGTTTTAAAGGAGGACAGTTGTTAAAATGACAGATGTGGGGCATTTCGTGAAATTGTACTTCAGTATGGTTTCATCAACAAAGACATGCTGATGTGCCAGAATATTAAGTATCACATTGTCATAAGTATCAAAACTGTAAAAACAATATGTAGCTTTTCTGCAGAAAGAACCAGCCTCATAAATTTATGACTTTATCCTTTTTCTTCAGTGTGGCCCTAGTACTCTGTCATATAAACAAATACACATTCCATATGAATATAAAAACACAATGTGTAACATTATGTTCCTTTATTGAATAAGGACAAAACAAAGCAGGTAAACCATCAGCTCCTTTCGAAACTGAAGTCACAGTGACTCTACAAGATGGAAAGCACAGAATCCAAGCATATTATACAAAATGATACATACACATTCAAAGGTCTGTATATAACACACCCTGCATGTCTGCACACTAAAATAAATGCAGGACAAATCCATACACATCAACTGAACAGACAAATGAATGGATGCAGTAGCCTCCCTGCAGCCTTGTATTACACACAGTATACCGCACAAACATCATAAGAGGCCAAATTCGTAAAAAAACGAACCCAAAAAAACCCAAATTCCTCTGCCACCGCAGGACATATTTAACCAAAATTGAAAGCACACATACTAACTAAAATAATTCAACACATATTGGTCCCTCAGCAGCCGACCACTGTCGTCATCAGGGAAGATTGCCGGATTGTCCCAGTCCATGGCTGGTGGCACTCTGGGGGCCCTCTCCTTCCTCAGGCAGGCCACATTGTGGAGGACAGCACAAGCCACAGTAATATCACATGCCCTAACAGGGCTGACCCTTAATTTGTGAAGGCAGTGAAAGCGTGCCTTCAGGAGGCCAAAGGTCATTTCAACTCTGGCCCTGGTCCTGGCATGGGCATGGTTGTAGGCCTGCTGTGCTTCCTGGGGGTCTGTGAAAGGTGTCTGGAGAAAAGACTGGCAGCCATACCCCCTGTCTCCCAGCAACACACCAGAGAATTCACCTGTCAACACAAAATCTCATCATTACTACCTCATAAACACAGTGATATTCTTGACACAGCCATGATGGTTATAAATAGGGGTTGTGTGGCTTACCTTGTGATAGGCACTGATAGATTTCAGAGGCCCGAAAGATTCTGGAGTCATGGACTGAGCCAGGCCATTTTGCCACAACATTGCTGATCACACAGTCAGCATTGCAGACCATCTGAAATCATAAGATGAGGAATATTACACCAATCAATGCACATCACTGGCAATGCAGAGTGTTCGTCAATGGACAATATCAAAAAGTTATGTTCACCTGAACATTAATGCTGTGAAAGGATTTCCTATTCACAAAATCGGCCTCATGGGCACCTGAGGGGGCTTTTATCCTTATGTGTGTGCAGTCCACTGCACCAATGACATTGGGGAAACCTGTCACACAAAGTAATGAGTATCCTACTATGTGTTAACAGTTGTCCTGTAATTTGTAGATCCTCTTACCTGCAATCCTATAGAACTCCTCTTTGATGTCACAGAGTCTTCTGTGGCCAGGGAAGGAGATGAAGACATCTGCTAATGCTTTGATAGCCAGACACACACTCCTTATTGTGCGGCAAATTGTGGCCTTGTTCAGCTGTTCTGCATCCCCCACTGAGTACAGGAAGGCTCCACTAGCAAAAAAGCGCAAGGCCACACAAACCATTTGCTCCACACTCAGTGCATGGCTCCGTGCAGTGCGGTGCTTAATCCTGGGACCCAGTAGTCTGCATAGATACCTGATGCCATCTGCAGAAAACCTGTATCTTTCATATAGATGGTCATCAGGGAAGGCCAGTGGGTCCAACCGGTCCCTGAAGACCCTTTCTCGCCTGAAGGCTCTCCTCAGCACAAGTGCTTCTTCATCCACCACATCTCGCACGAATGGGCATGCCATTGTCAGAGCAGAAAGGAACACACAATTTTGGGCCTTCATATAGGCTAGTGGCCACACCTGGTGCTGGGGGGGTGGGCAAAAGAGGGCGATGCCTTATAACGATGACTTGGTTGTACTGATTGCTGGGAAAATAAAAAAAACCTTAGAAAGATGCCACCGTCCTGTGTGCTCACAATAAGAGCTCATATGTCATGGCTCACTTGACTTTACGAGAATATACCTAATTTTTATTTTGAGCTGTGTCATCTTCTTGGAGCTGGGGGAGGAAAGAAAAATAATGATTAATACATTTGTGTTACAGTTAGCATACAGTGTACATTGAAGGCATATCTCACCTCCCTCTCAAGTTTTTTTATTTCAAGGTCCAGTTTCCTAATTGTCCTCTTTTTTATTTCGGACTCCAGTGCAAGATTTTCCATCTTTTTCTTCTTGTACTGAATGTCTATGTCTGCCAGTTCTATTTGGCGCCGGAGGTGGTTGCCATACAACTTTCTGATAGCTTGTGAGCTCTGTGAACACAATACAATTAGCGCAGCTGGAATTTGGCAGGATGTGGTGTCCTTTTATTAATACGCACTATGTTGCCAGGCTGGTTTTCCCACTGTATAGCATCTGGGTCCTGTAAAAGAAATTAGATTTTTTGATTTTGATGAGGACTCCTCACCATTGTAGAGTAAATAGTACTTTCACAGTCTTAACATGATACCTCATGCCTTCTGGAATCCAGAGAGATGGTCTCCTCCTCATCATCGTCTCCATCATGTGCTGTTGCTGCTGCACTGGGGCCTTCACCCTATCACATTTAATCGGATTCATATTGAAGCTAGTAGACAAGACATGCCAGGCCTACAGTATGCCTTTGATGGAGTACTCACTGGATCAGCATCGTCTGGTGCTTGTGCTGGTGGCTCTAACAGGAACACAGTGCTGCCAGACACTGCAAGGCAATAGGTAAACCAAAGTCAGACAGTCCAAATTGATTCAATATGAATGTGGTTGTATCCCATGTAGAGATGGAAGGACATACCTTGAATGAAGCGGGTGGCATCTTGGGAGGAACCTATGCTCGTCTCTTTCCCCCCAGGGATCCCCTCTAAGACGGGCCTGCCTTTATTTAGCTCCAAGGCCATGTCCTCTGCTGGGGTAAGGTCAGCCTTTGGTGACCCACCACCCGTGCCTTGTCTGTGGGTATTCTTTTTCACTGCTAAAACAGTACAGACAATGTGTGAGCAGGCACCTTCTGGGTACAATATATGCTTGTGCTTTGTTAAATATTAGTCAGGGACCATACCATTCTGCAGAATGTTCTTGTATTTGATTTTGACCTGCTGCCATGTCCGTTTTGGCCCGTTCATGTTTAATCTACACACACACACACACACACACACACACACATTTAATGGAGTCACACTGCAAAAAATTACTTGGTATTTTTGTCTTGTTTTCAGTAAAAATATCAAAAAATTTATCATAGCTTTATACAGTGTGATGGAGTTACTTTACACAATTTCACTCATATCTGCAGTGCATTTCAATTAAAAATTTAACCGTTTCATAATTACAGTACAACTGCATTTTTGGAGATGTGAATTAAATATTTGAATTGTAATTGTGATGTTTCAGCGGAGCGGTGAGTGTGTAATTGTGCACTACTTACGCATTCAGGCGGTCTGCAATACTTTGCCACGCTTTTTCTCTTTGCTTTATCACTGTGGCGGTGTTGCCTTTCTTCTTAATTATATCTTTTACCTCCTCGTATGCCTCCATGAGGATTTGTGCTTCCGACGGGGAAAAGTACGCGGCTCTAGTTGCCATGGTAAATCAGTTAATCTGTGATCTGTGGCGGGGTCTATTTGAGTGAGCCGTGAGCGCGCACCTATCCAGGATTGGTTTCACCTGGCTTAATGAATCCGTGTCTGCTCATCCTGGCTTGGTCTTTGTGCAACCAATTAAGCCTGGACGCACATGTTTTGGCTTCATTGAGCTCAGCTGAGTCATTTATCCCGGATGTCTTAATTCTACTTTTGTGCAACAGGCCCCTGCTCTCTCCAGGTTGTTGTGCTGCTTGGCTGGCCTGCTGCTGCCTGTGCACGAGCTGAGCGCCTGCTGCTGACGTCACTCACAATGCACTTTTGCAGCCAGCCATGTGTGTTGTGACTGAGTGTGTGATGGAGAAAATCGTTTTAGTGTCATTTAGAGGGAAAATGTGTGCATTTTAGCATTTGAGTCACTTTTCAAAAGTTGCTAAAAGTTCCAAATACATTTTTTAAAGTAGCTACATTTGTTGCTAGGTGCTGTTTGAAAAAAATAATTTCCAGGGCAGTCTGAAAAGTTGTTAAATCTAGCAACAAAATTACTAAATTGGCATCACTGCTCCCCTGTAGCCAGAAACTTAAATGTGGTCGGATTTTGTTGATAATCACAAGTTTACTGGAGAACTGAGACCAAGTAGAGACTTTGGACAGGGTGGATATGGTATAATAAAGGCAGTTTATTCAGAGGTAAAGATATCTGGAATCGCGTGCACGGACCCGTTCGTCAAACTCTTAGGGAGCTATCTGAAGAGAGCCCCGAAACATTGTGTGCTGACATTTTATGCAATAAAATGAAGTAGGTTGAATCTAGTAGTTCTGATCTTCTGATTGGTCCTGATGAGTTGGGCGAGGTCCCTTCCAGGCTAGTGTCACTGTTGCATTGGCTCTGAGTCGGGTTCTCTGTCTTCAGATGTTCAGCCTAAGAGAAGGGTATTTTTGTGTGTGTGTGTGTGTGTGTGTGTGTGTGTTTAACAGTGATGATGTGTGTGTGTGTGTGTGTGTGTTTAACAGTGATGATGGGTGTGTGTGTGTGTGTGTGTGTTATCAGTGATGATGTGTGTGTGTGTGTGTGTGTGTGTGTGTGTGTGTGTGTCCTCAGAGCAAGAACTTGTGAGTTGGAAGAACTGAGAGACCTATGGCGTGGGTGTTGTCCTTGGCCACCTGCTGACAAGGCTGACAAAGATAGGACTCTTTTGTCCATTGTATTGAAAACAAACGCCCAACACAAAATGGGTCATGCACAAGATTTTAGTCAGACCAAGCTATAACATTATATATTTACTACGACAAATCCCCCTCTTCACGTCTCCCCAGAGACGTGACCAAGTAACAGTAAAGAAGGAAAACTTAAGACGTGACACAAGCTAACAGTGTAATTGGCAAAATAGGGAAAACTTTATCAGAAGATAAAGTTTTGATTCCCCCTCTTCACGTCTCACAAGAGACGTGACACAAGCTAATAGTGCAATTGGCAAAATAGGGAAAACTTTATCAGAAGATAAAGTTTTGATTCCCCCTCTTCACGTCTCACAAGAGACGTTACACAAGCTAATAGTGCAATTGGCAAAATAGGGAAAACTTTATCAGAAGATAAAGTTTTGATTCCCCCTCTTCACGTCTCACAAGAGACGTGACAAAAAGCTTAAATGCTATTCATCATCCAGATATCCTTGGTCAGCATCGTCAATAGCAAGCAAAGGAAACATCTGACCGTTATCTGCAGGATTTGGATCAATAGCGGTGGTTATAATCCTGGTTGTCAGCGTCCGTATGCATGGAATGCAACAGCATCCACAAAGCACTAGAATTGCAGCAAAAACAGAGATGGATACAAGTATAGAAGAAACAAGCGTTTTATATTTACCAAACGCATCCATCCAAGAGTCCCACATTGAAGTATCCACCCCTGAGTGGCTCTTCATTTTGCCATTAAGAGTTCGTAACCCTTCCAGGGCAATTATCAAACTGCCATCTGTGGCTGTATTGTTGGGAATAAAGGTACAACATTGTTCACCAAACATAGCACATACTCCTCCTTTTTCAGCCAGGAGCATGTCGACAGCAATACGATTTTGGAAAGCCATGAGAGAGGTTGCAGCCAACTGGCCATGCACCGCCTCAAAACCTTGTTGTGTCCAATTGCCTAATTTTTGAACATTAATGTATGTAGTTAATTCTATCGAGTTTTTATTAATGGTATAACAGTCAGCACCCAAAAGACACTAACTGTACTCCATGTACCCATGTTCAAGGACAGTTTCACAGACAACAAAGAGAGAGTGTTTTTATCAGCCTGTTATGTGAAACAATCCATATCAGTACAGTGCTCCTCCTTAATGCATTCCTTCCAAGCTATTCATCACATACAGATCCAATTAAAAATAAAAGCCAACTATTTTATGGTGTCACTCTAAACAGAGTATAATCACCCTTAAGAATAACAGGATATGGAAATTAAATCACAACATTTAATGTTAATAAAAAATTAAAATAATAATGTTAACCCTCTATTCCTCCCCTACACCTAACATGTACTGAGTTGGCTACCAGCCACCCAGGAATCCTTTACCTTCACATCAGGAAGAATAAACAATCACAGTGGTTAGTAAAAACATAAGGTAATAAATGAGCAAGAACTGAAAATAAATGCGTGTATGTATTTTACTAGGCAAAACATGGATCATCCAGCTTGGTCTCAGAGTCAGTAGCAGAGTCACCTGCATCATCCTGGGCCGGTAACAACAGCATCATACCTGACGCCTGCACCACTCCTACCACTGACCTCCTGAGACAGGGGACGATGCAAGCAGCACAACACATTAACAGCAAAAACACAATTACTAGGGTCAGAAATCCAGTAACCACCATAGAAGAGTACTCACCAAACCAGTCACTCAGCCAGGAAATAAGGCAACATCCACAAAGAACAAGTATACCCATAGAGGCCATAACTTCACCCAGAATAGTCACAACAATAGTTTTCCATTTACCAAATATGTTATCAAACCAACCGTTTATGGAGCTATCAATACCAGAGTTCTCAACCAGTTCGTTCGCCAGCGTGGTGATGGTCACTCAAGCGCTTTGGTCACGGGCCCGTCCAGTGCTATATTGTTGGAGATGAAAGTACAGCACATATATCCAAACAGAACACAAACCCCGTCCCGCTCAGCCAAAAGCATATCTAAAGCTATTCTATTCTGCCATGTCATTAAGCTAGTTGCCGCTGTCTGCTCAGCTAATCCCTTTATTGCATCACGAGTGTGGTTTATAAATATTTTGCTGGTTATATTAAATATAATTTATCCAATCTACATTTTTATTAATTGTTGACCACCAGAAAATACTTGATTCAAACCCAGCTGCGTTCTGATTGTGGATCCCATCAATATATATCCTTTCATCAAAGGAACCCGGGAGGAGGTCCTACTTTCTATGTGACAACTCACCAGTCTCTGACACGTTTGATTGTTTGCGTATGTAGGTGTTCACAATCAGTTATCACCACACATCCATCAGATGTCAGCACGGGTCTGGTTTTTTGCTCCTAAAATCCTCTGGCTGCAACAAAGAGGAGAGATTAGACTAGAAAAACAATTTAGAATCCCCTGTGACTTCAAATTGAGGCAACCCAGGTCGGGATGACTTTGTTATCGGGCTTGCATGGAGGATAAACCTGACAGAGAGTTAAAGCCTGTCAAGGGGAACGGAGTAGTTGTTAACCCTGGTTTGGCTGTCCCACAGGCAAAACAGTCCTCTTTAGACATAGTTTTTTGCCGTATACTGAATCCATTCCAACCACAGGTTAAGATTTCTATACCCCGTTTCCACCTGTACTACTTCCTCCAGGTCTATAGTTTTGCACTATCTTTACCACAGCCCCGGTCTCACTACCTCCCTCAGAGAGGTTTACTCTAGAATTTCCCCTTTCCATACGTCTAGCTGTCTCCTATGCCTTTTCAACTTGTGTTAGGTTAACTACCACTTCTGGCTGAAACAGGAGGGTCCGTGTGTGTTAGGAATATGGCCCCCACAATCAGACAGCTACCTACCGTCGGGAGACCTGTGAATCCCCACATTTGCCCTGAGAACATGTCAGATGCCAGAGGCCAACCCATTGCTTTACCTTCTATCGAACTCACACAGGGATGATCAGACAGGGTAAGGGAATCTTCGTTAAGGAGCCAACCCCCGAGCCCTAGTGGTAATCGGATCTTTCTCCTAACTCTGTGTTTGTTCGTCAGGTGTAGCTGGTTTTGCCTTTTTACAGTGTGTGACATGCACCCAGATGGATCTGTCAGCTATTCTGCTGGCAAAGGCAGTACTTGGTAGGGCCCTTCCCGCCAGGCCTGATTCAGTCTCCTGGTTAGATAGAGTGGGTCACCTTCTCCTTTAGTTCACCTGTGGGGCACAAAACCTCTGACATACAGGTGTGGTTAATAAACTATCATACAAGTTTTTGTTTTCTTTTTTTAAAAGTATTTTGTCCTCTCCTCCGTATATATTTAATATTTAATCCAACCATCCCCCTTTTTGACACATGATTTGGCCATGTGTCAATATTACCACCTACCTATTTTACCCTCAACTTAGTAAAATAAACTATCTTAAAGTCCTCCTCTCATGCCTTTAGAATTTACTAGTGTGGATGATTAAAATAACACCAGAATGTTAAAACAGAGTTCAGAGGCCATTGAAATCATTTAACGAACTGTTTAATCCCATAGTATACCAAACATTACCATTATTCTAAATATTTCATAAATGTTTGTTATCCCAAGTGTTCATTATGTCCTCATGACATTCATTCTCATAAGAAATCATATATACCTCAAACTCAGCCAAAACCTAAAAAACTCCATAAAATTAACTGTGTGCTCCTCTAAGACCTATAACCCTTGACCTGCTGAAAACCCTCCAAAATTGAAACAACAAGACTTTATTAACATCATACTAGGTGTGTTGTTTTCTATTTGAAAACCCCAATTAAAAAACAACAACCAAACAGCAAGATCATGAGGACTCCTGATTTCTCTCTTCCCCTTCTGCCTACAGTTTCTTAACTGGTGCCCTTTCCTTGCAGTAACTACACGGTTCCTCACATTCTCTAGCAAAATGTCCCGTTTTGTCACAATTGTAACACTTCCACTCACTCCTGTCTCCACTATTACTATTTCCTTCTTGTCTGTCTTTGCTACCGTAACCTCTCTTCTCTCCTAGGTATTGACTAATAGTCTCACTGTCTCTAATTCAACACAAAACCCCATCATCCAATTAATTTTCATACCCATTACTGTCAATGCCAAATTAGGTTTCTCTGTTCCTGTTGAAGTGCTAAGTCAATAGTAGCCAATTCAAACACCTCACAATTTGGATCAAAGGGTTCCTTAGTCTTCCCCCCACTAGAGTCTACTATTTCTCCCTCAAGGACTAATCACGCCTTATCTTCCTCTTTCTCACGCTCAAAGCTGGGGGATGGACTTCTCTCTCTCTCTCCTCTCTCCTGTCTGACTTTCTCTCATGATGGATTGCATGTCTCTCTGAGGCTATTACACAATTCAGTTATTTTCCCAACATACTCTCCGTAATCGGCCCATGGCAAAAGTGTCCTATGGGCATCCCCTGAAACCCACTGCCCTCTAACGGCAGCCCAAACCTTACTATTCCTGTCATGGGGTGGGTCATTCTTTCTACCGCTCTGGCCACGTCCTCTGTGTTCATGGCCTGTCTGCTAAATGGCATATTATTATTATTACTGTATACATCTAAGGTTGCTGGGGCCCCTTTCATTCCCCGCCAATAGATTAGGTAAGGCTATCAGTGGGTACTGGCCCCCTCCTACTCTCTCTCTCTCTCACTGCTTATTTCTCCTTTACACACCTTATGTATCTGTTTAAGCATGGATTCGAGTTTATCTGCGTCCAGACGTCCCTCAAAACCATTCCTCTCCCTCCACCTGGTTATATAATGGAGATTTGAAGCTATCCCTGGATTCCATTTTAATTACATCAAGCATTTCTCGTCCCCAGTAAATTCTGGGACCTCTTGTGAGGATTTGCCCTCCCCATGGTTGGTACTGTTAAAAATCCCTTAGCCACCTCTTCTATATTACAAGTCAATTTAACAAGTAATTCAAAATAGCTTCACACAACAACACCTCATAAGGAGTGCCCAGCAGGAGTCCAATTCCTATCAGAAAACATACATACAAACATTCAGACACTCCCAATCTCTCCCAGGGGGACAAAGTTCTTCACCCTGGGTGAGATTGTTGTTCCCATAAGGGTTTCTTCATTGTGTTGTCAGGATTGGTTCTCGCTGCTCAAATCAGCTCTTACTTCAGACAATAGTCTGGAAGGAGTGGGGGCTGGAGTGCAATGTGTTAGATGGTGCCAGGGTGCTCCTGATTTACCTCTGACCTGGACTGAGTGTGAAGTAACCTCCTTCACTTCGTACGGTCCAGTCCACCTGGGTTCCAGCCACTTTCTTTTGTGGACTTTCACCCTCACCCAGTCTCCCACTTTTACCTTCAGTGGCGCCGGATCTCCCGTCAGCTCCCCCTCTTGGACCTTGTGAATCTGTTTGGAGAGAGCTGCAGAAAGTTCCGTCAGTTTTCTCACAATTTTACAGATTGGTATTCAGTTTCATAAGTTTCACTATAACTTCCCATCACCCATTAACGCGTTATAATACATAAAAACACACAACCCAAAAAGCCAATTGGAATTACAATGCTTAATGTATTCAGGCTATCAAAGACTCCTAGAACACATTCTCAGTTCGACTGCCACCCTTCACACAGCCTTATTTAGGCACCTTCATTATGTGAAGTCACAGAAGCAACTGGATCCCTTAGAGATTTTTGTCTCAGGTTAACTGCACCTTTCACACAACCATTTAAATGGAACGTTTTAAATGCGAAATTACAGAGATAGCTGGCATCTCCGAGAATTTAGTACCTCTGGTCAATTTCGGTGATTCTCCCCCACCTAATGATGGGTCAAATCTTATCCACTCATACGTCAAAACACACCTACCACACAACCTATCTAAAATAGGACCTTTTAACTGTGGAAACTCACAACCTATCAGGGATAGTAGTGACGGCCATGGCTATTTCAGTATATATATATATATATATATGTATATAGAATTTCGGGTAAGGTCCGACTATCTTGGTGTACTTAGCCCGTCACTGTCCGAGGCCAGCAATGTATTCTTGGTGCCAACTCAGACTTATCTCTGATGTCCCACCCTCGTACACAAAGAATTTTCAATAACTTATTATTAGGAATTATTTTGCAAAAGGTATTATTGTTTTTCAGTTATTCGAGTTATTATATATTTTCCCAAAAGGTATCAGAATCGCCCTTTTGGAACAATATATTAACAAACTCGAGCGCTCCCAAAATAATTATCAATTTAATTTTGGGAATTATTTTGCAAAAGTTATTATTGTTTTTCAGGTATTCGAGTTATTATATATTTTCCCAAAAGGTATCAGAATCGCCCTTTTGGAACAATATATTAACAAACTCGAGCGCTTCCAAAATAATTATCAATTTAATTCTAGGAACTAAGGAAATACCAACACCACAAGAGGGAAAAAAGTACAAGTCAGCTTTTAGCGCAGCGGCTGCATAACAGGCCGAATAGGACTCGGTGGTCCTCTTAAAAGTTATCAACTAGTTAGTCTCATGAAACGGCCAATCTTACACAACATTCAGGTTAACATTTCAACATTTTACATTTTGCATTTACATATCAACATCAACACACAAATTAAGTTTGAGTTCCTCACAGTACATCTAGTTGAGTGCCAAGTCAACCATTGCCCGACTATCTGAACTTGTATTTTTATTTTATTTTAATGATTCTCCACAACCAAGACTCCCAGTCGTTTAAACCATTCAACTGGCGTCTAGTCGGGAGAACCTTTTCTGGACTTAGATTCTCACGGAATTAACTCAACCCGACTATCTGAATCTTTTTATCAAGCCACCAGATCCTTCTCTTGTGGATCAAATAAAAGGGTCCATCTCTTGTGAACCAAAACTTCTGTAATAGGCTCCTCACTAGAGAGCCACAATTCAACAGAAAATAAAAGTCGGTCCTTCTCTTGTAACTAGACTTCTTCTCTTAGAGTCACATTTCAACAGTAAAAACCTAAGATTTCAGATATCAACAGTAAAAATAAAAGGGTCCTTCTCTTGTGAACCACAACCTCTGTAACTAGACTCCGCACCTAGAGAGTCACATTTCAACAGTAAAAATAAAAGTCGGTCCTTCTCTTGTAAACCACTGTAACTAGACTCCTCTCTAGAGAGTCACATTTCAACAGTAAAAAGCCTAAGATTTCAGATATCTTTACATATGTGCCTTTTGAGTCATAATAGATATGTTATAAATTTAACAGTAATCCATACTCACGCTCAGTACTACTGATCTTAATTTGGTTTATCCTACAATATAATATGCAGATTTTGTTTTAACAGGTTCTGCTTACCTTTGTATTGACGGCCGTCTAGATCAGTTTCCTGAGGCGAGCTGGATTCCCGGCTGCTCCTGCGAACAGGTCACCCGTCCTTTCTGATCCGTCTCTTACTTGTCTCTTTTCTCTATCAACTTTTATGGACCGAATTCAGAGTTAGAAAACCATCCTCTGCTACCAATTTTGTTGATAATCACAAGTTTACTGGAGAACTGAGACCAAGTAGAGACTTTGGACAGGGTGGATAATGGTATAATATAAGGCAGTTTATTCAGAGGTAAAGATATCTGGAATCGCGTGCACGGACCCGTTCGTCAAACTCGTAGGGAGTTTTTCAGAAGGGCGCCCCTAAACATTGTGTGCTGACCTTTTATACAATAAAATGAAGTAGGTTGAATCTAGTAGTTCTGATCTTCTGATTGGTCCTGATGAGTTGGGCGAGGTCACCTCCAGGCTAGTGTCACTGTTGCATTGGCTCTGAGTCGGGTTCTCTGTCTTCAGATGTTCAGCCTAAGAGAAGGGGATTTTTGTGTGTGTGTGTGTGCGTGTGTGTGTTTAACAATGATGATGTGTGTGTGTGTGTGTGCGTGTGTGTGTTTAACAATGATGATGTGTGTGTGTGTGTGTGTGTATGTGTGGGTGTGTGTGTGTGTGTCCTCAGAGCAAGAACTCGTGAGTTGGAAGAACTGAGAGACCCATGGCGTGGGTGTTGTTCTTAGCCACCTGCTGACAAGGCTGATAAGATAGGACTCCTTGTCCATTGTATTAAATACAAAGGCCCAACACAAAATGGGTCATGCACAAGATTTTAGTCAGACCAAGCTATAACATTATATATTTAGCTAGCAGCTGGCTAGTTTAGCCTACTCAAACACCCGGCTCAAACAGAGGGATGCTATGTTAGCTAGCTGGCTATGACTATCTAACACTGGAACTCTTCCAAGTCAAGGTAAGCTTTTGGTTTTACTAATTTATTGCCACGGGGCCCGCCGGTGTAACTGCTAAACTGCTTACTGACTGTACACTGTAACATAATAAATAACATGCCATTTAGCAGACACTTTTATCCAAAGCCACTTACAGTCATGTGTGCATACATTTTTACATATGGGTGGTCCCGGGAATCGAACCCACTACACTGGCGTTACAAGCGCCATGCTCTACCAATTGAGCTACATAGGACCACATACTGCATGATTGTAGCAGGTTTACTAATGTGTTAGTTCTATTAGCTATGTTGACTATGACATTACTTTAGCTAATATGGTGACAAGGTAGATTGGTCCTACTGCTGTTGAAATGATGGTACTACTGCTGTTTAAATGTACAAACATGTATCTGAAATGTAGCCATACACATCAACAACCATTGTTTGTAAAATAACACAATTAAGATATGCACCCCATTACTAACTACAAGTGTATCTGAAATGCAACCATATCTGTCGTAGGCCTACACATCATTTGTGTCTATCAACAACCATATCTGTCGTAGGCCTACACATCATTTGTGTCTATCAACACACACAGATCAGCTGGACAGGATGAGGACCACTAGGCTATCAGACATTGTACAGGCTTCATAGCATGAACTTCAATAATTAGAACTATAGGCTAAATTTCTGTAGAATGTGACACTAAGCAATGAGCGTAACCTACAGTAAGCCAAGCTGCCACTTCTCTCTGTGGGAGAGTTTCAGAAAAGATAACTAAATCAAACTAAGTGCGTATTCTATATTCAGAGCCAGTGGCGGCTGGCCGATAGAGGGCGCTAGGGCGCCGCCCCCTTAAATAAAATTATTAAAAAAAAAATAAAAAAAAAAAAAAATAAAAAAAAATAATAATAATAATAAAAACATCAGTATGTCAATATTTGTGTGTTTGAAATATGGAATGCACACAGTAATATGTGTAAGATATGATAGAAAATCATATTCGCAACCTTTCCTCTGCCTGTCAAACGCCTCGTCAGCTCTGGGCGATACAGAAAGTGCCCCGAGGAGGCGGGTCTACGTAGCAGTTAAGCCAATTGCTAATTTAAGATATGAATGTATGACATAAAATGTAGCTAATCAGCGATTTTAATTCGGATCCAAGGAGGGCGATTATTTTATCGCCCCAAGCTCGCCCCTGATAAAATAAGGACCGGGCTCCAGTGGCGCCATTTTTACTAGACGACAATGGCGAACGCAAACGTTACTCCTCCAAGACCCAACCCTAACTCGGTGAAATCTCTCCTCCAAGATCCGTTTGAGAGGAGAACTTTGTCAGAGAAAGTTCGGGTGAAAGAGCTGGGCCCAGATCAACCTGACCTCTCAATCAGACAGCAGGCTAGCGAGAAAGGGAAGCAGTATATGCGCGGCTTCTCCCATAGCTGGTACACCAGGAAGGCTTGGCTAGCTGGGTGCACTGATGCTAATGCTTTATTTTGCTTTCCGTGCTTGCTTTTTAAAACGATGGGGTCAGATTCAGCATGGACAGGTACCGGAGTGAGGGATATGAAGCACCTGTCAGAGAAGGTAAAGAAACATGAGAACACCAGGGCACACATGGACAACTCTGTAAAGCTAGCTGTATTAGGAAGGGTGAACATTGCTACGCAGCTGGATGACGGCCACAGGATTGCGGTGAGGAAACACAATGAGGTGGATAAAAACAGGCACATTCTATCCAAAATTATCGATTGTGTGAAGTTCTGTGGGGCTTTTGAGTTGGCCTTGCGTGGGCACGAGGAGACTGACTCCTCGGACAACCCGGGCATTTTCCGGGGCTTAGTGGATTTTGTTGCCTCCCTCGACAGTGTGCTGGAGGAGCACCTGAAGACAGCTACCGTTTTTAAGGGCACGTCAAAGACGATACAGAACGAGCTGTTGGAATGTATGCTGTCAGTGCTTAAGGATTACATCCTGGAGGAAGTAAAGAGTGCTGATTTTATCGCCATTCAAGCTGACGAGACGACTGAAGTTTCCACCCACTAACGTGTTTCCAGACCATCAGAGACTCTGGGAACTTTGATGCCCCGACTGTCAGAGAGGCGGGGGGCTTTGTGAGGATGCTCGAAGACGAGGCTTTCTGTTTTTTCCTGGCACTGTTCCACAAGATCATGCCAAATGTGGACATGCTTTTCAGCCAGCTGCAGAAGAGGAACATCGACCCTGTCTTCATTAAAGCACTTGTCCAGAGGTTCACAGACAGCATGCTAACAATCAGGTAAATAACTATATTTACTATTGGCTGATAAAGATGTTGTTAGAAAGATGAATAGTTCACTTACAACAGTTTAAAAGCCTAAATGTGTCTGGTCATCAAAGTGAGTGATTATCATAGAGCCGTCACAATTATATTTGTTTTAGTATTTTAAAAGGAAAGAGAAGACATTTACATTACATTTTAGTCATTTAGCAGACGCTCTTATCCAGAGCGACTTACAGTTAAGAGTGCATAAATTTTTTCATACTGGCCCCCCGTGGGAAACGAACCCACAACCCTGGCGTTGCAAGCGCCATGCTCTACCAACTGAGCTACACGGGACCACATTAGTTTTGGCAAGATCTGAAAAAAGAAGTTGGTGGAGTGCAACCCTCAAACATTGAAGAATTACAGCAGTTTGCTGCTGAAGAATGGGCCAAATTGCCAGCAGAAAAGGTGCAGCAAGCTCATTGATGTCTACAATAAGCATATGTTGGCAGCTATCTTGGCCAAAAGCTGTGCAACCAAGTACTAGCTCCAGGGTGCCAATAATTTAGTCCATGACATTTGTCTATATTTTCTAAATTACAATTGTAAACTTAAGTTTACAGAAATATAATTAAAGGTGTGGAGACCCATTTTTTCCTCTCAAATTTCAACTGATTTTAGAAGAAATAGGGAATTATTTAAGAAAAGCCCAAGGGTGCCAATATATTTGGACACAACTGTATGCCTTCAGTCTAATTGGAATGTATGGCAGTAGAGTTGTTTGTATTTCTCCCTAACCAAAATGGCTGCCATTAGGATACCATTCAGGATTTTTTTTCACCTGTGTTACCACGACAATCACGCCAAATGAGCATTGCATTTGTGTGCTCCTTCAGTGTGAATGCGCAAATTTGATATGGGTCACATGTAAAACTGATACATAATTGATACAGATTTACGGTATGTTGCCTATATATTACTATATACCGGTATTGATGCACAGACCAGTTTGGGTTTTTACTTTACCTTCTATAACGGTATTTCAATGTTTGGTTTGTTAAATGTGGTAATGCCACTCCGCCATGTGTAACGTCCGTTTTTCTAGTTTACTCCGCAATTTGGGTCGTCTCTCTCCCTCTCTCACCAAGTACCACCCCGTCACTCAAGGAGCGCAGTTGTTGTTACTCGACCACGAGAACAAGTGTTTGTCCAAAAAGACACAATCAGACGTTGATAATAATGCAGGAAAGTACTACACAGTTTGTAATAATTATTCAGGTGTCCACCAGGTCAATTTCTAGAAGAGGCCTAGTTGTTATTGAAGATTAACTTTATTGCTAAGTGCACAGCAGAACAAAATTATGTTGCATCCCTCTCACAAATGTAATAGAAAAAGGCTTTAAAACGTAATAACATCAGTTAATTATGTACATCACAGGTTAAAAGCAGTTACTAGACATAGTTTGTGTGTATATACACACTATCTGTCTGTCTGTCTGTCTGTCTGTCTATATATATATATATATATATATATATATATATATAAAAGTCACTGGTTGTGTGTTGAGGGGGAATTACAGTGAGTTAAGAAGTCTGATTGCAAGTTATCAAATTAAACTTTATTTTTTGGACCCAGGGCCTCAATTCCCTCTTTGTGTGGGGACAGCGCATCTGACGAGCAGCAACAGCCCATCAAGCAACGGAGGATGCTGGGACCAGGAGAACAACAGAGGTTGGCTATAGAGGTAAGTTGTGATGTAATTGTCAGTGTTTCCCCATATAACTTTTTTCAGGCCTGGTAGTATGTAGCCAAAACCCTGAACAATCAGCACCTTGGTAATCATATACTTGAGTTGGACATAGGCATGTGTCAGTCAGGATCACTTGCATCAAAATAGCTTAATTGCAAATTAAAGCTGATGATGTATCTTTTACAGGTATGTGATACCATCCTGAGTCATGCCAAAGAGAGGTTCTCCTTCACCCAGCACCTCATCAGCGCAACACTATTGCACGGAGAGTTGTTCCCACAACACAGTGTGAAGTTCCCCGATACAGCGCTTGAAACAACCGTGGAGGCGTACCCCATGTTGAACAAGGCCAAGCTCAAAACCGAACTGTCCCTCATCTATGAGAACAGTGAGTTCAAGGCTTGTAGTGGTGCAGTGCCCCTGTACCAGTTCTTCATGGAGAACAACCTTCAGAGCACTTTCACAGAGACTGCCAGCCTCCTCAAGATCCTCATCACCACACCCATGACAACTGCTGAGTCAGAAAGGTGCTTCTCTACACTGAAAAGGATCAAGACCTTCCTGAGAAACAGCATGACACAGGATCGCCTGAACGCTCTGGCCATGCTCTCCATGGAGAAGAAACTTGTCAGGGACATTCCTGACTTTAATCAAAGGGTCATTGAGAGGTTTGCCACTCAGAAGGACAGACGGGCAAAATTCCTGTACAAATAAGATGACAGACACACACACACACAGAGCAGCTCTGGCCGCATGTTTCTTTGTATATAGTTGACCTTAGCATAAAAAATCCAGTTATATATGGTACTCTAGAAAGTCTTAATAGTGTCTTTGCTAATATTACTGTATATATGTTGTTTTGTATCAATTAATTGTTGCAGTTCTGGAGCACATTAACAATTAGTCACATTTAGTATGATCATAAAATACTGTATGCTATTCTTCCAGTCAAAGGTTTGAGTTCATCCACTTGATATCCATTTCTATATTATACATCCTTTTATACAGTGTAAGATTTCCTATAAACTTTATAATAATTTCATGTTATTGTCCACTTTCCACTCTGTTCTGACAGCATGCCTGTTGCGTTGCCTGTTTACTACCAATGGTAAAAAGTTCACTTTAAATGCAAATGAAAGGCTTGGGTTTGTGTAATATGTTTTTGTGTAAGAATGCCTCAACTTTTTAATATTGGCATTAAATAATTACTGAATGTTTCACTGAGCACTGCTGTCCTGCAGTTTGTGTTAAAATATATCGCGATGGTTACAGGAAAAAAAAAGTATGGCACAGCCCCACCGAGAATATTTTTCACCAGCCGCCACTGTTCAGAGCTGAGGTTACATTTCCTACATGACAGTAGCTCATTTCAATCTGCCACGAATAAGAGTGAATGACCATTCATAGAGCAACACACACACACACACACACACACACACACACACACACACTATAGCGAGAGAGCAGGAAGGGGGTGAAAAACTAGGCTGCATCGTTTCCATAGTAACTTTTACAGTAGCCTATCACACATCGACTGTGTGTAATGCAAATTAATTATGCATTGAAGTGAAAAGCAAAGGCCTACTATAAATTAAACAATGTGCCAAACAACCAGTAGGCTTACATGAGGGGAAACCAATGAATAAATCATTCCATGAGAAGTTTCAGATTCCATTCTCCTTCCTGGCTAAATGGACTTCTCAGGTCTCTCAAATGCCAGCTGGGCTTTTCGTTGATGTAACATGCTATGTGTTCAGAGTCTGTGTTCACTGAATACGTTCTTCAGGTTGACTAACATATTTTTGGTACATTGCTGTAGATGCCCCAAAAATGTTAATCATGTTTCAGTGCCAACAGCACAGTCGGCAGTGCTGACAAAGGCCCGCCATATCTTTGAAGAACAAAGAACTTGTCAGTTGGTTGCACTGCCCAGCAATTTTCGGATATTCATGCTGATCAAAGCTTAGCAAACTAGCTATAATTATTCAGAGCACTGCAACCAAAACTTAACGAAGCTACTAGCTAGCCTATAATTAGCTGTTTTCCTACCCACAACCAGACAACCCACTACAGACTAAGTCCTGCATGTGGAATAAAGAAGTGAGAGTGATTAGCTAGACAATTAACCTTGTTTCAAAGAAAATAAAGGGGGGTGTTTTTAGTGTCTCAGTGTTTCAATACATTACATATGCATTGTAGAGAATACTGGTGGCTGGCAAATTGGCTTGTCCCCATGGTGATGTAGAGGTGTAGTGACATGTTTTGAGTAGATAAATAGACATATACATGTCCTTATGTCCTCAGTCACCTAATCTAAAACCTAATTATGAATAATTACAACATTCTCTACTGCTTTGTGCTACACTCGTTAATGCACATTCACCATTCCCTAAGTGAAGTAGCCTACCCTTCTTTCCATCCGCACCACTATAGACTAACAACTGAGGCAAATTCCTTTCGATCGAACTCGACAAGTCATTGTGGATTATATAGACTTTTCTGCCTGAACACTCACTCCCAGCTCACATCTGAACTATTTGAGTCACTATTGTCTCCTCACTGGCTCTTACGACAGAGACCATTGAGAACCTGAACTTTCGTGAATAGACGTTGACCTTTGTTGATACCAGATAACATTACTTGAGCCACTGTCCCGTTTCTCCATTTATTTAGGTTGAAATGACTGTATCAAGCCTTATTGATTTCCCCATTATTGTTTGTTTTTGCTTTGATATGATTGCACCCCCTTTTGCCCTCAGAACAGTCTCAATTCGTTGGGGCATGGACTCTACAAGGTGTCGAATGCGTTCCACAGGGATGCTGGCCCATGTTGACTCCAATGCTTCCCACAGTTGTATCAAGTTGGCTGGATGTGCTTTGGATGTCCTTTGGGTGGTGGACCATTCTTGATACACACAGGAAACGGTTGAGCGTCAACCCAGCAGCAGTGCAGTTCTTGACACACTCAAATCCGGTGCGCCTGGCACCTACTGCCATACCCAGTTCAAAGGCACTTAAATATTTTCTTGCCCGTTCACCCTCTGAATGGCACACATACACAATCCATGTCTCAATTGTCTCAAGGCTTAAAAATCCTTATTTAACCTGTCTCTTCCCCTTCATCTACACTGATATAAAGTGGATTCAACAGGTAACATCGATAAGGCATCATAGCATTCACCTGGTCAGTCTGTCATGGAAAGAGTAGGTGTTCCTAAACCGGGCGGCAGGTAGCTTAGTGGTTAAGAGCGTTGTGCCAGTAACCGAAAGGTCGCTGGTTCTAATCCCCGAGCCCACTAGGTGAAAAATCTGTCGATGTGCCCTTGAGCAAGGCACTTAACCCTAATTGCTCCTGTAAGCCGCTCTGGATAAGAGCGTCTGCTAAATGACCAATTATAATTATTAATGTTTTGTACATTCAGTGTATATTTTAGTCGACGCAAGTGATGTCTGATATACATTAATAAAAGTGTTATTCACCCTGGACATGAGACATGATTTTTTACTTTTGAATCATAAGCTCTAAGTGTTGTCTGGGGACAGGCGGAAGAACAAGTTTTTATTGAAGTCTGGGAGAGTTTTCGAGGGAGAGAACATGAGTTCTGAAGTACAGTAAACCCAACCAGGGACCCTGGATTATCTGCTATATCACACAGACAGCACTAGTGAAGACCTTGATTATCTGCTATATTACACAGACAGCACTAGTGAAGGCCTTGATTATCTGCTATATCATACAGACAGCACTAGTGAAGACCTTGATTATCTGCTATATCACACAGACAGCACTAGTGAAGACCTTGATTATCTGCTCTATCACACAGACAGCACTAGTGAAGACCTTGATTATCTGCTATATCACACAGACAGTACTAGTGAAGACCTTGATTATCTGCTATATCACACAGACAGCACTAGTGAAGACCTTGATTATCTGCTATATTACACAGACAGCACTAGTGAAGGCCTTGATTATCTGCTCCATCACACAGACAGCAGTAGTGAAGGCCTTGATTATCTGCTATATTACACAGACAGCACTAGTGAAGACCTTGATTATCTGCTATATTACACAGACAGCACTAGTGAAGGCCTTGATTATCTGCTATATCACACAGACAGCACTAGTGAAGACCTTGATTATCTGCTATATTACACAGACAGCACTAGTGAAGTTGCATCAGTATACTATTACAAATGGAGCCTGAAGATTCCAGATTTCCTGTTTATTCCCTCCTGATTCAGGAAACCTTCCAACCGGGTTTTCTGGAAAACAAGGGAATTTGGGGAAAGTTACCAGATTTTTGCAACTACCTGGGACAAAAACCACCAACGTCTGTATTATAGAACGAGCTTCCTAAGGAACAATGAGATGACAATTCTGCATGATATAGACAATAACATGTGTGGATCTACATGTAATTGCCAAAATAAAGGAAACACCAACATAGTGTCTTTTAATAGGGCGTTGAGCCACCATGAGGCAGAATAGTTTCAATGCACCTTGGCATAGATTCTACAAGTGTCTGAACTCTATTGGAGGGAAGCGACACCACTCTTCCTCTAGAAATTCCATCATTTGGTGTTTTGTTGATGGTGGTGGAAAATGCTGTCTCAGGTGCCGCACCAGAATCTCCCATAAGTGTTCAATTTGGTTGAGATCTGGTGACTGTGACGGCCATGGCATATGGTTTATATAGCTTTCAATATACTTTGTATCCCTCATTTACTCAAGTGTTTAAATTGTTTTGCCCCTTTTTCTCCCCAATTTCTTGATGTCCAATTGCGATCTTTTCTCATCGCTGCACCTCCCTAATGGGCTCGGGAGAGGCGAAGGTCGAGTCATTCGTCCTCCGAAACATGACCTGCCAAACAGCGCTTCACAACACCCGCCCATAACCCGGAAGCCAGCCATACCAATGTGTCGGAGGAAACACTGTTCAACTGACGACTGAAGTCAGCCTGCAGGCGCCCAGCCCGCCACAAGGAGTTGCAAGAGTGTGATGAGCCATGTAAAGCTCCCCTGGGACAAACCCTACCCTAACCCCGATGTCACTGGGCCAATTGTGCGCCGCCCTATGGGACTCCTGGTCACGGCTGATTGTGACACAGCCTGGGATCGAACCCGCATCTGAAGTTACGCCTCAAGCACTGCGATGCAGTGCCTTAGACCGCTGCGCCACTCAGGAGACCCTAGTTACCTGTATTTTTATCTAACATGTGTGCCTTCCTGAATAAACTCCAGAATAAACCTGATGAACAGGGAGATTTTCCTGATGCTCGGGTCACTGAAGTTCTACATCTGTCTGGGTGTTATGTGCTTACATCTTTAAAATATGACTAGAACACATATTGTTTATTTCTAGAAATATATCCTTAGATACATTGATGAACTCAGTTGATAGTGGGAGTTAGCTATCTAGATAGCTATTCCCCAGCAGTTTCAACCTAGCTAGCTACCTAATGGCCTTTTTATAATCTTTATAGATAATACAAATATATGAAGTTTCCCCTCGCATCTAGAGCTACCTAATATAGCAAGCCAGTTGATAGTACAGTAGCTAGGATGAATGCAATGTGTGACATTAGTAGCTATATGGGTGACATTAGCTAACCTTAGATAATTGAGTGATGAAATCCGAAGAATGACATCACATCAGAAAAAGGTTTATAGCTAAACAGGAATTAATGAGTCTACCAATACATATATCCACTGGCAAATCTTTACATAAATGATATCATCAAAAACATGTTGAAATAGCATTAGGCTGAATTATCTAGCTAGCTAGCTAGTCCCTTGCTGGGAGTCCACCATGTTGCAATGTGGCTACTGGCTAGGTACCTAACTGGTGATGTAATCATCATGTTGTATGGGTACTGCCTTCCATTTAGCCAATCAATGACATTATAAGAAAAAATACAGTAGTTGAATGATAAGAAATGGACGAGAAAAAACACAGCTCAATCAAAACCATCTAACCTATAGCGCTTTAGACACACCCACTCCTTTCCAGACGCCCACTACTTTCCTTTAGACACACCTACTCCTTTCCACACGCCCACTACTTTCCTTTAGACACACCCACTCCTTTCAAAACGCCCACTACTTTCCTTTAGACACACCCACTCCTTTCCACACGCCCACTACTTTCCTTTAGACACACCCACTCCTTTCCAGACGCCCACTACTTTCCTTTAGACACACCCACTCCTTTCCAGACGCCCACTACTTTCCTTTAGACACACCCACTCCTTTCCACACGCCCACTACTTTCCTTTAGACACACCCACTCCTTTCCACACGCCCACTACTTTCCTTTGGACACACCCACTCCTTTCCACACGCCCACTACTTTCCTTTAGACACACCCACTCCTTTCCACACGCCCACTACTTTCCTTTAGACACACCCACTCCTTTCCACACGCCCACTACTTTCCTTTAGACACACCCACTCCTTTCCACACGCCCACTACTTTCCTTTAGACACACCCACTCCTTTCCAGACGCCCACTACTTTCCTTTAGACACACCCACTCCTTTCCACACGCCCACTACTTTCCTTTAGACACACCCACTCCTTTCCACACGCCCACTACTTTCCTTTAGACACACCCACTCCTTTCCACACGCCCACTACTTTCCTTTAGACACACCCACTCCTTTCCACACGCCCACTACTTTCCTTTAGACACACCCACTCCTTTCCAGACGCCCACTACTTTCCTTTAGACACACCCACTCCTTTCCACACGCCCACTACTTTCCTTTAGACACACCCACTCCTTTCCAGACGCCCACTACTTTCCTTTAGACACACCCACTCCTTTCCACACGCCCACTACTTTCCTTTAGACACACCCACTCCTTTCCACACGCCCACTACTTTCCTTTAGACACACACATTTAGTTTGTAAATGATGTCTGAGTGTTGGAGTGTGCCACTGGCTATCCATAAATACAATTTCAAAAATAAAATGGTGTCATCTGGTTTACATAATATAAGGAATTTGAAACGATTTCTGCATTTACTTTTACTTTTGATAGTGAAGTATATTTTAGCAATTACATTTACTTTTGATACTTAAGTATATTTAAAACCAAATACTTTTAGACTTTTACTCAAGTAGTATTTTACTGGGTGACTTTCACTTTTACTTGAGTCATTTTCTATTAAGGTATCTTTACTTTTACTCAAGTATGACAATTGGGTGCTTTTTCTACCACTGACAATGCCACAGATATCTCAAGTTTTGAGGGCGCATGCAACTGGCATGATGACTGCAGGAATGTCCACCAGAGCTGTTGCCAGATATTTTAATGGTAATTTCTCTACCATAAGCCGCCTCCAACTTTGTTTTAGAGAATTTGGCAGTATGCCCAACCACCCTCACAACTGCAGACCAAGTGTATGGTGGTGTGTGGGCGAGCGGTTTGCTGATGTCAATGTCATGAACAGAGTACCCCGTGTTCATGTCAGGGTTATGGTATGGGCAGGCATAAGCTAGAGAGAAGGAACAAAATTGCATTTTCTTAATGGCAAATTTAATGCACAGAGATACCATGACAAGATCCTGAGGCCCATTGTCCTGCCGACATCACGTCATGTTTCAGCATGATAATGCATGGCCCAATGTCGCAAGGATCTGTACACAATTCCAGGAAGCTGAAAATGTCCCAGTTCTTCCATGTCCTGCATACTCACAAGACATGTCAACCATTGAGCATGTTTGGGAGGGCTGGATCGACGTGTATCACAGCTTGTTCCAGTTCCCACCAATATACAGCAACTTTGCACAACTACTGAAGAGGAATGGGACAACATTCCACAGGCCACAATCAACAGATGAATCAACTCTATGCAAAGTAGAAGTGTCCCGGAGGAGGAGGATAACTTTTTTTTTCAAACAGCACCTAGCAATAAATTTAGCTACTTTTAAAAACGTATTTGAAACTTTTAGCAACTTTTGAAAAGTGACTCAAACACTAAAATGCACAAATTTTACCTCTAAATGACACTAAAACGATTTTATCTGTCACACACTCAGTCACAACACACATGGCTGGCTGCAAAAGTGCATTGTGAGTGACGTCAGCAGCAGGCGCTCAGCTCGTGCACAGGCAGCAGCAGGCCAGCCAAGCAGCACAACAACCTGGAGAGAGCTGGAGAGAGATGCCTAGCGCACACATCATTCTTTGAGTTAAGTTGCTTGTTCAATAAGATAGCATATATACCTTGTTATTAGCTTGTACCTATAATTGTTGATCAGTTAGGTAGCATGTTTACTAACTACCAATACACTACTAGTTAATAAGAATATAAATCAAATGTAATTGTTCAATAATGTGTAATGTGTAATTGTTCAATAATTCAATGTGTTGTGTTTATAAATAAAAATATCTGATCATATAAATGTTATGTGTTTATATTACTTTCACAAATACAAATATGTGATAATAAACAAACAAATCTAAACTAACAAATGTCAAATTAAATTTGTAGCGGAGATGGCCAGTCAATTTGATTAACGTTATTGTGTATTCTATGTAATGATGCAGTTTTACGTTATTACGTAATGACTTCATCACGCAAAGACATCACAACGTTATTGAGCATCTTTTAGCAATAAATCGACCTGCCTCTAGCAACTTCTCCTGAAAATGAGTTGGCAACACTGGTAGTGCCGTCCCAAGGACCCCGAAATGCACGGACCGTTGCACAGTAGTAGTGGGGGAACAGGAAGTTCCGGCAGGCGCGCCCATCCCACGTTCTTCACAATAAAGAAAGCGCCAGAACTGTGCAGTCAAGAAGGTAACCTTTGTGTCCGTTTCTATTTATTACTACAGGTATGTAATAGCACGATTAAACTTTCTAATGTCGAAAGAACATGTCATACCATGCTAGTTAACACATTCGTTAAGGTATTATCACGTTTGGTAAAGGTTTGATGTGTTATTTTTGTGTCAAACCGAGTAAGTGAAAGAACGTGATAAAAACTATTTTACAAGTCACATAGCTAGAGATTTTGGGTTTGTCTGAGTGAATGTACATAATTTTCTCATTTTAGTTTAATAAATAATCAGTTTATTTGATATTTCTGAGTTCGTTTAGCATATTATTGCTTTTGTGTAAAATTCCCATGCTGGTAAAATGGCGGCTACTCTCGGTCAGCGTCAACAGACTTCAGTGAGGACAGTGCGGGTGCATCAGATAGAAACAATTTCACGGTCGCACTACTGTTTTGAAGCTGAATGTAATGATTATCAGTTTTCTACATGTGTACTAATATTCAGACACATTCACTAGTTTCAGTCTTTATCAATAAATGTTGCTATGGTGTGAACAGGAAATACAATTGGTTTTTGATTGAAGTAATACAGTGAAGACAAGGTTTAAGGAAATTAGCACACAGTGCTGTCTAAAACAAACTGTAACCTTGTACTAAATGGATTTTGAGTCATTTATGCATTTATCTACTATAGGTTAGGTATTAGCTCAAAAGTATTGTGGAGCTCCTGCTCCTTAATATAAACAGTACCGGCACCCAAAATGAGTATTGGCACCTATTTCAGTCCAAGTAAAGCACTGAATTAGATAATTGAACAAGAAAAAAGTATATTTTTAGAGAATAAAGATATTGCCAGAACTGTCAACACTAACTTTTGTGTCTGTGCTCTATATTACTACTAGCAGATTCAGATAAGTCTGAGGCCGGTAACATCAACAGTGAGGACAAACCCAGCCTGCCTCTCTCCTTCCACACTGAGTCCAAACTAGGAGTGGGCGATATACCGGTTTGATAGTAAAAACCGGTATTGTGCCGCGCCATGATATGGATTTAGCAATATCATGGATACCGCGATTTATTCAGAATTCATAAATTCGAATTTTGCATCAATATTTTTTTGTTCCAAATTTCAACTGAGTGATAGTACTAAGTAGCTACATCTTTTTTTTTATTTTTTTATCCAACCTTTCTTGGTTCTTACGAATAAAAGAATGTATGTTAATATGTTGACCTATTTTTATGAGCGCACGTCGCATGCACTTGTTGCACGCATGTAGTGCTAGCAACAAAGAAGTGTGCAGGCAGCTGCAGTTAGGAGGCAGGTTAACTATTGGGGGAAAACTTTACAATCCAGGATGAGCGAAAACACAGAAATTGATGTTGCTCAAGAGCAGGAGGATAAATTGGTTAAGAAGAAAGGGGGCACCTCTGTTGTTTGGAACTGGTTTGGCTTTAAAATCTCCGACCCCGACCAAAACACTACCCTATGCAAGTTGTGTCGTCGTGTTGTCTTAGCAAAAGGTGGAAACACGACCAACCTGTTCAATCACTTAAAAAACATACATGTCCGTGAGTATGAACAATGCACCAGAATGCGTGAGACAGTAAGCCCAGGAGCTCGCCCGAAGACAAGCCAGACTCGCACTCAACAATCAATTATATCATCATTTGCTGCCGGTACTTGCTATGAGAAGACGAGCAAAAAATGGATAGACATCACAGCTGCGATTACAAATCACATAGCGAAGGACATGGTACCGATTCAAACTGTGGAGAAAGAGGGGTTCAGAAAGTTGATTCAAACTCTGGACCCAAGATATGAGATCCCGAGCCGCAAATATTTTAGCCAAAAATGCCTGCCACAGCTTTACACAGAATGCTGGGACAGAGTTTACAGTGAGATAAATAACATTCCATTCTTCTCCACTACTGCCGATCTATGGTCAAGTCGTACCACAGAACCTTATATAAGCCTCACAATCCATTACATAGACGGTGACTGGAAACTGAAAAGTAAGTGCCTACAGACGTCTTATTTCCCAGACGACCACACCGGGGAAATAATTGCAGGTGGGCTGAGGGACATACTGTCGTCCTGGGGATTAAAAGAGTCGCGTCAAGTTTGTATGACGACCGACAGCGGATCGAACATGATCAAGGCATTGCAGCTGAACAAGTGGGCAAACCTTGGATGTTTCGGACACAGGCTGCACAATGCTATTGGTAAGTTTCAGGACTGTAGCCTAGGCCTACCCTGTATGATGCTTATTATTAAGAAAAAATACAGCTCACATCAGCCATGTACCGTAGGCTAAATCTAAGCACATCAGATTTGTAAAATGTGTAACAGTTGAATGTAAATGCCGTAAATCCTCAAACAAAGATTAAAAGTTATATTGTATTGTGATTTCTATATAAAAATGCATTATTATTAATTATTATTGTATTGTGATTCGATTATTTTTCACCCTATTATTTTGATTTCTTATTCCCAATTTCCAGAGAGGAGTGTCCAAAACGCTCCCGGGCCACAGGGGTGTGCGATTTCCCGGGCCACAGGGGTTTGCAAAAAGGTGGTTAGCACGTTCTCATACAGCTGGAAAAAGCAGAAGGCCCTGATGACAGCACAGAATGAACTAAGCCTGCCCCTGCACAAGCTCATCACAGAATCTCCGACAAGGTGGGGATCTCGTCTGAAAATGATGGAAAGAGTCCTGGAGCAGGAAAAGGCCATTACACAGGTCCTGGCAGGGGACAAAAAGACACGGCACCTTGTACCTACCTGGCAAGACATCCAGGTCTTGGAATCAGTCACAGCAGCACTGAAGCCACTCCAGGACTTTACAGATGCCCTGTCAGGAGAAGCGTATGTGAGCGTGTCCTATTTGAAGCCTGTCATCAATCTGTTAAATGCAGAGGTTCTAAATCTGAGCAAGGACGATACAGAACTGACCAAAGAGATCAATATCAAGGTTCTTGATTACTTGAATAACAAGTACACTGACCCTGCAACAGATGAGCTGCTCTCCATGGCTACCTTTCTAGATCCAAGGTTCAAGACCAGGTACATGTCCGCTGAGAAACTGGAGGACATTAAGGTATTTATTCATTTGTTCTTGTTTTATTGCTTCAAATGTAAAGCACTTTGGGCTGCATTTTATGTATGAAAGGTGCTATACAAATAAAGTTTAATTATTTTCATTTTTTAAGGTGAGAGCTGCCTCAGAGACCGAAGCCCTCCTGGTGGAGAACACAGCCCTGGGAAAATCGTCTCTTGCAGAGGATCACACTGACAGGGAGAAAGAAGCTTCCACTGCTCATCAATCAGGCAAGAAGCCCAAGAAGAGCCTTGGGAGCTTCTTTAAGCAGACCAGCAGTGCACCTGCCTCATGTTCAGAGAGGCAGATCATTGAGCAAGAGCTGAATAGCTACATTCTGGCAACGGCAGCAGACAGCGAGTCTGATCCTTTGGAGTGGTGGCGATTTCACGGATCTAATTTTCCACGTGTGAGTTGTCTGGCAAAGAAATACTTATGCATCCCTGCCACAAGTGCCCCCTCTGAGAGGGCATTCAGCACTGGGGGCAATGTGGTGACATGTCACAGGGCAGCACTAAAGCCAGAAACAGTCAACATGCTGGTATTCCTGGCACGGAACTTGTGAAGAAAGTTCTAGTGAAGATTTGTTGATATTGTTGATAATTGATGGTTGAGGCTTGAAAGGTTTAGTTTCAAACGGTTAGTTTTTTACATATCTACGGACCGTAGCCAAAACAAACACACGTATTTGAATTTGTAATTACCTTATTTTCTTTATCTCCTGTTATTTTTTATTTAATTTTACTTAATATCTAATTTATATATATATATATATATATATAGGCCTACCTACCTCATGTTTACGGAATGCATGTTTGCACAATACAAATAAAAACTTTTCAGGTCCATACGGTCCAATGCCTCACTCTTTCTGGTTATATAAGGTTCAAATACATATTTTTCCTTAACTAATATAATTTAACCAAGAAGGGATATTAAAATGTGATTCATATTTTTTTACGTCATATATCGTGATATCATATCGATATCGTCTGGACAGTGGAAAATATCGTGATATGAATTTTAGCTCATATCGCCCACCGCTAGTCCAAACCTACAGTCACTGGGTCCTGATTGTGACAGTGGAGCCCAGTTTGCATCGCAATATCCAGAGATGGCGTCAGTGAAGCTGGAAGATTGCAGTCAAACACTGGAGCTTAATGTCAACATTAAAGATGAAGAAGAGGAGGAGAAGATTGGGAAATCTGTTTCTCAGGGTAAGAGCAGATTCTATCCAATTAAGTTTGTTGGACATGATTTGGAAAGGCACACACCTGTCTATATACAGTGCATTCGGAAAGTATTCAGACCCCTTGACTTTTTTGAGATTTTGTTACGTTACAGCCTTATTGTAAAATAGATAAAATTGTTTTTTTCCCTCATCAATCTACTCACAATACCCCATAATGATAAAGCCAAAACTGGTTTTTGTTCAATTGTTGCAAAAACAACATCTGAACGATCACATTTCAAAATGTCTTTCTACTCTGCGAGTGTCTAAACCAGGGCTCTTCAATTCCGGTCCTGGAGGGCCGAAACACCTCTGTTTTTCATCCTCTCCTTCTAATCAGGGGCTAATTCAGACCTTGGACACCAGGTGAGTGCAATTAACTACCAAGTAGAAATAAAAAACAGAAGTGTTTCGACCCTCCAGGACCGGAATTGAAGAACCCTGGTCTAAACCATGATCACTTTGATCTCATTCATCCAATTTAGTGTCCTCTGAAGTAGAGGGAAAATCAAGACCTGACTAGTTCAGTTCTCAGGAGATTCAGAGTTGTAAAGTGTGTTGTAGTAGGAAGCAAATGTTTGGTTTATTTCTACAGGATCCATTGATAATTGTCCTTGTAAATTATGAATTGCATTAAAGGCTGAATTTTACTTCTTACTGTGCCAGGCCAGCAATTTACCAGGTTTTTCACCTTGATCATAGAAGGACTGTTTCAGCCTAGTTAAGCTGTTTGCAGCCTTTGAGGTGGGAAGTTCTTCATACTGATCTTTAAGACCAAATCATTCCTTGTTTACTTCTACTGAGTTATCCAAAAATGCTTCCCTCTCCAATTCTCTCATTTTCTGATTTATTAGATTTGAAACTGGTAAAACGTATAATTTGCCCCCAAATATGTGCTTTGAAAGCCTCCCATCTGGTACTCGCTGACGTTTGGTCAGTGTTCAATGTCAAATAGACATCTATATGCACTCCAACGTAATGTAAGAAGTCTGGGTCCTGTAACCATCTGGGATGCAAACGCCATCTAGAGGATCCTTTTACTAGTTTTGTATCCCTATAGAATAATCACACAAGGGAATGGTCATTCAAAACAATAGTATCATATCCACTTCCTGTTACATTGGGAAGCAATGAGCAATAAACTAAAAAGTAGTCTACATGAGAATATGATTTAAATGTGAACATGAATTCTCCCTTTTACTCGGGTTCTGAGTCCTCCAAGGTTCACATAGATTTAAGTCCTTAATGAAATGCTGTAATTTCTTTCTACTCTGCGAGTGGGAAGTGTCTAAACCAGAGGAGCGATCTAGATGAGGATCAAGAGTGCAATTAAAGTCCCCTGCCATTAGGACCTTACCAGGAATGGAGGCTATCAATAGAAATACATTCTCAAAGAATTTGGGATTATCATCATTAGGACCATAAACATTAACCAGATTAATATGCTCATTCAAAAGAGTTCCCTGCATCAAAATGTATCTACCAGCTGTATCAGTTATAATAGGATCCACTTGAAACGGAACAGATTAGTGAATTAAAACCATAACACCATGAGAATGAGAGGAGAAACAGGATGCTACTACTTGCCCTTGCCATCTCCTGCATACTTTAAGTAGCTCATCCTTCAACAAGTGAGTTTCTTGTAGGAACACAATAGATTAATGAAGTTGTTTAAGCCTAGTAATAACCTGTTTTAAGCTTGGATAGTTTACAAACTCCACAGACATTCCACAAAGTACATTTAAGTTTTGCATTTGAAGTCATTTAACCAAAGATGTAAACATGGAATAAGCTATAGCATAAAGGCATATCTAAAATCAGTTTAGTAACCACAAAGACCGCATTAATATTTTGTAGTGAGGAAAATATGTAAAGATCTGTTGAAACAAACATAGATATTTCCTAACAGTAAAACACTGAACCCCATTCCACTGTCTCCCTAACCGAGACAACCAAAGCTTCCTCTCCCACCTCCCCCTAATCGTAGCGTGTAGCCTGGTGGACGACTGATCCATTAAAGAGAGCAGTCTAACCTAAGTGACGCTAAACAAAACAAAGTGTCTCCTGCCTTCTCTCGGCCATTACTTCTCACGAACAAAACAAAATACATATCTTGCAAGATGATATGTGAAATATCACAACAAAAGGCCTCTCTAGCAAGATGAAATGTGAAATATCACGTAGTATTTGTTTGAAAAGTAGCAAAGAATAGCTCCACCTAAAACAGTAACGCTAGTTAGTGAAGCCTGAGACTAACGTTAACGTTACAGTATGGACCGTCCAAAATAGTGGTAGATGATCCACAACACAGGGTCTGCTGCTAGTAGCTACCATTTATTCACTACTAAATGTAAGCCTATGTGAGAAAAAATAAAAAGAGATCATTGAATATGTGCTACGTTACCCAAAGGCCCTTTGCACATGATGTTAGGCTTGCACCTGAGTGTCAATCATTTTAGTCCAAGGATATGATCAAAAGGCCTCCATCATTCTTAAATGGAAGAAGTTTGGAACCACCAATACTTTTTCTAGATCTGGCCGCCCAGACAAACTAAGCAATCCGGAGAGAAGGGCCTTGGTCAGGGAGGTCACCAAGAAGCCGGTGGTCACTCTGACAGAGCTCCAGAGTTCCTCTAGAGATGGGAGAAACTTCCAGAAGGGCAGCCATCTCTGCAGCACTCCACCAATCAGGCCTTTATGGTAGAGTGGCCAGACGGAAGCCACTCCTCATGAAAAGGCACGACTGCCCGCTGGGAGTTTGCCAAAAGACACCTAAAGGACTCTCAGACCATGAGAAACAAGATTCTCTGGTCTGATGAAACCAAAATGGAACTCTTTGGCCTGAATGCCAAGCGTCACGTCTGGAGGAATCCTGGCACCATCCCAACGGTGAAGCATGGTGGTGGCAGCATCATGCTGTGGGGATGTTTTTCAGTGGCAGGGACTGGGAGACTAGTCAGGATCGAGGGAAAGATGAACGGAGCAAAGTACAGAGAGAACTGAAAATAGCTGTGCGGCGACACTACCCATCTTACCTGACAAGCTTGAGAGGATCTGCAGAGAAACTCCCCAAATACAGGTATGCCAAGCTTGTAGCGTCATACCCAAGAAGACTCGAGGCTGTAATCACTGCCAAAGGAGCTTCAACAAAGTACTGAGTAAAGTCTGAATACAGTTTTTATTTATTATTTTTGCAAAAATGGTGTCATAACACCTAGCGATCAAACAGGGAAATGGTTCCAATCATTTTTCCTTTTTATTAATTTTAGAAACACTTAGAATAATGGCTGTGTTTCGTGTAGGCTTACCCTGGCGTGACTTTTAGCAATATTCGGCTCTATTTCCTCTCAGATTATAAAACTCTAATTATCATCAAAGTAGACATCATGCAAAACAACAAATCACTGCAAGCTCCTGCACGTCATCTCTAGCTGTAACCTTTGATAACAGGTATTGTGTCAATTTAAAACGAATTAACTGTGGTGGCAGGTGCAGTGATGAACGCCGAGAAGGAGCTGAGTGTAGAGAGAAGCAGCTTGTTGAGGGAGGTTATCGTCTAGTGTAAAAAGAGGGATACGTCCTCCAGTAGCTCAGAGATGGAACCTGGTGAGAGTGAGGATGAATTACCTGCGGTGAGGAACTCCGAGTTCGGGCCTCGTTCCAAGGATGATAAGGATGATTCTGGCCCAGTGGTAGTGAGATTTGTAGAGAGAATGGATCCATATGTGGTGTCAGGTTAGGTGGAGAAGAGGTTGGGGACTGTTGAGTTGGTGAAGGTAACTGAGTGGACTCGTGATGATTTATTGTTTCTCCTCTGTCCAGAGGGAGCGGGCGCTGCGGATTACGTGATTAGAGACAGGAATTGTGACTTGAATTGCTCTCCGGAACAGGGTGGCATTGAAAGGAGTGATAACGGGGTTAGGTTTAAGTGTTGAGGATGAGCAGTTGAAATGGAAGATTCCAGGTGTCTGTGACACCCTCCGTTTGGTGAGACGTAGATCCAGTGTAGAGCGTGGGGAAACAGAGAATACATTATCTGTCATGCTGGATTTTGATGCATAGTCTCTGCCAGATAAGATCAAGGTAGGAAGTGTCAGTTATCCTGTGAGCGATTTTGTTCCGTAAATACTACAGTGTTTTAGGGGTGAAGTTTATGGGCCTGTTGCAGCAGTGTGTAGGCGTGAGATGCCTAGATGTGACAAGTGTGCAGGAGGGCATGAGATGAAGAAATGTGTGGTATCGGTGGAGAAAGTTCTGTGTGTTAGTTGTGGGGTTGCTAACGGGCTGGAGATCTGAGAGGTGTCAGGTGAGAGAAAGGCAGATTGTGGTCCTCTATAGCTCAACTGTAGCTCAATTGGTAGAGCACGGCACTTGTAACGGGTAGTGGGTTCGATCCCCGTGACCACCCATACGTAAAAATGTATGCGCACATGACTGTAAGTCGCTTTGGATAAAAGCGTCTGCTAAATGGCATATTATTATTATTAGATTGAGGTTGCCAGGGTTACAGTAGTACAGAAAGTGTTGTAGCAGAAGCAGTGAAGAGAGTGGTAGAGGAAGATGGGTACATGGTGAGGATTCCTGTGAGTAGGCAGAGACCAAGAGCGAGTGATTGGAAGAATATGTGCTTCAGTAAGGTGGGCTTTTTAGCATTTATAGCAATGGTTTTCAATTGTACTGCAGAAATGGATCAAAAAGTCCCAGAAAATAGAGGCTGTGGTGGCAGCGGCAGAGAAGTACTTGGGATTGCGAGGATTTACTGCAGAACAGCTGCAGGGGGTGTTGAGTGGTAGTGGTCTGGCGTAGGACTAGATGGTGTTAAATAGTGGAATGGGGTGGTGGGTTTTTATCGTGGAAAATCGCCACAAAGTGACTCCAAGTCAAATGAGTCCCTTGTTGGAGAGGTTCCAACAAACGTAAAAGCACCATAGTACACGTCGGTCGGGAGCTCTGCCGGGGCAGTCCCGTTAGTTGTCCTATATACTGCTTACACAGACAAGTTATATTTGCATGATTTTAGATTTATTAATTAATAATTAATTAATCGTTAACATTTGGTTCCTGCATGTGACCGACCAATACCTCACAAGGCTTCTTCTCTCCAAGCTGAGACCTTGAAACTGAGATATCCCTTTTGGTTCCCAGAACAATGTTCTGGGCGTACTGCCAATTGGTCTGAGGAGGTCAGTCATCTGCACGAACCAAGAACATTTACCCTCAAATTTTTTAGAGCAGGCTATTACTGCAATTTTGTATTAATTACCGTATCAATGAATTTAATGTATATAGGCTCCGAATGGCCTCACACACCAGTACAGTAGGTGGCAGTGTATGCACCTAAAAGTTGAATGCGCTCCGCCAACCAAATCCCGAAGAAGAAGGATGGAGAATGTGAAAAAGGAGCAGCGTTCATCTTTATTATTGATGTTTGATGAAGAGTATCTACCACCCTATGTAAAGCTGGGATATATAATATACCCCATAAGAGAGTTTGTGTAAAACCTGATGCAATGCAAGAAATGTAAAAAGTTTGGCCACATGTCAAGTGTTTGCAGACGGAAGGAATATGTTATTGAAGAGCATTTTAATGTAAAATGTTGTAACTGTGGTGGGGGTCATATTCCTGAATTCCCAGAGTGCCCTGTTAGGGTGAAAGAGGTTGAGGTGTCAAGGATCAGGGCTGTACAGCAAATCTCCTATGTGGAGGCGGTGAAGAGAGTTATAGTAGCAAGAGGCCACAGTTCTGAAGAAGATATGGCGGTGGATGCACTGCAACCAGTTGCAAAGTTTGTACGTCAATCAAGTGATCTGAATACACTTATTTTTGAAGGTGGATTTTTTAGTATTTATAGCCACAGTTATTAATTTTACTGCACAATAAGTCCAAGAAGCTGGACATCATTATATCTGTAGCTGAGAAGTTTTTGGGCCTCCAAGACTTCATGGCAGAAGCCCTGCAAGGTCTACTGTAGCCAGAAAATGTTCCACCCTCACAGGATCCTTCTGAGCCGGTGTAGGGACCTGATTAGAACAGAAAAGCAGGCTGATTTAGTTCAATTTTAATATAGTTATTGATAGTTTGTATGATTTTTTAGAAATACTGTATACACTGAACAAACATATAAACGCAACATGTAAAGTGTTGGTCCCATGTTTCATGAGGTGAAATAAAAGATCCCAGAAATTTTCCAGACACAAACTTATTTCTAAAATGTTGTGCACACATTTGTTTACATCCCTGTTAGTGAGCATTTCTCCTTTGCCAAGATAATCCATCCACCTGACAGGTGTGGTATATCAAGAAGCTGATTAAATAGCATGATCATCATTACACAGGTGCACCTTGTGCTGGGGACAAGAGTAGCTGAATAGGTTCTTGGCAGCATCTAATGGGGATCCCTAACAAATACAAAAATGACACTCTAAAATGTGCAGTTTTTTCACACAACACAATGCCACAGATGTCTCAAGTTTTGAGGGAGCATGCAATTGGCATGCTGACTGCAGGAATGTCCACCAGAGCTGTTGCCAGAGAATGTTAGGTTAATTTCTCTACCATTAGCTGCCTCCAATGTTGTTTTAGAGAATTTTGCCCAACCAGCCTCACAACTGCTGACCACCGTGTAATGGCGTTGTGTGGGCGTGCGGTTTGCTGATGTCAGTGTTGTGAACAGAGTACCCCATGGTGGTATCGGGGTTATGGTACAGTGGGGGAAAAAAGTATTTGGTCAATAACAAAAGTTTCTCAATACTTTGTTATATACCCTTTGTTGGCAATGACACAGGTCAAACATTTTCTGTAATTCTTCACAAGGTTTTCACACACTGTTGCTGGTATTTTGGCCCATTCCTCCATGCAGATCTCCTCTAGAGCAGTGATGTTTTGGGGCTGTCACTGGGCAACACGGACTTTCAACTCCCTCCAAAGATTTTCTATGGGGTTGAGATCTGGAGACTGGCTAGGCCACTCCAGGACCTTGATATGCTTCTTACGAAGCCACTCCTTCGTTGCCCGGGCAGTGTGTTTGGGATCAATGTCATGCTGAAAGACCCAGCCACGTTTCATCTTCAATGCCCTTGCTGATGGAAGGAGGTTTTCACTCAAAATCTCACGATACATGGCCCCATTCATTCTTTCCTTTACACGGATCAGTCGTCCTGGTCCCTTTGCAGAAAAACTGCCCCAAAGCATGATGTTTCCACCCCCATGCTTCACAGTAGGTATGGTGTTCTTTGGATGCAACTCAGCATTCTTTGTCCTCCAAACACGACGAGTTTAGTTTTAACCAAAAAGTTATATTTTGGTTTCATCTGACCATATGACATTCTCCCAATCCTCTTCTGGATCATCCAAATGCACTCTAGCAAACTTCAGACGGGCCTGAACATGTACTGGCTTAAGCAGGGGGACACGTCTGGCACTGCAGGATTTGAGTCCCTTGAGGCGTAGTGTGTTACTGATGGTAGGCTTTGTTACTTTGGTCCCAGCTCTCTGCAGGTCATTCACTAGGTCCCCCCGTGTGGTTCTGGGATTTTTGCTCACCGTTCTTGTGATCATTTTGACCCCACGGGCTGAGATCTTGCGTGGATCCCCAGATCGAGGGAGATTATCAGTGGTCTTGTATGTCTTCCATTTCCTAATAATTGCTCCCACAGTTGACTTCTTCAAACCAAGCTGCTTACCTATTGCAGATTCAGTCTTCCCAGCCTGGTGCAGGTCTACAATTTTGTTTCTAGCGTCCTTTGACAGCTCTTTGGTCTTGGCCATAGTGGAGTTTGGAGTGTGACTGTTTGAGGTTGTGGACAGGTGTCTTTTTATACTGATAACAAGTTCAAACAGGTGCCATTAATACAGGTAACGAGTGGAGGACAGAGGAGCCTCTTAAAGAAGAAGTTACAGGTCTGTGAGAGCCAGAAGTCTTGCTAGTTTGTAGGTGACCAAATACTTATTTTCCACCATAATTTGCAAATAAATTCATAAAAAATCATAAAATGTGATTTTCTGGAGAGAAAGAAATCTCAATTTGTCTGTCATAGTTGACGTGTACCTATGATGAAAATTACAGGCCTCTCTCATCTTTTTAAGTGGGAGAACTTGCACAATTGGTGGCTGACTAAATACTTTTTTTCCCCACTGTATGGCATGGTGTAAGCTACAGACAACTAATACAATTGCATTTTATCGATGGCAGTTTGAATGCACAGAGATGCCATGACAAGATCCTGAGGCCCATTAAATACTTATTTCCCTAATTAAAATGCAAATCAATTTATAACATTTTTGACATGCGTTTTTCTGGATTTCTTTGTTGTTATTCTGTCTCTCACTGTTCAAATAAACCTACAATTAAAATAATAGACTGATCATGTCTTTGTCAGTGGACAAACGTAAAAATCAGCAGGGGATCAAATACTTTTTTCCCTCACTGTACATGGTTTGACACCAGTATTGCCAGCATTTGTTTTATTTACTGGGCTATCTAGAGTGATCAGATAGTAGACTAAAGAAGTGAAGTAGACAAACTGCCAATGTTTTAAAGTTCTATTAAATGAGTCTGTGTAGTTACTAACCCTTGTGATAGTGAGTGGAGGATGATATGGCTTCTACATCTGCAAGGCTTGCTCTTTGGGGTTTTTGGCTGGGTTTCTATAAAGCACTTTGTGACAACTTCTGATGTAAGAAGGGCTTCATAAAATACATTTGATTGACATGTATATCACACCAACTGACTGGTTCTTCTGATGTTGTTCACACAGGAGACCATGTTGAGACATTCTCTACATCCAGCGAGCAACAGCAGGAAGATCACAGAGCTAAGAGGTCTCACCACTGCCCACATTGTGAGGAGAGTTTCTCAATTCTATCAAAGTTAAAAATACACCTACAAGTACACACAGGAGAGAATCTGTATTCCTGTACTGACTGTGGGAAGAATTTCACAACATCAAAGGCTCTGACAGTTCATCAGAGAGTGCACACAGGAGAGAAGCCTTACTCCTGTTCTGACTGTGGGAAGAATTTCTCTCGACAGGATAGCTTAAAATCACACCAGTGGATACACACAGGAGAGAAGCCTTACTCCTGCTCTGACTGTGGGTTAAGTTTCTCTCATCTTGGCAGCTTAAAAAAACATGAACGTATACACACAGGAGAGAAGCCTTACTCCTGCTCTGACTGTGGGAAGAATTTCTCTCGACAGGACGGCTTAAAATTGCACCAAAGGATACACACAGGAGAGAAGCCTTACTCCTGCTCTGACTGTGGGTTAAGTTTCTCTCATCTTGGAAGCTTAAAAAAACATGAACGTATACACACAGGAGAGAAGCCTTACTCCTGCTCTGACTGTGGGTTAAGTTTCTCTCATCTTGGCAGCTTAAAAAAACATGAACGTATACACACAGGAGAGAAGCCTTACTCCTGCTCTGACTGTGGGTTAAGTTTCTTTGAACTTTCCATCTTAAAAAGACATGAACGTATACACACAGGAGAGAAGCCTTACTCCTGCTCTGACTGTGGGAAGAATTTCTCTCGACAGGACGGCTTAAAATTGCACCAAAGGATACACACAGGAGAGAAGCCTTACTCCTGCTCTGACTGTGGGAAGAGTTTCTCTCAACTGTCCCACTTAAAATTACATGAACGTATACACACAGGAGAGAAGCCTTACTCCTGCTCTGACTGTGGGAAGAGTTTCTCTCAACTGGGCCCCTTAAAATTACATGAACGTATACACACAGGAGCGAAGCCTTACTCCTGCTCTGACTGTGGGAAGAGTTTCTCTCGACAGGACAGCTTAAAATTACATGAATGTATACACACAGGAGAGAAGCCTTACTCCTGCTCTGACTGTAAGATGAGATTCTACATATCTGGCAATTTAAAAAGACACCAACGTATACATAAGAAGTGGTAGTGGATTGGATACACTCTATTGTAATCCTATTGTTTCTCACTGTGAGAGAACTGTGCAGAGGAACGGGAAAGTTGTAGAATTTTAGCATCTCTTTACTGATCAGTGTGCACCTTGTCAGTTTTGCAGTGCTTAGATAGCTCCTACTGTAAAGATAATGAGATATCTAGGATATTGAGGAAACCACGAGTACATGCATCCATGCCGTGTGTCAGCATTGCAGGATGGTGGTGATGGTGTGGGGTGTGTTTTCATGGCAGACATTGGGCCCCTGAATAAAAGTGGAGAAACGTTTGAATGCCACAGGATATCTAAAAATCATTGTCAATCAGGTGCATCCCTTCATGGCAGAAGTTATCCATCTGCAAATATATTTTTTCAGCAGGATTATGCCCCATGCCACAAGGCTTGTCCAGGAATGGTTCCACGAACATGACGGTGAATTCGGGTTACTGCAGTGGCCTGCCGAGGCACCAGATCTCAATCCAATTGTGCATCTGTTGTAGGAGATGGAACGAGCTATTCTGAGTAGAAATCCACTGCCAGACAACTTGACACAACTGTGGGAAGCATTGCAGTCAACATGGGCCAGCATCCCAGTGGAACGCTTTCGACACCTTGTAGAGTCCATGCCCCGACAAATTGAGGCTGTTCTGATGACAAAGACTATCAGCTGTTCAGAAATGACAGGTCCAGAGAGGGGATGCAAGGAGGGGGCGTGGCTATGTATGTGAATCACAGTATGCAGGCAAAGAGAAGAATAACTGACCTAGAGAAAGAAGAGTTTGAGTGTCTTCAGCTCCGTCCTAAACAACACCCCAGCTCAGTTTCATCTCTGGTAGTGGAGTGCTCTAACATCCACCATGGGCACATGACCAAACACTGCAGCAGAACACTGGATTATCTTATAATCACTGTCCATGTGATCAGGATGTCCTCTCCCCAAATGGGTCTCATCCTGTGTGGAGACTTTAATCACCTGCCCATCAAGATGCTGACAAACTCCCATCCAGACATGAAACAAGTGGCCGAAGACAAGACCACAGAGGGGACTCCATCCTAGATCTGATCAACACAACCCACTGTACTTACTCCTCTCGGATCCAGTGATCACAAATGTCTGCTGTTCTCTCCAAACACAACATCAGGAGGGAGAAGAGAAGTGCAGCGGAAAAAAGGTTCCGGCAACATCTGTCTGACATTGAACTGTGTCCAAGGTTACTAGCCTGGCTCCACAGCTACACCACCGAAAGAGGGCAGAGGGTGATGGCAACTGGCACATTTAGCCCTTGGTCAGAGGACCATCCACAACCTGCACCACTAATCCTAGGAGGACAGGAAGTACCAGTGGTAACAACAACCAAGTATCTTGATTTTAATCTAGACTCTAACCTCAGTGGTGACATGTGGAGCAGCCAGTGAGAAAGGCCTCGAATCGCCTTTTTGGCTGTTCTGGAATACGGTGGAGTGCTGTTAGTTGGATGCAGTAAAAAGCAGCAGGCCCAATGAGACAGGGTGCAGAGGAGGGCCTTGAGGATCATCTCCAGAGGTGGAGCAGTCCAACCACAGCTCCCGTCACTGCAGAGCAGGCGAGAACAGGCTGCAGTGCACCTGGTGAAGGACATGCACACTCTTGACCATCCACTGAATGACCTGCTCCCTCCAAGAAGATGTAACTGCACCACCAGGCTCCTGAGAAACAGCCACAAACTGTCCTAACTGCCCGTACAAACCGCCTGCGAAACGCCACTACCCACTGCTTTTTTTAAATCACATTTTAATATTTAAATTTCCATCATGAAAAATGTCCTGTAATGTTTCAAGTGTTCTGTATTCTACTTATGTCACGTATTGTGTTATGTATTTAACAGGTAGCCTAGCGGTTAAGAGTGTTGGGCCAGTAACTGAAAGGTCGCTGGTTTGAATCCCGAGCCAACTAGGTCAAAAAGCTGTCATTGTGGCCTTGAGCAAGGCAATTAACCCCAATTGGTCCTATAAGTCGCTCTGGATAAGAGCATCTGCTAAATTACAAATATGTAATGAAAAATCATTTTTGTACATTAATTTGTGCTGGGCAACCTCTTCTTCTCTTGTGCATAAATATAACAAAGTGTTTAAAGTGAAATAGTTAGTGTCTATACAGTGCATTCTGAAAGTATTCAGACCCCTTGACTTTTTCAACCAAAAAATAAGTTACAGCCTTATTGTAAAAATGATTTTTTTTTTTTACAAACAACAAAAGCAACAAAAATCCCTCATCAATCTACACACAATACCCCATAATGACAAAGTGGAAACAGGTTTAGACATTTTTGCAAAAACTTATTTACATTAGTATTCCAGACCCTTTGCTATGAATCTCGAAATTTAGCTCATGTGCATCCTGTTTCCATTGATATTCCTTGAGATGTTTCTACAACTTGATTGGAGTCCACCTGAGATAAATTCAATTGATTGGACATGGTTTGAAAAGGCACACATCTGTCGATATAACATCCCACAGTTGACATTGCATGTCAGAGCAAAAACCAAGCCATGAGGTTGAAGGAATTGTCCGTAGAGCTCCGAGACAGGATTGTGATGAGGCACAGATCTGGGGAAGGGTACCAAAAAATGTCTGCAGCATTGAAGGTCCCCAAGAACACCGTGGCCTCCTCCATTCTTAAATGGAAGAAGTTTGGAATCACCTAGATTCTTCCTAGAGCTGTCCACCCGGCCAACTGCGCAATCGGAGGAGAAGGGCCTTGGTCAGGGAGGTGACCAAGAACCCGATGATCACTTTGACAGAGCACCAGAGTTCAGCCCGCTTGGAGTTTGCCAAGAGGCACCTAAAGGACTGACCATGAGAAACAAGATTCTCTGGTCTGTTGTTACCAAGATTGAACTCTTTGGCCTGAATACCAAGCGTCACTTCTGGAGGAAACCTGGCACCATGCCTACGGTGAAGCATGGTCGTGGCAGTATCATGCTGTGCAGATGTTTTTCAGAGGCAGGGACTGGGAGACTAGTCAGGATCGAGGGAATAATGAACGGAGCAAAGTACAGAGAGATCCTTGATAAAAACCTGCTCCAGAGTGGTCAGGACTTCAGACTGGGGCGAAGGTTCACCTGGCCCAGCCAGAGCCCAGACTTGAACCCAATTGAACATCTCCGGAGAGACCAGAAAATAGCTGTGCAGCAACGCTCCCCATCCAACCTGACAGAGTTTGAGAGGATCTGCAGAGAAGAATGAATGAAACTCCCCAAATACAGGTGTGCCAAGCTTGTAGCATCATACCCAAGAAGACTCGATGCTGTAATCGCTGCCAAAGGTGCTTCAAGAAAGTACTGAGTAAAGGGTCTGAATACTTAGATATTTCCATTTTTTTATTAATAAATTAGGAATAATGTCTAAAAACCTGTGTTTTGCTTTGACATTATGGGGTATTGTGTGTAGATTGATGAAGGGGAAAAATGATTTAACCAACTTTAGAATATGGCTGTAACGTAATAAAATGTGGAAAAAGTTAAGGGGTCTGAATACTTTCAGATTGCACTGTATATAGCCAAGCTACCATTGACTAGGTATTGGCACCCCATGTATATAGCCAAGCTACCATTGACTAGGTATTGGCACCCCATGTATATAGCCAAGCTACCATTGCTCATTGTGTATTAATTCCTCGTACTACAATCTTTTTCCTATTATTATAATTGTTTAATTGTGTTCTCCATTGTTGGTCAACATTTCACTGTTAGTCTACACATGTTGTTTACCAAGCATGTGACAATTAAAATGAAATGACTACGTATTTAGTTAATTGTCTTCTAAAACTATACTGAAAAAATATATAAACTTGACATGTAAAGTGTTGGTCCCATGTTTCATGAGCTGAAATAAAAGATCCCAGCTATTTTCCATACGCACAAAAAGCTTATTTCTCTCAAATTTGGTGCACAAATTTGTTTCCATTTCTGTTAGTGAGCATTTCTCCTTTGCCAAGATAATCAATCCACCTGCGAGTTGTGGCATATCAAGAAGCTGATTAAACAGCATGATCATTACACAGGTGCACCTTGTGCTGGGTACAATAAAAGGCCACTCTGAAATGTGCAGTTTTGTCACACAACACAATGCCACAGATGTCTACATTTTGAGGGAGTGCACAATTGGCATGCTGACTGCAGGAATGTTCACAAGAGCTGTTGCCAGAGAATTGAATGTACATTTCTCTACCGAGAATTTGGCAGAACGTCCAACTGGCTTCACAGCCGCAGACCACGTGTAACCGTGCAAGCCCAGGACCTCCACATCTGGCTTCTTCACCTGCAGGATCATCTGAGACCAGCCACCTGGACAGCTGATGAAACTGAGGAGTATTTACAGTCATGGCCAAAATTGTTGGCACCCCTGAAATTTTTCCAGAAAATGAAGTATTTCTCACAGAAAAGTATTGAAATTACACATGTTTTGCTATGCACATGTTTATTTCCTTTGTGTGTATTGGAATAACACAAAAAAAAACAGGAAAAAAGCAAATTTGACATAATTTCACACAAAACTAAAAAAATGGGCCGGACAAAGTTATTGGCACCCTTTCAGAATTGTGGATAATTAAGTTTGTTCCAAGCATGTGATGCTCCTTTAAACTCACCTGGGGCAAGTAACAGGTGTGGGCAATCTAAAAATCACACCTGAAAGCAGATAAAAAGGAGAGAAGTTGACTCAGTCTTTGCATTGTGTTTCTGTGTGTGCCACACTAAGCATGGAGAACAGAAAGAGGAAAAGAGAACTGTCTGAGGACTTGAGAACCAAAATTGTGGAAAAATATCAACAATCTCAAGGTTACAAGTCCATCTCCAGAGATCTAGATGTTCCTTTGTCCACAGTGCGCAACATGATCAAGAAGTTTGCAACCCATGGCACTGTAGCTAATCTCCCTGGACGTGGACGGAAGAGAAAAATTGATGAAAGGTTGCAACGCAGGATAGTCCGGATGGTGGATAAGCAGCCCCAAACAAGTTCCAAAGAAATTCAAGCTGTCCTGCAGGCTCAGGGTGCATCAGTGTCAGCGCGAACTATACGTCGAAATTTGAATGAAATGAAACGCTATGGCAGGAGACCCAGGAGGACCCCACTGCTGACACAGAGACATAAAAAAGCAAGACTACAGTTTGCCAAAATGTACATGAGTAAGCCAAATTCCTTCTGGGAGAACGTCTTATGGACAGATGAGACCAAGATAGAGCTTTTTGGTAAAGCACATCGTTCTACTGTTTACCGAAAATGTAATGAAGCCTTCAAAGAAAAGAACACAGTACCTACAGTCAAATATGGTGGAGGTTCAAAGATGTTTTGGGGTTGTTTTGCTGCCTCTGGCACTGGGTGCCTTGACTGTGTGCAAGGCATCATGAAATCTGAGGATTACCAAAGGATTTTGGGTCGCAATGTAGGGCCCAGTGTCAGAAAGCTGGGTTTGCGTCCGAGATCATGGGTCTTCCAGCAGGACAATGACCCCAAACATACTTCAAAAAGCACCCAGAAATGGATGGCAACAAAGCGCTGGAGAGTTCTGAAGTGGCCAGCAATGAGTCCAGATCTTAATCCCATTGAACACCTGTGGAGAGATCTTAAAATTGCTGTTGGGAAAAGGCACCCATCCAATATGAGAGACCTGGAGCAGTTTGCAAAAGAAGAGTGGTCCAAAATTCCGGGTGAGAGGTGTAAGAAGCTTATTGATGGTTATAGGAAGCGACTGATTTCAGTTATTTTTTCCAAAGGGTGTGCAACTAAATATTAAGTTAAGGGTGCCAATCATTTTGTCCGGCCCATTTTTTGAGTTTTGTGTGAAATTATGTCAAATTTGCTTTTTTCCTGTTTTTTTTTGTGTTATTCCAATACACACAAAGGAAATAAACATGTGCATAGCAAAACATGTGTAATTTCAATACTTTTCTGTGAGAAATACTTCATTTTCTGGAAAAATTTCAGGGGTGCCAACAATTTTGGCCATGACTGTATATCTGTAATAAAGCCCTTTAGTGGGGGAAAATCATTCTTATTGGCTGATGGGTGGGCCCCTGTCATGTGAAATCCATAGATTAGGGCCTAATGAATGTATTTCAATTGACTGATTTCCTTATATGAACTGTACCCCAGTAAAATTGTTGAATGTTGTGTTTATATTTTTGTTCAGTTAGTTAAAATATTACAAAACAACTGATGATGATTATGTTTGGAAAACTGCATTGATCTGCCAATGAAAAATAACATTAGTGCATTAATTTGTACTGGTCAACCTCTCCTTCTCTTTTGTATTCAGTTCTTCCATATTAGATCTGACAGTAAGAATGGTTCTTATGGTTGTATTCAGTTCTTCCATATTAGATCTGACAGTATGAATGGTTCTCATGGACTGAGTGCCTGGAGTGACTACAGTCATACCAAGTTTTCTTTGACCCTGTGATCTCACCAGGACAGAACCACATGTCTCTATCACACTCCAGCCCTGAATGTGGCAGTGATGCACCTTTAACGTTGGTCTGAACACCACCAATAAACACCATAGAAGAAGAATGCCTGCTTAGCAACAACCAAGGGGCCATGCAGCTTTCCACTGTTCCAAAGACTGTCTATTATATGGAACAGATTGGCATGTGACCACTCTAACAATGTAGACACGTCCTCAAAGATTGGACATGAATCTGTGTTGGTCAAACTCTTCTCTTCTCTATCATTAAATACAACAAAACTATGTTTTAAGCTAAATATTTAGTGTTTGTCTAAAGCTGGATAAAAGACCTGAAATGGGCATCACAAAGATACATTTGACCTATGCACTAACAAGCTTTTTCAATATACGCAGCTTTGTCACCAGCTGCAGTACTGTAGCTTTATTAATCTACTGTACTTCAACATGTGCTCACATTGGATGGGTTGATTAGGATTCAAACCATGTCTTAAACTGCTACCTAGCAAGTTACAAGCCACAACACACATGTAAAGTTGCTGTAGAACTCTTTCATGGGGTGTGAAAATATATGTAATCAAAACTACTGGATATCTGTAGAAGTAAAATTGTTCTACAATTTTCTTACACTTTGGAAATGTGGAATAGTTTTTGTAGGTCGGCAGGATAAACACTATATTGAATCTCTATTAAGATTTAAGCTTGCAAAATGTAAAGGGGTGTGTAGACTTTCACTGTGACTGTATACGTACCATTGACTTGCAATGGATTTGTGCCACAAATGCTAAAAAGTTAGCAGTTATAACAATAGTAAGATAAACAATATATGCCCAGGACTATATTGAGGGACAGACTGTTGAAATGCCCAGTTGATGATGTAAACAGTCTTGTAGAACTCTGGCATTGATGGTCCATCTGAGGGTGAGTCATTGATATAAATGCTCAGAGTAAAAGAGCTGTGAAGTCACCTGTGATGGCCCACGTCTACCACAACCTTTCCTATTGTGTTTGTAAGCACCACAGCATTTTAGGCAGCCATTGTTCAAAATGTGTTCATACAGTACAATGGGAGGGCGTGTGGAAGGAACAGGGGAGAACCAGGAGTTTGATCTCTGACTTCTATTTAGGACTGGGATCCCTCTGTGGGCCGGGCTTTTCAGAATATCTCTTGATTCTCTTTTAAACATGCTACAAACATAAAGGACAGCCTAGTAAGAGCAGATGAATATGTTCCCCCTCAGCATTTCCTATCCACCCTCCCCTCAAATCATTGTGAGAACTGTAATGTGATGACCAAGGGGGATTTCTTTCTTCACCCTCATACTGGAAATAAAATGTATGTCATGGGTAGAATTTCCTGTAAAACAAAATGTGTGGTATATTTCCTGATGTGCCCATGTGGCTATTATTATGTTGGAAAGTCTAAGAGAAATTTGAAAGTTGAAAGAGCAACTCCCCTGCAGGGTTGCCAACTAATTTTCAGGGGAAGTTGTTAGAGGCAGGTCAATTTGTTGCTAAAAGTTGCTAAATTACGTTGTGATGTCATCACGTGATGACATCATTACTTTTACATTTTAGTCATTTAGCAGACGCTGTTATCCAGACCGACTTACAGTTAGTGAGTGCATACATTTTTCGTTATAACATAAAATTGCGTCATTATGTAGAATACACAATAACGTTATTCAAATTGACTGGCCATCTTGACTACAAATATTATTTGACATTTGTTAGTTTAGATTTGTTTGTTTATTATCACATATTTTTATTTGTAAAAGTAATTTGAAACGCAACACATTTATGTGATCAGATATTTTTTATTTTTAAACACAATACATTGAATTATTGAACAATTACACATTACACATTATTGAACAATTACATTTTATTTATTTTCTTATTAACTAGTAAACTAACACATTCTGAACAATTATAGTTTCAAGCAGTGTATTGGTAGTTAGTTAACATGCTACCTGACTGATCAACAATTATATGTACAAGCTAATAACAAGGTATACAGTGAGGGGAAAAAAGTATTTGATCCCCTGCTGGTTTTGTACGTTTGCCCACTGACAAAGACATGATCAGTCTATAATTTTAATGGTAGGTTTATTTGAACAGTGAGAGACAGAATAACAAAAAAAAAATCCAGAAAAACACATGTCAAAAATGTTATAAATTGATTTGCATTTTAATGAGGGAAATAAGTATTTGACCCCCTCTCAATCAGAAAGATTTCTGCCTCAAGGGGGGCACTTATCCTGCGACTTAAAAAAAACGCCCCTTTTCTAAAAACAACATTTCATTAAATAACTAAAAAAGTGTAAACTGTAGCAATTTATTTCCCTTTATAGTTTATTAGCCTAAGCATGACCTTCATCCACATAATCCCCCGCCTCCCCCCCCACACCTATTTTTTTTTTGTGTGTGTCAGCAATTAGACATTGTTCTTAGGGGGGGCGAGTTACCCCCTAGTACCCTACCGCCAGTCTCCTCTAGGTACATAGGATGGCTACTTCCCAACCAGAACCCTGGCCTGATGCGAACGGGAGTAGATTACGTTGAAAACAACGGTCGGCCATCTTGGAGACAGTCTCTACCTCTTATACCTCAGTGGTCAGGCGGGCACCATTCTTCAGATAAAGAAAAAAGCGCTAAAACTGTGTTGTAAAGACAATAGCTGTTGTGTCCGTTTCAAATGTATTACTACAGTTATGTAATAGCACGTTTCAACTTTCTAATTTATAAAGAACATTTCATAACATGCTAGGTCACAAATACGTCATGGTATTATCAAGTTTGGTAAAGGTTTTAGCTATGTGTTATTTGTGTGTCAAACCGAGTGAGTGAAGAACATGATAAAAACTATTTTACAAGTCACATAGCTAACTAGAGACTTTGGGTTTGTCTGCGTGATTGAATGTACATCATTTCGTCAAGATAATTTAATAAATAATCAATTCATTTGAGATTTCTGAGTTCGTTTACATCAACATACTTCACTGCAGACAGTACGGATGCATTAGAGAGAGAGAGAAGTTGACGGTTGCACTACTATTTTGAACAGTGGCGGCTGGTGAAAAATATTCTCGGTGGGGCTGTGCCATACTTTTTTTTTCCTGTAACCATCGCGATATATTTTAACACAAACTGCAGGACAGCAGTGCTCAGTGAAACATTCAGTAATTATTTAATGCCAATATTAAAAAGTTGAGGCATTCTTACACAAAAACATATTACACAAACCCAAGCCTTTCATTTGCATTTAAAGTGAACTTTTCACCATTGGTAGTAAACAGGCAACGCAACAGGCATGCTGTCAGAACAGAGTGGAAAGTGGACAATAACATGAAATTATTATAAAGTTTATAGGAAATCTTACACTGTATGAAAGGATGTATAATATAGAAATGGATATCAAGTGGATGAACTCAAACCTTTGACTGGAAGAATAGCATACAGTATTTTATGATCATACTAAATGTGACTAATTGTTAATGTGCTCCAGAACTGCAACAATTAATTGATACAAAACAACATATATACAGTAATATTAGCAAAGACACTATTAAGACTTTCTAGAGTACCATATATAACTGGATTTTTTATGCTAAGGTCAACTATATACAAAGAAACATGCGGCCAGAGCTGCTCTGTGTGTGTGTGTCTGTCATCTTATTTGTACAGGAATTTTGCCCGTCTGTCCTTCTGAGTGGCAAACCTCTCAATGACCCTTTGATTAAAGTCAGGAATGTCCCTGACAAGTTTATTCTCCATGGAGAGCATGGCCAGAGCGTTCAGGCGATCCTGTGTCATGCTGTTTCTCAGGAAGGTCTTGATCCTTTTCAGTGTAGAGAAGCACCTTTCTGACTCAGCAGTTGTCATGGGTGTGGTGATGAGGATCTTGAGGAGGCTGGCAGTCTCTGTGAAAGTGCTCTGAAGGTTGTTCTCCATGAAGAACTGGTACAGGGGCACTGCACCACTACAAGCCTTGAACTCACTGTTCTCATAGATGAGGGACAGTTTGGTTTTGAGCTTGGCCTTGTTCAACATGGGGTACGCCTCCACGGTTGTTTCAAGCGCTGTATCGGGGAACTTCACACTGTGTTGTGGGAACAACTCTCCGTGCAATAGTGTTGCGCTGATGAGGTGCTGGGTGAAGGAGAACCTCTCTTTGGCATGACTCAGGATGGTATCACATACCTGTAAAAGATACATCATCAGCTTTAATTTGCAATTAAGCTATTTTGATGCAAGTGATCCTGACTGACACATGCCTATGTCCAACTCAAGTATATGATTACCAAGGTGCTGATTGTTCAGGGTTTTGGCTACATACTACCAGGCCTGAAAAAAGTTCTAGGTGGGAAACACTGACAATTACATCACAACTTACCTCTATAGCCAACCTCTGTTGTTCTCCTGGTCCCAGCATCCTCCGTCGCTTGATGGGCTGTTGCTGCTCGTCAGATGCGCTGTCCCCACACAAAGAGGGAATTGAGGCCCTGGGTCCAAAAAATAAAGTTTAATTTGATAACTTGCAATCAGACTTCTTAACTCACTGTAATTCCCCCTCAACACACAACCAGTGACTTATATATATATATATATATATATATATATATATAGACAGACAGACAGACAGTGTGTATATACACACAAACTATGTCTAGTAACTGCTTTTAACCTGTGATGTACATAATTAACTGATGTTATTACGTTTTAAAGCCTTTTTCTATTACATTTGTGAGAGGGATGCAACATAATTTTGTTCTGCTGTTCACTTAGCAATAAAGTTAATATTCAATAACAACTAGGCCTCTTCTAGAAATTGACCTGGTGGACACCTGAATAATTATTACAAACTGTGTAGTACTTTCCTGCATTATTATCAACGTCTGATTGTGTCTTCTCTTTCCTTTTAAAATACTAAAACAAATATAATTGTGACGGCTCTATGATAATCACTCACACAAGCACCAACTGGCAGTGGGTGGAAACGTCAGTCGTCTCGTCAGCTTGAATGGCGATAAAATCAGCACTCTTTACTTCCTCCAGGATGTAATCCTTAAGCATTGACAGCATACAGTCCAACAGCTCGTTCTGTATCGTCTTTGACGTGCCCTTAAAAACGGTAGCTGTCTTCAGGTGCTCCTCCAGCACACTGTCGAGGGAGGCAACAAAATCCACTAAGCCCCGGAAAATGCCGGGGTTGTCTGAGGAGTCAGTCTCCTCGTGCCCACGCAAGGCCAACTCAAAAGCCCCACAGAACTTCACACAATCGATAATTTTGGATAGAATGTGCCTGTTTTTATCCACCTCCTCATTGTGTTTCCTCACCGCAATCCTGTGGCCGTCATCCAGCTGCGTAGCAATGTTCACCCTTCCTAATACAGCTAGCTTTACAGAGTTGTCCATGTGTGCCCTGGTGTTCTCATGTTTCTTTACCTTCTCTGACAGGTGCTCCATATCCCTCACTCCGGTACCTGTCCATGCTGAATCTGACCCCGTCGTTTTAAAAAGCAAGCACGGAAAGCAAAATAAAGCATTAGCATCAGTGCACCCAGCTAGCCAAGCCTTCCTGGTGTACCAGCTACGGGAGAAGCCGCGCATATACTGCTTCCCTTTCTCGCTAGCCTGCTGTCTGATTGAGAGGTCAGGTTGATCTGGGCCCAGCTCTTTCACCCGAACTTTCTCTGACAAAGTTCTCCTCTCAAACGGATCTTGGAGGAGAGATTTCACCGAGTTAGGGTTGGGTCTTGGAGGAGTAACGTTTGCGTTCGCCATTGTTGTCTAGTAAAAATGGCGTCACTGGACCCCGGTCCTTATTTTATCAGGGGCGAGCTTGGGGCGGTAAAATAATCGCCCTCCTTGGATTCGATTTAAGATCGCTTATTGACTACATTTTATGTCATACATTCATATCTTAAATTAGCAATTGGCTTAACTGCTACGTAGACCCGCCTCCTCGGGGCACTTTCTGTATCGCCCAGAGCTGACGAGGCGTTTGACAGGCAGAGGAAAGGTTGCGAATATGATTTTCTATCATATCTTACACATATTACTGTGTGCATTCCATATTTCAAACACACAAATATTGACATACTGATGTTTTTATTATTATTATTATTATTATTATTATTATTTTTTTTTAAATAATTTTATTTAAGGGGGCGGCGCCCTAGCGCCCTCTATCGGCCAGCCGCCACTGATTTTGAAGCTGTCTGAATGTAATGTCCAGCAGTTTTCTACATGTGTTGTAATCTAGGGTTTGAACCGGTTCTCCCGAAAATGAACCGGAAACTAAAGTGTTATATACTTTTCAGTAATAGCCGTTATTTTAAAAGCATGGAATCCAGGTAATAACCTTATTTTACTTTCCTGGCATTTTGTTCTCTAGTCCCACAAAAATCGCAACAACCCAGGTAACAAGGAACATAACTGAGACATTTGTAACATTCCCCTTAAGTCTTCCAGAGGTACTGAATGTCATAGCCCTTTTGGGACATTACCGGCACATTCATAGCGTTTCTAATAAGTATTATAGAGGTTATAAATATCTGGTCGCTATACGGACATCATGGGACCTTTAAAAACGTTCCTTGGTAGTCAATGAAAGGTTCTGAATATCATGTTATTTTGGAGATATCCTAGGAACATTTCATAACGTTACATTTAGAGCTATGGTTTTTGTCTTCATGTAACGTTACAATCAGAATGATAGAAATACATTTTGTAACGTCGTCTGTAAGTCAAGTGGTGGTACACTTGTAACGTTGTCTTTCTAAGTGTGTAGGAACATTTGTTAGGTTCTAAATAAGTACTTTAGATCCCAATATATTGGGGCCAGCATAAAGGAAGTGGATCCAGCTCTTCCCCTCCGCAATATATTTTTCCATAATTCTACCGATTTAATAAATGTATGGAAATTAATAATGTCATTTTGACCTCAGTATACGCCTATGGAAGAGGGAACGATACCTACAAATAATATTTGTTTATTATATTAATTTATGAATGTAGCCTATAATAATTTTTATAAAGCAGCTAGCAGTAGTGGTGGCACGACGACAGTTCAACCTGAATATTCCTTTTGACTCCATTATCCGTCATTGCAAATATAGAAGTGGGTGTGGAAACTACCAATACTGAAGCTGGAGCCAGAAAGAAACACCTACCGTACTAATTGGTAAAAGTGAAACAACACAGCTGAACAGCGAAGACGCCATTGACTCCGACTGACCGAACACAGTTCACCTCTTGGAAGTTTTTACGAAAGGTAAGTTATCCGGCGTGTACTATTTAAACCAAGTAACTTAGTGTACTCCCAGCTCCCCAGATAAAGACATTTTGATGATGTCAGGCTATCTAACTAGCGAGGAAGCTTGCCAGTTAGCTAATTAGCCAGTTGGCTAATAGATAGTTTAGCCTAGCTACGTTACTTGGATAGTGCTGCGTGTAACCACAGCCTGTGTTACAGGGTTGAGTAATCGTGTTCTTAGGTCCTGATGAAGAACAACATTGGTCTATTACTAGTATAAGCACGTAAAAATATATAATGCATGATACGGCTTGATACATTTTTACTAAAGGGCTGACCAAATTTAAACAATCCAGATAATGAAAAGTGCAATTTATCCGTTCTATAACACATAACATTATTCAAATACTTATTTTCCACCATAATTTGCAAATAAATTCATTAAAAATCCTGCAATGTGATTTTCTGGATTTCTTTTTCTCAATTTGTCTGTCATAGTTGACGTGTACCTATGATGAAAATTACAGGCCTCTCTCATCTTTTTAAGTGGGAGAACTTGCACAATTGGTGGCTGACTAAATACTTTTTTCCCCCACTGTATGTGTAGAGCCATTGTCATATCATTGTTTAATAATTTTCAGACTGTTAAATCCTCTGGTGTAATACGGATGTCGAGTACTTCAAGAAAGAGAGAATCTGGATTAAATTGTCATGGGAGAAAACCAACTGTAAGAAAAAAAGGGTAGAGAAGGAAGTCAATGACAATGAAAGTGGATCTAGTCTCATCAGCTAGTCTGACACCAAGAGTGAAGATACCAGTTCTACTGAATCTGAGAGCAAAATTGAGTCAGATGTTGAAGTTGAGGCAGTGGAAGGTACTCCTCCAAGACTGCCAACACACGCTGAGGAAGAGTCAGATGGTGAACTCCAGGCAGTAGGTGGTACTCCTCCAAGACTGCCATCACACAGTGACATAGATTCAGAGACTGAAGCCAATGCTGGTTGTGCAATTCAGGAGACAACTGACTCTGACAATGATGATGTTGAAAAAGATTCTACCTTCAGAGAGGACCTGGCAACCTGGATAAGTGATTTCCAAGTGAAACAAGTGTTTATGCACTTCTGAAGATGCTGCAGTCTAATGGTCACCCAGATTTGCCTTCCACTGCTAGAACTCTCCTAGAAACCACCAATGTTTTTGTTGAAGCCAAGTCTAATGTGGAGTTTGTCAGATTTAAAGTGAAGGTGGAGTTAGTGAAACATCTAAATAAAATAAAATAAAATTTTATTGGCCACATGCGCCGAATACAACAGGTGCAGACATTACAGTGAAATGCTTACTTACAGCCCTTAACCAACAGTGCATTTATTTTTAACAAAAAAGTAAAAATAAAACAACAACAAAAAAAGTGTTGAGAAAAAAAGAGCAGAAGTAAAATAAAATAACAGTAGGGAGGCTATATATACAGGGGGGTACCGGTGCAGAGTCAATGTGCGGGGGCACCGGCTAGTTGAAGTAATATGTACACGTGGGTAGAGTTAAAGTGACTATGCATAAATACTTAACAGAGTAGCAGCAGCGTAAAAGGATGGGATGGGGTGGGGGGGGCAGTGCAAATAGTCCGGGTAGCCATGATTAGCTGTTCAGGAGTCTTATGGGTTGGGGGTAGAAGCTGTTGAGAAGTCTTTTAGACCTAGACTTGGCACTCCGGCAGAGCCAGTGTCTTTGAAAAGACCCTACAACAAGGTACATCATGTTTGAAGTCTGATAAACAAGCCTACTTTCTCAAAGTTCTGTTCCTACCAACTGTATGGGATGAACAGGAAAATCTGTTAAGTGTGTACTATAAATGTGGTAACGGTTTGACATCTGTGATATTCTCTGAAGTTGCAGATGCAGAGGACATGAGGCCATGTGCCACCTCAAGCCAGAGCGACAGTAAGTGTCTGGTTGTAGTTTTAGGGTAAACAATTAGTTTTAAGGTAAACAATTGAATTGTATGAAGTATTATAGCTTTACAAACCTTTCAAAGCCACTCAATAGAATACAATTACCATCATATTTTTGCATATTAGGTTATTTAAAGTCATATTACTACTTTGTGCATACTGTTAGAACTTTCCAAATAGTTGTGGTGCTGTGTATGGGTGAAACTTGTATTTACAACAGTAGTGGAATCACCCTATTCTTCTGGGGTAAAACACAAGTGTGATGCCATGTTTGTAAATATCTGTATGTATTTGCCATCAAACTAAAAGCATAATAAATAAATAAATAATGCTTAGCATTTATTTTTGTTGGGATTCATGAACCTTCCCACTGAGCTCCTGACTGACATCCCTTCACGTTTGGTTCTGTGCCAGTTTCAAAAGCAAAGTATGTCTTCATGTTTTTCCTTCTGTTTTCTCAGTTAGTCCAAGTGGCAGCCAGGAAGAAGCTGGCCAAGACAGAGCATCAGAACCAGGTTTCTTTAGCCATCAAGATATTGATCTCGAAATCGTAAATGTAGAAAGTTTCAATAACAGCATGATTTTTTCTTATATTTTAGACCAAGAGCTGCCATCCCTGCTTGATGAGCCTGTGGCTTCTGAGATGCCTGCTGGATACATTAAAGGTATATTATGCTAGCCTATATGTTACAACATGTTGCTTCTCTTGTATTATCAACATCAATTCCAAATTGTTTGGCTGTCAGCAGATACGTGGTTATCAATACTACTAATATATATGAAGGGTGGATATTTTGATCGAGGTATTTCATATGGCCTTGATCCATGTCCTGCCTGGTACTCATGGCTTGTATTGTCACGCTGCTTGCAGCAAAACTGTTGAGTCTTTTATTATTTTGCAGATCTTCAAGCAGTGGAGATGAGGATAATGGTGAAACTGGAGATGATCCGTACAGAGTTCAGTACTGCTCTGAACCAAGTTATGGAGGCCATAGAGGATGATGGTGGAACTGGAGATGATCCGTACAGAGTTCAGGACTGCTCTGAACCAAGTTATGGAGGCCATAGAGGATAATGGTGGAACTGGAGATGATCCGTACAGAGTTCAGGACTGCTCTGAACCAAGTTATGGAGGCCATAGAGGATAATGGTGGAACTGGAGATGATCCGTACAGAGTTCATACGATCGAGGTATTTAACTTATCTTAAAAAGAAACGATCAGCCCTCTGCCTGTTTACACAAGTTTTAGCCCATGATTACATGATACACTACAAAAATGATTTCTCATTACTATCAATCAGAACTGTATGGTCAGCTGTTTTAGCTGAGGAACACACAAATTAGTGGGAATTTTTTATTTTTTTATCAGATCCGATACCTGACCCTCTGCTGTGGCCTGGACCTGGGCTCAGGAATCAGACGAATGATGAGAAAAATTAGAACAGAGGAACTGTGGACAGGCTACTCCTTGAAGGGCAGGAAGGGGAAGAGGGCCTTTAATTAGCTATCAATCTATGATGCTGTCACAAGTAAGTAAATGCACAAGTTTAGATCCTTATTTATTATTATTTAGTAGATAGTATTATTGGTCAAGTGATGGTAAGTAAAATGTGTTTTTATTAACATTTCATATGAAGTAAATCAGTAACAAGGCAGTTACCAATTAATGTGAAATCCTACCACCTGTTAAGATCGGAGAGAGAGGACAAAGGAAAGATGAAGGAGAGAGGTCTCATGGCCAAAACTGCCTATGGGGGACGAGGGGGACAATACCCAATCTCTGTCTCATCCAGCATAGGTGGAAAAGTAATGATATGACATGGAATGTACCATTTACAATTATTTTTCACAACATAGGAGCGTCCCTGAAAGCACACCCCAAGGCTACCTACCAAGAGGTAGATGACAAAATAGCAGACGCTCTCAAACATGCACCAGCTCGGCTCAAGAGTAAGAGAAAGGTATGATTAAAAATAACACTTTATGATTGTTTAGATTTTTTTTACTTCACTTTAATCCAGTCGGTCAATTTAACTAAATGATTGTGCTAGTAAAAAAGGAATGTAGTAGGGAGTCGACGTTAAACCGGCATTTTGATCATTTGTTTAAGGAAAATAATGACCAGTTTGTGTTATTTTGACTTCCAGGAGCGGGTCGAGGAAGAGACTGTGGATGAGGATGGAGCAGCAGCACCTGAATAAACATAACATAGTTATTCACTTTTAGCTTTAAGCAGTTTTACAGTTCTTGATTGGAGTGCAGTGTTCATGTTTTTACTGACTTGTTATTTTGTGAGCTTATTGCTGTGATTTTGTTTATGAATCTATTGTGTTACAGTTTATGTAAAAAAAGAACTTATTTTCTGCCATTTTGCATATTTCGTCAGTGGACACCTACCGACAGGACACTGTGTATATGTTCAGGGTAGATTAAATGACGTGTCTTAAGGGTCCTCCCGAGTGGCGCAGTGGTCTAAGACACTGCATCGCAGTGCAAGCTGCATTGCTACAGATGCTGGTTCGATACCTGTCTGTGTCGCAGCCAGCCACGACCGGGAGACCCATGAGGTGATGCACAATTGGCCCAGCGTCGTCCAGGTTAGGGGAGGGTTTGGCCAGCCGGAATGTCCTTGTCCCATCACACTGTTACGTGCCTTATTGGTACTATAGGTACCCACTGACGAAAGTTACGTTACCAGAAACTGCATTTTATGGGGCTCTCAACGTACTTTCTGACGTTTAGCAACGTTATGAGGTTGACTTAAAAATACACATATTTAACGGTTTAAAATCCCCCACATTTCTACGTCCTGAAAAGACTTGGGACATAAGTTTTGTCAGCGGACACCACAGCTACGTAGAAGGAACGTTTCACAATAACGTTATCATGATTTATGTAGGGACTAAAATAACTTTGGTCACGTCCTGGAACGTAATTTTGTTAGCTGGGAAAGCTCACTCTAGAAACGTATTCCAGTTTCTGCCTGCCAGCTGGAATGGAAACCTTTGCCAGTGGGTGTGCATTTGGAAACTACCTGCTCCTCCACTCTGAAGCATAGGTTACTGTGTCCTACTGACAACGTTACAAGCATGATTCAGAAATTAGGGAGATATGTTTAATTTGAGAAGACTGGATGAACTTTTTCAATGCTAGTTAAGGATACTATAGTCACCACGTTTCAAATTTGATTTATTAACGACATAAAGGTAAGACCTGTTTTTAATTCTAATGCTGGACTGCACAAACAAGGTTGTTAGCTAGCTAGCTAACATCTGCTCTGGTCCAACGTTTAACCAACTCTGAAGTTCAAAGACATTCAAAGTTCCTCCATAGAAGCCGCTCCTCCGTAGGTATAATTATGTGGGCCTAATTCAGATAATGCAGGTCATAACACGATGCCCAGCTCTTCAATGCAAGCTTCCTCTATCCTCTAACGAGCTCTCCACACCCGCAAAATGTCGCGCCTTACACTGTGATTGGCAGCACAGTGTGCTCTGAATGATTTTCTTATACAGATACTCTGTGGTGTACTAGTGTATTTATTCTCCCACTTGGATGTCACTTCCACAAGCTTTAAATTGAGGGCCAGGTTGTCAGGATGGGTAATGTACACATTAATTACAAGTACTCCTAAAGATACACTTCATTTTAACTAGCTAAATCCTGTGTAACAACTAGTAATTACATTGTACTTGGCTAACATTACATGTACTATGCTTTGAAATAGTGTCTTATTCTTCATCTGTGACTTGTATTTATTATGGATCCCCATTAGCCTGCCCGGAACTTCCTGTTCCCCTGTACCACAGTGCAACGGTGAACTCTTCCTGGGGTCCAGCAAAATTAAGGCAGTTCATACAATTTAAAAAACATTACAAGCCCTGTTCTAAGCCAATTGCAATTTTCTTAAGTCCTTTTTTGTCACCTGACCACACGACTTAACAGTAGTTCAGGTTTGACAAAACTAGGGCCTGTAGGACCTGTCTTGTTGATAGTGCTGTTAAGAAGGTAGAGCAGCGCTTTATTATGGACATACTTCTCCCCATCTTAGCTACTGTTTTATCAATATGCTTTGACCATGACAGATTACAATCCAGGGTTACTCCAAGCAGTTTAGTCACCTCAACTTGCTCAATTTCCACATTATTTATTACAAGATTTAGTTGAGGTTTAGGGTTTAGTGAATGATTTGTCCAAAATATAATGCTTTTAGTTTTAGAAATATTGAGGACTAACTTATTCCTTTCCACCCACTCTGAAACTAACTCCAACTCTTTGTTAAGTGTTGCAGTCATTTCAGTCTCTGTAGTAGCTGACATGTATAGTGTTGAGTCATCCGCATACATAGACACTTGTATTAGATCGGTTTTCATAAACTCAACCAAGTTAACCCAGATGGGATGCTTTATTTTGGAGGCAAGTGCTAGCAACAATAGTCCACATTAATGTCCACATTTAATGTTTAAGTAATTGTATTTTACCAGGTAAGTTGACTGAGAACACATTCTCATTTACAGCAACAACCTGTGAAATAGTTACAGTGGAGAGGATGTGGGATGAATGAGCCAATTTGAAGCTAGGAATGATTAGGTGGCCATGATGGTATGAGGGCCAGATTGGGAATTCAGCCAGGACACTGGGGTTAACACCCCTACTCTTACGATAAGTGGCATGGGATCTTTAGTGACCGCAGACAGTCAGGGCACCCGTTTAACGTCCCATCTGAAAGACGGCACACAGGGCAATGTCCCCAATCAATGCCCTGGGGCATTTTTTTATTTTATTTTTGACCATAGGAAAGAGTGCCTCCTGCTGGCCCTTCAACACCACTTCCAGCAGCATCTGGTCTCCCATCCAGGGACCGACCAGGACCAACCCTGCTTAGCTTCAGAGGCTAGCTAGCAGTGTGATGCAGGGGAGTATATTGCTGGCAAATATTAATTAGAGCCTATTGATCATAGGCTATAATATCTCAGACACCCAGAGCATCCACAAGGGATCCCAACCTTTGTCACAGTTGTTAATAAATCGGATGCAGCTGAGAAGCGAAAAAATAAGATGGTGAATTTAGTGGAAACCTGCCCATTTGTAACAAGCATGGTAACAAGCATTCATTGGTACACTTCTGTAATTACAGACCACAATTACTACCTGGTACATGTTATTACATTGTAACTATGTGTCATTACAGTTAACTACAATACTTGTTTACAGTGTAGTTACACATGTAATTACACTGTAATAAGGACCCCATAAAAGGAAGTGTTACCGGCATCTCTTCTTTATGTATACGTTGATGTGCTTTAAGAAACCCTAGAGCACCCCTGTGGAAATCAAATTAGCATCATAATAACAATCCCCATCAAAATCTGTCTGTTTAAGCTAGAGATGTATTTTTTGCATGGGCTGCGTCTCAATCCACCACATCCTCTGAGGTCGGCCTTCCTCATCTGCGGTGGAAGAACTACAGTGTTGTTTGTCAGACCAGGAGACTTCTGTCTGTAGCGTCCGAGAAGTTTGGCCTACACATCTAAAGGTGAGACTCACCAACAAGTTCATGTCTGTTGTTTCGCTCTAGGACGCCTACAAGTGTCTGAAGGTAGCAGGTACCAGTTTAAAACATTTGTGGAAGTGAATATTGAAGTACTTAGTGCCCAAAAAAGGTGTTAATGTCTATATATGTTTTACTTATCTTTCTTAATCTCTGAAATATAGGATAGAAACTTCAAAACCAGCTTCCCTTTGAAAATGATTAGCAATATCATCCCCCACTCACTATCACAAGGGTTAGCAAATGTCACGGTCAATTCCATTTCAATTACAGTCAATTCACAAAGTAACCCAAATTCCAATTCCACATTTTCCTCATTCATTTACAGATGGATACATTGCTGCCATGAAGAGATGCAACTGATTGGCAATGATGTTTAGATATCCTGTGGCATTCAAAAGTTGCTGCACTTTTATCAAGAGGCCCAATATGTGCCATGAAAACACACCATCACCACCAGCCTGAAACACTGACACACAGCATGGATGCATGTACTCATGTTTATTTCCCATACCCTAGTCCTCCCATCAGTACGAAACAGCAGGAACTGGGATTCATCAAATCAGGCAATGCTTTTCAAATTATCGAGTGTCCAGTGTTTTCATTCCATAGCCCACTGCAACTGCAGTTTCTTGCTGAAAGCTAATGGGGATCTATAATAAATACACAAAAACTACATCATTAAGGATCATAGCTTTCAGTCAATGTCATGGAAATCGCAGGTGTCCATAATGTTTTGTACACACAGTGTATGTTGTGTCTAACAGCTCATTCCCACAGAAAACTGCAGAAGGAATCAGTACCACCCAGTCAACCATCAGACTCCATTGTGAGACGCCTCAAAGAGGATATTCAACCCTAAGGGCAAATCCAAGGTCATCTCAATATCTTTACAGTAGAAGATAACAAAACACACCAAAACTGACAAGGTGAACACTGATCAGTAAAGTAAAGAGATGCTAACATTCTATAACGCTCCCTTTCCTCTGCACAGTTCTCTCACAGTGAGAAACAATAGGATTACAATAGAGTGTTCTATGCTTCCTTCATTTGATCCAATTAACTGTTACCACTTCTTTTATGAGATGAGAATTAAGTGGAGTGACTAATCTTGGCTGGTCTGAGAGAACTGATGAGGATTTCACCTTTATACATTGGTGTCTTTTTAAATGGCCCAATCTGTAGAATCTCTTCTCACAGTCAGTGCAGTGATGAGGCTTCTCTCCAGTGTGTATCCGTTGGTGTGTTTTTACATTGCCCAAATCAGGATAAACTCTTGCCACATTAAGATCAGAGGTAAGGCTTCTCTCCTGTGTGTTTACCTTGGTGTCTTTTTAAGGTGCCCATTTGAGAGAAACTCTTTCCACACTCTGAGCAGGAGTAAGGCTTCTCTCCTGTGTGTGTTCTCTGATGAACTTTTAGCCTAGTTGATGTTGTGAAGCATTTTACACAATCAGAGCAGGAGTAAGGCTTCTCTCCTGTGTGTGCTCTCTGATGAACTCTTAGCTCAGTTGATGTTGTGAAGCATTTTACACAATTAGAGCAGGAGTAAGGCTTCTCTCCTGTATGTATACGTTCATGTGTTTTTAAGTGGCCCAGTTGAGAGAAACTCTTCCCACAGTCAGAGCAGGAGTAAGGCTTCTCTCCTGTGTGTGTTCTCTGATGACCTTTTAGCTCAGTTGATGTTGTGAAGCATTTTACACAATTAGAGCAGGAGTAAGGCTTCTCTCCTGTGTGTGTTCTCTGATGAACTCTTAGCTCATTTGATGTTCTGAAGCATTTTACACAGTCAGAGCAGGAGAAAGGCTTCTCTCCTGTGTGTGTTCTCTGATGAACTTTTAGCCCAGTTGATGTTCTGAAGCATTTTACACAATCAGAGCAGGAGTAAGGCTTCTCTCCTGTGTGTGTTCTCAGATGAACTTTTAGCTCAGTTGATGTTGTGAAGCATTTTATACACTCAGAGCAGGAGTAAGCCTTCTCTCCTGTATGTATACGTTCATGTGTTTTTAAATGGCCCAGTCGAGAGAAACTCTTTCCACAGTCAGAGCAGGAGTAAGGCTTCTCTCCTGTGTGTATAAGTTCATGTTGTTTTAAGTGGCCCAGTTGAGAGAAACTCGCCCCACAGTCAGAGCAGAAGTAAGGCTTCTCTCCTGTGTGTTTTCTCTGATGAACCTTTAGCTCAGTTGTTGTTTTAAAAAAATGTCCACAGTCAGAGCAGTAGTAAGGCTTCTCTCCTGTGTGTGTTCTCTGGTGAACCTTTAGCTCAGTTGATGTTTTGAAGCATTTTACACAGTCAGGGCAGGAGTAAGGATTCTCTCCTGTATGTATACGTTCATGTGTTTTTAAGTGGCCCAGTCGAGAGAAACGCTTCCCACAGTCAGAGCAGGAGTAAGGCTTCTCTCCTGTGTGTGTTCTCTGATGACCTTTTAGCTCAGTTGATGTTGTGAAGCATTTTACACAATTAGAGCAGGAATAAGGCTTCTCTCCTGTATGTATACGTTCATGTGTTTTTAAGTGGCCCAGTCGAGAGAAACTCTTTCCACAGTCAGAGCAGGAGTAAGACTTCTCTCCTGTGTGCACTCTCTGATGAACTGTTAGAGCCTTTGATGTTGTGAAATTCTTCCCACAGTCAGTACAGGAAAACAGATTCTCTCCTGTGTGTATTTTTAGGTGTATTTTTAACTTTGATAGATTTGAGAAACTCTCCTCACAATGTGGGCAGTGGTGAGACCTCTTAGCTCTGTGATCTTCCTGCTGTTGCTCGCTGGATGTAGAGAATGTCTCAACATGGTCTCCTGTGTGAACAACATCAGAAGAACCAGTCAGTTGGTATGATATACATGTCAATCAAATGTATTTTATGAAGCCCTTTTTACATCAGAAGTTGTCACAAAGTGCTTTATAGAAACCCACCCTAAAACCCCAAAGAGCAAGCAATGCAGATGTAGAAGCAACAGTCCAAGCCATATCATCCTCCACTCACTATCACAAGGGTTAGTAACTACACAGACTCATTTAATAGAACTTTAAAACATTGGCAGTTTGTTTACTTGACTTATTTAGTGTACTCTCTGATCACTCCAGATAGCCCAGTGAATAAAACACATGCTGGAAATACTGGTGTAAAACCATGCAAGGGTCAGTAGCATGAAATAATATCTACCTTCTCATTGACACAGTTCATCATGAAACAGTTCTACTGCAACTTTTCATGCACAGCGGGAAGTTGGAATGAATAACACAAACTTAGTTAGATAGAACCTGCTCTTACCATGAGAAACAGATTTCCCAATCTTCTCCTCCTCTTCTTCATCTTTAATGATGACATTCAACTCCAGTGTTTGACTGCAGTCTTCCAGCTTCACTGATGCCATCTCTGGATCCTGTTTAGCAAACTGGGCTCCACTGTCACAATCAGGACCCAGTGACTGTAGGTTTGGACTCAGTGTGGAAGGAGAGAGGCAGGTTGGGTTTGTCCTCACTATTGATGTTACCGGCCTCAGATTTAATTCTAGTCGTCCTGTAGTAACAATGAGAAACAGACACAAAAAGTTATTGTCTTGACAGTTCTGGCACTTTCTTTATTCTCAAAAAATATATTATATATCTTCTTGTTAAATTATCTACTTCAGTGCTTGACTTGGACTGAAATAGGTGCCAGTACTCATTTTGGGTGCCGGTACTGTTTATATTAAGGTGCAGGAGCTCCACAATACTGTTGAGCTAACATTATATAAGAGGAACAGGAGCTTAAGCACTAGATATTTGAGGTGCCGGTACTTAACCTATAGCAGATTTCCACAAATTCACATACAGTACCAGTCAAAAGTTGGCATTATCTCTACCAACTTCATGAGGTATTCACCTGGAATACATTTCAATTAACAGGTGTGCCTTGTTAAAAGTTCATTTGTGGAATTTCTTAATGCACTTGAGCCAATCACTTGTCTTGTGACAAGGTAGGGGTGGTATACAGAAGATATGCCTATTTGGTAAAAGACCAAGTCCATATTATTGCAAGAACAGCTCAAATAAGCAAAGAGAAACAACAGTCCATCATTACTTTAAGATTCTTCAAGTGCAGTCGCAAAAACTATCAAGCGCATTGATGAAACTGGCTCTCATGAGGACCGCCACTGGAAAGGAAGACCCAGAGTTACCTCTGCTGCAGAGGATAAGTTCATTAGAGTTACCAGCCTCAGAAATTGCAGCCCAAATAAATGCTTCACAGAGTTCAAGTAACAGACACATCTCAACATCAACTGTTCAGAGGAGACTGCGTGAATCAGGCCTTCATGGTCGAATTGCTGGAAGGAAACCACAACTAAAGGACACCAATAAAAAGAAGACTTGCTTGGGCCAAACAACATGAGCAATGGACATTAGACCGGTGGGAATCTGTCCTTTGGTCTGATGTGTCCAAATTTGAGATTTTTGGTTCCAACCGCAGTGTCTTTGTGAGATGCAGAGTAGGTGAACGGATGATATCTACATGTGTGGTTCCCACCATGAAGCATGGAGGAGGAGGTGTGATGGTGCTTTGCTGGTGATTTATTTAGAATTCAAGGCACACTTAACCAGCATGGCTACCACAGCAGTCTGCAGCGATACACCATCCCATCTGGTTTGGGCTTAGTGGGATTATTTGTTTTTCAACAGGACAATGACCCAACACACCTCCAGACTGTGTAAGGGCTATTTGACCAATAAGGAGAGTGATGGAGTGCTGCATCAGATGACCTGGCCTCCACAATTAACCGACCTCAACACAATTGAAATGGTTTGGGATGAGTTGGACCGCAGAGTGAAGGAAAAGCAGCCAACAAGTGCTCAGCATGTGTGTGAACTTCTTCAAGACTGTTGGAAAAGCATTCCAGGTGAAGCTGGTTGAGAGAATGCCAAGAGTGTGCAAAGATGTCATCAAGGCAAAGGGTGGCTACTGAAGAATCTAAAATATATTTTGATTTGTTTAACACTTTTGTTGGTTACTACATGATTCCATATGTGTTATTTTATAGTTTAGATGTCTTCACTATTATTCTACAATGTAGAAAATAGTAAAAAATTAAGAAAAACCCTTGAATGAGTAGGTGTGTCCAAACTTTTGACTGGTGCTGTATATTTGCCACTGCTTGACAAAAAAAATATAACTTATAGTTAGATAGAACCTGCTCTTACCATGAGAAACAGATTTCCCAATCTTCTCCTCCTCTTCTTCGTCTTTAATGTTGACATTCAGCTCCAATGTTTGACTGCAGTCTTCCAGCTTCACTGATGTCATCTCTGGATCCTGCAGTGCAAACTGGGCTCCACTGTCACAATCAGGACCCAGTGACTGTAGGTTTAGACTCAGTGTGGAAGGAGAGAGGCAGGCTGGGTTTGTCCTCACTGTTGATGTAACCGGCCTCAGACATAATCTGAGTCGTCCAGTAGTAATAAAGAGAAACAGACACAAAAGTTAGTCTTGACAGTTCTGGCACTTTCTTTATTCTCTAAAAATATATTAGATCAGATAGCTAAGCATTGACAACAAACCATTTATTAATTTCACATTAGACACAAATTGCACACTTTAAATTAAACAATGTAAGTGCACTTAACCTATAGTAGATTTCAGAAATTCACATAATTGACTCAAAAACCATTTAGAACAAGGTTGCAGTTTGTTTTAGGCAGCACTATGTAATATTTTCCTGAATAACGTTGTCTTCACTGTATTATTTCAATCAAAAAACAATTGTATTTATTTATAGGTGTAACTTCACAAGCCCTTAATTCATTAGATTAATTTAATTTAATTGTACAACACTTACTTAGAGAAAAACAAAACTGAGATATCTTGAATCACCCATAGGTTTGAAAAAACTCAAGATACAGCTGTATGATTTGTAGTCCATATCACCCCGCCCTAACAGAGTACATTACGTTATACTGTACTATTGTACTGTACTGAACTAAACTTTTCTTTCCTGTACTCTGCTGTACTTTCCAATCTTGTGAAACAGTAGCTATGTTTCCAATAACTTGTCCAGTGATTTTTTCCTGGACATTTAGAAAAAGTTTGCATAGAAAATAGATAGGACAATTGCCCTCTAGGGTGTGTTTCCATGTAACTATCGTGTCGATAAAAACAGCTGGACGTAATGACTCACCCTGTACCGTCAAAATGATTTGGCAATCATCATTTATTTAAAAAACACTGTTTCAATCCTCACTTGTCAGAATAAAGAAACTTTGACAAAAGAAAAACCCACCCGTCCAACGATTTGCTTTTGTCGAATGGACCTGGGTCAATGGAAACCTGCCTAATGATGTCTGAGTGATTGGTTCAGATTTGGTCCGGTCTAATGTTTGGCCCAATGTTTGGGCCAAGTCAGTTAAGAACAAATTCTTATTTACAATGATGGCTTACCCCGGCCGACGCTGGGCCAATTTTGCACCGCCCTATGCGACTCCCAATCACGGCCGGATTGTGATACAGCCTGGAATCCAACCAGGGTCTGTAGTGACAGATGCAGTGCCTTAGACCGCTGCGCCACTCGGGAGCCCTGTGACTAATCATTTTGGCTATTTAAGCTCTGAAAAAGCCTATCAGCTACCCAACTTTAACAGGAGTTATCCTGAGCCTATTTGCAATGAGAAACATTGCATTTGCACAGCGGGAAATGCAGAAGTATTTAATTTTTTTGCTATGATCATCTCGTCAAAAATGTACAGAGACAAACTTGAAACCACTGATTATCATGACAATTTAGCTGACGGGGTTAAACTCCCGGACAACAGTGGTTTCAGAGTCCTGCAATAGAGTGAAGACGCTAATATTTGTGTAAACTCTACATAGTTGTGTTCTGTGGATGTCACTGAGTAGGCTGAACAATACATAGGTAGGGCTGTACAGTGCAATATGAATGTCCAATACAAACAAAAGAAACAGCATACTCAACTGGCGTAACGCGGTAAGGACCAAGAACAGGGTCAATATGGACCACGGGTCACAAAAAAAGTATATAATAATACTGTTTTGGTTGGGCTTCAACCCCTGGTATCATATAAACACACATAAGACATGGAAACATGTAGAATTGCTTAAAAACAGCAACAACTAAAAATCTCAGCCCTGTCGTAAAATGTGTAGAATTACGGGATATTAGCTTTAAAACTGCTAAATGTTCTCTCCGCCAACAAGAGGGTTGTGAACAGTTTGGGGTCACAAGTTGGGGGTTTGTTACTACACCAATAATTGACAATATCCATCCGGACCTTTGCCACCTAGGACATTTGTGTGATCGGACCTTCTCAAATAGTACTGGAGTACCCCAGCAATAGACTGACTGGGAAAGGGGATTTTTCACAGTCAAAGTCCTGCAATAAGAGCTAAGACGCTAATATTTGTATAAACTCTTGAGAATAGTTTTCTGTGGGTGTCACCCGTTCCATGGGAGCACAATCCAATCCGTTTCATAAGTGCATATAAGAATGCCCCCAATGCAATTATGTGGTCTAATACCTCCACAGTGGGATTTCAACCGTTTCTTTCTGTTTATTTTCAAAATAATTAGTTTTTGTAATTCATTTTAAATTAAGTAACAACATTTGACATGATTCCAATATTTTATATCAGTTTGCATCACTTTCAATGAGGGCCTTTTATTTTGAGGGCGAACCGCAAATTCCACTATTGTGGCTAATCATTATTATGACTAGCTTCACATACATAGGGACAAGCGGGTACCAGGGCTGCGTCCAGCAGGAGGACGGAGACGTTGGCCACATTCAGATACAAATGTATTATGTAGAACAAACATGCCTCTGATTCTATTGAATCATGTCACTTCTATTCAGGGTATTTCTATCTGCAAATTTCCTAAACGTTTTTGTACTGAACATGCCCAGGCGAAACGCACTGACCTATATACGAACCTGGAAAGCCTCACAAATGAAAACATGTAATGGACCCCGCGCCGTGTGATTGTAAAATATATTTTATCACGTTCTTCAATCACTCGGATTGACACAAAAATTACACAAAACCTTTGCCAAACGTGATAATACCTTGACTGATTTGTTATCTAACATGTTATGACGTTATTTCGATATTAGACAGTTTAAAAGTGCTATTACATACCTGTAGTAATAAAGAGAAACGGAAAGCACAGTTCTGTCGTTTTCTTTGTTATGAAGAATGTTGCGCGCCTCGCCGGAAGTTCCTGTTCCCCAACTACCACAATGCAACAGCGCCATCTTCTTCTTCTTCTGTGGGTTTTATGGCAGACTACATCCAAAAGTTGTATTGCCACCACCAACTGGACGGTTTGAAACCACAAAATAAATGAAATAAAAAATACATCCATACTTAATAGTGATACTAACTTACTCCACCCTAATAAAAATAGGACATTGCCAAAACAAACAAAACTCCAATTTCTTCCTTCCTTTAAATCTCCATATCTCCCTTCTCAGTCTCTAGGACCTGAGATGGTGGTACGGCTTTTGACAATATTCCATGTAACTATTTTGCCAATAAATCTTTCAGCCCCAGGAACCGTTCTGCCGCAACCACAATGATTTCTATCTTCCTAGATCTTTTCTCCACCTTGGCAGTGCCGTTAATCACCATTGCGATAAAGGCCACAAAGTCCACCTTTTTAACCTTTAAAATGTCAGGATCATCTTGTTGAAAGGCAACCCCTGCAGCTTGCATTGAAGGCTTATCCACCACCATTATATTTACTGTAAAGATAACCCCCAACAACTACAATGATTCAGTAGATCAGTAATGTTACAGTACTCTAGCATGTCTCACAGCTGCTTATGCTGACAAAACATGTTAGTGAATAGGTCAGATTTAGCTTTGTGATGCTCATTTAAACTTCCTGTCTTGTTCAGCTTCAGAACAACAGTAAATATGTCACTTCAAACATAGTTTTTGGGTAATTCATTACACAAAAGAGAAGAGCTTGACTAGTACAAATTCATATACATACTATTTTTCATTGGCAGATAAATTAAACAGGCTTGAATTAAGCCTTAATGACTAAAATAACTCATCTAGTTTTAAAATACAATTTAATAAACAAAAAGTATCCACCCAAACTAATGGTGAAAACTGATCATCACACCATCTCTGTCTGATACATGTTGTGTCTACTAGCTCATTCCCATAGAAAACTGCAGAGGAAATCAGTACCACCCAGTCAACCAGCCTCACAGAGGATATTCAACCATAAGGGCAAATCCAAGGTAATCTCAATATCTTTACAATAGAAGCTAACAAATCACACCAAAACTGACCAGGTGAACACTGTAAAGAAAAGTAAAGAAAGGCTAACATTCTATAACAGTTCCTTTCCTCTAAAACAGTTCTCTCACAGTGAGAAACAATAGGATTACAATAGAGTGTGCAACGATTTCTTGAGAATTAAGTGATGGAATGATTTTAATCTTAGCTAGTCAGACAACTGATGAGGATTCTCACATGTATGTGGCCATGTTGAGAGAAACTCTTCCAATAGTCAGAGCAGGAGTACCAGATCCCTTGATATTTTACAGATCTTCCCACAATCAGAGCAGGGAAATAGATTATCTCCTGTGTGTATTTTTAGGTGAATTTTTTAGCTTTGATAGATTTGGGAAAATCTCCTCACAATGTGGGCAGTGGTGAGACCTCTTAGCTCTGTGATCTTCCTGCTGTTGTTCTCTGGATGTAGAGAATGTCTCAACATGGTCTCCTGTGTGAACAACATCAGAAGAACCAGTCAGTTGGTGTGATTTACATCAATCACATTTATTTTATAAAGCCCTTTTTACATCAGCAGTTGTCACAGAGTGCTTTACAGATACCCTAACCTAATGTATCAGGCGTAAAAGAAACGCCTAAACCAGGTCCACAGAAACCAGAAGCTTCCGGATTTCAGGCTTTGCCTTCCTCTCTGCCTTTTCCCTGAAACACGGATGCTTCCGGTGTTTGTTGACTCCGCTGAGGGTGCAGGTACCAAGACTACAACCCCAAAGAGCAAGCAATGCAGAAGCACAGTGGCTAGGAAAAACTGCCTAGAAGGAAGGAACCTAGGAAGAAACCTAGAGAGGAACCAGGCTCTGTGCAGTGGCCAGTCCTCTTCTGGCTGTACTGGGTAACAAATGACTTAATATAAGTATGCTGTACAATACAGGGGAATAAAACTATTCTAAAGTGTTACGAGCCATATCATCCTCCACTCACTATCACAAGGGTTAGTAACCATCAGGGTTGGGGTCAATTCCATATCAATTCACATTTTTAAATTTGACTAATTCAGCAGACATTCTTATCCAGAGTGACTTACAATAGTGCATTCATCTTAAGATAGCTAGGTGAGACAACAACGCATCACAATCGTATCAATTACATTTTCTAGGGTGCAGAAAGGGAGTAGAGTAGGGTCGTAAAGATGGTAGGTTGGAGGAGAGATGGAGAGAAAAGGAAACAAAGTAGGGGTCAGAGACTTGGAGGGGGGTTGCAGTGAGATTAGTAGGAGAACAGCCTCTAGTGAAGATGGGGTCAAGCAGTGGGAGGGGACTGGGAAAGGGTGAGGTCAAAAGAGGTAAGGTGTTTCCAGTAAACCAATTTTCCTGATTGAAAAACATTGAAGAGAATTGGAATTAGAATGACAGTGTACTTCCTGAATTGACTGGAATTTAAATGGAATTGACACCAACCCTGGCAACTACACAGACTCATTTCATAGAACTTCAAAACACTGGCACTATGTCTACTTCACTTCTTTAGTCTACTCTCTGATCACTCCAGATAGCCCAGTTAATAAAACACATGCTGACAATACTGGTGTCATCCATGCAAGTCTCAGTAGCATGAAATAACGTCTATCTTATCATCGAAACAGTTCTATAACAACTTTTCATGCACAACGATAAAACAAGCTTTGTTGTGTTGAGTTCTTCAGGGGTGTCAGAATGACAGAATGAACTTATGGAGGTCTTACTTTTGGAGATAACTCCTAGATGTAGATAGTACTATAGTGGCGGGCCCAACCCCAGACTTCTCTTTTATCAACCCAAAGGTTTTACTGTCTTCTCAGGAATTCAGCCTTCTCTGTGTTGCTCCCCACATCCCCCTATTCTGAATGATGCATTATCTCACCATCCCCCATTCTGAATGATGCATTATCTCACCATCCCCATTCTGAATGATGCATTATCTCACCATCCCCCATTCTGAATGCTGCATTATCTCACCATCCCCCATTATGAATGATGCATTATTTCACCATCCCCCATTCTGAATGATGCATTATCTCACCATCCCCCATTCTGAATGATGCATTATCTCACCATCCCCCATTCTGTCACACCTCTGAGCTCCTGTTGTGATAACATACTGTAGGTCTGATATCTGATTGGAAGTTAACTCAACAGTAATGTTGTTGATCAACAACTCCTATTTTGAATCCAAACATGGTCAAATGGTTCTAAAAGGGTCTTAGCTTCAATGTGTCTTTCTCTTTTGTTCTTGACCTGCTGTGGTGAGAAATATACTGAGTGTACAAAACATTAGGAACACCTTCCTAATATTGAGTTGCACCCCCTTCTGCCCTCAGTAAAGCCTAACTTTGTCAGGGCATGGACTCTACAAGGTGTCGACAGCCTTCCACAGGGATGCAGGCCCATGTTGACTCCAATGCTTTCCATAGTTGTGTCAAGTTGGCTGGATGTCCTTTTGGTGGTGGACCATTCTTGATACCCACGGGAAACTGTTGAAACTGCGGGAAACTGCGTTGTAGTTCTTAACACACTCAAACCGGTGCGTCTGGTACCTACTACCATACCCTGTTCAAAGCACTTAAATATTTGTTTTGCCCATTCACCCTCTGAATGAAACACATACACAAAAAATCCTTCTTTAACCCGTCTCCTCCCCTTCATCTACACTGAAGTGGATTTAACAAGAGTCATCGATAAGGGATCATAGCTTTCACCTGGTCAGTCTATGGCAGGGAAAGAAGCAGGTGTTCCTAATGTTTAATACACTCAGTGTACACCGTCTTTCTCTCTACCTCTCTCCCATGAGCTGTGGGCCACGACACAAGCTATGGATTATCTCTATCCCATGAGCTATGGGCCATGACACAAGCTATGGATTCTCTCTATCCCATGAGCTATGGGCCACGACACAAGCTATGGATTCTATGTCTTTCTCTTCCTGTCTGATCATGTTTAGATACTTAATGTTTTGTTAATGTCAGTATTTACTTGTAACTTAGGCTTTACGCATTGGGCAGAAGGTAACTGAAAGGTTGCTGGTTCGAATCCCCGAGCCGACTAGGTGAAATATCTGTCGATGTGCCCTTGAGCAAGGCACTTAACCCAAGTTCCTCTAAAAATTAAAGAAATGTAAGTAAATCGTTAATTTTACAATGTCATTAAATCTATTTACCTTTAGTATTCCACTATCAGACCAATTCTTGCTAGTCAACATCAACTCATTGCCTAATGCTTGCTTGCATATTTTAATCATCTTTATGGTGTCAGATAAACATTTTAGTAGACTTAATTAATACATAAATTGAAGTATTTTCATGAGTAGCAGGTGAGGTGTACTGTACATATGATCACTAAAGAACCTACTCTTACCATGAGAAACAGATTTCCCAATCTTCTCCTCCTCTTCTTCATCTTTAATGTTGACATTCAGCTCCAGTGTTTGACTGCAGTCTTCCAGTTTCACTGATGCCATCTCTGGATCCTGCAGTGCAAACTGGGCACCACTGTCACAATCAGGATCCAGTGACTGTAGGTTTGGACTCAGTGTGGAAGGAGAGAGGCAGGCTGGGTTTGTCCTCACTGTTAATTACATTTACATCATTTAGCAGACACTCTTATCCAGAGCGACATACAAATTGGTGCATTCAACTTATGATAGCCAGTGAGACAACCACTTTTTTTATGGGGGGTGGGGGGGGTAGATGGATTACTTTATACTATTCCAGGTATTCCTTAAAGAGGTGGGGTTTCAAGTGTCTCCGGAAGGTGGTCAGTGACTCCGCTGTCCTGGCGTCTGTAAACTCTGGACAGATTTGAACAATTGCTGCCTAAAATGCTGTGGTGCTTATTAACACAACAGGAAATATTGTGTTACATGAATTCTCAGCTCTTTCATTCTGAATATTCATATCAATGACTCACCCTCAAATGGACCATCAATACCAGAGTTCTACAATACTATTTACATAATCAACTGGACATTACAACAGCCTGAACCTCAATATAGTCCTGGGCATATATTGAACTCTAACAATGGGGGAGGGAAAGGGTCTGTTGAAATGAATACTGTAGTTGTGTGAGAAAGGTAACACAAGCTTCCTCTCTGGTTCCACCCCCCAATAACTCCCTAGAAGGAAGGAACCTAGGAAGAAACCTAGAGAGGAACCAGGCTCTGAGCAGTGGCCAGTCCTCTTCTGGCTGTACTGGGTGACAAATTACTTAATATAAGTATGCTGCACAATACAGACTAGCAAATTGGATTGTCCCAATGGTGATGTGTAGAGGTGTAGTGACATGTTTTGACTAGATACATAATATAGAAGAGAAATTGGCTCAGTCAAAATGTTTCTAGTCAAAAATGTATATTTGGGTGCCGTGTTCAAAAGGCATATTTTGTATTTATATTGCTTTTTATTTATTTAACTTTTATATGAACATTTTCCCCAGTGATACAACACAGTGCTAAAGGTTTTAAAACAGATGCTGCTGTATGACTGTAGATTACATCACCATAATCAAGCACTGGGAGAAGCGTTGCTTGAACAATCTTCCTTCTACTTTCCAAAGTGAAGCAGGATTTATTTATATAAAATCGTTTTTTGGGGAACTGAGCAAATTATAGGTCTTGTAAGCGAAAACTTAAACGCTGTGAGGCTTTTGCCTCACCCTCTGATGGACCATCAATGCCAGAGTTCTACAAGACTGTTTCCATAATCAACTGGGCATTTCAACAGTCTGTCGCTCAATATAGTTCTGGTCATTTATTGTTCATCTTATATTAATGCAAAATTTTTAGCATTTGTGGCACAAATCCATTGCAAGTCAATTGATTGAAGTACAGTAGATGAATAAAGCTACAGTACTGCAGCTGGTGACAATGCTGCGTATATTGAAAAAGCTTGTTAGTGCATAGGTCAAATATATCTTTGTGATGCTTATTTCAGGTATTTCTTCCAGCTTCAGACAAACACTAAATATTTCACTTAAACATTGTTTTGTTGTATTTAATGATAGAGAAGAGTTTGACCAACACAGATTCATGTCCAATCTTTGAGGACGTGTCTACATTGTTAGAGTGGTCACATGCCAATCTGTTCCATATAATAGACAGTCTTTGGAACAGTGGAAAGCTGCATGGCCCCTTGGTTGTTGCTAAGCATGCATTCTTCTTCTATGGTGTTTATTGGTGGTGTTCAGACCAACGTTAAAGGTACATCACTGCCACCTTCTGGGCTGGAGTGTGATAGAGACGTGTGGTTATGTCCTGGTGAGATCACAGGGTCAGAGAACTCCTGACTGTGGTCATACCAAAACACTCCAGGCACTCATCCCATAAGAACCATTCATACTGTCAGATCTAATATGGAAGAACTGAATACAACCATAAGAACCATTCATACAGTCAGATCTAATATGGAAGAACTGAATACAACCATAAGAACCATTCATACTGTCAGATATAATATGGAAGAACTGAATACAAAAGAGAAGGAGAGGGTTGACCAGTACAAATTCATGTACAAACATTATTTTTCATTGGTAGATCAATGTAGTTTTCCAAACATATTCATCATCAGTTTTTTGTAAGATTTTAACTAACTGAACTAAACTATAAACACAACATCCAGCAATTGTACAGGGGTACAGTTCATATAAGGAAATCAGTCAATTTAAATACATTCATTAGACCCTAATCTATGGATTTCACATGACAGGGGCCCACCCATCAGCCAATAAGAACGTTTTTTCCCACAACAAAGGGCTTTATTACAGATAGAAATACTCCTCAGTTTCATCAGCTGTCCGGGTGGCTGGTCTCAGATGATCCTGCAGGTGAAGAAGCCAGATGTGGAGGTCCTGGCCTTGCACGGTTACAAGTGGTCTGCGGCTGTGAAGCCAGTTGGACGTTCTGCTAAATTCTCGGTAGAGAAATGTACATTAAATTCTCTGGCAACAGCTCTGGTGAACATTCCTGCAGTCAGCATGTCAATTGCACACTCCCTCAAAATGTAGACATCTGTGGCATTGTGTTGTGACAAAACTGCACATTTCAGAGTGGCCTTCTATTGTACACAGCACAAGGTGCACCTGTGTAATGATCATGCTGTTTAATCAGCTTCTTGATATGGCAATGGAGAAATGCTCACTAACAGGGATGGAAGCAAACTTGTGCACAACATTTGAAATAAATAAGCTTTTTGTGCGTATGGAACATTTCTGGAATCTTTAATTTCAGCTCATGAAACATGGAACCAACACTATACATGGCAAGTTTATATTTTTGTTCAGTATAGTTTAGAAGACAATTTACTAAACACTTAGTCATTTCATTTTAATTGTCACATGTTTGGTAAACAACAGGTGTAGACTAACAGTGAAATGTTGACCAACAATAGAGAACACAATACAACAATTATAATAATAGGAAAAAGATTGTAGCACAAGGAATTAATACACGATGAGCAATGGTAGCTTGGCTATATACATAGGGTGCCAATACCTAGTCAATGATAGCTTGGCTATATACATGGGGTGCCAATACCTAGTCAATGATAGCTCGGCTATATACAGTGAGGGAAAAAAGTATTTGATCCCCTGCTGATTTTGTACGTTTGCCCACTGACAAACAAATTATCAGTCTATAATGACAATGACCCAAAACACACGGCCAAGGCAACAAAGGAGTGGCTCAAGAAGAAGCACATTAAGGTCCTGGAGTGGCCTAGCCAGTCTCCAGACCTTAATGTCATAGAAAATCTGTGGAGGGAGCTGAAGGGTAGAGTTGCCAAACGTCAGCCTTGAAACCTTAATGAATATCTGCAAAGAGGAGTGGAACAAAATCCCTCCTGAGATGTGTGGAAACCTGGTGGCCAACTACAAGAAACGTCTGACCTCTGTGATTGCCAACAAGGGTTTTGCCATCAAGAACTTGTTTTGCAGAGGGGTCAAATACTTATTTCCCTCATTAAAATGCAAATAAATTTAACATTTTTTACATGCGTTTTTCTGGATTTTTTTGTTGTTATTCTGTCTCTCAATGTTTAAATAAACCTACCATTAAAATTATAAACTGATCATGTCTTTGTCAGTGGGCAACCGTACAAAATCAGCAGGGGATCAAATACTTTTTTCCCTCACTGTAAATGGGGTGCCAATGCCTAGGCAATGATAGCTTGGCTATATTTACATAGGGTGCCAATACCTAGTCAATGATGGTTTGGCTATACGTTGAATATCACATTCATGTAAGTACTCAGACCCTTTATTCAGTACTTTCTTGATGCACCTTTGGCAGCGATTACTTCTTGGGTATAATGCTACAAGATTGGTACACCTGTATTTGGGGAGTTTCTTCAATTCTTCTCTGCAGATCCTCTCAAGCTCTGTCAGGTTGAATGGGGAGCGTTGCTGCACAGCTATTTTCTGTTCTCTCCAGAGATGTTCAATCGGGTTCAAGTCTGGGCTCTGGCTGGGCCAGGTGAACCTTCGCCCCAGTCTGATGTCCTGAGCGCTCTGGAGCAGGTTTTCATCAATGATCTCTCTGTACTTTGCTCCATTTATTATTCCCTCGATCCTGACTAGTCTCCCAGTCCCTGCCTCTGAAAAACATCCGCACAGCATGATACTGCCACGACCATGCTTCACCGTAGGCATGGTGCCAGGTTATCTCCAGACGTGACGCTTGTCATTCAGGCCAAAGAGTTCAATCTAGGTAACATCAGACCAGATAATCTTGTTTTTTTATGGTCAGAGTCCTTTAGGTGCCTCTTGGCAAATTCCAAGTGGGCTGAACTCTGGAGCTCTGTCAAAGTGATCATTGGGTTCTTGGTCACCTCCCTGACCAAGGTCCTTCTCCCTCGATTGCTCAGTTTGGCCGGGCGGACAGCTCTAGGACGAGTCTTGGTGGTTCCAAACTTCTTCCATTTAAGAATGATGGAGGCCACTGTGTTATTGGGGACTTTCAATGCTGCAGAAATGTTCTGGTACCCTTACCCAGATCTGTGCCTCGACACAATCCTGTCTTGGAACTCTACGGACAATTCCTTCGACCTCATGGCTTGGTTTTTGCTCTGACATGCACTGTCAACTGTGGGATGTTATATAGACAGGTGTGTGCCTTTCCAAACCATGTCCAATCAATTTAATTTATCTCAGGTGGACTCCAATCAAGTTGTAGAAACATCTCAACGAAGACCAATGTAAACAGGATGCGCCTGAGCAAAACTTCGAGATTCATAGCAAAGGGTCTGGAATACTTATGTAAATAAGGTATCTGTTTTTAATTTCTAATACATTTGCAAATGTTGTTGACAAATGACACACCTGTTATCGCTTTGGTCATTATGGGGTATTGCGTGTAGATTGATGAGGGATTTTTTTAATCAATATTACAATAAGGCTGTAATGTATTTTTTTTTTAAGTCAAGGGGTCTGAATCCTTTCAGACTGCACTGCATAGACACTATTTATTTCACTTTAAACACTTTGTTATATTTATGCACAAGAGAAGAAGAGGTTGCCCAGCACAAATTCATGTACAAACATGATTTTTCATTACATATTTGGAATTTAGCAGATGCTCTTATCCAATCGGGAGAAACTCTTGCCATATTAAGAGCAAAAGTAAGGATTCTCTCCTGTGTGTGTTCTCTGATGACCTTGCAGATTAGCTGTTGTTTTTAGATCAGTGGTTAGCCTTCTCTCGTTTTATGTTTACCTTGGTGTCTTTTTAAATGCCTATTTGAGTGAAACTCTTCCCACAGTCAGAGCAGGAGTAAGGCTTCGGCTTCTCTCCTGTATGTATACGTTCATGATTTTTTAAGGTGCCCAGATGAGAGAAACTCGACCCACAGTCAGAGCAGGAGTATGGCTTCTCTCCTGTATGTATACGTTCATGATTTTTTAAGGTGCCCAGGTGAGAGAAACTCGACCCACAGTCAGAGCAGGAGTAAGGCTTCTCTCCTGTGTGTAACCTTTGGTGCGATTTTAAGCTTTCCTGTCGAGAGAAACTCGACCCACAGTCAGAGCAGGAGTAAGGCTTCTCTCCTGTGTGTATCCTTTGGTGCGATTTTAAGCTTTCCTGTCGAGAGAAATTCTTCCCACAGTCAGAGCAGGAGTATGGCTTCTCTCCTGTATGTATACGTTCATGATTTTTTAAGGTGCCCAGATTAGAGAAACTCGACCCACAGTCAGAGCAGGAGTAAGGCTTCTCTCCTGTGTGTGTTCTCTGATGAACTTTTAGCTCAGTTGATGTTATGAAGCATTTTACACAGTCAGAGCAGGAGTAAGGCTTCTCTCCTGTATGTATACGTTCATGTGCTTTTAAATGGCCCAGTCGAGAAAAATTCTTCCCACAGTCAGAGCAGGAGTAAGGCTTCTCTCCTGTATGAATACGTTCATGATTTTTTAAGGTGCCCAGGTGAGAGAAACTCGACCCACAGTCAGAGCAGGAGTAAGGCTTCTCTCCTGTGTGTATCCTTTGGTGCGATTTTAAGCTTTCCTGTAGAGAGAAATTCTTCCCACAGTCAGAGCAGGAGTAAGACTTCTCTCCTGTGTGTGTTCTCTGATGAACTTTTAGACCATTTGATGTTGTGAAGCATTTTACACAATCAGAGCAGGAGTAAGGCTTCTCTCCTGTGTGTGTTCTCTGATGAACTTTTAGCTCAGTTGATGTTGTGAAGCATTTTACACAGTCAGAGCAGGAGTAAGGCTTCTCTCCTGTATGTATAGGTTCATGTTGTTTTAAGGTGCCCAGTCGAGAGAAACTCTTTCCACAGTCAGAGCAGGAGTAAGGCTTCTCTCCTGTGTGTATACGTTCATGTTGTTTTAAGGTGCCCGGTTGAGAGAAACTCGCCCCACAGTCAGAGCAGAAGTAAGGCTTCTCTCCTGTGTGTGTTCTCTGATGAACTGTCAGAGCCTTTGATGTTGTGAAATTCTTCCCACAGTCAGTACAGGAATTCAGATTCTCTCCTGTGTGTATTTGTAGGTGTACTTTTAACTTTGATAGAATTGAGAAACTCGCCTCACAATGTGGGCAGTGGTGAGACCTCTTAGCTCTGTGATCTTCCTGCAGTTGCTCTCTGGATGTAGAGAATGTCTCAACATGGTGTCCTGTGTGAACAACATCAGAAGAACCAGTCAGTTGGTGTGATATACATGTCAATCAAATGTATTTAATGAAGCCCTTTTTACATCAGAAGTTGTCACAAAGTGTTTTATAGAAACCCAGCCAAAAACCCCAAAGAGCAAGCAATGCAGATGAAGAATCCATATCATCCTCCACTCACTATCACAAGGGTTAGTATCTACACAGACTCATTTAATAGAACTTTAAAACATTGGCAGTTTGTCTACTTCACTTCTTTAGTCTACTCTCTGATCACTCCAGATAGCCCAGTGAATAAAATACATGCTGCCAATACTGGTGTAAAACCATGCAAGGGTCAGTAGCATGAAATAATATCTACCTTCTCATTGAAACAGTTCATCATGAAATAGTTATACTCCAACTTTTCATGCACAGTGGGAAGTTGGAATGAATAACACAAACTTAGTTAGATAGAACCTGATCTTACCATGAGAAACAGATTTCCCAATCTTCTCCTCCTCTTCTTCATCTTTAATGTTGACATTCAGCTCCAGTGTTTGACTGCAGTCTTCCAGCTTCACTGATGCCATCTCTGGATCCTGCAGTGCAAACTGGGCACCACTGTCACAATCAGGACCCAGTGACTGTAGGTTTGGACTCAGTGTGGAAGGAGAGAGGCAGGCTGGGTTTGTCCTCACTATTGATGTTACCGGCCTCAGATTTAATTCTAGTCGTCCTGTAGTAACAATGAGAAACAGACACAAAAAGTTATTGTCTTGACAGTTCTGACACTTTCTTTATTCTCTAAAAATATACTCATCTTGTTAAATCATCTAATTCAGTGCTTGACTTGGACTGAAATAGGTGCCGGTACTCATTTTGGGTGCTGGTACTGTTTATATTTAGGTGCAGGAGCTCCACAATACTGTTGAGCTAACATTCTATAAGAGGAACAGGAGCTTAAGCACTAGATATTTGAGGTGGCGGTACTTAACCTATAGCAGATTTTTCCAAATTCACATACAGTACCAGTCAAAAGTTTTAGAACACCTATTTATCTTTATTTGTATTATTTTCTACATTGTAGATTAAATATTCTACAAAGCTGTCATCAAGGCAAAGGGTGGCTACTTTGAGGAAACTAAAATCTAAAATATATTTGATTTGTTTAACACTTTTTTGGTTACTACATGTGTTATTTCATCGTTTAAATATCTTCACTATTATTCTACAATGTGGAAAATAGTAAAATTTAAGAAAAACCCTTGAATGAGTAGGTGTGTCCAAACTTTTGACTGGTACAGTAAATGCATAAATGAAAACAGCCATTTAGTACAAGGTCACTGTTTGTCTTAGGCAGCACTATGTACTATTTTCCTGAATAACCTTGTAGTCACTGTATTATTTCAATCAAAAACCAATTGTATTTTCCATTCACACCATAGTAACATTTATCGATAAATACAGAAACAACTGAATGTGACTGAATATTAGTACACGTGGTCCTCTGTAGCTCAATTGGTAGAGCATGGCGCTTGTAACACCAGGGTAGTGGGTCCGATCCCCGGTACCACCCATACGTAAACATGTATGCGCACATGAGTGTAAGTCGTTTTGGATAAAAGCGTCTGCTAAATGGCATATTATATTATTATTAGAAAACTTAATCATTACATTCAGCTTCAAAACAGTAGTGCAACCCTGATATTGTCTCTCTGCTGCACTGAAATCCATTGACGCTGACCGCGTGGGCGGCGCCATTTTTACCAGCTCGTTAATTTTACACAAAACCAAAAATGCAAAACAAACTCTGAAATCAAAAATAAATGGATTATTTATGAAATCACCTTGAGGAAATTATGTACATTCATTTAGAGAAACCCAAAGTATCTAGCTATGTGACTTGAAAAATAGTTACCAGGTTTACTCAGTTTGACATAAAAATAACACATCAAACCTTTACCAAACGTGCTAATACCTTAACGGATTTGTTACCTAGCATGGTATGACATGTTCTTTCGATATTAGAACGTTTAAACGTGCTATTACATACTGATATTACGTATTTTATAAAGTATTAGTTAATGTTTGGAATATTGAGAGCTGCATAAGGATTTGGAGGATGACATACATTCCATGTATTTATTTCTGTCACTGGTGGGTGCCAGAAGGTATGCGGGCCAAGATAGCTGGGGGGCCACTGGTGCTAATCTTAGAAGGAGTACGTGATGGAATATCCTGACTAGGGTGCAACACGATACCATATAGGGTGATCCTATATGTGGCGAGGAGTGACACTCAATAATGGTTGGCAACTGTTGGATGGAATTAGCTCGGAAAAGCATTATATAAACTAAGAGGTTTTCTATGTAAGTCATTCAGATGACAATAGGCTACGCCTGTACCGCTTGTCATGTGAATCTGGTACTGTAATATTAAATACTTTGAACCAACTCTCCATCTAACTGTTTAACTATTCTCTTGCATACTGAATTACTTGATGCCAGAGAAACTCGTCATAACAAATACTTATAGTAATAAAAAGAAACGGACACAAAGGTTATATTCTTGCCATCACAGTTCTGGCGCTTTCTTTATACTGAAGAATGGTGCGTGCCTGCCCGGAACTTCCTGTTCCCCCACTACCACAGTGCAGCCACAGATAGAACAATGAGACAGATATTTCACTGGATGTATAATTGTGAAGCATCCGGTTGGCATTTCCACTCACTACCAAATATGGCAGTGAGAGGAAGCCCACTGGCCGGCAGTTTGGAAAAGATGGAAGGAGATGGATTTTGGCCGATATTCTGAAAATGTTCTAATCGATGAAACATCTGATCTTAATACAGTTCTGTTCCCAAAACTAAAATCTGTTATGCACAGAGTGGACTAAGTTTTGTGGACTTACCTGTTGTAAATATATTTTTTTATCATGTTATTTAGAAGGAACGCAAAGGCGAATTGAGTTATTGCACACGAGCGCTTCACAGAGGAGGCGTTCCCTAACAGAAATATGCAGATGTATGCTAGAATACGCCAATAGGATCTCGCTAGCTCGTGCTTGGCTCTGCCCACTATGACTCATCTGTTCCCATTGGAAACGACCAGCTTTGGTCTGTCTTGGTTTAGTTCAAAAAAAATATTTGGTGCGTTCAGGGATCCTTGGGATGGCCCTACCCCATTATATGAGAAGGGTGGTGCTTAATTTGAGCTGGATCCTCCGGTACCTCTCAGTTTTGTAGTCTTTCGTTCCGGAACCCATTTGCCAGAATCACATAACCTACCTCTTGTGGCAAGAAAAATAATTTCCACTGTTTGCAATGTAAAAATACTAATAAAAGCAATCAGAGTAATTACATTTAGATTCTTCTGTAATTGTCATGCCCCCTAAAAAAACGTAATGTGAAAACGTGCATGATATTCTAAGAATTGGTTAATGTTGGGCCGTCCCGGGTTTATGGTTTGCGCAACATTGTAGCCTACACCAAGGCGTGGCCATTGCTGTGGTGAGAGAGAAGCACGCCTGCATCTCTCACAGAAATACAATGACATTCACTTTCTATGATCTCTCTCCCTCTCTGTGCTGTTATAGACATAAGCCGGCAACTCTCTTCTCTCCAGCATTGCACTTCATCATTTATCTCCTAATAGAATAATAGCTGTGGGAAGTGTGCTGGAGGTGCTGCAGCACTCTGCAGTCTGTTCAGAAAGAAATGAAATAATTTCCAACACTACGCCAGGAGTAAGCCTAGAAATTCACCACAGAGGATCCATAGCTAATTTTTTAAAATAGCCTAGCTGTGGATTGTGTGTAGCCAAATCACAAGGCATGCCTAACGTGTGGCAAATGTGTCAATTAACAGCATGCAGCCAAAACAGGCCTTTCGCAAATATTTCTAATACAATCGCTGGAAAACACAGGTTGTAAAGCAAATGGATCCTGCTGAAAATAAAATACTAATGTCTGTATTTAACAAGTTAACAACTTCCAAATAGGCCTATTGAGTGAACAGCATTGTTTAAAAAAGTAAAGCAAGAGAGAGATAAGCTTTTGGCCGGTGAGTGAGCTGCACATCATTGGGTGAGTCAGTGAAACTGGAAAGCTTTTTTAGGACTATATCTTCCTCCTCATATTGTACAATGTGTTTCTCTGCACACTTAGGGGCCTCGGCTATTGATGGATTCAAGACAAGGTAGTTTTTATTGATCTCAGATTCTCAGTGTCAAAGTAGCCTGTCATTTTGGTCATTTGTGAAGTATTAAAAAGTATTTTTCAAAAGTCTCGTCATCTAAAATGATGTAGAATTGCATGAAATCCATTTATAAAAATAACAAATTTTTCACGGACTCTAGGCTACAAAAAATATACTCCATGTGTGTAACTTCTGCAAGCGGCTCCACACCACTGCTCTATGCCCGTACGCAAAAGCCATGATAATGCATGCAATGCTTTGTTATAAAGGTTGTTTGTTTTTATCCGTTCTGGTACCTCAGAGCCCCCCAGGTCACCCCCCTCTCGGGCTCACTTTTGGTTCCGGCACCGCCCAATTTACAAATGAAGCACTGGAGAAGTGGGTAGCTGCCGCTGCCTCCTCCGGGACACTTCTCCTTTGCATAAAGTTAATCAGGCTGTTGATTGTGGCCTGTGGAATGTTGTCCCACTCCTCTTCAATGAATGTGCAAAATTCCTGGATATTTGCGGGAACTGGAACAAGCTGTGGTACACGTCAATCCAGACCATCCCAAACATGCTCAAAGGGTGACATGTCTTGTGAGTATGCAGGCCATGGATGAATTGGGACATTTTCAGCATGTTCAATTGTGTACAGATCCTTGCGACATGCTGAAACACGAGGTGATGGAGGTGGATTAATGGCAGGACAATGGGCCTCAGGATCTTGTCATTGCATCTCTGTGCATTCAAACTGCCATCGATAAAATGCAATTGTGTTAGTTGTCTGTAGCTTATGCCATCCCATTTCATAACCCCGAAACCACCATGGGGCTCTCTGTTCACAACATTGACATCAGCAAACCGCACGCCCACACAACACCATACACGGTGGTCAGCAGCTGTGAGGCTGGATGGCCATTCACAGACTACATACATTAAATCCATTGATACGGTAATTCATACAAAATTGCCCTGCCAAGTATTAGCCCACTCTAAAAAAGGTGAGGGAAAATGTTCTTGGTTCGTGCAGGTGACTGACCTCCTCAGACCAATTGGCAGTACGCCCAGAACATTGTTCTGGGATCCAAAAGGGATATCTCAGTTTCAAGGTCTCAGCTTGGAGAGAAGAAGTTAATATAACATAATAACTTGTCTGTGTAAGCAGTATATAGGACAACTAACGGGACTGCCCCGGCAGAGCTCCCGACCGACGTGTACTATGGTGCTTTTACGTTTGTTGGAACCTCTCCAGCTTGCTGATAAAACATTATAATTAATTTAAGTTTAACTTTGAGTCCCTTCGTGGCGATTTTCCATGACAAAAACCAACCACCCCATTCCACTATTTAACCCTATCTAGTCCTACGCCAGACCACTACCACTCAACACCCCCTGCAGCTGTTCTGCAGTAAATCCTCGCAATCCCAAGTACTTCTCTGCCGCTACCACCACAGCCTCTATTTTCTGGTACTTTTGAACCATTTCTGCAGTACAATTGACAACCATTGCTATAAATGCTAAAAAGCCCACATTACTGAAGCACATATTCTTCCCATCACTCTCTCTTGGTCTCTGCCTACTCACAGAAATCCTCTCAAGATCCCTCACCCTGTACCCATCTTCCTCTACCACTCTCTTCACTGCTTCTGCTACAACACTTTGTGTACTACTGTAACCCTGGCAACCTCAATCTGCCTTTCTCTCACCTGACACCTCAGATCTCCAGCCCGTTAGCACCCCCACAACTAACACACAGAACTTTCTCCACCGATACCACACATTTCTTCATCTCATGCCCTCCTGCAGACTTGTCACATCTAGGCATCTCACGCCTACACACTGCTGCAACAGGCCCATAAACTTCACACCTAAAACACTGTAGTATTTACGGAACAAAATCGCTCACGGGATAACTGACACTTCCTACCTTGACCTTATCTGGCAGAGACTATGTATCAAAATCCAACATAACAGATAATGTATTCTCTGTTTCCCCACGCTCTACGTCTCACCAAACGGAGGGTGTCACTGACACCTGGAATCTTCCATTTCAACTGCTCATCCTCAACACTTAAACCTAACCCCGTTATCACTCTTTTCAATGCCACACTGTTCCGGAGAGCAATTCAAGTCACAATTCCTGTCTCTAATCACGTAATCCGCAGCGCCCGCTCCCTCTGAGCAGAGGAGAAACAATAAATCATCACGAGTCCACTCAGTTACCTTCACCAACTCAACAGTCCACCTAACCTGACACCACATATGGATCCATTCTCTCTACAAATCTCATTCCCACTGGGCCAGAATCATCCTTATCATCCTCGGAACGAGGCCCGATCTCGGAGTTCCTCATCATTCATCCTCACTCTCACCAGGTTCCATCTCTGAGCTACTGGAGGACGTATCCCTCTTTATACACTAGACGATAACCTCCCTCAACACACTGCTTCCCTCTACACTCAGCTCCTTCTCAGCGGTCATCACTGCACCTGCCACCACAGTTCACTCATCCTCACTCGTCACATTCACTTTCCTCCTGTAGCTCTTCTAAAAGTTCTGTGTGATCTTCCATTCCATATTCACTCAAAACATATTCCACTTTTCTCCTTTTTCCTTGTCCATCATCTTCTCCTTCATCAGATCTTACAGAAGGTTTGTGCATCCCCCACTGCAATCCCCCATTCCACTTTTTCCTTGTCCGCCATCTTACCACATGTCTCAGCTCATCCACACCCCACTAGCTTCAGGTAGCTGCACACCAATGGAGTACCACAGTATAAATGATAACACCCATAAAACCTAGCAATCATAACAGGGAAATGGTTCCAATCATTTTTACACCATTAATTTCTCCCATAGGGGATTTTAGAAACACTTAAAAAAGAAGGGCTGTGTTTCATGTAGCCTTATCCTGGCGTGGCGTTTTGATAACCGTGTGAATCTCTCTAGGACAAGGTGACTTTTATCAATATATTGGCCTGTATTTACCCCTACAAAAATGAAATGGTAATTAGCTGCTAATGTAGCTATCATAAAGAACTACAAATGCCATGATGATCTGGACAAAATTGCCGAATCGAGTCAAAGGTAAGGATCTCTGGGTTAATGTTAGCTAAATTTAGTAATGAATAAATAGGATACATTTATTTAAATGGTCAATTCTGTGAACTGTCTTGTGCAAGTTTTAAATTGACACAATACCTGTTAGCAAAGGTGTCAGCTAGAGATGACGTGCAGGAGATTGCAGCAGTGATTTGTTGTTTTGCATGATGTCTACTTTGATGATAATTAGAGTTTTATAATCGGAGAGGAAATAGAGCCAAATATATTGCTAAAAGTCACTAGGGTAAGCCTACACGAAACACAGCCCTTATTTTAAGTGTTTCTAAAATGAATAAAAAGGAAAAATGATCGGAACGAACCATTTCCCTGTTTGACCGCTAGGTTTTATGACACCTAAGGACAAACTTCTAGGTCCACTTTTGGATATGTACAGTGCATTCAGAAAGTATTCAGACCCGTGACTGTTCCCACAATTTGTTACGTTACAGACTTACTCTGAAATGGATTAAAGAAAAAAAATCCTCATCAATCTACACACAATACCCCATAATGACAAAGTGAAAACAGGTCCTTAGAGATTTTTGCAAATGTATTAAAAATGAAACCGCAGAAATATCTTGTTTACATAAGTATTCACACCCTTTGCTATGAGACTCGAAATTGAGCTCAGGTGGATCCTGTTTCCATTGATCATCCTTGAGATGTTTCTAAAACCTAATTGGAGTCCAACTGTGGTAAATTAAATTGATTGGAGATGATTTGTAAAGTCACACAACTGTCTATATAGGTGACCAAGAACATGATGGTCACTCTGACAGATCTCCAGAGTTCCTCTATGGAGATGTGAGAACCTTCCAGAAGGACAACCATCTCTGCAGCACTCCACCAATCGGGCCTTTATGGTAGAGTGGCCAGACGGAAGCCACTCCTCAGCAAAAGGCACATGACAGCCCGCTTGGAGTTTGCCAAAAGGCACCTAAAGGACTCGGACCATGAGAAACAAGATTCTCTGGTCTGATGAAACCAATATTGAACTTCTTGGCCTGAATGACAAGCATTACGTCTGGAGGAAACCTGGCACCATCCTTATGGTGAAGCATGGTGGTGGAAGCATTATGCTGCAAGGATGTTGTTCAGCAGCAGGGACTGGGAGCCTAGTCAGGATCAAGGGAAAGATGATTGGAGCAAAGTACAGAGAGATCCTTGATGAAAACCTGCTCCAGTGCATTCAGGACCTCAAGACCGGGGCGAATGTTCACCTTCCAACAGGACAACGACCCTAAGCACACAGCAAAGACAACGCAGGAGTGGCTTCGGGACAAGTCTCTGAATGTCCTTGAGTGGCCCAGCCAGAGCCGGGACTTAAACCCAATCGAACATCTCTGGAGACCTGAAAATAGCTGTGCAGCGACGCGCCCCATCCAACCTGACAGAGCTTGAGTGGATCTGCAGAGAGGAATGGGAGAAACTCCCCAAATACAGGTGTGCCAAGGTTATAGCGTCATACACATTAAGACTTTGGCTGTAATCACTGCCAAAGGTGCTTAAACAAAGTACTGAGTAAAGGGTCTGAATACTTATGTAAATGTGATTGTTCAGTTGTTGTTGTTTTTGCAACAACTGATAATACCCCATAATGACAAAGCAAAAACTGTTTTTTGTGTGTAGATTGATGAGGGGAAAAAACAATTTAATCAATTTTACAATAAGGCTGTAAAGTAACAAAATGTCGAAAAAGTCAAGGGGTCTGAATACTTTTCGAATGCACTGTATATAGACAGGTGTGTGCTTTTCCAAATCATGTCCAACAAACTTAGTTAGATAGAACCTACTCTTACCGTGAGAAACAGATTTCCCAATCTTCTTCTCCTCTTCTTCATCTTTAATGTTGACATTCAGCTCCAGTGTTTGACTGCAGTCTTCCAGCTTCACTGATGCCATCTCTGGATCCTGCAGTAAACTGGGCTCCACTGTCACAATCAGGATCCAGTGACTGTAGGTTTGGACTCAGTGTGGAAGGAGAGAGGCAGGCTGGGTGTTGTCCTCACTGTTGATGTTACCGGCCTCAGACTTACCTGAATCGGCCAGTAGTAATAAAGAGAAACGGACACAAAAGTTATTGTCTTGACAGTTCTGGCACTTTCTTTATTCTCTAAAAATATTTTAAATGTTTTCTTGTTCAATTATCTAATTCAGTGCTTGTCTTGGACTGAAATAGGTGCTTGTTAAAATGAGTTTCTCGGGTGTTCAAAGAATCAAGGATGCAAGGCTATACTGAGACACTTTGTAGAAAGTTAATAGCATGATTTAATGATCGGTACGGGGTTCGTGACAGCAATGACCAGAGCTTTGCCCTTGATGCTACGAACTAACTAACAAAGAAGACCCTCTACCTTATATAGCCTTCATTACCCTTCTGCTGGCCTACATCTGGCAAGTCTCCATGGGAACTCCCTGTCTTTGATGTTCATCACTTTTTACCCCAAGTCACTATTCTGCCCATCACTCATGCTATTCTAAACATCTCTAATCTACCTTGACATAAGGAATGTAGACTTTATGGCCCCAAACCACTCATCTCTTAACTCTTTCCCTGTCCTCACAATCCTATGACATGACATCATTACAGTGCCAATACTCATTTTGGGTGCCGGTACTGTTTATATTAAGGAGCAGGAGCTCCACAATACTTTTGAGCTAATACCTAACCTATAGTAGATAAATGCATAAATGACTCAAACCATTTAGTACAAGGTTACAGTTTGTTTTAGACAGCACTATGTGCTAATTTCCTGAATAACCTTGCCTTCACTGTATTACTTCAATCACAAACCAATTGTATTTCCTGTTCACACTATAGTAACATTTATTGATAAAGACAGAAACTACTGAATGTGTCTGAATATTAGTACACATGTAGAAAACTGATAATCATTACATTCAGCTTCAAAACAGTAGTGCGACCGTGAAATTGTCTCTATCTGATGCACCCGCACTGTCCTCACTGAAGTCCGTTGACGCTGACCGAGAGTAGCCGCCATTTTACCAGCTTGGGAATTTTACACAAATCCAATAACATGCTAAACGAACTCAAAATCTCAAATAAATTGATTATTTATTAAACTAACATGATAAAATAATGTACATTCACTCAGACAAACCCAACATATCTAGCTATGTGACTTGTAAAATAGTTTTTATCACGTTCTTTCACTCACTCGGTTTGACACAAAAATAACACATCAAACCTTTAACAAACGTGATAATACCTTAACGGATGTGTTAACTAGCATGGTATGACATGTTCTTTCGACATTAGAACGTTTAAACGTGCTATGACATACCTCTAGTAATAAATAGAAACGGACACTAAGGTTATCTTCTTGACTGCACAGTTATGGCGCTTTCTTTATTGTGAAGAATGGTGCCCGCCTGCCCGGAACTTCCTGTTCCCCCACTACTAACGGTCCGTGCATTCCGGGATCAGATTACAACATTTCATTAAATTACTAAAAAAGTGTAAACTGTAGCAATTTATTTCCCTTTATAGTTTATTAGCCTAAGCATGACCTTCATCCAAATAATGTCTCTAGGGTTGGAACCGGTTCAGGGAACAGAACTGAAAAATAACGTTAAAAAGAACCGGAAACTAAAGTGTTCTATACTTTTCAGGAACAGCAGTTATTTTAAAAGCATTTAATCCAGGTAATAACCTTATTTTACTTTCCGGGTATTTTTCTCCAGTCCCACAAAACCGCAACAAATATCACTCTAGAAACGTATTCCAGTTTCTGCCTGCCAGCTGGAATGGAAACCTTTGCCAGTGGGTGTGCGTGTGGAAACTACCTGCTCCTCTCCTCTGGAGCATAGGTTACTGTATCCTACTGACAACGTTACAAGCATGATTCAGAAATTAGGGAGATATGTTTAATTTGAGAAGAATGGATAAACTTTTTCAATGCGAGTTAAGGATACTATAGTCACCACGTTTCACATTGGATTTATTAACGACATAAAGGTAAGACCTGTTTTTAATTCTAGTGCTGCACTGCACAAACAAGGTTGTTAGCTAGCTAGCTAACATCTGCTCTGGTCCAACGTTAAACCAACACTGATGTTCAAAGACATTCAAAGGTCCTCCATAGAAGCCGCTCCTCCGTAGGTATAATTCTGTGGGCCTAATTCAGATAATGCAGGTCATAACACGATGCCCAGCTCTTCAATGCAAGCTTCCTCTATCCTCTAACGAGCACTCCACACCCGCAAAATGTCGCACCTTACACTGTGATTGGCAGCACAGTGTGCTCTGAATGATTTTCTTATACCGATACTCTGTGGTGTGCTAGTGTATTTATTCTCCCACTTGGATGTCACTTCCACAAGCTTTAAATTGAGGGCCAGGTTGTCAGGATAGGTAATGTACTGTACACATTAATTACAAGTACTCCTAAAGATACACTTCATTTTAACTAGCTAAATCCTGTGTAACAACTAGTAATTACATTGTACTTGGCTAACATTACATGTACTATGCTTTGAAATAGTGTCTTATTCTTCATCTGGGATTTGGATTTGTAAAATGTATTATAAAATGTATTTAATATGTCTGATCAGGCTCAGGTAGCATCAGGTTTGTATTTTCATGCTGATCAAAGCTCTAATCAAATCCAGACATTTATAAGCGTTATAATGCTTTTGAATGACACTTCCGGTTTTGGCGGAAAATACCGGGTTACCCGGGAGAAGAGTGATTTATTTTTGGGATGGAACATTTGTAAAACACCGGGGAAATATTAAACCCTGATGCGCATACCAGTTGATTCACAAGACACCAACTAAGTAACTTACATATACGGTATCTTCATTAGGCCTAATGGCATTTCATGTCCATGATAGGAAGTTTGTTGTAGTGACTCAGTAAGGCTAATTGTAAAAGTAACCCTCTAAAGTGCCATGTTTGTACAGTTTATTATGTGGAGGAAACATTTAGGCAGCCAGGACCATACACCAGGACCGCTCCGTAGGCCGCACTGTAGGCCTAGCTCTTACTGCAGTCCAGTGCCATGGACATCTTTGAAGTTTGGCCTCTAGTAATTTAGGACGGCAACTTTATGAAGGCCTCTTCACCGTGGTCTTATCGTACAAGGCTCTACAGACATGTAAAATAAAAACAGGCTATTTTTATTGTTCATATTATTTGCGTTGATGATGTATGGAAGTCAAGTGGTTCAACATTCAAATGCGACGGTCAGTGGAACACTTGCGCCACCAAGTGGACAATTGCTCAGTTCCCTTGTGGCATCAACGCTACCAGAGATATTTGATATAAGATCAAATGTTATGTCAATATTATTATCTCCAAATTGATTCCCCCACCCGTATATCATATATTATTATTCCGATTTAGCTGTTAATCTGGATTTAATTTATAAACACTTTCTGTCATTTCCGATTGGAGGGCAGATGACCACGTGACTTACGAACCTACAAATGTGTTACTTTGTAACAGTCTAAAGTGGTTATTCCCAACGTTGATAAACTCCCAATCTATGCCAAGATTTTTTAAAGCATTATCTTTAAAGCATTATCACTGTACCATTTACACCCTGTATCCTGTGCATGTGACGAATAAACATTGATTTGATTAGATGATTAACGCACCATTCACATCAGCTATCATAGTCAATATAACAGTGACTGACTTCACCATCACTTTCTAGCCATCATTGACATTGAGATGAAGATGGTCAAACGTGAAAATATAAAATACATCGTGATCCTAATGGAATATAACAACGCAATTCTGTTGTCTTTGCCTGCTTTATCTTTACAATGATAGGGGGTGCACCGTTCCTGGAGGTACTGCAATACCAGGTCGATGCGTGGAGTGGACGGAGCAAGCCCCTATTCCATCTCCCTGTTCCAAAAATCAATTTAATATATGGTCCCCAGATAGGGGACGTATCAGATATTAAACTGATAAGAACAGATTTTTTTTTTGGAAAAATAATTTTTATTTTCATTTCACATTCAAATACAAGTACAAATTCAGTGCATAACGTTGTACATAACATGGATTTACAAAAACAGTACGTACCTTAACCGTATCAAAATAGCAAAACTCCTAAAAAAAGTGCTGTTCTGAGGAACCTGACCAGCTAAAAGGCCTACATTCAAGAGAAGCATGTAAACAATTGCCTCTAACAATCTCCCAAAGCTGATCTTTCAAAGGAATAAAAACAATTATAAAAATAAAAACATACACATATACCAAAGGGAACTCTGAATAAAACTCAGTATATCGAATATTTACAAAGGCTTAGCCTACATTTCAATTTAAACGACAGAATACAGTTATACATACCCCTGTAGAATGCACCCCGCCGACACTCCACCTTGACTCTCCCTGAACCCATTCCCTCGTAAATCTCTCCACATCATTTTTATCTTTTAAATGTACTTCTTGTAAAAAACACACAGAGAAGCAAATAGAAGACAAATGGGAAAAAACAGTCGCCCTTTTAACGGGGTTCCTAAGCCCTCTAGCGTTTATGCTAGCTATGTTAAAAAGGGACGACATGGGGAAAGGAGGGAAGCAGACAACTATCTAAATATGACATGAATTTCCAGACTCACTTTAAGTACAGTTCCTCGTTAGGAGGCCTGTCTGGGAAACGGTGGTCCCCAGGGGGAGGACTGTCCACAAAGATAGGGGTCGGGAAAACACTTTCCTCCTCAGTCAGTGTGGGTGCTGGAACACCGCTGGGTGCGAGACCGCTGCTGTCGGTAGAGCTCGCGCCTGACAGGGAAAGCAGAGTCTCCTCGGCGCTGCCCGGCTTTCCCGCGCTTTTCTCCTCAGACTCCCCGCTTGCAAAACAACTGAAACGATTCCCCCCCAGGGCGGACTCCTCCGTCGCCTCCATGCGGATGAGTGGGGAAACAGGGCTCATCTGCTTCCTCTTGACAGAGCTCTTCCTCCTCTCTCCCACCGTGGTCCAGCTCTCCGGAGCGGAGGGCGCGGTGGGCTCTCCCGTAGCCTCCTCCATTTGCTTGCTCCAACTCCTGTCTCCCGCTCCGCTCTCCTCATGAGGTGATGATGGCGCCTCACTCCCGCTCTCCTCAGACTCTCGCAGTTCTCTCTCCATCACTAGCTCCTTCACGACCTCCTCAATAGCGCGTAGCTCTATAACTTTTCCCTCATCTGCTCTTTTCCCGCTCACCGCTCTGGCGTAGGAGGGGGCTGCCTTTGGGCAGTGACGGAACAGGTGCTCCTCTGAGCTGCACAGACTGCAGCGTTTAGGCACGGTGCAATCCCTCATTACATGGCCGAGGGCCCCACAGTTTCTGCACCTTGTCTGGGTGCAGGCATCAGCAAGGTGCCCGTACGTGCTGCACTTCCTGCAAAAACGAGGCTGCCCAGCATACATGAGGTAACCCCTGTCTGCACCGATAGAAAAAGACGCGGGAGGATGGAGGTAGCCATCATGGCCGCTCTCGTCTTCCTTTAGCAGGACGCGAAACTGCCTCTTCCCTGTCCAGATGCCTAGGGCGTCCTTAATATCTCTCACTCCTGGCAAGATGGTCACGTACCGGCTGAGGTAGCACACTAGCGTTTCTTCTGTGACCCAGGGGTTGAACATGTGCACCGTTAGCACCCTCAGATTGTGCCTGCACAGGGACTCAACTTGAAAGCTACTGAGGGCGGGTGCTGTCGAGTTCGCTCGGAAGAGCCCTCTCACCTCCTCCAGCCTGGTGATGGTGTAGAACGACACATCATAAAACTTCTCCGGTGTGTTTTGTTGCAGACAGTGCACATCGTCTGGTGTCAGCCGTAGAGGTCCAAAAAGAACGTCCTTTCCAAAATTAACTCTTTCCATCAACTTTTCTTTTCCAGTCCATTGAAAACGCAGCGTGTTCTTCAGTCCGGCGGCTGCCGACTGTGACGTGGACGATGACGACATCGCTCCACCTTCAGGATCTCCTTGGTACTGCAACTTGATCTTGATCTTAGCCAAAAGGCCGAGAAGCGATACCGCAATGCTTTCGGGAGGAAGGTGCCGTTCTCGGGCACGTCATATTCGATGACGTTTACACAAAACGTAGCTCTGTAAACTGTCCGCCAAATATCAAAGATAATGATTTAAAGAAAATCGTGTCATAGATTGGGAGTTGATCAACGTTGGGAATAACCACTTTTTGACTGTTACAAAGTAACAAATTGGTAGGATCGGAAGTCACGTGGTCATCTGACCTCCAATCGGAAATGACAGAAAGTGTTTATAAATTAAATCCAGATTAACAGCTAAATCGGAATAATAATATATGAAATACGGGTGGGGGAATTAATTTAGAGATAATAATATTGACATAACATTTGATCTTATATCACATATCTCTGGTAGCGTTGATGCCACAAGGGAACTGAAGCAATTGTCCACTTGGTGGCGCAAGTGTTCCACCGACCGTCGCGTTTTCCAAGCAGTCCTGTGTGGTCCATCCAACTACATTTGAATGTTGAACCACTTGACTTCAATACATCATCAACGCAAATAATATGAACAATAAAAATAGCCTGTCTTTATTTTATATGTCGGTAGTGCCTTGTACGATAAGACCACGGTGAAGAGGCCTTCATAAAGTTGCCCTCCTAAATTACTAGAGGCCAAACTTCAAAGATGTCCATGGCACTGGACTGCAGTAAGAGCTATGCCTACAGTGCGGCCTACGGAGCGGTCCTGGCGTATGGTCCTGGCTGCCTAAATGTTCCCTCCACATAATAAACTGTACAAACATGGCACTTTAGAGGGTTACTTTTACAATTAGCCTTACTGAGTCACTACAACAAACTTCCTATCATGGACATGAAATGCCATTAGGCCTAATGAAGATACCGTATATGTAAGTTACTTAGTTGGTGTCTTGTGAATCAACTGGTATGCGCATCAGGGTTTAATATTTCCCCGGTGTTTTACAAATGTTCCATCCCGAGAATAAATCACTTTTCTCCTGCTGTGTGAGACTGCTGTCTCCTGGCTATCAGCCCTGTCTCTGTGTTTGACCAAAACTGGCTCTCCTTCAGCGCCATGGAGTGCACAGGTATTACGGTTGCTGTCCTTTCAGCACCACAAGCCTTTCACATCTGATGTGACACTGTTGTTGTCTCTATTGGTGATAGTGTGATAGTGGTGCTGGCTACCATTAGCTGTGCAAACAGTGCATTATGTTCAAATCAAATTGTATTGGTCAAATATACATATTTAGCAGATGCTATTGCGGGTGTAGCGAAATGCTTGTGTTTCTAGCACCAACAGTGAAGTAGTGTCTAACAATTCACAACAATACACACAATACACTCAAATCTAAAAGTAAAAGAATGGATTGAAGAAATATATAAATATTAGGATGAGCAACGTCGGTGTGGCATAAACTAAAATACAGTAGAATAGAATACAGTATATATATATATGTGATGAGCAAAGCAAAAATATGTAAACATTATTAAAGTGACTAGTGTTTCATTATTAAAGTGGCCATTGATTCCAAGTCTATATATGTAGGGCAGTAGCCTCTAAGCTGCAGGGTTGCGTAACCGGGTGGAAGCCGGCTAGTGATGGCAGGTGAGTTCCTGCCGCTCTGATATCCAAAAGTTATTTCCGGCTGTAATGTAATAACACAAAAAAAATTCTGGCCAAATAATGTAAGAAATAACACACAAAAAACACAAAATACTGCAAAGTTGCTTAGGAGCTAGAAGCAGAGCTGCCATATCTGTCGGCGCCATCTTCAAAATTCTATGTGTTATGTTGTGTCCCATGCGGGTTCTGTCTGTGTCCGCGGCAGCCCGAAGCGCGGCCTGTTTGATTAATTCATAATGTCATCAAAAAGCATTGCTCCTCCTTCACGAGAACTAGAATGGGCCGACTACAGAATATATAATGTCTGGCGTATTAAGTGATGCTATGTTTTCTGTTATTTTCATGACATTTTTTTTTAATTCAATGTATTGGTAGATTTTTGGTCCCTCTGAAGGCCTTGGTCCTATAGTCACGGTTCGCTACTGGATCTAAGTGAAGGCTTAAATTAAACCTGGCCAGAGGCAGGTTTAACTTCAGATTAATGGATGTTGGCCCCCAGGTTGACCTGGGCAATGAGAGAAAATGGATTACCTGGACTATTTCAATGATCTCAGAACAACTAGTGTTTTAACAATTAGTGTTTTATCTGCTATCTACTTCTTTTGATTATTTCTCAAGTGGATGTAAATTCTGGTGTAGGCAATCATTTGGAAAGGTGGAATTATTTAATATTATGTTATATTAGTAATACAAATAATAACAATGTATCAAAAGGAACAATGTATTTATACTAGGGGTGCAACGATTTGTTTTAACAACGATTCGATTTGTATCACGATTCGTGGTTGTCGATACGATTCAAGGACGATATTGGTTCATTTAGAACGATACGATCCGAAACGATTCAGTGACTTGAAATCGATTCAGTAACCTTTTAGCAAAAATTCAACCAGTGTGACTGAAATAAATACCTGGTAACCAGTTGCATTTTAATGGCTGGCAATAGTCTTGATATTTTTAACAGTGTTTCATGCCTCCATGCAGACCATCTGGTATCCCATTTTCTTCACATAGCTTTATTCAGTGCAGCAGTTTTTTTTGCTCTAGCATCGCTCACACCATCAGCAGAGAGTTACGAGCCAAGTTGCAGTCTGCTGAATTTTGCGGGCTGCTTTTTGATGGATCTGATGTTTAGCTTTATGGAAAGAGAACAATATTAAACAGAGCTTGCCGCTGTTCTTCATTCAGCTTGTCTCGCCATCTGGCAAGTGGGCGACTGGACATTTATTCTCGGCTAGCTTTTAGCAATGGCTTGCGCCACATTCGTGTGCTCCTTGCTCTTTTCATGTTTGTCAAATAAAGGATGGTTGAAATTCTTTGAGCCTTTATAAAATGCACCTGTTTTGTCTGCTAGATGTGGATTTGAGCGGCAAATCTTGCACCACATTTCAGTGCGCTCATCGTTAAGTATTTTCTTCGGCTCTGGCTCCAGTTGGCGTTTCTTTGTAGGTGGCGAAACGCCAAAGAATCTGCTTAATGTCTGTTGCTTTTTGGACATCCCTGACAGTAGTTGACAAGCAACATGTCATGTGTAAGGTTAGATGAGAAGATCGGTCAAGTACGCAAAGGCGCGTAGTAACACAAGTGGCATTAAGCATTCCTGATTTTTTTCGCGCTTGCGTATCTGCGTACCAGTTATGTGCACCCCTGCATATAAAGTCTGACGTGCTTAAATCCAATGGGTTATTTCCTAGTATCGATACAATCGATTTATTACATTTTAAAACGATGTTAGATCGATATATGTTGTCCAAAAGGCCAACTCGCCGAGCACAGATCGATATAGTTGGATCATATGAATATAAATCGATACATCGATGTAGTAGATGGATCGTTACACCCCTAATTTATACCTCTAGATTTTATATTTTATTATGAATTCATTTTACTAGCCATTTACCAAACTTATTACTGTGTTGATAATTTATTTTAAATATTGATTATGCTTTTAATATATATACAGTACCAGTCAAAAGTTTGGACACACCTACTAATTCCAGGGTATGCAGAAGATAGCCTTATTTGGTAAAAGACCAAGTCCATATTATGGCAAGAACAGCTCAAATAATCAAAGAGAAACGACAGTCCATCATTACTTTAAGACATGAAGGTCAGTCAATCCTGAAAATATGAAGAACTTTGAAAGTTTCTTCAAGTGCAGTCGCAAAAACCATCAAGCGATATGTTGAAACTGGCTCTCATGAGTACCGCCACAGGAAAGGTGGAAGACCCAGAGTTACCTCTGCTGCAGAGGATAAGTTCATTAGAGTTCCCAGCCTCAGAAATTGCAGCCCAAATAAGTGCTTCACAGAGTTCAAGTAACAGACACATCTCAACATCAACTGTTCAGAGGAGAGTGCGTGAATCAGGCTGAGGAAGCTATTGCAGTGGATGCCCCTCAGCCTGTTGAGATACAAAATGTTGTTTGCTATTTTAGGGATACTGATACACTGATTGTAAAGAAGGTGGATTTTGTGTCATTTATTGCGCAAGTGAGTATTTCTACTGCCCAAACGAACAAGAAGTCTAAGAAACTGGACGTACTGTAATTGTATGTGCGGCTGAATGTTTTTTTGAGTCTTCAGGAATTAACAGCCGAAGCGTTGCAGGGAATCCTGCCTGAAGATGTTACCCCCTCCCAGGCACCTGAGTCGGGATGTGATTTGGATTGGACTGGGACTGAAGGAGTCGGTTGTTTTTTTTGTTGATCTGTTTTTGTATTTTGTGTGAAGACGTGAGTCCCCCCCTTGTATTTTTTCTCCAGTTAACTAACCATACAGTAGGTTGTGGCAGACAGATGATGAATGATAAGAGGCCGTATGAGCTCTTATAAGATCCTTACTACTGAATAGTGTCAGTTCACATTACATTTGTGTGAACGTCATTATACCAGAGAATAATAATTAATTAGTTAATCAGTCCCAATAGATGTTGCTATGGTTACAGGTGCAAAGCTTATGGGCGTGTGGCAGCAGTGTGTTGGAGGGATATTCGTCCCGTGTAGCTCAGTTGGTAGAGCATGGCGCTTGCAACGCCAGGGTTGTGGGTTCGATTCCCACGGGGGACCAGTATGAAAAAATATATGCACTCACTAACTAAGTTGTTCTGGATAAGAGCGTCTGCTAAATGACTAAAATGTAAATATTCCTAGGTGTGAGAAGTGTGCAGAAGGGGCATGAGACAAATAACTGTGTCGTTTAGTAGTATCAGGAGAATAAGTGTTTTATTTGTACGGGTGCCCATGGTAGAGACAGGTTAGGGTTAGAGGAGTGCAGGGGGTGTAGTATGCTGAAGCAGTGAAGAAAGTAGAGGAGGACGGGTCAAGGGGGAGGGATCCTGAGAGGATCCGTGTGAGGTCTGTGCCAGCACAGAGGGATAGGCCAACGAGTGATGTAAGGTTGGCTTCTTAGCGTTCATAGCAATGGTTATCAACTGTACTGCAGAGATGGAACGTAAATCACAGAATATAAATGTTGTGATGGCAGCTGCAGAGAAGTATTTGGGTATACGAGATCTGATTTCAGAAGAGCTACAGGGTGTGTTGAGGGGTGGTGTCCCGCCTTCCCATTCCGTTGGCATGGTGCAGGAGCAGATAGGGTCAAAGTAGTGGAATGGGGTAGTGTGTTTTTAATTAGTGTAGAGTTAGTTGGAAAGTATTTTTTTTTGGGGGGGGGCGGGTGTATATTTTCATTTTTTGTGTAGTCATTTTTTTCATTTTGTATTACAAAGTATAATTGATTTATATTATAGTACAGCTGGGGGCGGTAATGCAACATATTTGATGCTTAAACTCCAAAGGAGAAGAAGAAGTAGTTCCGGGCAGGCGCACACCATTCTTCAGAATGTAAAAAGCGCCAGAACTGTGCTGTCAAGAGGATAACCTTTGTGTCTGTTTGTATTTATTACTACAGGTATGTAATAGCACGTTTACACTTTATAATATCGAAAGAACATGTCATAACGTGGTAGTTAACAAATCTATCAAGATATTACCACGTTTGGTGATGGTTGCTATGTGTTGTTTTTGTGTCAAACCGAGTGATTGAAGAACGCGAACAAATATTTTACAAGTCACATAGCTAGAGATTTGGGGTTTGTCTTTTTGAAAGTACTGTACGTCAGTTCAAGGTAATTTAGTACAGAATCAATTATGTTGATTTAATTGAGATGTTATTGGTTTTGTGTAAAAGAAGTCTCACGACCTGGTAAAATGGCGTCGTCCACTGTCTGCGTTTAATGAGATGACACACAATAGCACCACAAATTGTAATCAGTTAAGAAAAAAAAACGATGAATATGTGTATCTTATACGAATATCTGTGCTTTTCTACTAAACAACAGCCATTTGCAAAACTTTAATGATGATAGAGAAATGTAGCATGTTCTGTCTCCATTGTTTTGTAAGGATTGATAACCTGTAATCAGAATATAATAATAATAATAATAATAATAATATAATATGCCATTTAGCAGACGCTTTTATCCAAAGCGACCTACAGTCATGCGTGCATACATTATTATTTTATTTTTTAACGTATGGGTGGTCCCGGGGAATATAAATACCTCTTACCAGTAGCGGTGCATGGGTAACATCACTGGGGAAGCCAAAAACACATTACAACCTATGTGTTGTGATCATTGGGTTGTTTGAGCTATAACCTGTTAGTTCATATGCCTTGCCACCGTGATATATAGGCTGAAGGCCGAGACAATAAGAAGACACAGTGGCAGAATCAATTCAACCACACATTTGTTTCATTACAAAACCGGAGAGCAACTTCTGTCAGGTGAAGTCTACAAAACATATTACATGTAACAAACAGTTCCATGACCTACAGCAGGGGTCAAGCAAGGTCATGTTTCCCACATTTTCAGACTACTAAACAACTATTGATTTAGAACCATGGAGAGTTAGCACAAGTCACAAAGAAAACAGGAGCTGCCTCCACTATTCCAGCACCATTTCAATATCAACATCATCTAATAATCTATGCTTGGTCTAATACAGCGACAACTAAAAGATACCAACAACTATATAGTGCAATCAACATAAGCTAAATATGATGTGGCTGTCCATGGCACTGATTTCTGTTTGTGTGTGGATGCGTGCAAGTAGAACAGTCATGTCTCACCCTACTGGTAGAGAAACGCCAAGGCCATCCTCCTCTTTCATGTTGCCTAAACGGTCTATGAGGCTTTTAGTTTTTGTTGTCCTAGGCTACCTGGCTAAAATGCTTGCTCGCTAGCCTGACTTCCTTTCATTAAAATACTACAGTTCATTCGGAAAGTTTTCAGACCACTTCACTTTTTGCACATTTTGTTACGTTACAGCCTTACTCTAAAATTAATTTAAAAACATTTCCCCCCCTCATCAATCTGCCCACAATCTGCCCATAATGACAAAGAGAAAACAGGTTTTTAGACATTTTTGGAAATTGCTTAAAAATAAAAAACATACCTTATTTACATAAGTATTCAGACCCTTTGCTATGAGACTTGAAATTGAGCTCAGGTGCATCCTGTTTCCATTGATCATCCTTGAGATGTTTCTACAACTTGTTGGAGCTGTGGTAAATTCAATATTAAGCACAAGTTTTAAATCCTCAAGGGATTCCTGCAGAGCTATAAAATCTGACTGTAGTTTGGATACAGCCAGATCAACAGTTGGGCCGATAACATACATAGTAGTATAGATGAAGTTAACTTTTTTTTTTACAGAGTGACCAATGGTGTTTATATAAAGAGTGACGAGAACAGGTCCCGAAATCGATCCCTGTGGTACTTCAAGAAAATAACTTAACCCCATCAATCACGATGGCCTGAGTTCTGTCACTAAGACAATCATGAAACCATGAACAGGCGTCAGAGCTCAGGCCTATCGAGGACAATTTATTCAACAAAATAGCATGATCAACAGTATCGAAAGCTTTTGACAGGTCCACAAACAAAGCATCACATTTCATTTTAGTGTCTAAAGCATTGACAAGATCATTAACAACTAAAGTGGTTGCTTTAATATTGCTATGCCCAGGCCCTGATTGGTTTAAATTCAAAATGCATTTCTCAGAAAGAAAAAAAAGTTGTACATTTACCAAGGATTCAATCATCTTATCTAGACAAAGAAGCCTTTGAACTGGGGCGATAAATATTGAGATCACTACTAGCTGATTTCCATACTTTTTGAATATTTCCTGATAACAATGTTAAATAAAACATGTGGGTTATTGAGCCAACAATGATGGGCGCTGCACATGTAAGCAGACAGGGATCCAATTGGTCGCCCCCTGTGGATTTCTTGTTGTCTAAGCATCCAGGACTTATTTTTCTGTAAATAGCCTAAAAGAAAAGCTTTGGCTATAATTTTTCTGAACATTCAACCATTTTTCCCCTATCTGCATCCAGCCCAATATCATTGTGAATAGGCTTAGAAGTTCTTTCAAAGAGAGCCCTCTGAAATAAAACGGTGGTTAAATGTATCAATGATGCCATTTTGTTTCTCGTCATGAGGCCAGTCTCTGAATTTATTTGTTGTGGAAGAGGGGAGGAATTAGAACCCTTCAGGTATTTGACAGTTTTCCAGAATTGAGCCGGGTTCCCATTACAATCCGAAAGAGCGGTTACATAATAATCAGATTTAGCCTTTCTGATATGTCTTACACAGTGATTCCTCAGATGCCTAATAGCTTGCCAGTCCGGGCCTAAGCCTGTGTTCCTGGCCTTGACCCAAGCATCATCCCTTTTTATTAAATACTTCTGATAATTCTGAAGTGTACCAGGCATTCAATCTACCTTTAACCCTTCATTTTTTTTTGAAGGGAGCATGATTATCCACAATAGTATTGAATATTATATAGCATATTCACTCTATCATTGTTGGGTCAGTGCCACTTGAAAGTTAGTTTCCTCCTCCAGGTTAGATGGATGTCATATTGTAGGCTTTGTGCGTCCCTCCTTCTCGTAGGCCTATTATAATGGAGACAGCGTCATTTTTATTGATCTGTTTGTCATTGTTAGCAGAGTAGGCTACGCTACCCTGTCATTTTTGTCGTCTTCAAAAATATTCTGCTAATGTCTCCAGTCATTTAAAGTGTAGTAGAATTGCATGAAATGTGTTTATAAAAGGTCTAGAAACGTATCTGATATAGCCTGGGCCTATTCTACACAACTACGCGCTCAGCCATGCGTTGAACAGGCTTTTTTTTGCCCACAGTGATTGGTGTTCTATTATTAGCCTAAATGATGCCTATCCAATCTACTCATCACATTAGGAATAGTAGGCTATTGGACAGAAGTCTGCGATGATGCATGGAATGCTTTATTATAGAGGTGCATTTTATGGTGAAAATGTGCTTCCCCAAACTGGAAACTCACGTGCCGCCTACGGCTACAGAAACACCACTAGTCAAACAGTCTGGCTGGTGCACAGCTGAAAAGGGTCCCGGGACGTAGTTGGAGCGTTGTTGTTGTGGACTTAGAACATCCATGTAGTTGTTATTATATTTTTTATAAAGTGTGATTTTGATAGAGAACCTGAAAACAACAGGGGGAAATCAGTCTTTCTCCCTGCTTTAATTTTTGCTGTGGTATCAAGTATGTTTTTTTCTAATTCTGCCCTCTAAAGGATTTAGCAGAAGAAAACACGTGGTTATTGTCTTTGCTGTTATAGTAAATCTATCCAAATCAATATAAGAACACAAGGACATGCTAATTTAAAAAGATGCCTAGTCATTATTAGCCTGATTTAATCCTGAGTGGCGCAGTGGTCTAAGGCTCTGCATCGCAGTGCTAGCTGTGCCACTAGAGATCCTGGTTCGAATCCAGGCTCTGCTGTAGCCGGCCGCGACCGGGAGACCCAAGGGGCGGCGCACAATTGGCCCAGCGTCGTCCAGGGTAGGGGAGGGAATGGCCGGCAGGGATGTAGCTCAGTTGGTAGAGCATGGCGTTTGCAACGCCAGGGTTGTGGGTTCGATTCCAGTATAAAAAAAGAAAAAAAAAGAATGTATGCACTCACTAACTGTAAGTCGCTCTGGATAAGAGCGTCTGCTAAATGACTTAAATGTAAATGTAAATTAGTATGGATTGCAGGCATATTATGGGACACAAGCCACATCATTATCAATTATATTTTTGTATTTATGTAAGAAAATTGGTGTGACCAAGTCATGTGCTAAATGCTGTAGCTTTATAGCTAGTTAACGTTAGCATAGAGGTTTGTAAGCTAGATCTTTAACTTAACATTGGTATGACCAAGTCATGTGCTAAATGCTGTAGCTTTATAGCTAGTTAACGTTAGCATAGAGGTAGTAAGCTAGCTCTTTAACTTACCTGGTGAAGTCATAATGCTCTGTCTCTGCTACTGCTGGCTGTTTGTGATACTTTATGACCACGTTGTTGGTAGGGGCACCATCCACTTTGAAAAGCAACGTTTTGCTGAAGCCCTCCTTCTATTGTTGATAGCGGTGGAAGTTCTCAAAGATGAAATGTCCCCCGCAGACTGACGAGTAGATGCCCAATTCACCCGCCTCATTCTCACAAATGTATCCCACTTTTTACGGTGTTTCATTTGCGTGGCCATAGAGGAATAGACACATTTGCATAGCAAGTGTTGCTACACCCTGCTAACCACACAAAGCTTGGCCATCTTGATTCATAAAAATGCAATTGTTGGCTAGCTCCATACTACTAACCCACAAGTTAGATTTTTTTTTTTTTACCCATGAGTATATGAAGGTAGTCAGTAGTTACCAAAGCCACAAAGTCATAAACCCTGCCGATTTTCTAGAATTTCTCATCTTAAAATGTGATTTCAAACCTAACACCAACCTTTACCCCAACCACGCTGCTAACCTTATGCCTAACCCAAACTTGAAATGAAGACCAAAAAGCTAGTTATTACGATTTTTTACGATATAGCCCATTTTGACTTTGTGGCTGTGATAACTAGTGGAAGTCGTACGTGAAGGTTGAGAATGGATTTTTTTTCTTCTCTCTGTGACTCTGACCTCTGGGCATTGTGGGATTGTTTGGGAAGTTAGAGCTGATTTGGAGAAAAACCCAAACCCAACTTTTAGAACAATATTACAGTATTATAAAAATGGATCTATGAGTTTGTAATTTGGGAATGTTTTCTGGGGGTGCTCTAAGTTACTATTATATGCGTTTCAAGCATTGAGAAATAGCTGCTATATGCCCTTTAACGGACTTCGGTGCCGGCAGTGCAGTAGCTCTCAAAATCCCTTCTCCGTATGTAGAGTTTTCAGCCATTACATTTGCCCACATTTGGCTCTGCGTAAACTACAATTCTGACGCTCTGTTTTAACATTGAGAAACGTCAATAATCATCGCTTTCACAAACGTATGCTAATATGCCCCTTAACTTTCATGTCAGCCAGAACTAATCTTTCAAATAAAGATAACACTTACTGTAGCAGTTTGACACAGATCCATACACTGTGTGTGCCTCCAGTTGACAAACTACACTACAAATCTCCAGAAACACCCCAAAACATCCTTTTTAGAAACGGCAAAGCTCTCAGTATAATGATGCAGGTCTTTAGACGTTGTACACATGACGTTGTTTCATTCCGAAATGTGTCTGCAATGTTATATTCCATATTGGTCGACTCGAGCCGTCTCGAGTGGTTCCATTTCCCATGTAGTCTGCAGGTAACTGCAGAAATAAAGGAAACGCCAACATATAGCGTCATAATTTTATTTATTTATTTTAGCCTTTATTTAACTAGGCAAGTCAGTTAAGAACAAATTCTTATTTACAACGACGGCCTACGAGCCGCCAGAACAGATTCTACAAGTGTCTGGAACTTCCTGTGTGGAAGCACCCCATTCTTTCAATATACTTTGTATCCCTCATTTACTCAGTGTTTCCTTTATTCTGGAAGTTACCTGTAAAATGGACAGAGAGTTATCGCTCGAGTCGCAACAAAATGGAATATAACGTTGCAGATAATGTTCGGAATGACACAATTTCATTTGTACAACATCTAAAGACCTTCATCACTATACTGAGAGCTTTGCCGTTTCTAAAAGGACGTATTTGGGTGTTTTTTGTGGCGCCTTTGTTTTTTCGGGGTCCACATACTGCTAAACCATGATGAGGAAGTGATTCGCTGGTTGGGGTAAGGTTCTCAAAAGCATGTGAAATCACAAAAAAAGTGTCTGGACCGTTCTATAAAATAACATTTACATCAAAAATACAGATTTGATTGTAAAATAGGAAACTTCTCCTTTTAAGTATTTTTTTGGGGATGTCTGTAATTTACTATTTTATATTTCTGTCAACTTTTACTCCACTTCATTCCTAAAGAAAACTTTTTTTCTGTACTTTTTACTCCCATACAAGTTTCCCTGACACCCAAAAGTACTCGTTACATTTAGAATGCTCAGGCAGGACAGCATTATGGTCCAATTCACTCACCTATCAATATCACGCATTGTCACCCCTACTGCCCCTGATCTGGCGGACTCACTAAACACAAATACTGCGTTTGTAAATGATGCCTGGGTGTTGGAGTGTGCCCCTGGCTATCCATTTTTAAAAAATAAGAAGGAAAATCATGCCGTCTGGTTTGCTTAAAGATACGCTATGCAGAAATCCCTCCCCCATTTCCTGGTTGCAAAAAATGGAATAGTTTTCCTAATTTCAGGTTATGTATAAAAACAAGCAGTCATTGTGTAGAGAATCACTGTACCATCTAAACCGATGTGAAATAACTTTTACATAACCAAAAGTATTGTATATTCAGTTGTTTGAAGCTGGTGTACAAATCCGAAAGTAAAAGACTCAAAAACGAAACTTAAGAACAGAAAGCATAGAAATAGCGCACATAGAACAGATCTACCGCTTGTTAGACTTGCTATGTGCATTTAGTCGGACTGCCCAAAAAAGTTACATATTGGAGCTCAGTTGGTAGAGCATGGTGCTTGCAATGCCAGGGTTGTGGGTTTGATTCCCACGGGGGACCAGTACAAATATGTATGCACTCAATATTGTAAGTCGCTCTGGATAAAGAGCGTCTGCTAAATGACTAAAATGTAAAATGTAATTAATATAAGGAATTTGATGTAAAGCATTTACTTTTTACTTTTACTCAAGTATAACAATTGAGTACTTTTTCCATCACTGACCAATGGTTTTTGTGAGTGAAATAATACAGTGAAGACAAGGTTATTCAGTACAATAGTACATAGTGCAGCCTAAAACAAACTGCAACCTTGCACTAAATGGTTTGAGTCAAACAATGCATTTATATTAATTGAGGAAATCTACTATAGGTTACGTGCACTTATGTTGTGTAATTTAAAGTATGTACTTTGTCTAATGTGAATGAATGTATTTATGTTTTGTTGTCAATGCTTAGCTACCTGATTTATTGTCATGACATAATTGACTAAGAAAAAATATAATATATATTTTTAGAGAATAAAGAAAGTGCCAGAACTGTCAAGACAATAACTTTTTGTGTCTGTTTCTCATTGTTACTACAGGACGACTAGAATTCAATCTGAGGCCGGTAACATCAACAGTGAGGACAAACCCAGCCTGCCTCTCCTTCCAGTCCAAACCTACAGTCACTGGGTCCTGATTGTGACAGTGGAGCCCAGTTTACTGCAGGATCCAGAGATGGCATCAGTGAAGCTGGAAGACTGCAGTCAAACACTGGAGCTGAATGTCAACATTAAAGATGAAGAAGAGGAGGAGAAGATTGGGAAATCTGTTTCTCATGGTAAGAGCAGGTTTTATCTATCTGTAAGTTATCTTCATAATATCTTCATAAAACCTCCATATTTGGTTTACTTTCTCAATTGACTCGAATAGAAATGGAATTGACCCCAACCCTGGTAGCTGCTAACTTGTGATAGTGAGTGGAGGATGAATTGAAATGGAATCCTGGTGGTTGCTATGTGATGGTGAGTGGAGGATGAATTGAAATGGAATCCTGGTGGTTGCTATGTGATGGTGAGTGGAGGATGAATTGAAATGGAATACTGGTGGTTGCTAAGTGATGGTGAGTGGAGGATGAATTGAAATGGAATCCTGGTGGTTGCTAAGTGATGGTGAGTGGAGGATGAAATGAAATGGAATCCTGGTGGTTGCTAAGTGATGGTGAGTGGAGGATGAAATGAAATGGAATCCTGGTGGTTGCTTAGTGATGGTGAGTGGAGGATTAATTGAAATGGAATCCTGGTGGTTGCTACGTGATGGAGGATGAATTGAAATGGAATCCTGGTGGTTGCTAAGTGATGGTGAGTGGAGAATTTTCACTCCTTTTGCTCCTTTTTGCCGTCGACTGTTATCCACTTTTAGAATAGTTTTATTCCCCTTTTGTATTGAACAGCCTACTGATATGAAGTCATATGTATATCACACCAACTGACTGGTTCTTCTGATGTTGTTCACACAGGAGACCACGTTGAGACATTCAATACATCCAGAGAGCAACAGCAGGAAGATCACAGAGCTAAGAGGTCTCACCACTGCCCACATTGTGAGGAGATTTTCCCAATTCTATCAAAGCTAGAAATACACAGAAAAATACACACGGGAGAGAATCTGTATTCCTGTACTGACTGTGGAAAGAGCTTCAAAACATCAAGGTCTCTGACAGTTCATCAGAGAGTGCACACAGGAGATACGCCTTACTCCTGCTCTGACTGTGGGAAGAGTTTCTCTCAACAGAGCAATTTAAAAACACACCAACGTATACACACAGGAGAGAAGCCTTACTCCTGCTCTGACTGTGGGGAGAGTTTCTCTGGATTGGATACCTTAAAAACACACAAACGTATACATACAGGAGAGAAGCCCTATTCCTGCTCTGACTGTGGGAAGACATTTTCTCAACTGGTCCATTTAAAAGCACACCAACGTATACATACTGGAGAGAAGCCTTACTTCTGCTCTGACTGTGGGAAGAGTTTCTCTCAACAGAGCAGCTTAAAATCACACCAACGTATACACACAGGAGAGAAGCCTTACTCCTGCTCTGACTGTGGGAAGTGCTTCACAACATCATCTGAGCTAAAAGTTCATCAGAGAACACACACAGGAGAGAAGCCATACTCCTGCTCTGACTGTGGAAGGAGTTTTTCCCAACTGAATACCTTAAACTGTCACCAGCTAATACATACAGGACAGAAGCCTTACTTCTGCTCTGACTGTGGGAAGAATTTCTCTCTACAGAGCAGCTTAAAATCACACCAACATATACATACAGGAGAGAAGCCTTATTCCTGCTCTGACTGTGGAAAGAGTTTCTCTCGACAGGGCAGCTTAAAATCACACCAACGAATACACACAAGAGAGAAGCCTTACTCTTGCTCTGACTGTGGGAAACGCTTCAAAACATCAGCTGAGCTAAAGGTTCACCAGAGAACACACACAGGAGAGAAGCCTTACTCCTGCTCTGACTGTGGGAAGAGTTTCTCTCGACGGGGCAACTTAAAATCACACCAACGGATACACACAAGAGAGAAGACTTTTGCAGATTAAAACTTTACATTTTGGTGGATGGACAATGGATCCCTGTTTAAAGTATCCTCCTTTTTAAATTAAGTTATACAGAGTTGGCTACAATCTCATCCTCCAGATAAGGCAGATCTAATAATACAGCAAATAATATGACTAAACTCCAATGTACTGATAGAGAAAGAAAACGATTTTCTTGTAAAAGATGGGTATAATATTTATGAAGGACATTGTAAACAAGAATGGTAAAAAACTAACAACAGTGTATAGAGGTGTATACTCAATACAAAATTATAACCAACTCATCGTGGCTCTGCCACAAAATTGGAAGAGACAATTACTTAAAGAGGAAATTAAAGAATTAGTCTGGTTGCCTCCCATTAAATCAGAAATGGCTTAAAATGATTAGTATAAATAGAAAAATGTATCAGTTTCACTTAAAGTCATAAGGTTTGACAGCAACACCCTATACAATTCAAGTAATTTGGGAACAGGTTTTTGGTGTCCCAATACCTTGGCATCGGGTCTATGAACTGACAAATAAAACAACAATTGACACAGCAATCCGTTCATTTCGAAATAAGCTATTATACAAAATGCTCAATAAAGAATGCTCAATAGAACAGTCAGCCCTGTGCAGACACTGCCACAGGGAAACAGAATCAATAGAACAGTCAGCCCTGTGCAGACACTGCCACGAGGAAACAGAATCAATAGAACAATCAGCCCTGTGCAGACACTGCCACGGGGAAACAGAATCAATAGAACAGTCAGCCCTGTGCAGACACTGCCACGAGGAAACAGAATCAATAGAACAGTCAGCCCTGTGCAGACACTGCCACGAGGAAACAGAATCAATAGAACAGTCAGCCCTGTGCAGACACTGCCACGAGGAAACAGAATCAATAGAACAGTCAGCCCTGTGCAGACACTGCCACGGGGAAACAGAATCAATAGAACAGTCAGCCCTGTGCAGACACTGCCACGAGGAAACAGAATCAATAGAACAGTCAGCCCTGTGCAGACACTGCCACGAGGAAACAGAATCAATAGAACAGTCAGCCCTGTGCAGACACTGCCACGAGGAAACAGAATCAATAGAACAGTCAGCCCTGTGCAGACACTGCCACGGGGAAACAGAATCAATAGAACAGTCAGCCCTGTGCAGACACTGCCACGGGGAAACAGAATCAATAGAACAGTCAGCCCTGTGCAGACACTGCCACGAGGAAACAAAATCAATAGAACAGTCAGCCCTGTGCAGACACTGCCACGGGGAAACAGAATCAATAGAACAGTCAGCCCTGTGCAGACACTGCCACGAGGAAACAGAATCAATAGAACAGTCAGCCCTGTGCAGATACTGCCACGGGGAAACAGAATCAATAGAACAGTCAGCCCTGTGCAGACACTGCCACGAGGAAACAGAATCAATAGAACAGTCAGCCCTGTGCAGACACTGCCACAGGGAAACAGAATCAATAGAACAGTCAGCCCTGTGCAGACACTGCCACGGGGAAACAGAATCAATAGAACAGTCAGCCCTGTGCAGACACTGCCACGGGGAAACAGAATCAATAGAACAGTCAGCCCTGTGCAGACACTGCCACGAGGAAACATAATCAATAGAACAGTCAGCCCTGTGCAGACACTGCCACGAGGAAACAAAATCAATAGAACATTCAGCCCTGTGCAGACACTGCCACGAGGAAACAGAATCAATAGAACAGTCAGCCCTGTGCAGACACTGCCACGAGGAAACAAAATCAATAGAACATTCAGCCCTGTGCAGACACTGCCACGAGGAAACAGAATCAATAGAACAGTCAGCCCTGTGCAGACACTGCCACGAGGAAACATAATCAATAGAACAGTCAGCCCTGTGCAGACACTGCCCCGAGGAAACAGAATCAATAGAACAGTCAGCCCTGTGCAGACACTGCCACGAGGAAACAGAATCAATAGAACAGTCAGCCCTGTGCAGACACTGCCACGAGGAAACATAATCAATAGAACAGTCAGCCCTGTGCAGACACTGCCACGAGGAAACATAATCAATAGAACAGTCAGCCCTGTGCAGACACTGCCACGAGGAAACAAAATCAATAGAACATTCAGCCCTGTGCAGACACTGCCACGAGGAAACAGAATCAATAGAACAGTCAGCCCTGTGCAGACACTGCCACTGGGAAACAGAATCAATAGAACAGTCAGCCCTGTGCAGACACTGCCACGGGGAAACAGAATCAATAGAACAGTCAGCCCTGTGCAGACACTGCCACTGGGAAACAGAATCAATAGAACAGTCAGCCCTGTGCAGACACTGCCACGAGGAAACAAAATCAATAGAACAGTCAGCCCTGTGCAGACACTGCCTCGAGGAAACATAATCAATAGAACAGTCAGCCCTGTGCAGACACTGCCACGAGGAAACAAAATCAATAGAACATTCAGCCCTGTGCAGACACTGCCACGAGGAAACAGAATCAATAGAACAGTCAGCCCTGTGCAGACACTGCCACGAGGAAACAAAATCAATAGAACAGTCAGCCCTGTGCAGACACTGCCACAGGGAAACAGAATCAATAGAACAGTCAGCCCTGTGCAGACACTGCCACAGGGAAACAGAATCAATAGAACAGTCAGCCCTGTGCAGACACTGCCACGAGGAAACAGAATCAATAGAACAGTCAGCCCTGTGCAGACACTGCCCCGAGGAAACAGAATCAATAGAACAGTCAGCCCTGTGCAGACACTGCCACGGGGAAACAGAATCAATAGAACAGTCAGCCCTGTGCAGACACTGCCACGGGGAAACAGAATCAATAGAACAGTCAGCCCTGTGCAGACACTGCCACGAGGAAACAGAATCAATAGAACAGTCAGCCCTGTGCAGACACTGCCACGAGGAAACAGAATCAATAGAACAGTCAGCCCTGTGCAGACACTGCCTTGAGTAAACAGAATCAATAGAACAGTCAGCCCTGTGCAGACACTGCCACGAGGAAACAGAATCAATAGAACAGTCAGCCCTGTGCAGACACTGCCACGAGGAAACAGAATCAATAGAACAGTCAGCCCTGTGCAGACACTGCCACGAGGAAACAGAATCAATAGAACAGTCAGCCCTGTGCAGACACTGCCTTGAGTAAACAGAATCAATAGAACAGTCAGCCCTGTGCAGACACTGCCACAGGGAAACAGAATCAATAGAACAGTCAGCCCTGTGCAGACACTGCCACGAGGAAACAGAATCAATAGAACAGTCAGCCCTGTGCAGACACTGCCACGAGGAAACAGAATCAATAGAACAGTCAGCCCTGTGCAGACACTGCCACGGGGAAACAGAATCAATAGAACAGTCAGCCCTGTGCAGACACTGCCACAAGGAAACAAAATCAATAGAACAGTCAGCCCTGTGCAGACACTGCCACGAGGAAACAGAATCAATAGAACATATTTTCTTGTACTGTCCATCGGTGGCTCGCTTGTGGAGTCAGGTCCAGGAAGGTTGTTATGTCATAATATCAGGGTTCAGATGGACCTGCAAACTGTATTGTTAGGGGATCTGAAAAACCACGTTCAGTCAATGGAAATATAGTTATACTCTTGGGTAAAGTATTTATTTTTAGGACAACATCAGTATAAATGTTACAAATAGGGAGGATCAGGACCCTCGTAAGACATCATAGTAAAATGGAGGGATGTATTGCAAAAGGAAATAGCAAAATGGTATTAAACTGTGAAAGATGGATTAATCTGTGGACATGGGAGGGTTGGAGTTCATATCAGAATGGTATTATACTGTGAAAGATGGGTTAATCTGTGGACATGGGAGGGTTGGAGCTCATATCAGAATGGCATTATACTGGGAAAGATGGGTTAATCTGTGGACATGGGAGGGTTGGAGCTCATATCAGAATGGTATTATACTGTGAAAGATGGGTTAATCTGTGGACATGGGAGGGTTGGAGTTAAAATCAGAATGGCATTATACTGGGAAAGATGGGTTAATCTGTTGACATGGGAGGGTTGGAGTTAAAATCAGAAGGAATGGTGGGTTGTTCGCTGTGGGTGAAAATCCAGCACTTGAAGAAAGAGGACATTAGCAATATATGTATAATGATTTCTTTACAGGTACCCTAGACGTGAGGGAAAACAGCTGTACATAGCAGTAGAAGTATTGTTGTCCGTTAGTTTACTATAACCAGGGTAAGGGTGGTAGGGTAGTTTACTATAACCAGGGGAGGGATGGTAGGGTAGTTTACTATAACCAGGGTAGGGTGGTAGGGTAGTTTACTATAACCAGGGGAGGGATGGTAGGGTAGTTTACTATATACCAGGGTAAGGGTGGTAGGGTAGTTTACTATAACCAGGGTAGGGAGGGTAGGGTAGTTTACTATAACCAGGGTAAGGGTGGTAGGGTAGTTTACTATAACCAGGGGAGGGATGGTAGGGTAGTTTACTATAACCAGGGTAGGGGTGGTAGGGTAGTTTACTATAACCAGGGTAGGGTGGTAGGGTAGTTTACTATAACCAGGGTAGGGGTGGTAGGGTAGTTTACTATAACCAGTGGAGGGGTGGTAGGGTAGTTTACTATAACCAGGGTAGGGGTGGTAGGGTAGTTTACTCCAACCAGGGTAAGGGTGGTAGGGTAGTTTACTATAACCAGGGGAGGGATGGTAGGGTAGTTTACTATAACCAGGGTAGGAGTGGTAGGGTAGTTTACTATAACCAGGGTAGGAGTGGTAGGGTAGTTTACTATAACCAGGGGAGGGATGGTAGGGTAGTTTACTATAACCAGGGGAGGGGTGGTAGGGTAGTTTACTATAACCAGTGGAGGGATGGTAGGGTAGTTTACTATAACCAGGGTAGGAGTGGTAGGGTAGTTTACTATAACCAGGGTAGGAGTGGTAGGGTAGTTTACTATAACCAGGGGAGGGATGGTAGGGTAGTTTACTATAACCAGGGGAGGGATGGTAGGGTAGTTTACTATAACCAGGGGAGGGATGGTAGGGTAGTTTACTATAACCAGGGGAGGGATGGTAGGGTAGTTTACTATAACCAGGGGAGGGATGGTAGGGTAGTTTACTATAACCAGGGTAGGGGTGGTAGGGTAGTTTACTATAACCAGGGTAGGGATGGTAGGGTAGTTTACTATAACCAGGGGAGGGATGGTAGGGTAGTTTACTATAACCAGGGGAGGGATGGTAGGGTAGTTTACTATAACCAGGGGAGGGATGGTAGGGTAGTTTACTATAACCAGGGGAGGGATGGTAGGGTAGTTTACTATAACCAGGGGAGGGATGGTAGGGTAGTTTACTATAACCAGGGGAGGGGTGGTAGGGTAGTTTACTATAACCAGGGTAAGGGTGGTAGGGTAGTTTACTATAACCAGGGGAGGGGTGGTAGGGTAGTTTACTATAACCAGGGGAGGGGTGGTAGGGTAGTTTACTATAACCAGTGGAGGGGTGGTAGGGTAGTTTACTATAACCAGGGGAGGGGTGGTAGGGTAGTTTACTATAACCAGTGGAGGGGTATTAGCAGCGTATACATATTTTGCAGATGTTATCGTGGGTGTAGTGAAATGCTTATGTTCCTAGCTAGTAGCTAACAGTAGGCGGCAGGTAGCTTTAGTGGTTAAGAGCGTTGTGCCAGTAACCGAAAGGTCGCTGGTTCTAATCCCCGAGCCGACTAGGTGAAAAACGGTTGATGTGCCCTTGAGCAAGGCACTTAACCCTAATTGCTCCTGTAAGTCGCTCTGGATAAGAGCGTCTGCTAAATGACAAAAAATAACAGTGCAGTAGTAGCTAGCTAGTAGCTAACAATACAAACCAACAGTGCAGTAGTACCTAGCTAGTAGCTAACAATACAAACCAACAGTGCAGTAGTAGATAGCTAGTAGCTAACAATACAAACCAACAGTGCAGTAATACCTAGCTAGTAGCTAACAATACAAACCAACAGTGCAGTAGTAGTTGCTAGTAGCTAACAATACAAACCAACAGTGCAGTAGTACCTAGCTAGTAGCTAACAATACAAACCAACAGTGCAGTAGCACTGTCAGAATGCTGTAGGTGGGTGTAGTGGTGGAATCAAGCGCAGGACACCGAAGTATAGTCCAAAAGACTTTAGTGCAATTTCCAACAAGGAAAATTCGAACACACTTGCCCGAAGGCGAAACTACGCACGCAGGCGACAAAACAAAAGGCGCACTAAACATGTGCGTAAACGCTCCAACACAGTGGAGTAAAGCTCAACCGAGCGAATAGGCAATAATTACAAGCGCAACACACGACAGAAATAAATCAATCACACACAACACTAGACAAACACAACGAGAAACTTATAGGACACTAATTACACTAAACGAGAACAGGTGTCACAACAAACAGACAAAAGCAAACGAACATAGAAACATACAACGGTGGCAGCTAGTATTCCGGAGACAACGAACGCCGAAGCCTGCCCGAACAAGGAAGAGAGGCAGCCTCGGCCGAAACCGTGACAGTACCCCCCCCTTGACGCGCGGCTCCAGACGTGCGCCGACTCCGGCCTCGGGGACGACCAGGAGGACGCGGAGCAGGGTGCGTCGGGTGCCCACGATGGAATTCCGTCAGGAGAGACGGGTCCAAAATGTCTCTCCTCGGCACCCAGCACCGTTCCTCCGGACCGTACCCCTCCCACTCCACTAGATATTGGAGACCCCCCCATCCGACGTCTCGAATTCAAGATGGACCTCACGGAGTACGCCGGTGCCCCCTCGATGTCCAATGGGGGCGGAGGAGTCTCCCTGATCTCACTTTCTTGGAGTGGGCCAGCTACCACCGGCCTGAGAAGAGACACATGGAACGAGGGGTTAATACTTTTATATTCAACAGGTAGTTGTAATTTGTAACACACCTCGTTCAACCTTCTCAGGACTTTAAATGGCCCTACAAACCGCCGACCCAGTTTCCGACAGGGCAGGCTGAGGGGCAGGTTTCTGGTAGAGAGCCAGACTCGATCACCAGGTGCGTACACCGGTCCCTCACTGCGGTGGAGATCGGCGCTCGCCTTATGACGTCGGAGGGCCCGCTGCAGGTGGACGTGTGCAGCGTTCCATGTCTCCTCCGAGCGCCGTGCCCACTCATCCACCGCAGGAGCCTCGATCTGGCTCTGCTGCCAAGGTGCCAGAACCGGCTGGTAACCTAACACACATTGGAAAGGGGTTAGGTTAGTGGAGGAATGGCGTAGGGAATTCTGGGCCATCTCGGCCCAGGGAACGTACCTTGCCCACTCCTCCGGCCGGTCCTGGCAGTATGTTCTAAGAAACCTACCCACATCCTGGTTCACGCGTTCCACCTGCCCATTACTCTCCGGGTGGTAACCCGAGGTGAGGCTCACCGAGACCCCCAACCGCTCCATAAAGGCTCTCCAGACCCTGGAGGTAAATTGGGGACCTCGATCAGACACAATATCCTCGGGTACCCCGTAGTGCCGGAACACATGGGTGAATAGTGCTTCGGCAGTTTGCAGGGCGGTAGGAAGGCCCGGCATGGGGAGCAAACGACAGGCCTTAGAAAACCGGTCCACAACGACCAGTATAGTGGTATTCCCCTGTGAAGGAGGAAGGTCAGTAAGGAAATCCACCGAGAGGTGAGACCATGGTCGTTGTGGAACGGGCAGGGGTAGTAACTTACCCCTAGGCAGATGTCTAGGCGCCTTACACTGGGCGCACACCGAGCAGGAGGAAACATAAACCCTCACATCCCTTGCCAACGTGGGCCACCAGTACTTGGCACTAAGACAGTGCACTGTCCGGCCGATACCAGGGTGTCCAGAGGAGGGTGACGTGTGAGCCCAATAGATCAATCGATCCCGAACCTCGAGCGGAACGTACTTCCGACCCTCCGGGCATTGCGGTGGACTAGGGTCGGTGCGTAACGCCCGCTCGAGCTCAGCATCGACCTCCCACACTACCGGTGCCACCAGACACGACTCCGGCAGTATGGGAGTGGGCTCCACGGACCTCTCCTCCGTGTCATACCGCCGAGACAGTGCATCTGCCTTACCGTTCTGTGACCCAGGGATGTACGTGATCTTAAATGTAAACCGGGTCAAAAACATATTCCATCTTGCCTGGCGAGGGTTCAGCCTCTTCGCTGCCCGGATGTACTCCAGGTTACGGTGGTCCGTCAAAATGAGGAAAGGGTGTTGAGCCCCCTTAAGCCAGTGCCTCCACACCTTTAGGGCCTGTACCACGGCTAACAGCTCCCTGTCCCCTACGTCATAGTTTCGCTCCGCCGGACTGAGCTTCTTGGAATAAAAAGCACAGGGGCAGAGTTTAGGTGGCGCGCCTGACCGTTGTGAAAGCACGGCTCCTATACCGGCCTCAGACGCGTCCACCTCTACTTGAAATGGCAAAGAGGGATCCGGATGCGCCAGCACCGGGGCCGAGGTAAACAGGTCCTTCAGCCTCCCAAACGCCCTGTCCGCCTCGGCCGACCACTGCAGACGCACCGGACCCCCCTTCAAAAGAGACGTGATGGGAGCTGCCACCTGTCCAAAACCCCGGATAAACCTCCGGTAGTAATTCGCAAACCCCAAAAACTGCTGCACCTCTTTCACAGTTGTTGGTGTTTGCCAATTACGCACGGCTGACACCCGGTCTACCTCCATCTTCACCCCTGAGGCAGACAACTGATACCCCAAAAAGGAGACCGACTCCTGGAAAAACAGACACTTCTCTGCCTTAACATACAGGTCGTGCTCCACCAGCCTCCGCAACACTCTGCGCACCAGGGCCACATGCTCGACACGGGTAGGCGAGTACACGAGAATGTCATCTATGTACACAACCATCCCCTGCCCCTGCATGTCCCTGAAGATCTCATCCACGAATGATTGGAAAACTGACGGAGCGTTCATCAACCCGTATTGCATGACAAGATACTCGTAATGGCCCGAGGTGGTACTAAAGGCTGTCTTCCATTCATCGCCCTCCCTGATGCGCACCAAGTTGTACGCGCTCCTGAGATCTAATTTAGTGAAGAAACGCGCCCCATGCAATGACTCAGTCATGGTCGCAATCAGCGGGAGTGGATAACTGTACTTCACCGTGATCTGATTGAGACCACGATAATCGATGCACGGGCGTAAACCACCATCCTTTTTCTTCACAAAGAAGAAACTCGAGGACGCAGGGGAAGTGGAAGGCCGTATGTATCCTTGTCTCAGAGATTCGTCTATGTAAGTCTCCATAGCTTTCTTCTCCTCCTGAGACAGAGGATACACATGGCTCCGTGGGAGCGCAGCTCCTGCCTGGAGGTCTATCGCACAGTCTCCCTGCCTATGGGGCGGCAACTGCGTCGCCCTCGACTTACTAAACGCAATAGCCAAATCCCCATACTCAGGAGGAACGTGCAATGCGGGCACCTGGTTTGGACTCTCCACCGAGGTAGCCCCTACGGAAACGCCCAAACATCGACCCACACACTGGGCAGACCACTCCATCAGAGCCCTCTCCTGCCACGAAATAGATGGGTTATGGGTACTCAACCAGGGCATGCCCAGCACCACCGGATACGCAGGCGAGTCGATCAGAAATAGCTGAATCATCTCCTGATGACCCCCCTGCGCACACATCCTAAGTGGCGCAGTGACCTCCCTGATCAAGCCCGCACCCAACGGACGGCTATCTAGGGCATGAACGGAGAAAGGGACATCAACAGGGAGAAGGGGAATCCCTAAGGCTAAACAAAACTTCTTATCAACAAAGTTCCCAGCCGCGCCTGAATCTACCAGCGCCTTATGCTGGGAATGAGGTGCTACCTGTGGGAAACGCACAGGTATACAGAAATGTGCAACAGAGAGCTCTGGGTGAGTGGGGCGCCTACTCACCTGGAAGGAATCCCCAGTGCTGGACCTGTCGTTCTCTCCCCTAGGAGGCCATCCCCAGCACCTAGCCGCGGTGTGTCCTCCCCGACCACAGTTGGTGCAGGAGATGGACCCCCTCGTAAGCCGACCCCTCCTCTCTCTAGCGCCAGCGCCCCTGAGCTCCATGGGGCATGGCTCGGAGGCGCTGGAGGGTGAAATGGACGGACCCCCCTCGGAACGTCCGCGGGTAGCCAGTAGGTTATCCAGCCTGATGGACATGTCGACCAACTGGTCGAACGAGAGGCTGGTGTCCCTACAGGCCAGCTCCCGACGGACGTCCTCGCGTAGACTACATCTGTAGTGATCGCTGAGAGCCCGCTCATTCCACCCTGCATCTGCCGCTAGAGTACGGAATTCTAGGGCGAACTCCTGGGCACTCCTCTTCCTCTGCCGGAGGAAGACCAGACGCTCCCCCGCCGCTTTCCCCTCCGGGGGATGGTCAAACACTGCCCTGAAGCGGCGGGAGAACTCGTCGTAAGTGATGGTGTCCGCGTCGATCCTCCTCCACTCCGCGTTGGCCCATTCCAACGCCTTCCCGGAAAGGCAGGAGATCAGGGCGTACACGCTCTCATGTCCCGAGGGCGCCGGGTGCACGGTGGCCAGGTACAGCTCCACCTGGAGAAGGAATCCCTGACACCCGGCCGCGGTTCCATCGTAGGCTCTCGGGAGCGAGAGTCGAACTCCTCTGGGCTCCGGAGCGGGAATGGGCTGACTGGCCGATGGTGCTGGCGGAGAGGATGGCGGTGGAGGAGTCCCCCAGCCTCGGATGGTGGTGATCACCTCCTGCAGTGCGGACCCCATCTGCAGGATCTGGTCACTCTGTTCCCGGACCTTGTCCTCCAGCGTCGCCTGGGCTGCTGCGGCTCCTGCTGATTCCATTCTTGCAGGTGTGTGATTCTGTCAGAATGCTGTAGGTGGGTGTAGTGGTGGAATCAAGCGCAGGACACCGAAGTATAGTCCAAAAGACTTTAGTGCAATTTCCAACAAGGAAAATTCGAACACACTTGCCCGAAGGCGAAACTACGCACGCAGGCGACAAAACAAAAGGCGCACTAAACATGTGCGTAAACGCTCCAACACAGTGGAGTAAAGCTCAACCGAGCGAATAGGCAATAATTACAAGCGCAACACACGACAGAAATAAATCAATCACACACAACACTAGACAAACACAATGAGAAACTTATAGGACACTAATTACACTAAAAGAGAACAGGTGTCACAACAAACAGACAAAAGCAAACGAACATAGAAACATACAACGGTGGCAGCTAGTATTCCGGAGACAACGAACGCCGAAGCCTGCCCGAACAAGGAAGAGAGGCAGCCTCGGCCGAAACCGTGACAAGCACCTAGCTAGTAGCTAACAATACAAACCAACAGTGCAGTAGTAGATAGCTAGTAGCTAACAATACAAAACAATAACGCAAATAAAATGAAAATAAAAAAAGGAACTAAGAAATGTAGAAATATTAGAACGAGCAATGTCAGAGTCCGGAATATAAATATATATGTATATGATGGTGTGTATAGACATTATGGACAGTATATGAATAGAAAAGGTGTGGACAGCAGTAGTTATATAGGATGAGCCTTGACTAGAATACACTATATACATATGAAGTGGGTAAAACAGTATGTAAACATTATTAAAGTGACCAGTGTTCAATAACTATGTACATAGGGCAGGGTTGAGTACCGGGTGGAAGCTGGCAAGAAACAGTGACTGAAGTTAAAGTTCAGGGCAGGGTACTGGGCAGAGGCTGGCTAGTAGTGACTATTTAATAGTGTGATGGCCTGGAGATAAAAGCTTTGATGCGCCTGTATTGTCTCCGCCTTCTAGATGATAGTGGGTGAGCAGGCCATGGCTCGGGTGGCTGAGGTCCTTGATGATCTTCTTGGTCTCCTGAGACACCGGGTGCCATAGATGACCTGGAGGGCAGGCAGTGTGCCCTCTGTGATGCGTTGGGCTGACCGCACCACCCTCTGGAGAGCCCTGCGATTGCGGACGGTGCAGTTGCTGTACCAGGCGGTGATACAGCCCCGACAGGATGCTCTCAATGATGCAGCTGTAGAAGTTTGTGAGGGTCTTAGGGGCCAAGCCAAATTTCTTCAGCCTCCTGTTGCGCCTTCTTCACCACGTCTGTATGAAGGGACCATTTCAGGTTGTCAGTGATGTGCACGTTGAGTAACATGACGTTTTTGACCCTCTCCACTGCGACCCGTCGATGTGGATGGGGGGGCGTGCTCCTTCTGCTGTCTCCGAAGTCCACGATCAGGTCCTTTTGTTTTGTCATTGAGGAAGAGGCTATTTTCCTTGATATGACCCTTAACTAGCCTCTCAAATCACTTCATGATAACAGAAGTGAGCGCTACGGGGCGATAGTCATTTAGTTCCGTTACCTTCGCTTTCTTGGGGACAGGAACAATGGTGGACATCTTGAAGCAAGTGGGTACAACACACTGGGATATGGAGAGATTGAATATGTCCGTAAACACTCCAGCCAGCTGGTCTGTGCATGCTCTGAGGACGTGGTTAGAGATGCCGTCTGGGCCGGCAGCCTTACAAGGGTTAACACGCTTGAATGTCTTACTCAGTCAGCCATGGAGAACGAGAGCTCACTGTCCTCCATGAGCAGTGGTGACCCGCGTCGGCGGCACTGTGTTTTCCTCGAAGCGGGCGAAGAAGGTGTTTAGCTTGTCCGTGAGCAAGACGTCGGTGTCCGGGACTTGGCTTGTTTTCCCTTTATAATCCGTGATTGTCTGGAGTCCCTGCCACATACATCTCGTGTCTGAGCCGGGGGGGGGGGTGTTACGAACAAAGGATCCAATTCAGGATAGTCGTACCTCTGATTGAAATGCTGGTGCGTGACCGCAATTCTAATATCCCAAAGTTATTTTCGACTAGGTAATAATGCAAGAAACGTTCTGAGCAAATAATGTCAGATATAACACAAATATATACAGTACCAGTCAAAACTTTGGACACACCTACTCATTCAATAACTTTGAAATAACACATATGGAATCTTGTAGTAACCAAAAAAGTGTTAAACAAATCAAAATATATATTTAGAGTGTGCAAAGCTGTCATCAAGGCAAAGGGTGGCTACTTTGAAGAATCTCAAATATTAAATATATTTTGATTTGTTTAACACTTTTTTGGGGTTGCTACATGATTCCATATGTGTTATTTCATAGTTTTGATGTCTTCACTATTATTCTACAATGTAGAAAATAGTTTTAAAAAATAAAGAAAAATCCTTGAATGAGTAGGTGTGTCCAAACTTTCGACTGTTACTGTATATATATACTGCGAAGTTGGAACAGGGCGAGCATGTCTGTCGGCGCCATCTTGTATCACTGTTAGAGAACTGTGCAGAGGAAAGAGAGCATTATAGAATGTTAGCATCTCTTGACTTTACTGATCAGTGTTCACCTGGTCAGTTTTGGTGTGTTTTGTTATCTTCTACTGTAAAGATATTGAGATGACCTTGGATTTGCCCTTTAGGGTTGAATATCCTTAGTGAGGTTACTCACGTTGAAACAATGGAGTCTGATGGTTGACTGTGGGGGTACTGCTTCCCTCTGCTTCCCTCTGCTTCCCTCTGCTTCCCTCTGCTTCCCTCTGCAGCTTTCTGTGGGAATGATCTAGTAGACACAACATGTATCAGACAGAGATGTTGTGATGATCAGTTTTCACCATTAGTTTCGGTGGATTATTTTTTTACTACTAATGACTATTACTTTAATGATAAACAGGCTATGAAACAACTACATGTTTATGAAATTGTATTTTAGTTTTGTTCTTTTAGAAAGCAATTAGTGGTGCGCACCAATATCCATAATTCAATATTAGGTACACCTCTCTGTTTACGATAATGGATTGCTCATATAGACCGTGAGTCACGTGGCTTGCTATATAAAGCAGGCAGACAGGCATCGAGGCATTCAGTTACTGTTCGATTGAATGTTATATTGGGCAAAACCAGTGACCTAAGCGACTTTGAGCGTGGTATGATAGTCATTGCCAGGTACGCCGGATCCAGTAACTCGGAAACAGCCTCCCTCCTGGGCTTTTTCTCGCACAACAGCGTATAAGGTTTCCCGAGAATGGTGCGACAAACAAAAAACATCCAGGTAGCAGCAGTCCTGTGGGCGAAAACAGCTTGTTGATGAAAGAGGTCGAAGGAGAATTACAAGAATCATGCACGATAACAGGCTAACAAGCTAACAGGCTAACAGGCTAACAGGCAGGCCACAAACAGACAAATAACGGCACAGCACAACAGTGTTGTGCAGAACGGCATCTCGGAAACGCCCAACTTGTCGATCCTTGTCACAGATGGGCAATTGCAGCAGACGACCACACCGGGTTCCACTCCTATCAGCTAAAAACAAGAAGAAGCGGCTCCAGTGGGCACGCCATCACCAACACTGGACAATTGAGGAGTGCAAAAACATTGTCTGGTCTGACGAAATCCCAGATCCTGTTGCGTCATGCTGACGTCAGAGTCAGGATTTGGCGTAAGCAGCATGAGTCCATGGACCCATCCTGCCTGGTGTCAACGGTACAGGCTGGTGGCGGTGGTGTTCTGCCGTCCAATCTGCAGCAACTGTGTGGACCAGCATCCCTGTGGAACGTTTCTGACATGTAGAATCCATTCCCCCGAAGAATTCAGGCTGTTCTGCAAGCAAAGGGGGGTCCGACCCAGTACTAGAAGGGTGTACCTAATAAACTGTCCGCTGTTAACCTACACTTTTATGTAAAACAGCTTCTATGACTGGTTCCCCAGGCACAACACCCTCTAGCAGGCTCTCAACTTATTTAACAGTCTGCCGATTGGCCAATCGACTGCTTCCCATTGTATTTACACTGGTTGGGTGGGTTATGCCCCCAAGAACAATCACACTTGGCCCAATGGGCAATCAGCAAGCAGCTGTCTGGACTTCACAAAGCCGTGGCATTGTGAAGTCCACACAGTCACAGTGTTATTCATTCAAAACTGATATGATATCGATATCAGTTGGAACAAATTACAGTTCAACTCATATCGATATACTGTAGATTTTCCATATCAAGTGCCCATTGCTAAAACAATGTAGTCTGGTGGTTGACTGGGTTTTACTGCCTCCCTCTTCAGTGTTGTGTGGGAATGAGCTAGGAGACACAACATGTATCAGGTAGAGATGGTGTGATGATACGTTTTCAACATTAGTTTGGGGGGATAATGTTTTACTAGTAAACAACTATTTATTTAACAATACACAAGCTTTGAAATGACTTCATGTGTTTATTAGTATGAAAAATGTATGCACTCACTAACTGTAAGTCGCTCTGGATAAGAGCGTCTGCTAAATGACTAAAATGTAAAATGTATTAAATTGTCTTTTAAAACAAGATTTGTTATTTTAGTCATTGATATGAAAAGTGATTGGATTAATGCATTGAACTGAATCGATCTGCCAATGAAAAATAAAAGTTTGTACATATATTTTTGCTGGTCAAACTCTTCTCTTTTGTGTAATTAACATCTGGCCACGTCTCTATCACACTCCAGCCCAGAAGGTGGCAGTGATGAACAGGAGAGAAGAAGAATGCATGCTTAGCTACCACGTCATAATATGTAATAACAGCTGATGTAACCTGTCATAATATAGTCTCATAACACTGTCATGACCCATATATTTACACCTGTTGTAACACATATTGCGTTATTTTATGGCTGGTTATGACAACTACATAAGAGTGTCAAAACTCACATTTATTCAAATTAGTTATTTCCCTGCCAAGAAGTGTCCTTTCGTTTGAAAGTTTATCTCTTAAAATCCTTTGTTTTTGTTGTAATGAATTCTTTACAGTCATGTTTTTTTCACATGTTAAATAAATTGTGGAAAATACACTTTTACACTGTCAAGAAGCATTATGACCATCCTGTTACACTTTACTTGGACTAAGAAAATACACTTTATGATACTGTCAAGAAGCATTATGACCATCCTGTAACACTTTACTTGGACTAAGAAAATACACTTTATGATACTGTCATAAAGCATTATGACCATCCTGTGTCACTTTACTTGGACTAAGAAAATACACTTTATGATACTGTCAAGAAGCATTATGACCATCCTGTTACACTTTACTTGGACTAAGAAAATACACTTTATGATACTGTCAAGAAGCATTATGACCATCCTGTGTCACTTTACTTGGACTAAGAAAATACACTTTATGATACTGTCAAGAAGCATTATGACCATCCTGTTACACTTTACTTGGACTAAGAAAATACACTTTATGATACTGTCAAGAAGCATTATGACCATCCTGTGTCACTTTACTTGGACTAAGAAAATACACTTTATGATACTGTCAAGAAGCATTATGACATCATGATCATATAAGTCAGATAGGCCTATCACCTACAGGCCCTTATATCAGTCGTCAGTCACAAAGAGGGTGTCTTGTCCTGCTCCTGAAATCTGCTCCTGTATTCATCCCAGTCATCAGCAACAGAGCATTGGAGTAGGCGCATGTCTGACATCAATGTGTGCTCAATTACAATGATAATTTAACATGGTCAATTAAAAAAATAAAATATGATAACAAACATTGTGTTGATACATAGGCTATGGTGTAATGGGATGTTTTACCTTGTGTAGTAGGTTTGGTGGGTTTTGACACTTATGTAGGTGTCATCACCAGACAGAAAATAATGCAATGTATGTCTCAACAGGTCTAAAGATATGGGTCATGACAGTGTTAAGACCATGTTATAACAGGTTATGACAAGTTCTGTCAGCTGTTATTGACATATTATGACATGGTTATGACCGTGTCATAACGTGTTATATGATGCTGGGTGTCAAGTAAAGTGTTAGCGATTATTCTAATTCTATAGCTAGAATATAGTAGTGGGCACTTTGAACACAGTGTTGTTTGACATGACAACTAATTTAAATGCCAGGGAGCAGTTATTGTGACAGAGTAGGAACCAAAGTGTTGATAAGTGTTTTTCTCTTAGCTACTTCATGTAGCTAACAATCTTGCTTCGCTTATTCCTCTTTGATTTAGAAGATACTGTTGCTCAAACAACATGCTGATTTAGGTCTACAGCATCACTGGTATTATCAGGCTGTATAGCTAATTTACATTTGCTCGGACTCGGTACATTTATTAGCTAGCTAGCTAGCGATTAGCATTAGTGATTAGCATTAGCGATTAGCTGCTAACAAGATTTAGGCCCAACTTGCTAAGACAAACACAAACTATTAGTGTAATTATAGAACGCTAGTGGATTTATATTAAGAAGCAAAGAGAAAACAGCATCGGTGTCATCAATATTGTTGCATGTGCTGCGTTGACCATTGCAGACTGAAGTGTCTCGGGGTCGAGGAACAACAGATGCGCTCCCTGAGTGACGGGGCGGTGTCTAGGTCTGTGTGGAAAGCGGCATGGAGAGGGAGAGAGATGTGACTAAAGTAGCGAAGTTAACTATAAAAAAATGGACGTTACACACGGCGTATCCCATTTAACAAATCAAACATTCAAATACCGTTATAGAAGGTATATTAAAAACCCAAAAGCGGTCTGTGCATCAATACCGGTATATCGTAAAATACGGTAGCCCTACTTACAAAAAGGATTAATGGCCTTAAAAAAGTAGAATCTTTATCCCACTGGAAGGGTGGGTTCAAAGAGGAGAAAGGCACTAAAGCTAAGAACTGGGGTGTATTCATTATGCCTTGCAATGGAAACAGTTTACCGTTAAAAAAAAAAAAAAAAAAAAAGAGCAAATGGAACGAAATGGGGAGGGACCTACCTGAATTTGTCCAATAGAAACTCTCGTTTTTTTGGTTGCAAAACGTTTTCCATTTGGAGTAAACGGTTTCTGATGCAAAACGTTTTCCAACACACAAAATGTTTTACAGTAAAATCGGCGTAATGAATCCACCCCTGGAGAGGTTTAAAAACATTTATACATCTGCAAACCTAAGGTTCATTATAGGTGTGTGGTCAGTTGTTACATTGACAATTACAGGCTCTATTGTTTTTTTTATTTGTTACTTCAATTACAATTCATGTAGTTTACTCATCTCTGTTTCCATGACGGTGTAGAAGTAGTACCTTTAATTCATGTAGTTTACTCATCTCTGTTTCCATGACGGTGTAGAAGTAGTACCTTTAATTCATGTAGTTTACTCATCTCTGTTTCCATGACGGTGTAGAAGTAGTACCTTTAATTCATGTAGTTTACTCATCTCTGTTTCCATGACAGTGTAGAAGTAGTACCTTTAATTCATGTAGTTTACTCATCTCTGTTTCCATGACGGTGTAGAAGTAGTACCTTTAATTCATGTAGTTTACTCATCTCTGTTTCCATGACGGTGTAGAAGTAGTACCTTTAATTCATGTAGTTTACTCATCTCTGTTTCCATGACGGTGTAGAAGTAGTACCTTTAATTCATGTAGTTTACTCATCTCTGTTTCCATGACGGTGTAGAAGTAGTACCTTTAATTCATGTAGTTTACTCATCTCTGTTTCCATAACAGTGTAGAAGTAGTACCTTTAATTCATGTAGTTTACTCATCTCTGTTTCCATGACGGTGTAGAAGTAGTCAAATGACCTTTAACCAACGTTAAAGGTATATCACTGCCACTTTCTGGGCTGGAGTGTGATAGAGACATGTGGTCCTGTCCTGGTGAGATCACAGGGTCAGAGAACTCCTGACTGTGGTCATACCAAAACACTCCAGGCACTCAGCCCATAAGAGCCATTCATACTGTCAGATCTAATATGGAAGAACTGAATACAACCATAAGAACCATTCATACTGTCAGATCTAATATGGAAGAACTGAATACAACCATAAGAACCATTCATACTGTCAGATCTAATATGGAAGAACTGAATACAAAAGAGAAGGAGAGGTTGACCAGTACAAATTCATGTAACTTTATTTTTCATTGGCGGATCAATTAAGCTGGTTTACATTTTTACATTTTAGTCATTTAGCAGACGCTCTTATCCAGAGCGACTTACAGTTAGTGAGTGCATACATTATTTTTATTTTATTTTTCATACTGGCCCCCTGTGGGAATTGAACCCACAACCCTGGCGTTGCAAACGCCATGCTCTACCAACTGAGCTACATCCCTGCCGGCCATTCCCTCCCCTAGACGACGCTGGGCCAATTCTGCGCCGCCCCATGGGTCTCCCGGTCGCGGCCGGCTACGACAGAGCCTGGATTCGAACCAGGATCTCTAGTGGCACAGCTAGCACAACGATGCAGTGCCTTAGACCACTGCGCCACTCGGGAGGCGGGAGGTTTAAGCTGGTGTGTTCACTTTCTTTGATGACAGAATTTGCCCACGAAGGACCGCTGGGCGCCACCTTCCTGTTCAAGTGAGCGCTGTAGCTCAATTGGTAGAGCACGGCGCTTGTAACGCCAGGGTAGTGGGTTCGATCCCCGGGACCACCCATACGTAAAAATGTATGCACACATGACTGTAAGTCGCTTTGGATAAAAGCGTCTGCTAAATAGCATATTATTATTATTATTATAAGGTGAGTCCAACAATGTATTGTATGCTGCTGCATAAATGATGTAATATGCCAGGGATATATGTATACTGTAGCTAAGAAAGTAATACTAAGTGTATGTTGTGTAGTAAGCTGTTAGTAGCCCATGTGCCTCACCCTAATAATTTGGTCCCTTTCCCCCTCATAACTTAGCCTACTGTTCTGACTTGGTGGTGCACATGTAGCCTATAGCCTGTTTTAGAGAAATGTAATCATTGAATAGTGTAAGAGATTTCATTGTCTGCTTATATGCCCCCTTTATTTATACTACGGTTCTGACTTGGTGTACAGGGAGAACACTGTAAGAACAGACCATGTTCTGAATTCCATCACTCTACATTTCAAAAATGCCGAACAAATAGTTATATTGACTACGTCCGTCCTAGCTCGCTCATTAATGTCTTAATCGAAATTACAGATTGCCTCTTATGCGCTTGTCGTCCCCTTATGCCATAGTTTGTACATCTCAATTGTCAGTAGAAACCACATTTGTTTAAGCAAGTCAGCCATATCAGCTATGTTTTTTTAAAAGGCAGTAAATGAGGCTAAATTGACTGTTTCGCTGCCAGACAAGGCTCCGCTGATAGCCAGGTGTAACAGTGGTAAGATGTTGGGACTCTGCTGTTGGGACTCTGCTATTGGGACAGCTCTATGTAGGTCCTAACAGTTTGTGGGCATCGTTCGTCACCGTTATAGGGGTTCAATAAGGGTTCTTCTAAGATCCTCGAAGCTCTTCGAAGAACCATAGGGTTCTTGGCACTGAAAATGGCCCCCAAAAGGTTATTCCAAGAACCACATAGGATGTGGGGTTCACAGAGGAACCTCCTTCAGTTGGCGGGAGTTCTTGCAGGAACCTAACTGCCCAACTGAAAAATTTGGATTAGAATTTGAGAAAACAGCAGGTGCAGGCACTTAACTTAACATTTTTAACCATCTATCTTTTCATATTTGTGCAAATGGCTGTGTTGTTGTTTGGCACTTTCTCCCTTTTAAAAGTCTTTATAAAACAGAAAATGGACACAATTCAATGGACGTCAATCAAAAAAGATACATTGAAGTCTGTAGTAGATGACTGAACCGCCCACTTATATGTGTGTGTCTGCAGGTATGACGAGGAGGCACACACAGGTATGTACTGTACAATTGATATTGGGTTGTCGCATAATGTTATGCAGATCACATGTAGGCTAATTTATATGAATGGTTTCTCTAAAAACTTCTAAAACCTTCTAGGAGTCAGTCACAGCAGCCAGCTTCCTCCTCTTCAATGAAGATCCCAGAGATCTCCACATTATGGACAAGGGATGTATATGAAAACCGTTGTCAAAAGTGAACCGTTTTTTTATTCACATGTACCACAGAAACCAAAGGGATGAATAATGTCCTGTGCGCGTTTTGTTAATCATCTGTATAATTATTATTTGTGTATTCACAGACTTCACCCTCCCTACACCACGGATGAACATAACTGGAAACCTGTTCGATCCCCATGCACTGCTAAATTATTCTGGCTATATGGATACGATGGGTATCAACGCATTAACACGCCAGAGGATACACTGATTGAACTTAGAGCTCTGCTAGGAGTTTACATCTTTTTTTTATATATTTCTATTTTTTATATTGTTTTTTAGGGGGTAGATCAGCTTAATATTGCAGATAGATTGTAACTTCTATCAATGTAATTGTCTGCATCAATTCCAATCCCCCATGTTTTTATATATACAGTGGGGGAAAAAAGTATTTAGTCAGCCACCAATTGTGCAAGTTCTCCCACTTAAAAAGATGAGAGAGGCCTGTAATGTTCATCATATGTACACGTCAACTATGACAGACAAAATGAGGAAAAAAATCCAGAAAATCACATTGTAGGATTTTTTATGAATTTATTTGCAAATTATGGTGGAAAATAAGTATTTGGTCAATAACCAAAGTTTCTCAATACTTTGTTATAAACCCTTTGTTGGCAATGACACAGGTCAAACGTTTTCTGTAAGTCTTCACAAGGTTTTCACACACTTTTGCTGGTATTTTGGCCCATTCCTCCATGCAGATCTCCTCTAGAGCAGTGATGTTTTGGGGCTGTCGCTGGGCAACACGGACTTTCAACTCCCTCCAAAGATTTTCTATGGGGTTGAGATCTGGAGACTGGCTAGGCCACTCCAGGACCTTGAAATGCTTCTTACGAAGCCACTCCTTCGTTGCCCGGGCGGTGTGTTTGGGATCATTGTCATGATGAAAGACTCAGCCACGTTTCCGAGAACGGGACCTTCCTCCCGAAAGCACTGCGGTATCGCTTCTCGGCCTTTTGGCTAAGATCAAGATCAAGTGCAGTACCAAGGAGATCCTGAAGGTGGAGCGATGTCGTCATCGTCCACGTCACAGTCGGCAGCCGCCGGACTGAAGAACACGCTGCGTTTTCAATGGACTGGAAAAGAAAAGTTGATGGAAAGAGTTATTTTTGGAAAGGACGTTCTTTTTGGACCTCTACGGCTGACAGCAGACGATGTGCACAACAAAACACACCGGAGATATTTTATGATGTGTCGTTAAACACCATCACCAGGCTGGAGGAGGTGAAAGGGCTCTTCCGAGCGAACTCGACAGCACCCGCCCTCAGTAGTTTTCAAGTTGAGTCCCTGTGTAGGCACAATCTGAGGGTGCTAACGGTGCACATGTTCAACCCCTGGGTCACTGAAGAAACGCTAGTGTGCTACCTCAGCCGGTACGTGACTATATTGCCAGGAGTGAGAGACATTAAGGACGCCCTAGGCATCTGGACAGGGAAGAGGCAGTTTCGGGTGCTGCTAAAGGAAGACGAGAGCGGCCATGATGGCTACCTCCATCCTCCCGCGTCTTTTTCTATCGGTGCAGACAGGGGTTACCTCATGTATGCTGGGCAGCCTCGTTTTTGCAGGAAGTGCAGCACGTACGGGCACCTCGCTGATGCCTGCACCCAGACAAGGTGCAGAAACTGTGGGACCCTCGGCCATGTAATGAGGGATTGCACCGTGCCTAAGCGCTGCAGTCTGTGCAGCTCAGAGGAGCACCTGTTCCGTCACTGCCCGAAGGCAGCCCCCTCCTACGCCAGAGCGGTGAGCGGGAAAAGAGCAGATGAGGGAAAAGTTATAGAGCTACGCGCTATTGAGGAGGTCGTGGAGGAGCTAGTGATGGAGAGAGAACTGCGAGAGTCTGAGGAGAGCGGGAGTGAGGCGCCATCATCACCTCATGAGGAGAGCGGAGCGGGGGACAGGAGCTGGAGCAAGCAAATGGAGGAGGCTACGGGAGAGCCCACCGCGCCCTCTGCTCCGGAGAGCTGGACCATGGTGGGAGAGAGGAGGAAGTGCTCTATCAAGAGGAAGCAGATGAGCCCTGTTTCCCCACTCATCTGCATGGAGGCGACGGAGGAGTCTGCCCTGGGGGGGAATCGCTTCAATTGTTTTGCAAGCGGGGAGTCTGAGGAGAAAAGCGCGGGAAACCCGGGCAGCGCAGAGGAGACTCTGCTTTCCCTGTCAGGCGCGAGCTCTACCGACAGCAGCGGTCTCGCACCCAGCGGTGTTCCAGCACCCACACTGATTGAGGAGGAAAGTGTTTTCCAGACCCCTATCTTTGTGGATTGTCCTCCCCCTGGGGACCACCGTTTCCCAGACAGGCCTCCTAACGAGGAACTGTACTTAAAGTGAGTCTGGAAATTAATGTAATATTTAGATAGTTGTCTGCTTCCCTCCTTTCCCCATGTCGTCCCTTTTTAACATAGCTAGCATAAACGCTAGAGGGCTTAGGAACCCCGTTAAAAGGGCAACTGTTTTTTCCCATTTGTCCTCCATTTGCTTCTCTGTGTGTTTTTTACAAGAAGTACATTTAAAAGATCAAAATGATGTGGAGAGATTTACGAGGGAATGGGTTCAGGGAGAGTCAAGGTGGAGTGTCGGCGGGGTGCATTCTACAGGGGTTGGTGTTCTATGTGGAAATAGGGATTTAAAAATAGTGGGAAGTTTTTCGGCAGTACACGGGAGGGTTTTAATAGTAGATATTGATTGGAGGGGCAAATGTCTTCGGTTAATTAATGTATATGCACCATCGACACCCAAGGAAAGGAGGGAAATGCTGAACAACCTAGACGCTATTTTTATGACAAACAGACAGGTTATTATGGGGGGAGATTTTAATGTATCATATGACCGAGGTAATCTGGGAGGGCATCTTGTAAAAAATCTAATAGAGAAATATAATTTGGTTGATGCTTATAGAGTGGCGCATGCAAATGATCCCGGTTTCACCTGGGGAAACAGCAGGGGCGCGAGGAGCCGCATAGATTATGTGTTTGTTCCGCGTGGACTCGGTGTGTCCTCTGCACGCGTCACTCCGGTTTTTTATTCTGACCACAGTTGCCTGTCTGTGACAGTAGAATTAAAAACAATTGAATTTGGAAAAGGATATTGGAAAATTAATAATGGTATTTTACATGACAAAACATTTGAGACTAGATTTAGGTATTTTTTCCAGGGCTGTGTAACCATGAAATCCTTTTATTCTACTGTCATAGACTGGTGGGAGAGCACAAAATTACGAATCAAGATTTTTATTCAGAATTATTGCAAAGATAAAGCACGTAATAAATACAAAGATTTTTATAAGTTGCAGAACGAACTAGAAGATATGCACATCCAAGGTAATTTGAATGGTGGTGGTTTAGATAAAGACACATTGTGTAACCTGCAGAAAAAGCAGCAGGCCTTTTTTGAAAAGAAAGCTCGAGATTTCATGTTTAAAAGTCAACAAGATATATGGGATAATGATGAGAAGTGCTCTGCATATTTTTTCAAACAAATTAAGTCACGGGGAAAGAGGAGGACCATTTCGGCTTTATTGAATCAAGACGGGGAGACGGTTGAGGATGGAGATGGCATGCTTGGTGTCGCTACCCAGCACTTTTCTCAGCTATTCCAAAAGCAAACAATTAATTATGAGAAGGGGACTACTTTTTTAAAATGTGTGGATGTGCAGATACCTTTAGATATTTGAGACCAATTAGAAGGGGAATTGAATTTAGATGAAATATATATGGCACTGAAGAGCATGAAAGATAACAAAGTACCAGGAGTGGATGGGCTCTCTAAAGAGTTTTACATCGTTTTTTGGGATTTAATTGGATGTCATCTTTTGGAAGTATTTAGAGTTATTTTTGGTTTGGAGCATATGGGAGGTTCAATGTGCGAGGGGGTAATCTCGCTACTTTACAAAAAGGGAGACCCCAAGACACTAGCAAATTGGAGACCTTTAACAATGTTGTGTGTAGACTATAAAGTATTAAGTAAAGCCATAACTAATCGTCTGTCTTCTGCCATGGCATATGTTGTTGGTTTAGACCAAACATGTGGTGTGGTAGGGAGAAAGTTAACCTGGAACTTGCAATTGCACAGAGACGTTCAAGCATATTTAGAGGAAAGGCACCTGCCAGCTATTACTGTAAATTTGGACCAGGAAAAAGCCTTTGACATGGTAAACCATGAGTTTTTGTTTAGAGTTCTGAAAAAATGTGGTTTTGGAAATAATTTTATGAAATGGGTAAAAATTCTTTATAGTAATGTGGGAAGCAGAGTAAATATTAATGGGAATATTGGAAATGTAATCAGGCAATTACGAGGTGTCAGACAGGGGGACCCTCTCTCTGCGCTATTGTATGTTTTATATATTGAACCTTTCGCATGTGCAATTAGGACAAATTACAACATCAAAGGCATTATATTACCTGGAGGGGATATTCTAAAAATTTCACAATACGCGGACGACACCATTTTATATTTACAAGACGACCTGAGCTTGAAAGAGGTTATCAAAGTCATTGATGAGTTCTCTGTTGCCTCCGGGTCTAGGATTAACAAGAATAAAACTGAAATAAAATATATGGGACAGTGGAAATGGAGATCTGATCAGTTATGTGGTTTGACTGTGTGCACAGGACCAATGGTAGTGCTCGGGATATCTTTCGGAAATGAAATTAAAGATGACATGGTTAATTGGAAAGAAAAACTACTTTCGCTTAATAAAAGATTGGGACTGTGGAAAGTGAGGCGACTATCTTTCAGTGGCAAGGTGTTAGTGCTGAAGGCGGACATTCTGCCTTCATTACTCCACCTTGCATATGTGTTTCCCATGCCGGTGTCTCTAAGGAAAATGTTCATACGTGTACTGTTTAATTTCTTTTGGGGGGGATATGAGTACATCCGGAGAGATCGGATGTACCAGCCTATAGAGGCTGGTGGAAGGGATTTCCCTCATATTCCTCTCAAACTAGATGCGTTGTTCTACTCAAACGTTTGTTGTCTTTTGTCGTCTTCTGTACATAAATGTCATATATTAATCAAATTCTAGCTGTCCATACCGTTAAGGTTTATGGTGGAGTGGGATAATAGTAAGCCAAAAGCTGAAATTATCCCATTACATTTTAAGAAAATAGTTGAATGGGCAAGGAAAAACCCTGTCTGCAAAGTAAAAGAAAATGTAATCAACCACAGACTGCTATATGTGAAATTGATAGAAAATTGTTGTCCTAGAGACCGATTACCAATATCACCTTCCACCTGGCTACGGGCACAATTAAAAGGTTTAGACAACAGACTGAAAGATTTTAATTGGCTTGTTTTACACAGACGTCTTCCGGTCCGTTCAACATTATATGATCATAATTTGACCCTGAATAAATTTTGTCCCAGGGACAACTGTTTCGCAATTGAAACAATTCCCCATGTTTTATGGGAATGCTCTTTTGCCCAAATAGTTTGGAAGAAAATTAAAATGGATTTTAATATTTTAAAAAAACATTGATTATGAAGGGGTAGCAAAATTTGAACTAAAACATGTGGAAAAAGTGCAATTATTAGAATTAGTGACTCTGGTGTCCCTTATCAAGACCAAACTTTGGGAGGCCAGATGTGGTGCGGTCAATGACACCCTCAAGTGGTCACCGACGGGATTGGTTAAATTTATAAAACAAGAAATTTTGAAAAAAATACAATTCGAAATAGATAAGTGGGGCATCACATCTGTTAAACATAGATGGAAAGGGATATACCCTTCTTTGTAAACGTTTTTTTGTAGCCTATATATAGGCCTATGTATAACTGTATTCTGTCATGTAAATTGAAATGTAGGCTAAGCCTTTGTAAATATTTGATATACACTGAGGTTTATTCAGAGTTCCCTTTGGTATATGTGTATGTTTTTATTTCTATAATTGTTTTTATTCCTTTGTAAGATCAGCTTTGGGAGATTGTTAGAGGCAATTGTTTACATGCTTCTCTTGAATGTAGGCCTTTTAGCTGGTCAGGTTCCTCAGAACAGCACTTTTTTAAAGAGTTTTGCTATTTTGATATGGTTAAGGTACTGTTTTTGTAAATCCATGTTATGTACAACGTTATGCAATGAATTTGTACTTGTATTTGAATGTGAAATGAAAATAAACATTATTTTTCCACAAAAAAAAAGCAACATGGGGACCATATATTAAATTGATTTTTGGAACAGGGAGATGGAATAGGGGCTTGCTCCGTCCACTCCACGCATCGACCTGGTATTGCAGTACCTCCAGGAACGGTGCACCCCCTGTCATTGTAAAGATAAATCAGGCAAAGACAACAGAATTGCTTTGTTATATTCCATTAGGATCACGATGTATTTTATATTTTCACGTTTGACCATCTTCATCTCAATGGCAATGATGGCTAGAAAGTGATGGTGAAGTCAGTCACTGTTATATTGACTATGATAGCTGATGTGAATGGTGCGTTAATCATCTATGTGGTCCTCTGTAGCTCAGCTGGTAGAGCACGGCGCTTGTAACGCCAAGGTAGTGGGTTCGATCCCCGGGACCACCCAAACACAAAGATGTATGCACGCATGACTGTAAGTCGCTTTGGATAAAAGCGTCCGCTAAATGGCATATTATTATTATTATCTAATCAAATCAATGTTTATTCGTCACATGCACAGGATACAGGGTGTAAATGGTACAGTGATAATGCTTTAAAGATAATGCTTTAAAAAAATCTTGGCATAGATTGGGAGTTGATCAACGTTGGGAATAACCACTTTTGACTGTTACAAAGTAACACATTTGTAGGTTCGTAAGTCACGTGGTCATCTGCCCTCCAATCGGAAATGACAGAAAGCGTTTATAAATTAAATCCAGATTAACAGCTAAATCGGAATAATAATATATTAAATACGGGTGGGGGAATCAATTTAGAGATAATAATATTGACATAACATTTGATCTTATATCAAATATCTCTGGTAGCGTTGATGCCACAAGGGAACTGAAGCAATTGTCCACTTGGTGGCGCAAGTGTTCCACTGACCGTCGCATTTGAACGTTGAACCACTTGACTTCAATACATCATCAACGCAAATAATATGAACAATAAAAATAGCCTGTCTTTATTTTACATGGACATGAAATGCCATTAGGCCTAATGAAGATACCGTATATGTAAGTTACTTAGTTGGTGTCTTGTGAATCAACTGGTATGCGCATCAGGGTTTAATATTTCCTCGATATTATACAAATGTTCCATCCCGAGAATAAATCACTCTTCTCCCGGGTAACCCGGTATTTTCCGCCAAAACCGGAAGTGTCATTCAAAAGCATTATAACGCTTATAAATGTCTGGATTTGATTAGAGCTTTGATCAGCATGAAAATACAAACATGATGCTACCTGAGCCTGATCAGACATATATTAAATACATTTTATAATACATTTTACAAATCCAAATCCCAGATGAAGAATAAGACACTATTTCAAAGCATAGTACATGTAATGTTAGCCAAGTACAATGTAATTACTAGTTGTTACACAGGATTTAGCTAGTTAAAATGAAGTGTCTCTTTAGGAGTACTTGTAATTAATGTGTACAGTACATTACCCATCCTGACAACCTGGCCCTCAATTTAAAGCTTGTGGAAGTGACATCCAAGTGGGAGAATAAATACACTAGCACACCACAGAGTATCTGTATAAGAAAATCATTCAGAGCAAACTGTGCTGCCAATCACAGTGTAAGGTGCGACATTTTGCGGGTGTGGAGAGCTCTTAGAGGATAGAGAAAGCTTGCATTGAAGAGCTGGGCATCGTGTTATGACCTGCATTATCTGAATTAGGCCCACATAATTATACCTACGGAGGAGCGGCTTCTATGGAGGAACTTTGAATGTCTTTGAACATCAGAGTTGGTTTAACGTTGGACAAGAGCAGACGTTAGCTAGCTAGCTAACAACCTTGTTTGTGCAGTGCAGCACTAGAATTAAAAACAGGTCGTACCTTTTTGTCGTTAATAAATCCAATGTGAAACGTGGTGACTATAGTATCCTTAACTAGCATTGTGTCACGATCGTCTGAAGGATGAGACCAACGCGCAGCGCGTGTACCGATAAACATGATGACTTTATTTAATTAAAGTGCAACACGAGAAAAAACAACAAAATACGATACGTGAAGTTCCACTACTGATACAGACAGCAACAAGGAAACAAAAACCCACAAACAAAGGTGAAACCACACAGATTAAATATGGCTCCCAATCAGAGATAACGAGCCGAACAGCTGACACTCGTTACCTCCGATTGGGAGTCATATGCCCAATTAACAACAAAACCAAACATAGAAAATGAACAACCAGATCCCACATAGAAATACACCCAAAAGAAAATGACAACCCTGGCTCACAACAAAGAGTCCCGGAGCCAGAACGTCACAGTACCCCCCCCTAAAGGCGCGGACTGCGACCGCGCCTCACAACCCCACAATAGGGGAGGGCTGGGTGGGTGTTGCTCCCCGGAGGCGGTTCCGGCTCCGGGCTTGACCACCACCCCACTATAGTTCCTACCCGCTTTCTTAACCTCCTCCCAATGACCACCCTCCACTTAAACCCACCTGGATAAATGGGCAGCACCGGACTAAGAGGCAGCATAAGGCTAAGGGACAGCACCGGACTAAGGGGCAGCACAGGACTACGTGGCGGATCCTGGCTGGCTGGCTCTGACGGATCTGGCTGCTCATGGCTGGCTGACGGATCTGGCGGCTCATGGCTGGCTGACGGATCTGGCGGCTCATGGCTGGCTGACGGATCTGGCCACTCATGGCTGGCGGAAGGCTCTGGCTGATCCCGTCTGGCGGAAGGCTCTGGCTGCTCCTGTCTGGCGGAAGGCTCTGGCTGATCCGGTCTGACGGAAGGCTCTGGCTGCTCCTGTCTGGCGGAAGGCTCTGGCTGATCCTGTCTGGCGAAAGGCTCTGGCTGATCCTGTCTGGCGGAAGGCTCTGGCTGATCCTGTCTGGCGGAAGGCTCTGGCTGATCCTGTCTGGCGAAGAGCTCTAGCGGCTCCGGTCTGGCGGACGGCTCTGAAGGCTCATGGCAGACGGGCGGCTTTGCAGGCTCAGTACAGACGGGCAGTTCAGACGGCGTTGGACAGACGGACAGTTCAGACGGCGTTGGGCAGACGGGCAGTTCAGACGGCGTTGGGCAGACGGGCAGTTCAGACGGCGTTGGGCAGACGGGCAGTTCAGGCGCCGTTGTGCAGACGGGCAGTTCAAGCGCCGTTGGGCAGACGGGCAGTTCAAGCGCCGTTGGGCAGACGGGCAGTTCAGGCGCCGTTGGGCAGACGGCAGACTCTGGCCGTCTGAGGCGCATCGTAGACCTGATGCGTGGTGCCGGAACTGGAGGTACCGGGCTGAGGACACGCATCTCAGGGCTAGTGCGGGGAGAAGCAACAGGGCATGCAGGACCCTGGGGACGCACATAAGTCCTAGTGCGTGGTGCCGGAACTGGTGGTCCCGGGCTGAGGACACGCCTCTCAGGGCTAGTGCGGGGAGCCGGAACAGGGCATGCTGGACCCTGGGGACTCCCATAACGCCTAGTGCGGGGAGCCGGAACAGGGCATGCTGGACCCTGGGGACTCACCTCACGCCTAGTGCGGAGAGCAGGAACAGGCCGGGCGGGGCTGGCGACGCGCACCGTATCCCTGGTGCGAGTGGCCGGAACAGGCCGGGCCGGGCTGGTGAAGCGCACCGTATCCCTGGTGCGTGGAGTAGGAACAGGCCGGGCTGGGCTGGCGAAGCGCACCGTATCCCTGGTGCGTGGAGTAGGAACAGGCCGGGCTGGGCTGGCGAAGCGCACCGTATCCCTGGTGCGTGGAGTAGGAACAGGCCGGGCTGGGCTGGCGAAGCGCACCGTATCCCTGGTGCGAGTGGCCGGAACAGGCCGGGCCGGGCTGGCGAAGCGCACCGTATCCCTGGTGCGTGGAGTAGGAACAGGCCGGTCCATACCGGGAACACACACCACTGGCCTCAACCGAGGATCAGGAACGGGCCGGACCGAACTGGTTACACACCCCAGTACCACATGCCGTGCCTCAACACTTTCCTTCCCTGCTTTACCCAGTAGCCCCCTTGTACTGGCGGCCATATCTGCCAACCTCTTGCACTCCTCCGGGCCGTACACCTTCTGCCCCGACGTCGTGAGCCCCCCCCAAAAAATTTTCTGGGGTTCTCTCCTCCCCGTGGACCAGGCATCTATCCTCCTCGCCAGACTCTCCAGACTCTCCATCCTCTGCTCCCAAGTCCAACATCTCTCCTCCTCACGCGGCTTGACCCAGTTAAAGTGGATATCCGCTAAAGTTGGAAAGGGCGTCGGTTCCTGGACACCCTGCTTGTTACGCCGCTTGGTCCTCTTGTGGTGGGTTATTCTGTCACGATCGTCTGAAGGATGAGACCAACGCGCAGCGCGTGTACCGATAAACATGATGACTTTATTTAATTAAAGTGCAACACGAGAAAAAACAACAAAATACGATACGTGAAGTTCCACTACTGATACAGACAGCAACAAGGAAACAAAAACCCACAAACAAAGGTGAAACCACACAGATTAAATATGGCTCCCAATCAGAGATAACGAGCCGAACAGCTGACACTCGTTACCTCCGATTGGGAGTCATATGCCCAATTAACAACAAAACCAAACATAGAAAATGAACAACCAGATCCCACATAGAAATACACCCAAAAGAAAATGACAACCCTGGCTCACAACAAAGAGTCCCGGAGCCAGAACGTCACACATTGAAAAAGTTCATCCATTCTTCTCAAATTAAACATATCTCCCTTATTTCTGAATCATGCTTGTAACGTTGTCAGTAGGATACAGTAACCTATGCTTCAGAGGGGAGGAGCAGGTAGTTTCCACACGCACACCCACTGGCAAAGGTTTCCATTCCAGCTGGCAGGCAGAAACTGGAATACGTTTCTAGAGTGAGCTTTGTTGCGATTTTGTGGGACTGGAGAAAAATACCCGGAAAGTAAAATAAGGTTATTACCTGGATTACATGCTTTTAAAATAACTGCTGTTCCTGAAAAGTATAGAACACTTTAGTTTCCGATTCTTTTTAACGTTATTTTTCAGTTCTGTTCCCTGAACCGGTTCCAACCCTAGATAAATTATTTGGTCAGCGTCAACGGACTTCAGTGAGGACAGTGTGGGTGCATCAGATAGAGACAATTTCACGGTCGGACTACTGTTTTGAAGCAGAATGTAATGATTATCAGTTTTCTACATGTGTACTAATATTCAGACACATTCTGTTGTTTCTGTCTTTATCAATAAATGTTGCTATGGTGTGAACAGGAAATACAATTGGTTTTTGATTGAAGTAATACAGTGAAGACAAGGTTTAAGGAAATTAGCACACAGTGCTGTCTAAAACCAACTGCAACCTTGTACTAAATGGATTTTGAGTCATTTATGCATTTATCTACTATAGGTTAGGTATTCGCTCAAAAGTATTGTGGAGCTCCTGCACCTTAATATAAACAGTACCGCGCCCAAAATGAGTATTAGCACCTATTTCAGTCCAATTCAAGCACTGAATTAGATAATTGAACAAGAAAAATGTGAAAATATTTTTAGAGAATAAAGAAAGTGCCAGAACTGTCAAGACAATAATTTTTTGTGTCTGTTTCTCATTGTTACTACAGGACGACTAGAATTAAATCTGAGGCCGGTAACAGCAACAGTGAGGACAAAGCCAGCCTGCCTTTCTCCTTCCACACTGAGTACAAACCTACAGTCACTGGGTCCTGATTGTTACAGTGGAGCCCAGTTTACTGTAGGATCCAGAGATGGCATCAGTGAAGCTGGAAGACTGCAGTCAAACACTGTAGCTGAATGTCAACATTAAAGATGAAGAAGAGGAGAAGAAGATTGGGAAATCTGTTTCTCAGGGTAAGAGCAGGTTCTATCTAACTAAGTTTGTTGGACATGATTTGGAAAGGCACACACCTGTCTATATACAGTGCATTCGGAAAGTATTCAGACCCCTTGACTTTTTCGACATTTTGTTACGTTACAACCTTATTGTAAAATTGATTAAATTGTTTTTTTCCCTCATCAATCTACACACAATACCCCAGCTCAGCTGGTAGAGCACGGCGCTTGTAACGCCAAGGTAGTGGGTTCGATCCCCGGGACCACCCATACGTAAAAATGTATGCACGCATGAGTGTAAGTCGCTTTGGATAAAGGCGTCTGCTAAATGGCTTATTATTATTATTATTATTAAAAACAACAACAACTGAACAATCACATTTACATAAGTATTCAGACCCTTTACTCAGTACTTTGTTTAAGCACCTTTGGCAGTGATTGCAGCTAAAGTCTTAATGTGTATGACGCTACAAGCTTGGCACACCTGTATTTGGGGAGTTTCTCCCATTCCTCTCTGCAGATCCTCAAGCTCTGTCAGGTTGGATGGGGTGCGTTGCTGCACAGCTATTTTCAGGTCTCCAGAGATGTTCGATTGGGTTTAAGTCCCGGCTCTGGCTGGGCCACTCAAGGACATTCAGAGACTTGTCCCGAAGCCACTCCTGCGTTGTCTTGGCTGTGTGCTTAGGGTCGTTGTCCTGTTGGAAGGTGAACCTTCGCCCCGGTCTTGAGATCCTGAGCGCACTGGAGGAGGTTTTCATCAAGGATCTCTCTGTACTTTGCTCCAATAATCTTTCCCTCGATCCTGACTAGGCTCCCAGTCCCTGCCGCTGAACAACATCACCGCAGCATGATGCTTCCACCACCATGCTTCACCATAAGGATGGTGCCAGGTTTCCTCCAGACGTGACGCTTGGCATTCAGGATAAAGAGTTCAATCTCGGCTTCATCACACCAGATAATCTTGTTTCTCATGGTCCGAGTCCTTTAGGTGCCTTTGGCAAACTCCAAGCGGGCTGTCATGTGCCTTTTGCTGAGGAGTGGCTTCCGTCTGGCCACTCTACCATAAAGGCCTGATTGGTGGAGTGCTGAAGAGATGGTTGTCCTTCTGGAAGGTTCTCACATTTCCATAGAGGAACTCTGGAGCTCTGTCAGAGTGACCATCATGTTCTTGGTCACCTATATAGACAGTTGTGTGACTTTCCAAATCATCTCCAATCAATTGAATTTACCACAGTTGAACTCCAATTAAGTTTTAGAAACATCTCAAGGATGATCAATGGAAACAGGATCCACCTGAGCTCAATTTCGAGTCTCATAGCAAAGGGTCTGAATACTTATGTAAACAAGGTATTTCTGCTGTTTTTATTTTTAATACATTTGCAAAAATGTCTAAGAACCTGTTTTCACTTTGTCATTATGAGGTATTGTGTGTAGATTGATGAGGATTTTTTTTATTTAATTCATTTCAGAAGAAGGCTGTAACGTAACAAATTGTGGAAAAAATCAAGGGGTCTGAGTACTTTCTTAATGCACTGTACATATCCAAAAGTGGACCTAGAAGTTTGTCCTTAAATATCTATTGGGAGCCCATCTGGACCTTCCGCTTAACCTCCCTTCATATCGAAAATAGCATCAGATATTTCAACACCATCCAATTCCTTTTCCAGATCCAATTTAGTGTCTTCTGAAGTAGAGGGAAAATCAAGACCTGACTAGTTCAGTTCTCAGGAGATTCAGAGTTGTAAAGTGTGTTGTAGTAGGAAGCAAATGTTTGGTTTATTTCTACAGGATCCATTGATAATTGTCCTTGTAAATTATGAATTGCATTAAAGGCTGAATTTTACTTCTTAATGTGCCAGGCCAGCAATTTACCAGGTTTTTCACCTTGATCATAGAAGGACTGTTTCAGCCTAGTTAAGCTGTTTGCAGCCTTATAGGTGGGAAGTTCTTCATACTGAGCTTTAAGACCAAATCATTCCTTGTTTACTTCTACTGAGTTATCCAAAAAAGCTTCCCTCTCCAATTCTCTCATTTTGCTCTCCGTCTCTCATTTTCTGATTTATTAGATTTGAAACTGGTAAAACGTATAATTTGCCCTCAAATATGTGCTTTGAAAGCCTCCAATCTGGTACTCGCTGACGTTTGGTCAGTGTTCAATGTCAAATAAACATCTATATGCACTCCAACGTAATGTAAGAAGTCTGGGTCCTGTAACCATCTGGGATGCAAACGCCATCAAGAGGATCCTTTTACTAGTTTTGTATCCCTATAGAATAATGACACAGGGGAATGGTCATTCAAAACAATAGTATCATATCCACTTCCTGCTACATTGGGAAGCAATGAGCAAGAAACTAAAAAGTAGTCTACCTGAGAATATGATTTAAATGTTGTAGAGTAACATGAATACTCCCTCTTACTCGGGTTCTGAGTACTCCAAGGTTCACATAGATTTAAGTCCTTAATGAAATGCTGTAATTTCTTTCTACTCTGCGAGTGAGAAGTGTCTAAACCAGAGGAGCGATCTAGATGATGATCAAGAGTGCAATTAAAGTCCCCTGCCATTAGGACCTTACCAGGAATGGAGGCTATCAATAGAAATACATTCTCAAAGAATTTGGGATTATCATCATTAGGACCATCAACATTAACCAGATTAATATGCTCATTCAAAACAGTTCCCTGTATCTAAATGTATCTACCAGCTGTATCAGTTATAATAGTATCCACTTGAATCAGAACAGATTTGTGAATTAAAACCATAACACCATGAGAATGAGAGGAGAAACAGGATGCTATTACTTGCCCTTGTCATCTCCTGCATACTTTAAGTAGCTCATCCTTCAACAAGTGAGTTTCTTGTAGGAACACAATAGATGAATGAAGTTGTTTAAGCCTAGTAATAACCTGTTTTTAAGCTTGGATATTTTACAAACTCCACGGACATTCCACAAAGTAAATGTAAGTTTTGCATTTGAAGTCATTTAATCAAAGATGTAAACATGGAATAAGCTATAGCATAAAGACATATCTAAAATCTGTTTAGTAACCACAAAGACCGCATTAATATTTTGTAGTGAGGAAAATATGTAAAGATCTGTTGAAACAAACAGATATTTCCTAACAGTAAAACACTGAACCCCATTCCACTGTCTCCCTAACCGAGACAACCAACGCTTCCTCTCCCACCTCCCCCTGATCGTAGAGTGTAGCTTGGTGGACGACTGATCCATTAAAGAGAGCAGTCTAACCTAAGCGACGCTAAACAAAACAAAGTGTCTCCTGCCTTCTCTCTGCCATTACTTCTCACAATCAAAACAAAAGGCCTATCTTGCAAGATGTTGTGTGAAATATCACAACAAAAGGCCTTTTTAGCAAGATGATATGTGAAATATCACGTAGAATTTGTTTGAAAAGTAGCAAAGAATAGCTCCACCTAAAACAGTAACGCTAGTTAGTGAAGCCTGAGACTAAAGTTAACGTTACAGTTCGGACCGTCCAAAATAGTGGTAGATGATCCACAACACAGGGTTTGTTGCTAGTAGCTACCAAGTAACATATGTATAGCGTTAATGTAGTATACCATGATACGTTTATAAACCAAAAAAAGTATCAAAGATCAGAAATGAACAGCCTACGTGAGAAAAATAGATATCATTGAATATGTGCTATGTTACCCAAAGGCCCTTTGCACATGATGTTAGGCTTGCACCTGAGTGTCAATCATTTTAGTCCAAGGATATGATCAAAGGCCTCCATCATTCTTAAATGGAAGAAGTTTGGAACCACCAATACGTTTTCTATACCTCACAAATGACAGGCTACTTTGACACTGAGAATCTGAGATCAATAAAAACGACCTTGTCTTGAATCCATCAATAGCCGAGGCCCCTAAGTGTGCAGAGAAACACATTGTATAATATGTGGAGGAAGATATAGTCCTAAAAAAGCTTTCCAGTTTCACTGATTCACCCAATGATGAGCAGCTCACTCACCGGCCAAAAGCTTATCTCTCTCTTGCTTTACTTTTTTAAACAATGCTGTTCGCTCAATAGGCCTATTTGGAAGTTGATAACTTGGGAACATACAGACATTAGTATTTTATTTTCAACAGGATCCATTTGCTTTACCAGCTATGTTTTCCAGCGATTGTATTAGAAATATTTGCGAAAGGCCTATTTTGGCTGCATGCTGTTAACTGACAGATTTGCCACACGTTAGGCATGCCTTGGGATTTGGCTACACACAATCCACAGCTAGGTTTTTTAAATTAGCTATGGATCCTCTGTGGCGAAATTCTAGTCTTACTCCTGGTGTAGTATTGGGAATGATTTAATTTCTTTCTGAACAGACAGCAGAGTGCTGCAGCACCTCCAGCACACTTCCCACAGCTATTATTCTATTAGGAGATAAATGATGAAGTGCAATGCTGGAGAGAAGAGAGTTGCCGGCTTATGTCTATAACAGCACAGAGAGGGAGAGAGATCATAGAAAGTGAATGTCATTGTATTTCTGTGAGAGATACAGGCGTGCTTCTCTCTCTCACCACAGCAATGGCCACGCCTTGGTCTAGGCTACAATGTTGCGCAAACCATAAACCTGGGACGGCCCAACATTAACCAATTCTTAGAATATCATGCACGTTTTCACATTACGTTTTTTTAGGGGGCATGACAATTACAGAGGAATCTAAATGTAATTACTCTGATTGCTTTTATTAGTATTTTTACATTGTAAACAGTGGAAATTATTTTTCTTGCCACAAGAGGTAGGTTATGTGATTCTGGCAAATGGGTTCCGGAACGAAAGACTACAAAACTGAGAGGTACCGGAGGATCCAGCTCAAATTAAGCACCACCCTTCTCATATAATGGGGTAGGGCCATCCCAAGGATCCCTGAACGCACCAAATATTTTTTTAGAACTAAACCAAGACAGACCACAGCTGGTCGTTTCCAATGGGAACAGATGAGTCATAGTGGGCAGAGCCAAGCACGAGCTAGCGAGATCCTATTGGCGTATTCTAGCATACATCTGCATATTTCTGTTAGGGAACGCCTCCTCTGTGAGGCGCTCGTGTGCAATAACTCAATTCGCCTTTGCGTTCCTTCTAAATAACATTATTTTTTTTTAAACATTTGCAACAGGTAAGTCCACAAAACTTAGTCCACTCTGTGCATAACAGATTTTAGTTTTGGGAACAGAACTGTATTAAGATCAGATGTTTCATCGATTAGAACATTTGCAGAATGTCGGCCAAAATCCATTTCCTTCCATCTTCTCCCACTGCCGGCCAGTGGGCTTCCTCTCACTGCCATATTTGGTAGTGAGTGGAAACGCCAACCGGATGCTTCACAATTATACATCCAGTGAAATATCTGTCTCATTGTTCTATCTGTGGCTGCACTGTGGTAGTGGGGGAACAGGAAGTTCCGGGCAGGCACGCACCATTCCTCAGTATAAAGAAAGCGGCAGAACTGTGATGGCAAGAAGATAACCTTTGTGTCCGTTTCTTTTTATTACTACTGGTATGTGTTATGACGAGTTTCTCTGGCTTCAACTAATTCAGCATGCAAGAGAATAGTTAAACAGTTAGATGGAGAGTTGGTTCAAAGTATTTAATATTACAGTACCAGATTCACATGACAAGCGGTACCGGCGTAGCCTATTGTCATCTGAATGACTTACATAGAAAACTTCTTAGTTTATATAATGATTTTCCGAGCTAATTCCATCCAACAGTTGCCAACCATTATTGAGTGTCACTCCTCGCCACATATAGGATCACCCTATATGGTATCGTGTTGCACCCTAGTCAGGATATTCCATCACGTACTCCTAAGATTAGCACCAGTGGCCCCCCAGCTATCTTGGCCCGCATACATTCTGGCACCCACCAGTGACAGAAATAAATACATGGAATGTATGTCATCCTCCAAATCCTTATGCAGCTCTCAATATTCCAAACATTAACTAATACTTTATAAAATACGTAATATCAGTATGTAATAGCACGTTTAAACGTTCTAATATCGAAAGAACATGTCATACCATGCTAGGTAACAAATCCATTAAGGTATTATCACGTTTGGTAAAGGTTTGATGTGTTATTTTTATGTCAAACTGAGTACACCTGGTAACTATTTTACAAGTCACATGGCTAGATACTTTGGGTTTCTCTGAATGGATGTACATCATTTCCTCAAGGTGATTTCATAAAGAATCAATTTATTTTTGATTTCAGAGTTTGTTTTGCATTTTTGGTTTTGTGTAAAATTAACGAGCTGGTAAAAATGGCGCCGCCCACGCGGTCAGCGTCAATGGACTTCAGTGCAGCAGAGAGACAATTTCAGGGTTGCACTACTGTTTTGAAGCTGAATGTAATGATTATACGTTTTCTAATAATAATATAATATGCCATTTAGCAGACGCTTTTATCCAAAGCGACTTACAGTCATGTGCGCATACATTTTTACGTATGGGTGGTCCCGGGGATCGAATCCACTACCCGTTACAAGCGCCATGCTCTCCCAATTGAGCTAAAGAGGACCACGTGTACTAATATTCAGACACATTCAGTTGTTTCTGTATTTATCGATAAATGTTACTATGGTGTGAATGGAAAATACAATTGGTTTTTGATTGAAATAATACAGTGACTACAAGGTTATTCAGGACAATAGTACATAGTGCTGCCTAAAACAAACAGTGACCTTGTACTAAATGGCTTTTTTCATTTATGCATTTACAGTACCAGTCAAAAGTTTGGACACACCTACTCATTCAAGGGTTTTTCTTAAATTTTACTATTTTCCACATTGTAGAATAATAGTGAAGACATTTAAACGATGAAATAACACATATGGAATCATGTAGTAACCAAAAAAGTGTTAAACAAATCAAATATATTTTAGATTTTAGTTTCCTCAAAGTAGCCACCCTTTGCCTTGATGACAGCTTTGTAGAATATTTAATCTACAATGTAGAAAATAATACAAATAAAGATAAATAGGTGTTCTAAAACTTTTGACTGGTACTGTATGTGAATTTGGAAGAATCTGCTATAGGTTAAGTACCGGCACCTCAAATATCTAGTGCTTGAGCTCCTGTTCCTCTTATAAAACGTTAGCTCAACAGTATTGTGGAGCTCCTGCACCTAAATATAAACAGTACCAGCACCCAAAATGAGTACCGGCACCTATTTCAGTCCAAGTCAAGCACTGAATTAGATGATTTAACAAGATGAGTATATTTTTAGAGAATAAAGAAAGTGTCAGAACTGTCTTGACACTAACTTTTTGTGACTGTTTCTCATTGTTACTACAGGACGACTAGAATTAAGTCTGAGGCCGGTAACATCAATAGTGAGGACAAACCCAGCCTGCCTCTCTCCTTCCACACTGAGTCCAAACCTACAGTCACTGGGTCATGATTGTGACAGTGGTGCCCAGTTTGCACTGCAGGATCCAGAGATGGTATCAGTGAAGCTGGAAGACTGCAGTCAAACACTGGAGCTGAATGTCAACATTAAAGATGAAGAAGAGGAGAAGATTGGGAAATCTGTTTCTCATGGTAAGAGCAGGTTCTATCTAACTAAGTTTGTGTTATTCATTCCAACTTCCCACTGTGCATGAAAAGTTGGAGTATAACTGTTTCATGATGAACTGTTTCAATGAGAAGGTAGATATTATTTCATGCTACTGACACTTACATGGTTTTACACCAGTATTGCCAGCATGTGTTTTATTCACTGGGCTATCTGGAGTGATCAGAGAGTAGACTAAAGAAGTGAAGTAGACAAACTGGCAATGTTTTAAAGTTCTATTAAATGAGTGTGTAGTTACTAACCCTTGTGATAGTGAGTGGAGGATGATATGGCTTCTACATCTGCATTGCTTGCTCTTTGGGGTTTTAGGCTGGGTTTCTATAAAGCACTTTGTGACAACTTCTGATGTAAAAAGGGCTTCATAAAATACATTTGATTGACATATCACACCAACTGACTGGTTCTTCTGTTGTTGTTCACACAGGAGACCATGTTGAGACATTCTATACATCCAGAGAGCAACAGCAGGAAGATCACAGAGCTAAGAGGTCTCACCACTGCCCACATTGTGAGGAGATTTTCCCAATTCTATCAAAGCTAAAAATACACCTAAAAATACACACAGGAGAGATTCTGTATTCCTGTACTGACTGTGGGAAGAATTTCCCAACATCACAGGCTCTAACGGTTCACCAGAGAGTGCACACAGGAGAGAAGCCTTACTCCTGCTCTGACTGTGGGAAGAGTTTTTCTCAACGGATCCACTTAAAACAACATGAACGTATACATACAGGAGAAAAGCCTTACTCATGCTCTGACTGTGGGGCACATTTTTCTCAACCTGGCAACTTAAAACAACATGAACGTATACACACAGGAGAGAAGCCTCACTCCTGCTCTGACTGTGTAAAATGCTTCAAAACATCATTTGAGTTAAAAGTTCATCAGAGAACACACACAGGAGAGAAGCCTTACTCCTGCTCTGACTGTGTAAAATGCTTCACAACATCAACTGAGCTAAAACTTCACCAGAGAACACACACAGGAGAGAAGCCTTACGCCTGCTCTAACTGTGGGAAGAATTTCTCTCGACCGGACAACTTCAAATTGCACCAAATGATACACACAGGAAAGAAGCCTTACTCCTGCTCTGACTGTGGGGCAAGTTTCTCTCAACTGGGCAACTTAAAAAAACACGAACGTATACACACAGGAGAGAAGCCTTACTCCTGCTCTGACTGTGTAAAGCGCTTCAAAACATCATTTGAGCTAAAAGTTCATCAGAGAACACACACAGGAGAGAAGCCTTACTCCTGCTCTGACTGTGGGAAGAGTTTCACTCGACTGGGCCACTTTAAAATACATGAACGTATACATACAGGAGAGAAGCCTTACTCCTGCTCTGACTGTGTAAAATGCTTCAAAACATCATTTGAGCTAAAAGGTCATCTGAGAACACACACAGGAGAGAAGCCTTACGCCTGCTCTAACTGTGGGAAGAATTTCTCTCGACGGGGCAACTTAAAATTGCACCAAATGATACACACAGGAGAGAATGATGACTGAAAGAATAAAGGCTGCCATCAGGAAAATACATAATATTTTCAACAGATGGGGAAAGACAATGACATGGAGAAAATACAGAAACACAGTGCAAATGCTTATCAAGGAAGCAAAGACAAGCTACTACAAAACTGAAATCCAGGACCTAAAGAATAAAAACCCTAAGGAATGGTGGGACTTCATTAACAAAGGACTGGGACCAAAGAAAACATCAGGAGGGAGAATACAGGTCGAGGGAATTGAAGACGACGACGTGGCTGATGTTTTGAATGGCTTCTTTGCTGAGGCATGGACAAGCACCACACCTCTTGCCATCTTCCCCCTGCCCATGTCTACAAGGCAGGTTGAGCTGTGCAGCATTGGCCAGTTAAAGCAAGCTCTGAACAGACTCAGAGCACGTAAAGCATGTGGGCCTGATGGAATTCCAGCCTGGCTACTAAAGAGCATGCAGAAGATCTAGCCCCTGTCATCAAACACATTGTTAAAACTGTCCCCTGCCAGTAGGAGGTGTTATCTGAGTGCACGATTCAGTATGACTACCTCCCAAAGTCCAGCACTACTACCGCCCTTGTGAAAGCCACATACTCCTGGCTGACAGCTATAGACTCCATAAACCCAACAATGGTGAGGGTGTTACTTGCTGATGTGTCCAAAGCCTTTGATCGAGTTGATCACCCATAGTTCCTGCAACATCTGTCTGCCATTGAACTGTGTTCAAGGTTACTAGCCTGACTCCACCGCTACACCACCGAAAGAGGGCAGAGGGTGATGGCAACTGGTACATTTAGCCGTTGGTCAGAGGACCATCCACAACCTGCACCACTAATCCTAGGAGGACAGGAAGTACCAGTGGTAACAACAACCAAGTATCTTGATTTTAATCTAGACTCTAACCTTAGTGGTGACATGTGGAGCAGACAGTGAGAAAGGTCTCGAAACGCCTTTTTGACTGTTCTGGAATATGGTGGAGTGCTGTTAGTTGGATGCAGTAAAAAGCAGCAGGCCCAACTAGACAGGGTGCAGAGGAGGGCCTTGAGGATCATCTCCAGAGGTGGAGCAGTCCAACCACAGCTCCCGTCACTGCAGAGCAGGCGAGAACAGGCTGCAGTGCACCTGGTGAAGGACATGCACACTCTTGACCATCCACTGAATGACCTGCTCCCTCCAAGAAGAGGTAACTGCACCACCAGGCTCCTGAGAAACAGCCACAAACTGTCCTGTCTAACTGCCCGTACAAACCGCCTGCGAAACGCCACTCTACCCACTGCTTTTTTTAAAAATAACATTTTAATATTTCAACATCCATCATGAAAAATGTCCTGTAATGTTTCAAGTGTTCTGTATTCTACTTATGTCACATATTGTGTTATGTATTTAACAGGTAGCCTAGCGGTTAAGAGTGTTGGGCCAGTAACTGAAAGGTCGCTGGTTTGAATCCCGAGCCAACTAGGTCAAAAATCTGTCATTGTGGCCTTGAGCAAGGCAATTAACCCCAATTGGTACTATAAGTCGCTCTAGATAAGAGCATCTGCTAAATTACAAATATGTAATGAAAAATCATGTTTGTACATTAATTTGTGCTGGGAAACCTTTTCTCTTGTGCATAAATATAACAAAGTGTTTAAAGTGAAATAGTTAGTGTCTATACAGTGCATTCTGAAAGTATTCAGACCCCTTGACTTTTTCAACAACAAAAATAAGTTACAGCCTTATTGTAAAAATGATTTTTTTTTTTTACAAACAACAACAACAACAAAAATCCCTCATCAATCTACACACAATACCCCATAATGACAAAGTGGAAACAGGTTTAGACATTTTTGCAAAACCTTATTTACATTTGTATTCCAGACCCTTTGCTATGAATCTCGAAATTTAGCTCAGGTGCATCCTGTTTCCATTGATATTCCTTGAGATGTTTCTACAACTTGATTGGAGTCCACCTGAGATAAATTCAATTGATTGGACATGGTTTGAAAAGGCACACACCTGTCTATATAACATCCCATAGTTGACATTGCATGTCAGAGCAAAAACCAAGCCATGAGGTCGAAGGAATTGTCCGTAGAGCTCAGAGACAGGATTGTGTCGAGGCACAGATCTGGGGAAGGGTACCAAAAAATGTCTGCAGCATTGAAGGTCCCCAAGAACACCGTGGCCTCCTCCATTCTTAAATGGAAGAAGTTTGGGATCACCAAGATTCTTCCTAGATCTGTCCACCCGGCCAACTGCGCAATCGGAGGAGAAGGGCCTTGGTCAGGGAGGTGACCAAGAACCCGATGATCACTTTGACAGAGCTCCAGAGTTCAGCCCGCTTGGAGTTTGCCAAGAGGCACCTAAAGGACTCTGACCATGAGAAACAAGATTATCTGGTCTGTTGTTACCAAGATTGAACTCTTTGGCCTGAATACCAAGCGTCACTTCTGGAGGAAACCAGGCACCATGCCTACGGTGAAGCATGGTCGTGGCAGTATCATGCTGTGCGGATGTTTTTCAGAGGCAGGGACTGGGAGACTAGTCAGGATCGAGGGAATAATGAACGGAGCAAAGTACAGAGAGATCATTGATGAAACCTGCTCCAGAGCGCTCAGGACTTCAGACTGGGGCGAAGGTTCACCTGGATCAGCCAGAGCCCAGACTTGAACCCGATTGAACATCTCCGGAGAGACCAGAAAATAGCTGTGCAGCAACGCTCCACATCCAACCTGCTAGAGTTTGAGAGGATCTGCAGAGAAGAATGAATGAAACTCCCCAAATACAGGTGTGCCAAGCTTGTAGCATCATACCCAAGAAGACTCGATGGTGTAAGCGCTGCCAAAGGTGCTTCAAGAAAGTACTGAGTAAAGGGTCTGAATACTTAGATATTTCCGTTTTTTATTAATAAATTAGGAAAAATGTCTAAAAACCTGTCTTTTGCTTTGACATTATGGGGTATTGTGTGTAGATTGATGAGGGGGAAAAAACAATTTAACCAACTTTAGAATATGGCTGTAACGTAATAAAATGTGGAAAAAGTCAAGGGGTCTGAATACTTTCAGATTGCACTGTATGTAGCCAAGCTATCATTGACTAGGTATTGGCACCCCATGTATATAGCCCAGCTATCATTGACTAGGTATTGGCACCCCATGTATATAGCCAAGCTACTATTGACTAGGTATTGGCACCCTATGTATATAGCCAAGCAACCATTGACTAGGTATTGGCACCCCATGTATATAGCCCAGCTATCATTGACTAGGTATTGGCACCCCATGTATATAGCCCAGCTATCATTGACTAGGTATTGGCACCCCATGTATATAGCCAAGCTATCATTGACTAGGTATTGGCACCCCATGTATATAGCCCAGCTATCATTGACTAGGTATTGGCACCCCATGTATATAGCCCAGCTATCATTGACTAGGTATTGGCACCCCATGTATATAGCCAAGCTATCATTGACTAGGTATTGGCACCCCATGTATATAGCCCAGCTATCATTGACTAGGTATTGGCACCCCATGTATATAGCCAAGCTACTATTGACTAGGTATTGGCACCCTATGTATATAGCCAAGCAACCATTGACTAGGTATTGGCACCCCATGTATATAGCCCAGCTATCATTGACTAGGTATTGGCACCCCATGTATATAGCCCAGCTATCATTGACTAGGTATTGGCACCCCATGTATATAGCCCAGCTATCATTGACTAGGTATTGGCACCCCATGTATATAGCCAAGCTATCATTGACTAGGTATTGGCACCCCATGTATATAGCCCAGCTATCATTGACTAGGTATTGGCACCCCATGTATATAGCCCAGCTATCATTGACTAGGTATTGGCACCCCATGTATATAGCCAAGCTACTATTGACTAGGTATTGGCACCCTATGTATATAGCCAAGCAACCATTGACTAGGTATTGGCACCCCATGTATATAGCCCAGCTATCATTGACTAGGTATTGGCACCCCATGTATATAGCCCAGCTATCATTGACTAGGTATTGGCACCCCATGTATATAGCCAAGCTATCATTGACTAGGTATTGGCACCCCATGTATATAGCCCAGCTATCATTGACTAGGTATTGGCACCCCATGTATATAGCCCAGCTATCATTGACTAGGTATTGGCACCCCATGTATATAGCCAAGCTATCATTGACTAGGTATTGGCACCCCATGTATATAGCCCAGCTATCATTGACTAGGTATTGGCACCCCATGTATATAGCCCAGCTATCATTGACTAGGTATTGGCACCCCATGTATATAGCCAAGCTACTATTGACTAGGTATTGGCACCCCATGTATATAGCCAAGCAACCATTGACTAGGTATTGGCACCCCATGTATATAGCCAAGCTACCATTGACTAGGTATTGGCACCCCATGTATATCGCCAAGCTACCATTGACTAGGTATTGGCACCCCATGTATATAGCCAAGCTATCATTGACTAGGTATTGGCACCCCATGTATATAGCCAAACTACCATTGACTAGGTATTGGCACCCCATGTATATAGCCAAGCAACCATTGACTAGGTATTGGGACCCCATGTATATAGCCAAGCTATCATTGACTAGGTATTGGCACCCCATGTATATAGCCAAGCTATCATTGACTAGGTATTGGCACCCCATGTATATAGCCAAGCTATCATTGACTAGGTATTGGCACCCCATGTATATAGCCCAGCTATCATTGACTAGGTATTGGCACCCCATGTATATAGCCAAGCTACCATTGACTAGGTATTGGCACCCCATGTATATAGCCAAGCTACCATTGCTCATCGTGTATTAATTCCTTGTGCTACAATCTTTTTTCCTATTATTATGATTGTTGTATTGTGTTCTCTATTGTTGGTCAACATTTCACTGTTAGTCTACACCTGTTGTTTACCAAACATGTGACAAAATGAAATGACTACGTATTTAGTTAATTGTCTTCTAAAACTATACTGAAAAAATATATAAACTTGACGTGTAAAGTGTTGGTCCCATGTTTCATGAGCTGAAATAAAAGATCCCGGATATTTTCCATACCCACAAAAAGCGTATTTCTCTCAAATTTGGTGCACAAATTTGTTTCCATTTCTGTTAGTGAGCATTTCTCCTTTGCCAAGATTATCAATCCACCTGCGAGTTGTGGCATATCAAGAAGCTGATTAAACAGCATGATCATTACACAGGTGCACCTTGTGCTGGGTACAATAAAAGGCCACTCTAAAATGTGCAGTTTTGTCACACAACACAATGCCACAGATGTCTACATTTTGAGGGAGTGCGCAATTGGCATTCTGACTGCAGGAATGTTCACAAGAGCCCAGGACCTCCACATCGGTCTTCTTCACCTGCAGGATCATCTGAGACCAGCCACCCGGACAGCTGATGAAACTGAGGAGTATTTATATCTGTAATATAGCCCTTTTAGTGGGGGAAAATCATTCTTATTGGCTGATGGGTGGGCCCCTGTCATGTGAAATCCATAGATTAGGGCCTAATGAATGTATTTCAATTGATTGATTTCTTTATATGAACTGTACCCCAGTAAAATTGTTGAATGTTGTGTTTATATTTTTGTTCAGTTAGTTAAAATCTTACAAAACAACTGATGATGAATATGTTTGGAAAACTGCATTGATCTGCCAATGAAAAATAACATTAGTACATGAATTTGTACTGGTCAACCTCCTTCTCTTTTGTATTCAGTTCTTCCATGTTAGATCTGACAGTATGAATGGTTCTTATGGTTGTATTCAGTTCTTCCATATTAGATCTGGCAGTATGAATGGTTCTTATGATTGTATTCAGTTCTTCCATATTAGATCTGGCAGTATGAATGGTTCTTATGATTGTATTCAGTTCTTCCATATTAGATCTGACAGTATGAATGGTTCTTATGGTTGTATTCAGTTCTTCCATATTAAATCTGACAGTATGAATGGTTCTCATGATTGTATTCAGTTCTTCCATATTAGATCTGACAGTATGAATGGCTCTTATGGGCTGAGTGCCTGGAGTGTTTTGGTATGACCACAGTCAGGAGTTTTCTCTGACCCTGTGATCTCACCAGGACAGAACCACATGTCTCTATCACACTCCAGCCCAGAAGGTGGCAGTGATGTAATGTTGGTCTGAACACCACCAATAAACACCATAGAAGAAGAATGCATGCTTAGCAACAACCAAGGGGCCATGCAGCTTTCCACTGGCCCAAAGACTGTCTATTATATATGGAACAGATTGGCATGTGACCACTCTAACAATGTAGACATGTCCTCAAAGATTGGACATGAATCTGTGTTGGTCAAACTCTTCTCTTCTCTATCATTAAATACAACAAAACTATGTTTTAAGTGAAATATTTAGTGTTTGTCTGAAGCTGCAAAAAATACTTGAAATGAGCATCACAAAGATACATTTGACCTATGCACTAACAAGCTTTTTCAAGAGACAGAATCATTAGATAATTTGTTTTGGTTCTGTCCATTTGTAGCTTGTTTTTGGACACAGGTCCAGGAATGGCTAAAGGATTGCAATATTTACCTGGAGCTAACCTTGCAGATAGCATTACTGGGTGATCTGAAAGTCATAGTCAATCGATCAATAATATAATAATACTTTTAGCAATAAACCATATTTTTAATTCACAATCTGTAGAAGCAATGAGAATAGAAAGGTTCAGAACTTTTGTAAAACATCACAGTACGGTTGAAATATATATGGCAAATAGAAATCCTATATGGATGGTGTTAAGAGATAGATGGGAGGTATTGAATGGAGTTGAAGGATGGGACTAATAACAAATAACAACAAATAATAACAAAGATAGCTAATAATGTAAGAATACTGTGTCCATAATTTTTAACTCACGAGTGGCGCAGTGGTCTAAGGCACTGCATCGCAGTGCTAGCTGTGCCACTAGAGATCCTGGTTCGAATCCAGGCTCTGTCGTAGCCGGCCGCGACCGGGAGACCCATGGGGCGGCGCGCAATTGGCCCAGCGTTGTCCAGGGTAAGGGAGGGAATGGCCGGCAGGGATGTAGCTCAGTTGATAGAGCATGGCGTTTGCAACGCCAAGTTTGTGGGTTTCGATTCCCACAGGGGGTAGGAAAAAATAAATGATGTATGCATTCACTAACTGTAAGTCGCTCTGGATAAGAGCGTCTGCTAAATGACTAAAAATATATGGGTTGTATGTTGGGAGCTTTTGGAAAGAGCACAGTTAGAAAGATATGGCATATAGAAGCAAACCGGATGGACATCATGAAAATGATCGGAGAGGTTGAGAGTAGAAGTAGTTCAGGAGCAAAAATAAATAAATATATATATATATATATATAATAGAATTATTGTAAAATTGACTGTGTCCATAAGGTGTAGATAGTAAGTATAGGCTGGAAGTAGAGGCCTGGGCATTGTTGTTCACTAATTTACTCCAAGTAGGGAAAGGATGGCGGGGTTGAAAAGTAATAAAGGGGAGTATATATATAAAAAACATGGGGGATTGGAAGTGATGCAGACAATTACATTGATAGAAGTTACAATCTATCTGCAATATTAAGCTGATCCATGCCCCCCCCCCCCCCCAAAAAAAAACAAACAAGCTTTTTCAATATACGCAGCTTTGTCACCAGCTGCAGTACTGTAGCTTTATTAAGCTAGCAAAATGTAAAGTGGTGTGTAGACTTTCACTGTGACTGTATACGTACCATTGACTTGCAATGGATTTGTGCCACAAATGCTAAAAAGTTAGCAGTTATAACAATAGTAAGATGAACAATATATGCCCAGGACTATATTGAGGGACAGACTGTTGAAATGCCCAGTTGATTATGGAAACAGTCTTGTAGAACTCTGGCATTGATGGTCCATCTGAGGGTGAGTCATTGATATAAATGCTCAGAGTAAAAGAGCTGTGAACTCACCTGTGATGGCCCACGTCTACCACAACCTTTCCTATTGTGTTTGTAAGCACCACAGCATTTTAGGCAGCCATTGTTCAAAATGTGTTCATACATACAGTACAATGGGAGGGCGTGTGGAAGGAACAGGGGAGAACCAGGAGTTTGATATCTGACTTCTATTTAGGACTGTGATCCCTCTGTGGGCCAGCCTTTTCAGAATATCTCTCGATTCTCTTTTAAACATTCTAGAAACCTAAAGGACAGCCTAGTAAGAGCAGATTAATATGTTCCCCCTCAGCATTTCCTATCCACCCTCCCCTCAAATCATTGTGAGAACTGTAATGTGATGACCAAGGGGATTAATTTCTTTACCCTCATACTGGAAACCTCCCGAGTCGCGCAGTGGTCTAAGCTGTGCCAGTGGTCTAAGCTGTGCCACTAGAGATCCTGGTTCGAATCCAGGCCCTGTTGGAGCCGGCCGCGACCGGGAGACCCATTGGGCGGCGCACAATTGGCCCATCGTCCAGGGTAGGGGAGGGAATGTAGCTCAGTTGGTAGAGCATGGCGTTTGCAACGCCAGGGTTGTGGGTTCGATTCCCACGGGGGGCCAGTATGAAAAATATATATATGATAATGTATGCACTTACTATAAGTCGCTCTGGATAAGAGTGTCTGCTAAATTACTAAAATGTATGTCATGGGTAGAATTTACTGTAAAAAAAAATGTGTGGTATATTTCCTGATGTGGCTATTATTGTGTTGGAAAGTCTAAGAGAAAATTGAAAGAGCAACATCAGAACTGGTGCCAGAAGCTTTAATGTGGTCGGTTATGTTGTGTGCCAACTTGAGGTTCAAGGGATACAAAAAAATGTATCCACGCATGACTGTAAGTCGCTTTGGATAAAAGCGTCTGCTAAATGGCTTATTATTACTATTATAAGGGCTTAGAAGTTGTACAGCCACTTAAGAGAGGAGGTGATAGAGAATAATTGTTGTTACAGAGAGAGACATATTATATCCATGACTTACAAACAGAGAGAGACATATTATATCCATGACTTACAAACAGAGAGAGACATATTATATCCATGACTTACAAACAGAGAGAGACATATTATATCCATGACTTACAAACAGAGACAGACATATTATATCCATGACTTACAAACAGAGAGAGGCATATTATATCCATGACTTACAAACAGAGAGACATATTATATCCATGACTTACAAACAGAGAGAGACATATTATATCCATGACTTACAAACAGAGAGACATATTATATCCATGACTTACAAACAGAGAGAGACATATTATATCCATGACTTACAAACAGAGAGAGACATATTATATCCATGACTTACAAACAGAGAGAGACATATTATATCCATGACTTACAAACAGAGAGAGACATATTATATCCATGACTTACAAACAGAGAGAGACATATTATATCCATGACTTACAAACAGAGAGAGACATTATATCCATGACTTACAAACAGAGAGAGACATATTATATCCATGACTTACAAACAGAGAGAGACATATTATATCCATGACTTACAAACAGAGAGAGACATATTATATCCATGACTTACAAACAGAGAGAGACATATTATATCCATGACTTACAAACAGAGAGAGACATTTTGTCCATGACTTAAAAACAGAGACCAACTGGCAGGTGTCTTCACTGACATTTTGAACCTCTCCCTGACCGAGTCTGTAATACCTACATGTTTCAAGCAGACCACCATAGTCCCTGTGCCCAAGAAAGCGAAGATAACCTGCCTAAATGGCAACCGCCCCGTAGCACTCACGTCGTTAGCCATGAAGCGCTTCGAAAGGCTGGTCATGATTCACATCAACACCATCATCCCGGAAACCCTAGACCCACTCCAATTCGTATACCACCCAACAGATCTACAGATATTGCAATCTCAATCGCACTCCACATTGCCCTTTCCCACCTGGACAAAAGGAACACCTATGTGAGAATGTTGTTCATTGAATAAAGCTCAGTGTTCAACACCATAGTGCCCACAAAGCTCATCACTAAGCTAAGGACCCTGGGACTAAACACCTTCCTCTGCTACTGGATCATTGACTTCCTGACGGGCCGTCCCCAGGTGGTAAGGGTAGGCAACAACACATCTGCCACGCTGATCCTCAACACGGGGGCCACTCAGGGGGGTGTGCTTAGTCCCCTCCTGTACTCCCTGTTCACCCACGACTGCGTGGCCAAGCACGATTCCAACACCATCATTAAGTTTGCTGACGACACAACGATGGTAGGCCTGATCACCGACAACGTTGAGACAGCCTATAGGGAGGAGGTCAGAGACGAGGCAGTGTGGCGCCAGGACAACAACCTCGCCCTCAATGTGAGCAAGACAAATGAGATGATCGTGGACTACAGGAAAAGGAGGGCCGAACACGCCCCCATTAACATCGACAGGGCTGTAGTGGAGCGAGTCGTGAGTTTCAAGTTACTTGGTGTCCACATCTCCAACAAACTATCATGGTCCAAACACACCAAGACAGTCGTGAAGAGGGCCCGACAACGCATTTTCCCCCTCAGGAGACTGAAAAGATTTGGCATGGGTCCCCAGATCATAAAAAAGTTATACAGCTGCACCATCGAGAGCATCCTGACCAGTTGCATCACCGCCTGGTATTTCAACTGCTCGGCATCCGACCGTAAGGCGCTACAGAGGGTAGTGCATACGGCCCAGTACATCACTGGGGCCAAGCTTCCTGCCATCCAGGACCTATATACTAGGCGGTGTCAGAGGAAGGCCCAAAAAATTGTCAAAGACGCCAGTCACCCAAGTCATAGACTTCTCTGTGCTACCACACGGCACGCGGTACCGGAGCGCCAAGTCTAGATCCAAAAGGCTCTTTAACAGCTTCTACCCCTGTCACAAGAATTTTGTTATCTCAATGGTTGAAGTCAACTACAGTGAGGGGAAAAAGTATTTGATCCCCTGCTGATTTTGTACGTTTGCCCACTGACAAAGACATGATCAGTCTATAATGTTAATGCTAGGTTTATTTGAACAGTGAGAGACAGAATAACAAAAACATTTCCTGGAAAATGCATGTCCAAAATTTTATAAATTGATTTGCATATTAATGACGGAAATAATTATTTGACCTCTCTGCAAAACATGACTTAGTACTTGGTGGCAAAACCCTTGTTGGAAATCACAGAGGTCAGATGTTTCTTGTAGTTGGCCACCAGGTTTGCACACATCTCAGGAGGGATTTTGTTCTACTCCTCAATGCAGATCTTCTCCAAGTCATTAAGGTTTCGAGGCTGACGTTTGGCAACTCGAACCTTCAGCTCCCTCCACAGATGTTCTATGGGATTAAGGTCTGGAGACTGGCTAGGCCACTCCAGGACCTTAATGTGCTTCTTCTTGAGCCACTCCTTTGTTGCCTTAGCCGTGTGTTTTGGGTCATTGTCATGCTGGAATACCCATCCACGACCCATTTTCAATGCCCTGGCTGAGGGAAGGAGGTTCTCACCCAAGATTTGATGGTACATGGCCCCTCCATCATCCCTTTGATGCGGTGAAGTTGTCCTGTCCCCTTAGCAGAAAAACACCCCCAAAGCATAATGTTTCCACCTCCATGTTTGATGGTGGGGATGGTGTTCTTGGGGTCCTAGGCAGCATTCCTCCTCCTCCAAACACGGCGAGTTGAGTTTATTCCAAAGAGCTCGATTTTGGTCTCATCTGACCACAACACTTTCACCCAGTTCTCCTCTGAATCATTCAGATGTTCATTGGCAAACTTCATACGGCCCTGTATATGTGCTTTCTTGAGCAGGGGGACCTTGCGGGCGCTGCAGGATTTCAATCCTTCACGGCGTAGTGTGTTACCAATTGTTTTCTTGGTGACTATGGTCCCAGCTGCCTTGAGATCATCGACAAGATCCTCCCGTGTAGTTCTGGGCTGATTCCTCACCGTTCTCATGATCATTACAACTCCACGAGGTGAGATCTTGCATGGAGCCCCAGGCCGAGGGAGATTGACAGTTATTTTGTGTTTCTTCCACTTGCGAATAATCGCACCAACTGCTGTCACCTTCTCACCAAGCTGCTTGGCCATGGTCTTGTAGCCCATTCCAGCCTTGTGTAGGTCTACAATCTTGTTCCTGACATCCTTGGAGAGCTCTTTGGTCTTGGCCATGGTGGAGAGTTTGGAATCTGATTGATTAATTGCTTCTGTGGACAGGTGTCTTTTATACAGGTAACAAACTGAGATTAGGAGCACTGCCTTTAAGAGTGTGCTCCTAATCTCAGCTTGTTACCTGTAAAAAAGACACCTGGGAGCCAGAAATATTTCTGATTGAGAGGGGGTCATATACTTATTTCCCTCATTAAAATACAAATCAATTTATAACATTTTTGACATGCGTTTTTCTGGATTTTTGTTGTTATTCTGTCTCTCACTGTTCAAATAAACCTACCATTAAAATAAATTATAGACTGACCATTTCTTTGTCAGTGGGCAAACGTACAAAATCAGCAGGGGATCAAATAGTTTTTTCCCTCACTGTACTTCTCAAGCTTTGAATAAGGCTCTAGTTAATAATGAATTAAACAAAGTCCCATTTCTGCATTAGATCAGTATTTTATTCATGAGAGCTCTGAAAATCATACAATGCACAATGTTTTTTATACCTCTACTACGCCCCTAAGTGGGCCAATGAGAAAGCTCCTAGCCCATATTTAGACAACTATCATATGTCTCTGTTAGCTGCACAGCAACCTATTGTTTCTTCCTGGATCTATTTCACACTCCAGCTGTGTTCGTGTGGTTGCTTTTCTGGTTCCTCCAGTATCAGGTCACACATACACAGACTTCCTTTACTGGTTTCACAAGACACAAATACTCTGTTGCTGGGCAATTATGCATCTTATACAAGCACATATGATTAACTCTCTAAGCTCTCTCACTGTCCTCACCCTAGGTGGGGACATGTTTTTCAGTGTCTAGTTTCACATCCTGTTTTCTGTTGTTGGTTTCACAGCTGCACTCTGCTTGCATAGATACAAAAATAAGACAACTGCCTCATTTTACTTCTAACTAAGCTAAACACATGATCAGATTATAGTCTTATGATTCTAACACATTTCACACAGTTTCGGGGTGGAATACTTTAGTCATTACCTTAAACATACAAATGCTTCTATCAGACTTGGGTGACTGGAGTCTTTGACAATTTTTTGGGCCTTCCTCTGACACCGCCTAGTATATAGGTCCTGGATGGCAGGAAGCTTGGCCCCAGTGATGTACTGGGCCGTACGCACTACTCTCTGTAGCGCCTTACGGTCGGATGCCAAGCAGTTGCAATACCAGGCGGTGATGCAACCGGTCAGGATGCTCTCGATGGTGCAGCTGTTTAACATTTTGATGATCTGGGACCCATGCCAAATCTTTTCAGTCTCCTGAGGGAGAAAAGGCATTGTCGGGCCCTCTTCACAACTGTCTTGGTGTGTTTGGACCATGATAGTTTGTTGGTGATGTGGACACCAAGGAACTTAAAACTCTCGTGTTCGGCCCTCCTTTTCCTGTAGTCCACGATCATCTCATTTGTCTTGCTCACATAATAAAATGTAATTGTTCAATAATGTGTAATGTGTAATTGTTAAATAATTAAATGTGTTGTGTTTAAAAATAAAAATATCTGATCATATAAATGTGGTGTTTTTAAATTACATTTACAAATAAAAATATGTGATAATAAACAAACAAATCTAAACTAACAAATGTCAAATCATATTTGTCGCTGAGATGGCCAGTCAATTTGAATTACGTTATTGTGTATTCTACGTAATGACGCAGTTTTACCTTATAACGACACATCACAACGTAATTTAGCAACTTTTAGCAACAAATCGACCTGCCTCTAGCAACTTCCCCTGAAAATTAGTTGGTAACACTGCAGGGGAGTTGCTCTTTCAACTTTCACATTTCTCTTAGACTTTCCAACATAATAATAGTCACATGGGCACATCAGGAAATATACCACACATTTTGTTTTACAGGAAATTCTACCCAGGACATACTTTTTATTTCCAGTATGAGGGTGAAGAAAGAAATCCCCCTTGGTCATTGTATTACAGTTCTCATAATGATTTGAGGGGAGGGTGGATAGGAAATGCTGAGGGGGAACATATTAATCTGCTCTTATTAAGCTGTCCTTTATGTTTCTAGCATGTTTAAAAGAGAATCAAGAGATATTCTGAAAAGCCCGGCCCACAGAGGGATCCCAGTCCTAAATAGAAGTCAGAGATCAAACTCCTGGTTCTCCCCTGTTCCTTCCACACGCCCTCCCATTGTACTGTATGTATGAACACATTTTGAACAATGGCTGCCTAAAATGCTGTGGTGCTTACAAACACAATAGGAAAGGTTGTGGTAGACGTGGGCCATCACAGGTGACTTCACAGCTTTTACTCTGAGCATTCATATCAATGACTCACCCTCAGATGGACCATAAATGCAAGAGTTCTACAAGACTGTTTACATAATCAACTGGGCATTTCAACAGTCTGTCCCTCAATATAGTCCTGGGCATATATTGCTTATCTTACTATTGTTATAACTGCTAACTTTTTAGCATTTGTGGCACAAATCCACTGCAAGTCAATGGTACATATACAGTCACAGTGAAAGTCTACACACCCCTTTACATTTTGCAAGCTTAAATCTTAATAGAGATTCAATATAGTTTTTATCCTGCCGACCTATAAAAACTATTCCACATTTTCAAAGTGTAAGAAAATTGTAGAACAACTTTCCTTCTAAAGATATCCAGTAGTTTTGATTACATATATTTTCACACCCCATGAAACAGTTCTACAGCAACTGTACATGTGTGTTGTGGCCTGTAAGTAGCTAGATAGCGGTTTAAGACATGGTTTGAACCCTAATCAACCCATCCAATGTGAGTACATGTTGAAGTACAGTAGATTAATAAAGCTACAGTACTGCAGCTGGCGACAAAGCTAAGTATATTGAAAAAGCGTGTTAGTGCATAGGTCAAATGTATCTTTGTGATGCTCATTTCAGGTCTTTTTTCCAGCTTTAGACAAACACTAAATATTTCACTTAAAACATAGTTTTGTTGTATTTAACGATAGAGAAGAGAAGAGTTTGACCAACACAGATTCATGTCCAATCATTGAGGACGTGTCTACATTGTTAGAGTGGTCACATGCCAATCTGTTCCATATAATAGACAGTCTTTGGAACATTGGAAAGCTGCATGTCTCCTTGGTTGTTGCTAAGCATGCATTCTTCTTCTATGGTGTTTATTGGTGGTGTTCAGACCAACGTTAAAGGTACATCACTGCCTCCTTCTGGGCTGGAGTGTGATAGAGACATGTGGTTCTGTCCTGGTGAGATCACAGGGTCAGAGAACTCCTGACTGTGGTCATACCAAAACACTCCAGTCACTCAGCCCATAAGAGCCATTCATACTGTCAGATCTAATATGGAAGAACTGAATACAACCATAAGAACCATTCATACTGTCAGATCTAATATGGAAGAATACAACCATCAGAACCATTCATACTGTCAGATCTAATATGGAAGAACTGAATACAACCATAAGAACCATTCATACTGTCAGATCTAATATGGAAGAACTGAATACAACCATAAGAACCATTCATACTGTCAGATCTAATATGGAAGAACTGAATACAAAAGAGAAGGAGAGGTTGACCAGTACAAATTCATGTACAAACATTATGTTTCATTGGCAGATCAATGCAGTTTTCCAAACATATTCATCATCAGTTTTTTTAATAAGATTTTCACTGAACAAAAATATAAACATTCAACAATTTTACTGGGGTACAGTTCATATAAGGAAATCAGTCAATTGAAATACATTAATTAGGCCCTAATCTATGGATTTCACATGACTGGGGCCCACCCATCAGCCAATAAGAATGATTTTCCCCCACTAAAGGGCTTTATTACAGATATAAATACTCCTCAGTTTCATCAGCTGTCCGGGTGGCTGGTCTCAGATGATCCTGCAGGTGAAGAAGCCAGATGTGGAGGTCCTGGGCATGCACGGTGACACATGGTCTGCGGCTGTGAAGCCAGTTGGACGTTCTGCCAAATTCTCGGTAGAGAAATGTACATTCAATTCTCTGGCAACAGCTCTTGTGAACATTCCTGCAGTCAGCATGCCAATTGTGCACTCCCTCAAAATGTAGACATCTGTGGCATTGTGTTGTGTGACAAAACTGCACATTTCAGAGTGGCCTTTTATTGTACCCAGCACAAGGTGCACCTGTGTAATGATCATGCAGTTTAATCAGCTTCTTGATATGCCACAACTCGCAGGTGGATTGATTATCTTGGCAAAGGAGAAATGCTCACTAACAGAAATGGAAACAAATTTGTACACCAAATTTGAGAGAAATAAGCTTTTTGTGCGTATGGAAAATATCTGGGATCTTTTATTTCAGCTCATGAAACATGGGACCAACACTTTACATGTCAAGTTTAAATATATTTTCAGTATAGTTTTAGAAGACAATTAACTAAACACGTAGTCATTTCATTTCGTCACATGTTTGGTAAACAACAGGTGTAGACTAACAGTGAAATGTTGACCAACAATAGAGAACACAATACAACAATTATAATAATAGGAAAAAAGATTGTAGCACAAGGAATGAATACACGATGAGCAATGATAGCTTGGCTATATACATGGGGTGCCAATACCTAGTCAATGGTAGCTTGGATATATACATGGGGTGCCAATACTAGTCAATGGTAGCTTGGCTATATACAGTGGGGGAAAAAATTATTTAGTCAGCCACCAATTGTGCAAGTTCTCCCACTTAAAAAGATGAGAGAGGCCTATAATTTTCATCATAGGTACACGTCAACTATGACAGACAAAATGAGATTTTTTCTCTCCGGAAAATCACATTGTAGGATTTGTAATGAATTTATTAGCAAATTATGGTAGAAAATAAGTATTTGGTCAATAACAAAAGTTTCTCAATACTTTGTTATATACCCTTTGTTGGCAATGACACAGGTCAAATGTTTTCTGTAAGTCTTCACAAGGTTTTCACACACTGTTGCTGGTATTTTGGCCCATTCCTCCATGCAGATCTCCTATAGAGCAGTGATGTTTTGGGGCTGTCGCTGGGCAACACGGACTTTCAACTCCCGCCAAAGATTTTCTATGGGGTTGAGATCTGGAGACTGGCTAGGCCACTCCAGGACCTTGAAATGCTTCTTACGAAGCCACTCCTTCGTTGCCCGGGCGGTGTGTTTGGGATCATTGTCATGCTGAAAGACCCAGCCACGTTTCATCTTCAATGCCCTTGCTGATGGAAGGAGGTTTTCACTCACAATCTCACGATACATGGCCCCATTCATTCTTTCCTTTACACGGATCAGTCGTCCTGGTCCCTTTGCAGAAAAACAGCCCCAAAGCATGATGTTTACACCCCCATGCTTCACAGTAGGTATGGTGTTCTTTGGATGCAACTCAGCATTCTTTGTCCTCCAAACACGACGAGTGGAGTTTTTACCAAAAAGTTATATTTTGGGTTCATCTGACCATATGACATTCTCCCAATCCTCTTCTGGATCATCCAAATGCACTCTAGCAAACTTCAGACGGGCCTGGACATGTACTGGCTTAAGCAGGGGGACACGTCTGGCACTGCAGGATTTCAGTCCCTGGCGGCGTAGTGTGTTACTGATGGTAGGCTTTGTTACTTTGGTCCCAGCTCTCTGCAGGTCATTCACTAGGTCCCCCCGTGTGGTTCTGGAATTTTTGCTCACCGTTCTTGTGATCATTTTGACCCCACGGGGTGAGATCTTGCGTGGAGCCCCAGATCGAGGGAGATTATCAGTGGTCTTGTATGTCTTCCATTTCCTAATAATTGCTCCCACAGTTGATTTCTTCAAACCAAGCTGCTTACCTATTGCAGATTCAGTCTTCCCAGCCTGGTGCAGGTCTACAATTTTGTTTCTGGTGTCCTTTGACAGCTCTTTGGTCTTGGCCATAGTGGAGTTTGGAGTGTGACTGTTTGAGGTTGTGGAGCCTCTTAAAGAAGAAGTTACAGGTCTGTGAGAGCCAGAAATCTTGCTTGTTTGTAGGTGACCAAATACTTATTTTCCACCATAATTTGCAAATAAATTCATAAAAAATCCTACAATGTGATTTTCTGGAAATGTTTTTCTCAATTTGTCTGTCATAGTTGACGTGTACCTATGATGAAAATTACAGGCCTCTCTCATCTTTTTAAGTGGGAGAACTTGCACAATTGGTGGCTGACTAAATACTTTTTTCCCCCACTGTACATGGGGTGCCAAATACCTAGTCAATGGTAGCTTGGCTATATACATGATAGCTTGGCTATATACATGGGGTGCCAATACCTAGTCAATGATAGCTTGGCTATATACATGGGGTGCCAATACCTAGTCAATGGTAGCTTGGCAATATACATGGGGTGCCAATACCTAGTCAATGGTAGCTTGGCTATATGCAGTGCAATCTGAAAGTATTCAGATCCCTAGACTTTTTCCACATTTTATTATGTTACAGTCATATTCTAAAGTTCGTTAAATCTTTTTTTCCCCTCATTAATCTACACACAATACCCCATAATGTCAAAGCAAAAGACAGGTTTTTAGACATTTTTCCTAATTTATTAATAAAAAACTGAAATATCTAAGTATTCAGACCCTTTACTCAGTACTTTCTTGAAGCACCGTTGGCAGCGATTACACCATTGAGTCTTCTTGGGTATGATGCTGCAAGCTTAGCACACCTGTATTTGGGGAGTTTCATTCATTCTTCTCTGCAGATCCTCTCAAACTCTATCAGGTTGGATGGGGAGCGTTGCTGCACAGCTATTTTCTGGTCTCTCCGGAGATCTTCAATCGGGTTCAAGTCTGGGCTCTGGCTGGGCCAGGTGAACCTTCGCCCCAGTCTGAAGTCCTAAGCGCTCTGGAGCAGGTTTTCATCAAGGATCTCTCTGTACTTTGCTCCGTTCATTATTCCCTCGATCCTGACTAGTCTCCCAGTCCCTGCCTCTGAAAAACATCCGCACAGCATGATACTGCCACGACCATGCTTCACTGTAGGCATGGTGCCAGAATTCCTCCAGACGTGACGCTTGGCATTCAGGCAAAATAGTTCAATCTTGGTAACATCAGACCAGGGGCGGCAGGTAGCTTAGTGGGTAAGAGCGTTGTGCCAGTAACCGAAAGGTCGCTGGTTCTAATCCCCGAGCCAACTAGGTGAAAAATCTGTCGATGTGCCCTTGAGCAAGGCACTTAACCCTAATTGCTCCTGTAAGTCGCTCTGGATAAGAGCGTCTGCTAAAATGACCAAAAATATAAAAAAATATATACCAGAGAGTCTTGTTTCTCATGGTCAGAGTCCTTTAGGTGCCTCTTGGCAAACTCCAAGCGGGCTGAACTCTGGAGCTCTGTCAAAGTGATCATCGGGTTCTTGGTCACCTCCCTGACTAAGGCCCTTCTCCTCCGATTGCGCAGTTGGCCGGGCGAACAGCTCTAGGAAGAATCTTGGTGATTCCAAACTTCTTCAATTTAAGAATGGAGGAGGCCACGGTGTTCTTGGGGACCTTCAATGCTGCAGACATTTTTTGGTACCCTTCCCCAGATCTGTGCCTCGACACAATCCTGTCTCTGAGCTCTCTACGGACAATTCCTTCGACCTCATGGCTTGGTTTTTGCTCTGACATGCAATGTCAACTGTGGGATGTTATATAGACAGGTGTGTGCCTTTTCAAACCATGTCCAATCAATTGAATTTATCTCAGGTGGACTCCAATCAAGTTTTAGAAACATCTCAAGGAAGATCAATGGAAACAGGATGCACCTGAGCAAAATTTCGAGATTCATAGCAAAGAGTCTGGAATACTAATGTAAATAAGGTTTTGCAAATATGTCCAAACCTGTTTCCACTTTGTCATTATGGGGTATTGTGTGTAGATTGATGAGGGATTTTTGTTGTTGTTTGTAAAACAAATAATCATTTTTACAATAAGGCTGTAACTTATTTTTTGTTGAAAAGGTCAAGGGGTCTGAATACTTTCAGAATGCACTGTATAGACTAACTATTTCACTTTAAACACTTTGTTATATTTATGCACAAGAGAAGAAGAAGAGGTTGCCCAGCACAAATTAATGTACGAACATGATTTTTCATTACATATTTGTAATTTAGCAGATGCTCTTATCTAGAGCGACTTATAGGAACAATTGGGGTTAATTGCCTTGCTCAAGACCACAATGACAAATTTTTGACCTAGTTGGCTCGGGATTCAAACCAGCGACCTTTCAGTTACTGGCCCAACACTCTTAACCGCTAGGCTACCTGTTAAATACATAACACAATACGTGACATAAGTAGAATACAGAACACTGAAAACATTACAGGACATTTTTCATGATGGAAATTGAAATATTAAAATGTTATTGGGAAAAAAAAGAGTTTTTGGGAAAACCATTTAAGAGCTGGAGTTATTATGCAGTCTGATAGCAGTGGGTAGAGTGGCGTTTCACAGGCGGTTTGTACGGGCAGTTATACAGGACAGTTTGTGGCTGTTTCTCAGGAGCCTGGTGGTGCAGTTACCTCTTTTTGGAGGGAGCAGGTCATTCAGTGGATGGTCAAGAGTGTGCATGTCCTTCACCAGGTGCACTGCAGCCTGTTCTCGCCTGCTCTGCAGTGACGGGAGCTGTGGTTGGACTGCTCCACCTCTGGAGATGATCCTCAAGGCCCTCCTCTGCACCCTGTCTAGTTAGGCCTGCTGCTTTTTACTGCATCCAACTAACAGCACTCCACCGTATTCCAGAACAGTCAAAAAGGCGTTTCGAGGCCTTTCTCACTGGCTGCTCCACATGTCACCACTGAGGTTAGAGTCTAGATTAAAATCAAGATACTTGGTTGTTGTTACCACTGGTACTTCCTGTCTTCCTAGGATTAGTGGTGCAGGTTGTGGATGGTCCTCTGACCAAGGGCTAAATGTGCCAGTTGCCATCACCCTCTGCCCTCTTTCGGTGGTGTAGCGGTGGAGTCAGGCTAGTAACCTTGGACACAGTTCAATGTCAGACAGATGTTGCAGGAACTTTGCGTGATCTACTCGATCAAAGGCTTTGGACACATCAGCAAGTAACACCCTCACCATTGTTGGTTTTATGGAGTCTGTAGCTGTCAGCCAGGAGTATGTGGCTTTCACAAGGGCGGTAGTAGTGCTGGACATTGGGAGGTAGTCATACTAATTTGTGCACTCAGATAACACCTCCTACAGGCAGGGGACAGTTTTAACAATGTGTTTGATTACAGGGGCTAGATCTTCTGCATGCTCTTTAGTAGCCAGGCTGGAATTCCATCAGGCCCACATGCTTTACTTGCTCTGAGTCTGTTCAGAGCTTGCTTTAACTGGCCAATGCTGCACAGCTCAACCTGCTTTGTAGGCATGGGCAGGGGGAAGATGGCAAGAGGTGTGGTGCTTGTCCATGCCTCAGCAAAGAAGCCATTCAAAACATCAGCCACGTCATCGTCTTCAATTCCCTCGACCTGTATTCTCCCTCCTGATGTTTTCTTTGGTCCCAGTCCTTTGTTAATGAAGTCCCACCATTCCTTAGGGTTTTTCTTCTTTAGGTCCTGGATTTCAGTTTTGTAGTAGCTTGTCTTTGCTTCCTTTATAAATCATTTGCACTGTGTTTCTGTATTTTCTCCATGTCATTGTTTCTCCCCATCTGTTGAAAATATTCTGTATTTTCCTAATGGCAGCCTTTATTCGTTCAGTCATCCAGGGCTTGTCCAGTGTTGTTATTTTCTTATTTCTTATTGGCATGCATACACCAAGTGCAGTTTGAATGCAGGAGTTGAACGTCTCCACTGGGATGCTGGCCTATGTTGACTGCAATGCTTCCCACAGTTGTGTCAAGTTGACTGGCAGTGGATTTCTACTCCGAATAGCTCGTTCCATCTCCTACAACAGATGTACAATTGGAATGAGATCTGGTGCCTCGGAAGGCCACTGCAGTAACCTGAATTCACTGTCATGTTCGTGGAACCATTCCTGGACAAGCCTTGTGGAATGGAACATAATCCTGCTGAAAAAATCTATTTGCAGATGGATAACTGCTGCCATGAAGGGATGCACCTGATTGGCAATGATGTTTAGATATCCTGTGGCATTCAAACATTGCTCCACTTTTATCAAGGGGCCCAATATGTGCCATGAAAACACAGCCCACACCATCACCATCAGCCTGCAATATTGACACATGGCATGGATGCATGTACTCGTGGTTTCCTCAATACCCTAGTCCTCTCAATATCTTTACAGTAGGAGCTATCTAAGCACTGCAAAACTGACAAGGTGCACACTGATCAGTAAAGAGATGCTAACATTCTACAACGTTCCCATTCCTCTGCACAGTTCTCTCACAGTGAGAAACAATAGGATTACAATAGTGTTCTACGCTTTCTTCATTTGCTCCAATCCACTACCACTTCTTATGTATACGTTGGTGTCTTTTTAAATTGCCCAATCTGTAGAATCTCATTTCACAGTCAGAGCAGGAGTAAGGCTTCTCTCCTGTGTGTATACGTTCATGTATTTTTAAGTTGCCCAGTTGAGAGAAACTTGCCCCACAGTCAGAGCAGGAGTAAGGCTTCTCTCCTGTGTGTATACGTTCATGTTGTTTTAAGGTGCCCAGGTGAGAGAAACTCTTCCCACAATCAGAGCAGAAGTAAGGCTTCTCTCCTGTATGTATACGTTCATGTATTTTAAAGAGGTCCATTCGAGAGAAACTCTTCCCACTGTCAAAGCAGGAGTAAGGCTTCTCTCCTGTGTGTGTTCTCTGATGAAGTTTTAGCTAATTTGATGATGTGAAGCATTTTACACAGTCAGAGCAGGAGTAAGGCTTCTCTCCTGTGTGTATACGTTCGTGTTTTTTTAAGTTGCCCAGTTGAGAGAAACTTGCCCCACAGTCAGAGCAGGAGTAAGGCTTCTCTCCTGTGTGTATACGTTCATGTTGTGTTAAGGTGCCCAGTTGAGAGAAACTATTCCCACAATCAGAGCAGGAGTAAGGCTTCTCTCCTGTATGTATACGTTCATGTATTTTTAAGAGGCCCATTTGAGAGAAACTCTTCCCACAGTCAGAGCAGGAGTAAGGCTTCTCTCCTGTGTGTGTTCTCTGATGACGTTTTAGCTTATCTGATGTTGTGAAGCATTTTACACAGTCAGAGCAGGAGTAAGGCTTCTCTCCTGTGTGTATACGTTCATGTATGTTTAAGTTGCCCAGTTGAGAGAAACTCTTCCCACAATCAGAGCAGGAGTAAGGCTTTTCTCCTGTGTGTATACGTTCATGTGTTTTTAAGTGGCCCAGTTGAGAGAAACTTGCCCCACAGTCAGAGCAGGAGTAAGGCTTCTCTCCTGTGTGTGTTCTCTGGTGAAGTTTTAGCTCAGTTGATGTTGTGAAGCATTTTACACAGTCAGAGCAGGAGTAAGGCTTCTCTCCTGTGTGTGTTCTCTGATGAAGTCTTAGCTCAGTTGATGTTGTGAAGCATTTTACACAGTCAGAGCAGGAGTAAGAATTCTCTCCTGTATGTCTACGTTCATGTGATTTTAAGTGGCCCAGTTGAGAGAAACTTGCCCCACAGTCAGAGCAGGAGTAAGGCTTCTCTCCTATGTGCACTCTCTGATGAACTGTCAGAGCCTTTGATATCATGAAATTCTTCCCACAGTCAGTACAGGAATACAGATTCTCTCCTGTGTGTATTTGTAGGTGTATTTTTAACTTTGATAGAACTGAGAAACTCTCCTCACAATGTGGGCAGTGGTGAGACCTCTTAGCTCTGTGATCTTCCTGCTGTTGCTCTCTGGATGTAGAGAATGTCGCAATGTCACCTGTGAGAACAACATCAGAAGAATAAGTCAGTTGGTGTGATATACATGTCAATCAAATGTACTGTGGGGAAAAAAATTATTTAGTCAGCCACCCATTGTGCATGTTCTCCCACTTAAAAAGATGAGAGAGGCCTGTAATTTTCATCATAGGTACACGTCAACTATGACAGACAAAATGAGGGAAAAAAATCCAGAAAATCACATTGTAGGATTTTTTATGAATTTATTTGCAAATTATGGTGGAAAATAAGTATTTGGTCAATAACAAAAGTTTCTCAAAACTTTGTTATATACCCTTTGTTGGCAATGACACAGGTCAAACGTTTTCTGTAAGTCTTCACAAGGTTTTCACACACTGTTGCTGGTATTTTGGCCCATTCCTCCATGCAGATCTCCTCTAGAGCAGTGATGTTTTGGGGCTGTCGCTGGGCAACACGGACTTTCAACTCCCTCCAAATATTTTCTATGGGGTTGAGATCTGGAGACTGGCTAGGCCACTCCAGGACCTTGAAATGCTTCTTACGAAGCCACTCCTTCGTTGCCCGGGCGGTGTGTTTGGGATCATTGTCATGCTGAAAGACCCAGCCACGTTTCATCTTCAATGCCCTTGCCGATGGAAGGAGGTTTTCAATCAAAATCTCACGATACATGGCCCCATTCATTCTTTCCTTTACACGGATCAGTCGTCCTGGTCCCTTTGCAGAAAAACAGCCCCAAAGCATGACGTTTCCACCCCCATGCTTCACAGTAGGTATAGTGTTCTTTGGATGCAACTCAGCATTCTTTGTCCTCCAAACACGACGAGTTGAGTTTTTACCAAAAAGTTATATTTTGGTTTCATCTGACCATTTGACATTCTCCCAATCCTCTTCTGGATCATCCAAATGCACTCTATCAAACTTCAGACGGGCCTGGACATGTACTGGCTTAAGCAGAGGGACACGTCTGGCACTGCAGGATTTGAGTCCCTGGCGGCGTAGTGTGTTACTGATGGTAGGCTTTGTTACTTTGGTCCCAGCTCTCTGCAGGTCATTCACTAGGTCCCCCCGTGTGGTTCTGGGATTTTTGCTCACCGTTCTTGTGATCATTTTGACCCCACGGGGTGAGATCTTGCATGGAGCCCCAGATCGAGGGAGATTATCAGTGGTCTTGTATGACTTCCATTTCCTAATAATTGCTCCCACAGTTGATTTCTTCAAACCAAGCTGCTTGCCTATTGCAGATTCAGTCTTCCCAGCCTGGTGCAGGTCTACAATTTTGTTTCTGGTGTCCTTTGACAGCTCTTTGGTCTTGGCCATAGTGGAGTTTGGAGTGTGACTGTTTGAGGTTGTGGACAGGTGTCTTTTATACTGATAACAAGTTCAAACAGGTGCCATTAATACAGGTAACGAGTGGAGGACAGAGGAGCCTCTTAAATAAGAAGTTACAGGTCTGTGAGAGCCAGAAATCTTGCTTGTTTGTAGGTGACCAAATACTTATTTTCCACCATAATTAGCAAATAAATTCATTAAAAATCCTACAATGTGATTTTCTGGGGAAAAAATTATCCATTTTTCTGTCATAGTTGTTGTGTACCTATGATGAAAATTACAGGCCTCTCATCTTTTTAAGTGGGAGAACTTGCACAATTGGTGGCTGACTAAATACTTTTTCCCCCACTGTATTCTTTTTACATCAGATGATGTCACAAAGTGCTTTATAGAAACCCAGCCTAAAACCCCAAAGAGCAAGCAATGCAGATGTAGAAGCCATAGCATCCTCCACTCACTATCACAAGGGTAAGTAACTACACAGACTCATTTCATAGAACTTTAAAACATTGGCAGCTTGTCTACTTCAAAAGTTTTATTCTACAATGTAGAAAATAGTACAAATTAAGAAAAACCCTTGAATGAGTAGGTGTGTCCAAACTTTTGACTGGTACTGTAAATGCATAAATGACAAAAGCCATTTAGTACAAGGTATTTCTGTATTTCTATTGATAGCCTCCATTCCTGGTAAGGTCCTAATGGCAAGGGACTTTAATTGCACTCTTGATCCTCATCTAGATTGCTCCTCTGGTTTAGACACTTCCCACTCGCAGAGTAGAAAGAAATTACAGCATTTCATTAAGGATTTAAATCTATGTGAACCTTGGAGGACTCAGAACCCGAGTAAAAGGGAGTATTCACTTTACTTGTCAACATTTAAATCATATTCTCATGTAGACTACTTTTTAGTTTCCTGCTTATTGCTTCCCAATGTAGCAGGAAGTGGATATGATAGTTTTGTTCTGAGTGACCATTCCCCTGTGTCATTATTCTATAGGGATACAAAACTAGTAAAAGGATCCTCTAGATGGCGTTTGCATCCCAGATGGTTACAGGACCCAGACTTCTTACATTACGTTGGAGTGCATATAGATGTTTATTTGACATTAAACACTGACCAAACATCAGCGAGTACCAGATGGGAGGCTTTCAAAGCACATATTTGGGGGCAAAGTATACGTTTTACCAGTTTAAAATCAAATAAAAATCAGAAAATGAGAGATGGACAGCAAAATCAGAGAATTGGAGAGGGAAGCTTTTTTGGATAACTCAGTAGAAGTAAACAAGGAATGATTTGGTCTTAAAGCTCAGTATGAAGAACTTCCCACCTCAAAGGCTGCAAACAGCTTAACTAGGCTGAAACAGTCCTTCTATGATCAAGGTGAAAAACCTGGTAAATTGCTGGCCTGGCACAGTAAGAAGTAAAATTCAGCCTTTAATGCAATTCATAATTTACAAGGACAATTATCAATGGATCCTGTAGAAATAAACCAAACATTTGCTTCCTACTACAACACACTTTACAACTCTGAATCTCCTGAGAACTGAATTAGTCAGGTCTTGATTTTCCCTCTACTTCAGAAGACAAAAATATGATCTGGAAAAGGAATTGGATGGTGTTGAGATATATGATGCTATTTTCGATATGAAGGGAGGTTAAGCGGAAGGTCCAGATGGGCTCCCAATAGATATTTAAGGACAAACTTCTAGGTCCACTTTTGGATATGTACAGTGCATTAGGAAAGTACTCAGACCCCTTGATTTTTTCCACATTTTGTTACGTTACAGCCGCCTTCTGAAATGAATTAAATAAAACAATTCCTCATCAATCTACACACAATACCCCATAATGAAAAAGTGAAAAGAAGTTCTTAGACATTTTTGCAAATGTATTAAAAACTACAAAAATATATTGTTTACATAAGTATTATAATAAACACCCTTTGCAATGAGACTGAGATGAATGAGATCAAGGTGATCATGGTTTAGACCAGGGTTCTTCAATTCCGCTCCTGGAGGGTCGAAACACTTCTGTTTTTTATTTCTACTTGGTAGTTAATTGCACTCACCTGGTGTCCAAGGTCTGAATTAGCCCCTGATTAGACGGAGAGGATGAAAAACAGAGGTGTTTCGGCCCTCCAGGACCGGAATTGAAGAGCCCTGGTTTAGACACTCGCAGAGTAGAAAGACATTTTGTAAATGTGATCGTTCAGATGTTGTTTTTGCAACAATTGAACAAAAACCAGTTTTGGCTTTATCATTATGGGGTATTGTGAGTAGATTGATAAGGTAAAAAAACTATTTAATCTATTTTACAATAAGGCTGTAACGTAACAATTTTAAAAAAAAGTCAAGGGGTCTGAATACTTTCCGAATGCACTGTATATAGACAGGCGTGTGCCTTTCCAAATCATGTCCAACAAACTTAATTGGATAGAATCTGCTCTTACCCTGAGAAACAGATTTCCCAATCTTCTCCTCCTCTTCTTCATCTTTAATGTTGACATTAAGCTCCAGTGTTTGACTGCAATCTTCCAGCTTTACTGATGCCATCTCTGGATATTGCGATGCAAACTGGGCTCAACTGTCACAATCAGGACCCAGTGACTGTATGTTTGGACTTATCTGAATCTGCTAGTAGTAATATAGAGAGCACAGACACAAAAGTTAGTGTTGACAGTTCTGGCAATATCTTTATTCTCTAAAAATATAATTTTTTCTTGTTCAATTATCTAATTCAGTGCTTTACTTGGACTGAAATAGGTGCCAATACTCATTTTGGGTGCCGGTACTATTTATATTAAGGAGCAGGAGCTCCACAATACTTTTGAGCTAATACCTAACCTATAGTAGATAAATGCATAAATGACTCAAAATCTATTTAGTACAAGGTTACAGTTTGTTTTAGACAGCACTGTGTGCTAATTTCCTGAATAACCTTGTCTTCACTGTATTACTTCAATCAAAAAACAATTGTATTTCCTGTTCACACCATAGCAACATTTATTGATAAAGACTGAAACTAGTGAATGTGTCTGAATATTAGTACACATGTAGAAAACTGATAATTATTACATTCAGCTTCAAAACAGTAGTGCGACCGTGAAATTGTCTCTGATGCACCCGCACTGTCCTCACTGAAGTCTGTTGACGCTGACCGAGTGTAGCCGCCATTTTACCAGCTTGGGAATTTTACACAAAAGCAATAATATGCTAAACGAACTCAGAAATCTCAAATAAATTGATTATTTATTAAACTAAAATGAGAAAAGTATGTACATTCACTCAGACAAACCCAAAATCTCTAGCTATGTGACTTGTAAAATAGTTTTTATCACGTTCTTCACTTACTCGGTTTGACACAAAAATAACACATCAAACCTTTACCAAACGTGATAATACATTAACGGATGTGTTAACTAGCATGGTATGACATGTTCTTTCGACATTAGAAAGTTTAATCGTGCTATTACATACCTGTAGTAATAAATAGAAACGGACACAAAGGTTATCTTCTTGACTGCACAGTTCTGGCGCTTTCTTTATTGTGAAGAACGTGGGATGGGCGCGCCTGCCGGAACTTCCTGTACCCCCACTACTACTGTGCAACGTTCAGTGCATTTCGGGATCCTTGGGACGGCCCTACCAGTGTTGCCAACTCATTTTCAGCGGAAGTGGCTAGAGGCAGGTCGATTTGTTGCTAAAAGTTGCTCAATAACGTTGTGATGTCTTTGCGTGATGAAGTCATTACGTAATAACGTAAAACTGCATCATTACATAGAATACACAATAACGTTAATCAAATTGACTGGCCATCTCGGTGACAAATATGATTTGACATTTGTTAGTTTAGATTTGTTTGTTTATTATCACATATATGTATTTGTAAAAGTAATATAAACACATAACATTTATATGATCAGATTTTTTTATTTATAAACACAACACATTGAATTATTAAACAATTACACATTATGGAACAATTACATTTGATTTATATTCTTATTAACTAGTAGTGTATTGGTAGTTAGTAAACATGCTACCTAACTGATCAACAATTATAGGTACAAGCTAATAACAAGGTATATATGCTATCTTATTGAACAAGCAACTTAACTCAAATAATGATGTGTGCGCTAGGCATCTCTCTCCAGCTCTCTCCAGGTTGTTGTGCTGCTTGGCTGGCCTGCTGCTGCCTGTGCACGAGCTGAGCGCCTGCTGCTGACGTCACTCACAATGCACTTTTGCAGCCAGCCATGTGTGTTGTGACTGAGTGTGTGACAGATAAAATTGTTTTAGTGTCATTTAGAGGTAAAATTTGTGCATTTTAGTGTTTGAGTCACTTTTCAAAAGTTGCTAAAAGTTCCAAATAAGTTTTTAAAAGTAGCTAAATTTGTTGCTAGGTGCTGTTTGAAAAAAAAGTTGCCAGGGTAGTCTGAAAAGTTGCTAAATCTAGCAACAAAATAGCTAAGTTGGCATCACTGGGCCCTACCCCATTACATGAGAACAGGGTATCTGCCGCTGCCTCCTCCTCCTCCAGGACACTTCTACTTTGCATAGATTTGATCAATCTGTTGATTGTGGCCTGTGGAATGTTGTCCCATTCCTCTTCAGTGGCTGTGTGAAGTTGCTGTATATTTGTGGGAACTGGAACAAGCTGTGGTACACGTCGATCCAGCCCTCCCAAACATGCTCAATGGGTGACATGTCTTGTGAGTATGCAGGACATGGAAGAACTGGGACATTTTCAGCTTCCTGGAATTGTGTACAGATCCTTGCGACATTGGGCCTGCATTATCATGCTGAAACATGACGTGATGTCGGCAGGACAATGGGCCTCAGGATCTAGTCATGGTATCTCTGTGCATTAAATTTGCCATTGATAAAATGCAATTTTGTTCCTTCTCTGTAGCTTATGCCTGCCCATACCATAACCCTGACACTAACATGGGGTACTCTGTTCATGACATTGACATCAGCAAACCGCTCGCCCACACACCACCATACACTTGGTCTGCAGTTGTGAGGGTGGTTGGGCATACTGCCAATTTCACAAAAACAAAGTTGGAGGCAGCTTATGGTATAGAAATTACCATTAAATTATCTGGCAACAGCTCTGATGGACATTCCTGCAGTCAGCATGCCAGTTGCATGCTCCCTCAAAACTTGAGACATCTGTGGCATTGTCAGTGGTAGAAAAAGCACCCAATTGTCATACTTGAGTAAAAGTAAAGATACCTTAATAGAAAATGACGTCACCCAGTAAAATACTACTTGAGTAAAATTCTATAAGTATTTGGTTTTAAATATACTTAATTATCAAAAGTAAATGTAATTGTTAAAATATACTTCACTATCAAAAGTAAAAGTAAACGTATTAATCATTTCAAATTCCTTATTAATAAACCAGATGATACCATTTTTTATTTTAAATTGTATTTATGGATAGCTGTCACGATCGTTATGAGAAGCAGACCAAGGCGCAGAGTGGTAAGCGTACATCTTTATTAATTAACGTACTTAACACACACGAACAAAACAACAAACCAAACGATACGTTAAGTCCTAGGTTATACACCAAAACAAACCTTACAGAACAAGATCCCACAATAAACAGTGCTAAATAGGCTGCCTAAGTATGGTCCCCAATCAGAGACAACAAGCTACAGCTGCCTCTGATTGGGACCCACCCTGGCCAACATAGAAATACACGAACTAGATCAACAACATAGAAAATACAACATAGACACTACACACCCTGGCTCAACATTTAAGAGTCCCCAGAGCCAGGGCATGACAATAGCCAGGGGCACACTCCTACATTTACAAACTAAACGTGTTTAGTGAGTCCGCCAGATCAGAGGCAGTAGGGATGACCAGGGATGTTCCGTCGATAATTGCGTGAATTTGACAATTTTTCTGTCCTAAGCATTCAAAATTTAACGAGTACTTTTGGGTGTCAGGGAAAATGTATGGAGTAAAAAGTATATATTTTTCTTTCGGAATGTAGTCGAGTAAAAGTTGTCAAAAATATAAATAGTAAAGTACAGATACCCCAAAAAACGACTTAAGTAGTACTTTAAAGTATTTTTACTTAAGTACTTTACACCACTTGTGTTGTGTGACAAAACTTCACATTTTAGAGTGTCTCCCTTATGGGGTATCTCATATATCCCAGCTTTACATAGGCTTACCCTGGAGTAACATTTTGATGACAATGTAAATCTCTCTAGGACAAGGTGACTTTGATCAATATATTCGCCTGCAGTTACCCCGCAACTTAAAAAACGGCCCTTTTCTAAAAACAACATTTCATGAAATAACTCTAAAAGTGTAAACTGGAGCAATTTATTTCCCTTTATAGCTTATTAGCCTAAGCATGACCTTCATCCATGCTGGAATATCCATCCACGACCCATTTTCAATGCCCTGGCTGAGGGAAGGAGGTTCTCACCCAAGATTTGACGGTACATGGCCCCGTCCATCGTCCCTTTGATGCGGTGAAGTTGTCCTGTCCCCTTAGCAGAAAAACACCCCCAAAGCATAATGTTTCCACCTCCATGTTTGACGATGGGGATGGTGTTCTTGGGGTCATAGGCAGCATTCCTCCTCCTCCAAACACGGCGAGTTGAGTTGATGCCAAAGAGCTCCATTTTGGTCTCATCTGACCACAACACTTTCACCCAGTTCTCCTCTGAATCATTCAGATGTTCATTGGCAAACTTCAGACGGCCCTGTATATGTGCTTTCTTGAGCAGGGGGACCTTGCGGGCGCTGCAGGATTTCAGTCCTTCACGGCGTAGTGTGTTACCAAATGTTTTCTTGGTGACTATGGTCCCAGCTGCCTTGAGATCATTGACAAGATCCTCCCGTGTAGTTCTGGGCTGATTCCTCACCATTCTCATGATCATTATAACTCCACGAGGTGAGATCTTGCATGGAGCCCAAGAGCCCCAGGCCGAGGGAGATTGACAGTTATTTTGTGTTTCTTCCATTTGCGAATAATCGCACCAACTGTTGTCACCTTCTCACCAAGCTGCTTGCCGATGGTCTTGTAGCCCATTCCAGCCTTGTGTAGGTCTACAATATTGTCCCTGACATCCTTGGGGAGCTCTCTGGTCTTGGCCATGGTGGAGAGTTTGGAATCTGATTGATTGATTGCTTCTGTGGACAGGTGTCTTTTATACAGGTAACAAGCTGAGATTAGGAGCACTCCCTTTAAGAGTGTGCTCCTAATCTCAGCTCGTTACCTGTATAAAAGACACCTGGGAGCCAGAAGTCTTTCTGATTGAGAGGGGGTCAAATACTTATTTCCCAATTTATAACATTTTTGACATGCGTTTTTCTGGATTTATTTTGTTATTCTGTCTCTCACTGTTCAAATAAACCTACCATTAAAATTAGACTGATCATTTCTTTGTCAGTGGGCAAACGTACAAAATCAGCAGGGGATCAAATACTTTTTTCCCTCACTGTATGTTTGTGAAAGTGATGAGTATTGACGTTTCTCAATGTTAAAACAGAGCATAGGAATTGTAGTTTACACAGAGCCAAATGTGGACGAATGTAATGGCTGAAAACCCTACATACGGAGAAGGGATTTTGAGAGCTACTGCACTGAAGTCCGTTAATGGGCATATAGCAGCTATTTCTCAATGCTTGAAATGCATATAATATTAACTTAGAGCACCCCCAGAAAACATTTACAAATTACAAACTCATAGATCCATTTTTATAATACTGTAATATTGTTCTAAAAGTTGAGTTTGAGGTTCTCCAAATCGAATACTAAAACGTATAGTGCAACTTGGTGCGCACCAGTTAACCATGGACTGTAGGCTACAGCAGGCTCACCATTTACGATCTTGCTTTAGGGCCTTTCCGGCCGTCTTCGTGGTTATATGCAGGAAGCATAAATTGTACAATTGTAAGCTAATAAATACTTTTCCAAATTAGAACTCATGTATATTTATACAATAAGGCCAGAGGAGGTGTGGTATATGGTCAATATACCACGGCTAAGGGCTGTTAGGCACGATGCAATGCCTCAGTCGCCTAATTGCTATTATAAACTGGTTACCAACATATGTATAACAGTAAAACAAAATATATATATTTTGTCATACCTGTGGTGTACGTCTGATATACCACGGTTTTCAGCCAATCAGCATTCAGGGCTCGGACAACCCCGACCAACCAATGTATATTTACTACAGTAAAATAATATACTGCACCAACTATATAAATACTATACTACCATCTGATAGGGGCCATTATCTTCTACGTGGACTTTAAACGAACATCAAAATGGACGACGCCATTTTAACAGCTCGTAAGATTATACATTATTACACAAAACCAATAACATGTCAAACGAACACAGAAATCTCAAATTGATCCTTTATTAAATTACATTGACGAAAGTATTTACATTCACTCAGACAAATACCAAATCTCTAGCTATGTGACTTGTAAAATAGTTTTTATCATGTTCTTTCACTCACTCGGTTTGACACAAAAATATCACATCAAATGTTTACCAAATGGGAGAATACCTTGACGTATTTGTTAACTAATCAAATCAAATCAAATGTTATTGGTCACATGCCCCGAATACAACAGGTGCAGACATTACAGTGAAATGCTTACTTACAGCCCTTAACCAACAGTGCATTTATTTTAAACAAAAAAAGTAAGAATAAAACAACAACAAAAAAAGTGTTGAGAAAAAAAGAGCATAAGTAAAATAAATTGACAGTAGGGAGGCTATATATACAGTAAAATAAAGTGACAGTAGGGAGGCTATATATACAGGGGGGTACCGTTGCAGAGTCAATGTGCGGGGGCACCGGCTAGTTGAGGTAGTTGAGGTAATATGTACATGTGGGTAGAGTTAAAGTGACTATGCATAAATACTTAACAGAGTAGCAGCAGCGTAAAAAGGATGGGGTGGGGGGGCAGTGCAAATAGTCCGGGTAGCCATGATTAGCTGTTCAGGAGTCTTATGGCTTGGGGGTAGAAGCTGTTGAGAAGTCTTTTGGACCTAGACTTGGCACTCCGGTACCGCTTGCCGTGTGGTAGCACAGAGAACAGTCTATGACTAGGGTGGCTGGAGTCTTTGACAATTTTGAGGGCCTTCCTCTGACACCGCCTGGTATAGAGGTCCTGGATGGCAGGAAGCTTTGCCCCAGTGATGTACTGGGCCGTACGCACTACCCTCTGTAGTGCCTTGCGGTCAGAGGCCCAAGCAGTTGCCATACCAGGCGGTGATGCAACCAGTCAGGATGCTCTCGATGGTGCAGCTGTAGAATTTTTTGAGGATCTGAGGACCCATGCCAAATCTTTTTAGTCTCCTGAGGGGGAATAGGCTTTGTCGTGCCCTCTTCACGACTGTCTTGGTGTGTTTGGACCATGATAGTTCGTTGGTGATGTGGACACCAAGGAACTTGAAGCTCTCAACCTGTTCCACTACAGCCCCGTCGATGAGAATGGGGGGCGTGCTCAGTCCTCTTTTTTTCCCTATAGTCCACAATCATCTCCTTTGTCTTGGTCACGTTGAGGGAGAGGTTGTTGTCCTGGCACCACACGGCCAGATCTCTGACCTCCTCCCTATAGGCTGTCTCATCGTTGTCGGTGATCAGGCCTACCACTGTTGTGTCGTCGGCAAACTTAATGATGGTGTTGGAGTCGTGCCTGGCCATGCAGTCATGGGTGAACAGAGAGTACAGGAGGGACCTGTGCTGTCAAGACGACAACTTTGTGTCTGTTTCAAATGTATTACTACAGGTATGTAATAGCACGTTTAAACTTTCTAATATCGAAAGAACATGTCATAACATGCTAGTCACTAAGCTAAGGATCCTGGGACTAAACACCTCCCTCTGCAACTGGATCCTGGACTTCCTGACGGGCCGCCCCCAGGTGGTAAGGGTAGGTAACAACACATCTGCCACACTGATCCTCAACACAGGGGCCCCTCAGGGGTGCGTGCTCAGTCTGGCGCATTCTTTATTCTGAATAATGGGGCGCGCCAATCCGGAACTTCCTGTTCCCCACTACCACAGTGCAACATCGACATCTATTGGACTGATGGACTAATTACCTCTTCTTATTATTATTTAGTATAATGACTTTCACGTAATGTGTATGCCGCCAGCTACTGTTCGGTTTGTATCCTGGATAAAAAAAATGAATGTCCATTGAGGAAAAGGGGGACAAACTACATCACACAAAATAAACACATTAAAAAAGTCACAGTCCAATCCAAATCACATCCCTACACAGGCCATCCTCCTCAGGTAATTTCATTAAAAAAATTAAAATAGTGAATCATTTAAAAAGTGTTGGTTTTTAGATAAAACTATATATATATATATATATATATATATATATATATATATATATATATATATATATATTAATATGTCACCAAATAATTGATTAAAACACACTGTTTTGCAATGAAGGTAAACAATAGCCTCAACAGAACTCTGTAGGGTAGCACCATGGTGTAGCCAGATGACAGCTAGCTTCCGTCATCCTCTGAGTACATTGACTTCAATACAAAACCTAGGAGGCTCATGGTCCTCACCCCCTTCCATAGACTAACAGAGTAATTATGACAGCTTCCGCAGGACATCCTCCAACCTATAAGAGCTTTTGCAGCATGAACTGACATGTTGTCCACCAAATCAAAGGATCAGAGAATTAATCTAGTAATGAAAGCATAAGCTACAGCTAGCTAGCACTGCAGTGCATAACATGTATTGAGTAGTTGACTCAAAGAGAGAGAAAGACAATAGTTGAACAGTTTTGAACAAATGAATTTCTTCAAAAATGAAGGAGGAGCGAGAGAGATATTTTGTCATTTTTGTTCAGTTTCTCTTACTAGCTAGCACATGCAAATGGCTAGTTTAGCCTACTCAAACACCCGGCTCAAACAGAGGGATGCTATGTTAGCTAGCTGGCTATGACTATCTAACACTGGAACTCTTCCAAGTCAAGGTAAGCTTTTGGTTTTACTAATTTATTGCCACCGGGGCCCGCCGGTATAAGTGCTAAACTGCTTACTGACAGTACACTGTGCTGTATGATTGTAGCAGGTTTACTAACATGTTAGTTCTATTAGCCATGTTGACTATGACATTACTTTAGCTAACATGGTGACAATGATGTAGGCTGTGTGTAGCGGTTATGATATGATGGTTTGGCTTGGAAAGGTTTTTGTGTTGTTCACAAGTGAAGGGAAAAGGTGAGAGGAGAGCGTTTAGATGCAAGAAGGAATACAACAACCTGTTTGGCTCTGAAATTGAACTGTTTGCGTGTGTTCAGGGTGTATTCATTCCGCCGATTCTGTTGAAAAACGTTTCTTAAACGGAAGCAAATCGAATGAAACGGGGATAAACATACCTGAATTTGTCCAATAGAAACTATTGTTTGCAACTGTTGGACTAATGATTACACCATAGATAAGCTAGATGCAGGCAAGTGTGTGTAAGGCGGTATTGAATGTGCCAATCTTCTCCTCCTCTTCTTCATCTTTAATGTTGACATTCAGCTCCAGTGTTTGACTGCAGTCTTCTAGCTTCACTGATGCCATCTCTGGATCCTGCAGTAAACTGGGCTCCACTGTCACAATCAGGACCCAGTGACTGTAGGTTTGGACTCAGTGTGGAAGGAGAGAGGCAGGCTGGGTTTGTCCTCACTATTGATGTTACCGGCCTCAGATTTAATTCTAGTCGTCCTGTAGTAATAATGAGAAACACACACAAAAGTTAGTCTTGGCAGTTCTGGCACTTTCTTTATTCTCTAAAAATATAAGTTAGTCTTGACAGTTCTGGCACTTTCTTTATTCTCTAAAAATATACTACATTTCTTCTTGTTACATTATCTAATTCAGTGCTTGACTTGGACTGAAATAGGTGCCGGTACTCATTTTGGGTGCCGGTACTGTTTATATTTAGGTGCAGGAGCTCCACAATACTGTTGAGCTAACATTCTATAAGAGGAACATGAACTAAAGCACTAGATTTTTGAGGTGCCGGTACTTAACCTATAGCAGATTTTCCCAAATTCACATACAGTACCTGTCAAACGTTTTAGAACACCTACTCATTCCAGGGATTTTCTTTATTTTCACTATTTTCTACATGGTAGAATAATAGTGAACACATCAAAACTATCAAATAAAACATATGGAATCATGTAGTAACCAAAAAAGTGTTAAACAAATCAAAATATATATATTTTATATTTGAAATTCTTCAAAGTAAGCAACCTATGCCTTGAAGACAGCTTTGCACACTCTTGGCATTCTCTCAACCAGTTTCATGAGGTAGTCACCTGGAATGCATTTCAATTAACAGGTGTGCCTTGTTAAAAGTTAATTTGTGGAATGTCTTAATGCGTTTGAGCCAATCAGTTGTGTTGTGACAAGGTAGGGGTGGTATCCAGAAGATAGGCCTATTTGGTAAAAGACCAAGTCCATATTATTGCAAGAACAGCTCAAATAAGCAAAGAGAAACAACAGTCCATCATTACTTTAAGACATGAAGGTCAGTCAATACGGAACATTTGAATAACCTTTAAAGTTTATTCAAGTGCTGTCGCAAAAACCATCAAGCGCTATGATGATACTGGCTCTCGTGAGGACCGCCACAGGAAAGGAAGATCCAGAGTTACCTCAGCTGCAGAGGATAAGTTCATTAGAGTTACCAGCCTCAGAAATTGCAGCCCAAATAAATGCTTCACAGAGTTCAAGTAACAGACACATCAACATCAACTGTTCAGAGGAGACTGCGTGAATGAGGCCTTCATGGTCGAATTGCTGCAAGGAAACCACTAGTAAAGGACACCAACAAGAAGAAGAGACTTGCTTGGGCCAAAAAACATGAGCAATGGACATTCGACCGATGGAAATCTGTCCTTTGGTCTGATGTCACCAAATTTGAGATTTTTGGTTCCAACCGCAGTGTCTTTGTGAGACACAGAGTAGGTGAACGGATGATCTCTACATGTGTGGTTCCCACCGTGAAGCATGGAGGAGGTTTTGTGATGGTGCTTTGCTGGTGATTTTTTAGAATTCAAGGCACACTTAACCAGCATGGCTACCACAGCATTCTGCAGCGATACGCCATCCCATCTGGTTTGAGCTTAGTGGGATTATCATTTGTTTTTCAACAGGACAATGACACAACACACCTCCAGGCTGTGTAAGGGCTATTTGACCAAGAAGGAGAGTGATGGAGTGCTGCATCAGATGACCTGGCCACAATCAACCGACCTCAACCCAATTGAGATGGTTTGGGATGAGTTGGACCGCAGAGTGAAGGAAAAGCAGTCAACAAGTGCTCAGCATATGTGTGAACTGCTTCAAGACTGTTGGAAAAGCATTCCAGGTGAAGCTGGTTGAGAGAATGCCAAGAGTGTGCAAAGCTGTCATCAAGCATCATGCTGACAATACTGGTGTCAAACCAAGCAAGTCTCAGTAGCATGAAATAACCCAGTTATAGCCCAGTTGTTCAGGGACGTGTGATGTCAGAATTACAGAATCCAACCTAGCAATAGACTGGGTGATAACTTATGGAGGTCTAACTTATGAAGATAACTTATAGTTAGATAGAACCTGCTCTTACCATGAGAAACAGATTTCCCAATCTTCTCCTCCTCTTCTTCATCTTTAATGTTGACATTCAGCTCCAGTGTTTGACTGCAGTCTTCCAGCTTCACTGATGCCATCTCTGGATCCTGCTTAGCAAACTGGGCTCGACTGTCACAATCAGGACCCAGTGACTGTAGGTTTGGACTCAGTGTGGAAGGAGAGAGGCATGCTGGGTTTGTCCTCACTGTTGATGTTACCGGCCTCAGACTTAATCTGAGTCGTCAAGTAGTAATATAGAGAAACTCAATACAGTTATTCAAATACATTCATCATCAATGACTAAAATAATTAATCTAGTATTAAAAGACAATTTAATAAACACAAGTAGTCGATTCATAGCCTGTTCATCATTAAACAAAATATGTCTAGTAACATAAAATAATCCATCCAAACTAATGCTGAAAACTGATCATCACACATCTTTAATTGATATACACTGAGTCCACAAAACATTAGGAACACCTTCCTAATATTGAGTTGCAACCCCCTTTTGAGTTTGAGTTGATTTATTCTTGCTCACCGATAAAACTGAAGAAATGCAGAATTTACATGACTAATAACTGCAAAACACTCATTTTAAAATACATAACACAATATGTTTATTTCTAATACATTTGCAAAAATGTCTAAACCTGTTTTTACTTTGTCATTATGGGGTATTGTGTGTAGATTGATGAGGGATAAAAAAAAATATGTTTTACATCTATTTTACAACAAGGCTAACGTATTGTTTTGTTAAAAGTCAAGGGGTCTGAATACTTTCAGAATGCACTGTATAGACACTAACTATATAACTTTAAACAGTTTGTTATATTTATGCACAAGAGAAGAAGAGGTTGCCCAGCACAAATTCATGTACAAACAGGATTTTTCATTACATATTTGTAATTTAGCAGATGCTCTTATCCAGAGCGACTTATAGGTTAATTGCCTTGCTCAAGGGCCCAATGACAGATTTGACCTAGTTGGCTCAGGATTCAAACCAGCGACCTTTCAGTTACTGGCCCAACACTCTTAACCGCTAGGCTCCCTGTTAAATACATAACACAATACGTGACATAAGTAGAATACAGAACACTTGAAACATTACAGGACATTTTTCATGATGGAAATTGAAATATTAAAATGTGATAATTTTTTAGAGGGGGAAAACCATTTAAGAGCTGGAGTTATTATGCAGTCTGATAGCAGTGGGTAGAGTGGTGTTTCGCAGGCGGTTTGTACAGGCAGTTATACAGGACAGTTTGTGGCTGTTTCTCAGGAGCCTGGTGGTGCAGTTACCTCTTCTTGAAGGGAGCAGGTCATTCAGTGGATGGTAAAGAGTGTGCATGTCCTTCACCAGGGAGAATGCAGCCTGTTCTCGCCTGCTCTGCAGTGATGGGAGCTGTGGTTGGACTGCTCCACCTTTGGAGATGATCCTCATGGCCCTCCTCTGCACCCTGTCTAGTTGGGCCTGCTGCTTTTTACTGCATCCAACTAACAGCACTCCACCGTATTCCAGACAAGGCCTGGCCAGTGTAGTATAGACTGTGACCAGATCTTCAGTAGGACATTACTGGAAAGAAATGTCAAAAAGGTGCTTTGTGGCCTTTTTCACTGGCTGCTCCAGGTGTCACCACTGAGGTTAGAGTCTAGATGAAAACCAAGATACTTGGTTGTTGTTACCACTGGTACTTCCTGTCCTCCTAGGATTAGTGGTGCAGGTTGTGGATGGTCTTTATAAAAACATATCTGAATTTCCACAGACTTTTTCCCATTCAGGACCATGTTGTTGGATGTGGCCCACTCTTCCAGCTGCTGTATCTCCAAGCCCATGGAAGTGTCCTCTTGGATGCTGGTTAATGGTATGGCTCGGGACAGCCCTACATCGTCTGCATACCCAGTGTCCAGAGTGTCACTGAAGACAACTTTTCGGGTGGGCATGTGAAGGAGAAACAGATATGGTGAAACCACGTCACCTTGTGGCACACCAGAGGTGACCTCTGACCAAGGGCTAAATGTGCCAGTTGCCATCACCCTCTGCCCTCTTTCGGTGGTGTAGCTGTGGAGCCAGGCTAGTAACCTTGGAGACAGTTCAATGTCAGACAGATGTTGCAGGAACTATGCGTGATCTACTCGATCAAAGGCTTTGGACACATTAGCAAGTAACACACTCACCATTGTTGGTTTTATGGAGTCTGTAGCTGTCAGCTAGGAGTGTGTGGCTTTCACAAGGGCGGTAGTAGTGCTGGACTTTGGGAGGTAGTCATACTGATTCGTGCACTTAGATAAAACTGTCCCCTGCCAGTAGGAGATGTTAACAATGTGTTTAATGACAGGGGCTAGATCTTCTGCATGCTCTTTTAGTAGCCAGGCTGGAATGCCATCAGGCCCACATGCTTTACGTGCTCTGAGTCTGGTCAGAGATTGCTTTAACTGGCCAATGCTGCACAGCTCAACCTGCCTTGTAGGCATGGGCAGGGGGAAGATGGCAAGAGGTGTGGTACTTGTCCATGCCTCAGCAAAGAAGCCATTCAAAACATCAGCCACGTCGTCGTCTTCAATTCCCTCGACCTGTATTCTCCCTCCTGATGTTTTCTTTGGTGCCAGTCCATTGTTAATGAAGTCCCACCATTCCTTAGGGTTTTTCTTCTTTAGGTCCTGGATTTCAGTTTTGTAGTAGCTTGTCTTTGCTTCCTTGATAATCATTTGCACTGTGTTTCTGTATTTTCTCCATGTCATTGTTTCTCCCCATCTGTTGAAAATATTCTGTATTTTCCTGATGGCAGCCTTTATTCTTTCAGTCATCCAGGGCTGGTCCAGTGTTGTTGTTTTCTTATTTCTTATTGGCATGCATACATCAAGTGCAGTTTGAATGCAGGAGTTGAACGTCTCCACCTTTGCATCGATGCTCTCCACCTCATATATGCCAGACCAGTCAGTACTGGCCTTACATCGTGCAAAGGTCTCCTTTCTGTTCTGGGTTACCAGATGTCCTTTTTTCCGCTGCACCTCTCTTCTCCCTCCTGATGTTGTGTTTGGAGAGAACAGCAGACATTTGTGATCACTGGATCCGAGAGGGGCAAGGACAGTGGGTTGTGTTGATCAGATCTAGGATGGAGTCCCCTCTGTGGTCTTGTCTTTGACCACTACCACTTCTTATGCATACGTTGGGTGTCTTTTAAATTGCCCAATCTGTAGAATCTCGTCTCACAGTCAGTGCAGTAATAAGTCTTCTCTCCAGTGTGTAATTTTGGTGTTTTAACTTTGCCAATCGGGAGAAACTCTTGCCATATTAAGAGAAGAAGTAAGGATTCTCTCCTGTGTGTGTTCTCTGATGACCTTGCAGATTAGCTGTCGTTTTTAGATCAGTGGTAAGCCTTCTCTCATTTTATGTTTACCTTGGTGTCTTTTTAAATGGCCTATTTGAGAGAAAATCTTTCCACAGTCAGAGCAGGAGTAGGGCTTCCCTCCTGTATGTATACATTCATGTTGTTTTAACTTGCCAGGTCGAGAGAAACTCGTCCCACAGCCAGAGCAGGAGTAAGGCTTCTCTCCTGTGTGTGTTCTCTGATGATGTTTTAGCTCAGTTGATGTTATGAAGCATTTTACACAGTCTGAGCAGGAATAAGGCTTCTCTCCTGTATGTATACGTTCATGTGTTTTTAAGTTGCACAGTTTAGAGAAACTTGCCCCACAGTCAGAGCAGGAGTAAGGCTTCTCTCCTGTGTGTGTTCTCTGATGAAGTTTTAGGTCAGTTGATGTTGTGAAGCATTTTACACAGTCAGAGCAGGAGTAAGGCTTCTCTCCTGTATGTATACGTTCATGTATTTTTAATTTGCACAGTTGAGCGAAACTTGCCCCACAGTCAGAGCAGGAGTAAGGCTTCTCTCCTGTGTGCATCCTTTGGTGCAATGTTAAGCTTTCCTGTCGAGAGAAATTCTTCCCACAGTCAGAGCAGGAGTAAGGTTTCTCTCCTGTATGTATACGTTCGTGCATTTTAAAGTGGCCCAGTCGAAAGAAACTCTTCCCACAGTAAGAGCAGGAGTAAGGCTTCTCTCCTGTGTGTGTTCTCTGATGACGTTTTAGCTCAGTTGATGTTATGAAGCATTTTACACACTCAGAGCAGGAATAAGGCTTCTCTCCTGTATGTATACGTTCATGTGTTTTTAAGTTGGACAGTTGAGAGAAACTTGCACCACAGTCAGAGCAGGAGTAAGGCTTCTCTCCTGTGTGTGTTCTCTGATGACGTTTTAGCTCACTTGATGTTATGAAGCATTTTACACAGTCTGAGCAGGAATAAGGTTTCTCTCCTGTGTGTATACGTTCATGTTCTTTTAAGTTGCCAGGTTGAGAGAAACTTGCCCCACAGTCAGAGCAGGAGTAAGGCTTTTCTCCTGTATGTATACGTTCATGTTGTTTTAAGTGGCCCCGTTGAGAGAAACTCTTCCCACAGTCAGAGCAGGAGTAAGGCTTCTCTCCTGTGTGCACTCTCTGATGAACTGTCAGAGCCTTTGATGTTGTGAAATTCTTCCCACAGTCAGTACAGGAATTCAGATTCTCTCCTGTGTGTATTTGTAGGTGTATTTTTAACTTTGATAGAATTGAGAAACTCTCCTCACAATGTGGGCAGTGGTGAGACCTCTTAGCTCTGTGATCTTCCTGCTGTTGCTCGCTGGATGTAGAGAATGTCTCAACATGGTCTCCTGTGTGAACAACATCAGAAGAACCAATCAGTTGGTGTGATATACATGTCAATCAAATGTATTTTATGAAGCCCTTTTTATATCAGAAGTTGTCACAAAGTGCTTTATCGTCATAACATATAACTATAGTAATAAAAAGAAACGGACACAAAGGTTATCTTCTTGACATCACAGTTCTGGCAAATATGGTAGTGAGAGGAAGCCCACTGGCCGGCAGTGGGAGAAGATGGAAGGAGATGGATTTTGGCCGATATTCTGCAAATGTTCTAATCGATGAAACATCTGATCTTAATACAGTTCTGTTCCCAAAACTAAACTCTGTTATGCACAGAGTGGACTAAGTTTTGTGGACTTACCTGTAACAAAAAAAAATGTATCACGTTATTTAGAAGGAACGCAAAGGCGAATTGAGTTATTGCACAAAAGTACTTCACAGAGGAGGCGTTCCCTAACAGAAATATGCAGATGTGTGCTAGAACACGCCAATAGGATCTCGCTAGCTCGTGCTTGGCTCTGCCCACTATGACTCATCTGTTCCCATTGGAAACGACCAGCTGTGGTCTCTTGGTTTAGTTATCAGAAATCAATGGTGCAACCGTCCGTGCGTTCAGGGATCCTTGGGATGGCCCTACCCCATTATATGAGAAGGGCGGTGCTTAATTTGAGCTGGATCCTCCGGTACCTCTCAGTTTTGTAGTCTATGGTTCCGGAACCCATTTGCCAGAATCAGGTAGCCTACCTCGTGGCAAGAATAATCATTTCCACTGTTTGCAATGTAAAAATCCTAATAAAAGCAATCAGAGTAATTACATTTAGATTCTTCTGTAATTGTCATGCCCCCTAAAAAAATTCTAAGAATATTCTAAGAATTGGTTAATGTTGGGCCGTCTTGGGTTTATGGTTTGCGCAACATTGTAGCCTAGACCAAGGCGTGGCCATTGCTGTGGTGAGAGAGAGAAGCACGCCTGTATCTCTCACAGAAATACAATGACATTCACTTTCTATGATCTCTCTCCCTCTCTGCGCTGTTATAGACATAAGCCGGCAACTCTCTTCTCTCCAGCATTGCACTTCATCATTTATCTCCTAATAGAATAATAGCTGTGGGAAGTGTGCTGGAGGTGCTGCAGCACTCTGCAGTCTGTTCAGAAAGATATTAAATCATTCCCAATACTACACCAGGAGGAAGCCTAGATTTTCACCACAGAGGATCCATAGCTAATTTTAAAATAGCCTAGCTGTGGATTGTGTGTAGCCAAATCACAAGGCATGCCTAACGTGTGGCAAATCTGTCAGTTAACAGCATGCAGCCAAAACAGGCCTTTCGCAAATATTTCTAATACAATCGCTGGAAAACACAGGTTGTAAAGCAAATGGATCCTGCTGAAAATAAAATACTAATGTCTGTATGTTACCAAGTTATCAACTTCCAAATAGGCCTATTGAGCAAACAGCATTGTTTAAAAAAGTAAAGAAAGAGAGAGATAAGCTTTTGGCCGGTGAGTGAGCTGCACATCATTGGGTGAGTCAGTGAAACTGGAAAGCTTTTTTAGGACTATATCTTCCTCATCATATTGTGTTTCTCTGCACACTTAGGGGCCTCGGCTATTGATGGATTCAAGACAAGGTCGTTTTTATTGATCTCAGATTCTCAATGTCAAAGTAGCCTGTCATTTTGATCATTTGTGAGGTATTCAAAAAAGATTCTGCGAAAGTCTCCAGTCATCTAAAATGATGTAGAATTGCATAAAATCCATTTATAAAAAGAACACATTTTTCCCAGACTCTAGGCTACAAAAAATAAATTCCATGTGTGTAACTTCTGCAAGCGGCTCCACACCACTGCTCTATGCCCGTACGCGAAAGCCATGATAATGCATGCAATGCTTTGTTATAAAGGTTGTTTGTTTTTATCCGTTCTGGTACCTCAGAGCCCCCCAGGTCACCCCCCTCTCGGGCTCACTTTTGGTTCCGGCACCGCCCAATTTACAAATGAAGCACTGGAGAAGTGGGTAGCTGCCGCTGCCTCCTCCGGGACACTTCTCCTTTGCATAAAGTTAATCAGGCTGTTGATTGTGGCCTGTGGAATGTTGTCCCACTCCTCTTCGATGGCGGTGTTAAATTCCTGGATATTGGCGGGAACTGGAACAAGCTGTGGTCCACGTCGATCCAGACCATCCCAAACATGCTCAAAGGGTGACATGTCTGGTGAGTATGCAGGCCATGGAAGAATTGGGACATTTTCAGCATGTTCAATTGTGTACAGATCCTTGCGACATGGGGCCGTGCATTATCATGCTAAAACACGAGGTGATGGAGGTGGATGAATGGCCTCAGGATCTTGTCATGGCATCTCTGTGCATTCAAACTGCCATCGATAAAATGCAATTGTGTTAGTTGTCTGTAGCTTATGTCATCCCATACCATAACCCCGATACCACCATGTGGCACTCTGTTCACAACATTGACATCAGCAAACCGCACGCCCACACAACGCCATACACGGTGGTCAGCAGTTGTGAGGCTGGTTGGGCATACTGCACAATTCTCTAAAACAACATTGGAGGTAGCTAATGGTAGAGAAATTAACCTAACATTCTCTGGCAACAGCTCTAGTGGACATTCCTGCAGTCAGCATGCCAATTGCATGCTCCCTCAAAACTTGAGACATCTGTGGCATTGTGTTGTGTGAAAAACCTGCACATTTTAGAGTGGCATTTTTGTATTTGTTAGGGATCCCCATTAGATGCTGCCAAGCACCTCCTCAGCTACTCTTGTCCCCAGCACAAGGTGCACCTGTGTAATGATGATCATGCTATTTAATCAGCTTCTTGATATGCCACACCTGTCAAGTGGATGGATTATCTTGGCAAAGGAGAAATGCTCACTAACAGGGATGTAAACAAATTTGTGCACAACATTTTAGAAATAAGTTTGTGTCTAGAACATTTCTGGGATCTTTTATTTCACCTCATGAAACATGGGACCAACACTTGACATGTTGCGTTTATATGGTTGTTCAGTGTATACAGTATTTCCCAAAAAAAATCATACAAACTATCAATAACGAAATTTAAATTGAACTGAAATCAGCTTTTCTGTTCTAATCAGGTCCATTCACAGGCTCAGAAGGATCCTGTGAGGGCGGAACATTTTCTGGCAACAGTAGACCTTGCAGGGCTTCTGCCGTGAAGTCTTGGAGACCCAAAAACTTCTCAGCTGCAGATATAATGATGTCCAGCATCTTGGACTTATTGTGCAGTAAAATTAATAACTGTGGCTGTAAATACTAAAAAATCCACCTTCAAAATAAGTGTATCGAGAACACTTTTTTTATTTTTTTATTTATTTAACCGTTATTTAACCAGGTAAGCCAGTTGAGAACAAGTTCTCATTTACAACTGCGACCTGGTCAAGATAAGGCAAAGCAGTGCGATAAAAACAACAACACAGAGTTACATATGGGGTAAAATAAAACAAAGTCAAAAATACAACAGAAAAAATATATATACAGTGTGTGCAAATGTAGCAAGTTATGGAGGTAAGGCAATAAATAGGCTATAGTGCAAAATAATTACAATTAGTATTAACACTGGAATGATAGATGTGCAAGAGATGATGTGCAAATAGAGATACTGGGGTACAAATGAGCAAAATAAATAACAATATAGGGATGAGGTAGTTGGGCGGGCTAATTTCAGATGGGCTGTGTACAGGTGCAGTGATCGGTAAGGTGCTCTGACAACTGATGCTTAAAGTGTAACATATTCCACTTGATTGACATACATTATTTGCAACTGGTTGCAGTGCATCCACCGCCATATCTTCTTCAGAACTGTGGCCTCTTGCCCCTATAACTCTCTTCACCGCCTCCACATAGGAGATTTGCTGTACAGCCCTGATCCTTGACACCTCAACCTCTTTCACCCTAACAGGGCACTCTGGGAATTCAGGAATATGACCCCCACCACAGTTACAACATTTTACATTCACATGCTCTTCAATAACATATTCCTTCCGTCTGCAAACACTTGATATGTGGCCAAACTTTTTACATTTCTTGCATTGCATCAGGTTTTACACAAACTCTCTTATGGGGTATATTATATATCCCAGCTTTACATAGGGTGGTAGATACTCTTCATCAAACATCAATAATAAAGATGAACTTTGCTCCTTTTTCACATTCTCCATACGGGTCAAGTGACGTGAATTTGCATCATCCTTCTTCTTCTTTGGGATTTGGTTGGCGGAGCGCATTCAACTTTTAGGTGCATACACTGCCACCTACTGTACTGGTGTGTGAGGCCATTCACAGCCTACATACCATTACATTCATTGATACTGTAATTAATACAAAATTGCCCTGCCAAGTATTAGCCCGCTCTAAAAAATGTGAGGGAAAATGTTCTTGGTTCGTGCAGGTGACTGACCTCCTCAGAAGAACATTGTTCTGGGAACCAAAAGGGATTTCTCAGTTTCAAGGTCTCAGCTTGGAGAGAAGAAGCCTTGTGAGGTATTGGTCGGTCACATGCAGGAACCAAATGTTAATGATGAATTCATTATTAATAAGCTAAATCATGCAAATATAACTTGTCTGTGTAAGCAGTATATAGGACAACTAACGGGACTGCCCCGGCAGAGCTCCCGACCGACGTGTACTATGGTGCTTTTAAGTTTGTTGGAACCTCTCCAGCTTGCTGATAAAAAATAATGATTAATTTAAGTTTGACTTTGTGTCCCTTCGTGGCAATTTTCCACGACAAAAACCCACCACCCCATTCCACTATTTAACACTATCTAGTCCTACGCCAGACCACTACCACTCAACACCCCCTGCAGCTGTTCTGCAGTAAATCCTCGCAATCCCAAGTACTTCTCTGCCGCTGCCACCACAGTCTCTATTTTCTGGGACTTTTGATCCATTTCTGCAGTACAATTGACAACCATTGTTATAAATGCTAAAATGCCCACCTTACTGAAGCACATATTCTTCCCATCACTCTCTCTTGGTCTCTGCCTACTCACAGGAATCCTCTCAAGATCCCTCACCCTGTACCCATCTTCCTCTACCACTCTCTTCACTGCTTCGGCATACAACACGTTCTGTATTACTGTAACCCTGGCAACCTCAATCTGTCTTTCTCTCACCTGACACCTCAGATCTCCAGCCCGTTAGCACCCCCATAACTAACACACAGAACTTTCTCCACTGATACCACACATTTCTCATCTCATGCCCTCCTGTACACTTGTCACATCTAGGCATCTCATGCCTACACACTGCTGCAACAGGCCCATAAACGTCACCCCTAAAACACTGTAGTATTTACGGAACAGAATCACTCAGGGGATAACTGACACTTCCTACCTTGACCTTATCTGACAGAGACTATGTATCAAAATCCAACATGGCAGATAATGTATTCTCTGTTTCCCCACGCTCTACACCGGATCTACGTCTCACCAAACGGAGGGCGTCACAGACACCTGGAATCTTCCATTTCAACTGCTCATCCTCAACACTTAAATCTAACGCCGTTATCACTCCTTTCAATGCCACCCTGTTCCGGAGAGCAATTCAAGTCACAATTCCGGTCTCTAATCGCGCCCACTCATCATCCTTATCATCCTCGGAACGAGGCCCAAACTCAAGAGTTCCTCACAGCAGGTAATTATTCATCCTCACTCTCACCAGGTTCCATCGCTGAGCTACTGGAGGAAGTATCCCTCTTTATACACTAGACGATAACCTCCCTCACCACACTGCTTCTCTCTACACTCAGCTCCTTCTCAGCGGTCATCACTGCACCTGCCACCACAGTTAATTCATCCTCACTCTCATCACGTTCACTTTCCTCCTGTAGCTCTTCTAAAAGTTATGTGTGATCTTCCATTCCATAGTCACTCAAATCATATTCCACTTTTCTCCTTTCTCCTTGTCCACCATCTTCTCCTTCATCAGATCTTCCAGAAGATTTGTGCATCCCCCACTCCACTTTTTTTCTTGTCCGCCATCTTACCACGTGTCTCAGCTCATCCACACCCCACTAGCTTCATGTAGCTGCACACTAATTATGTACCACAATATAAATGATAATACCCATAAAACCTAGCAGTCATAACAGGGAAATGGTTCCAATAATTTTTCCACCATTCATTTTTCCCATAGGGGATTTTAGAAACACTTAAAATAAGGGCTGTGTTTCGTGTAGGCTTACCCTGGCATGGCGTTTTGATAACCATGTCAATCTCTCTAGGACAAGGTGACTTATCAATATTTTCGCCTGTATTTACCCCTACAAAAATGACATTTAATTAGCTACTAATGTGGCTATCATAAAGAACTACAAATGCCATGATGATCTGGACAAAATTGCCGAATCCAGTCAAAGGTAAGGATCTCTGGGTTAACTATCTAATGTTAGCTTATTTATTCATTACTAAATTTAGCTACATTTATTTAAATGGTCAATTCTGTGAACTGTCTTGTGCAAGTTTTAAATTGACACAATACCTGTTAGCAAAGGTGTCAGCTAGAGATGACATGCAGGAGATTGCAGTGATTTGTTGTTTTGCATGATGTCTACTTTGATGATAATTAGAGTTTTATAATCTGAGAGGAAATAGAGCCAAATATATTGCTAAAAGTCACACCAGGGTAAGCCTACACAAAACAGCCCTTATTTTAATTGTTTCTAAAATGAATAAAAAGGGAAAATGATTGGAACCATTTCCCTGTTTGACCGCTACGTTTTATGACACCATTTTTGCAAAAATAACAATAATAAAAAAACTGTATTCAGACTTTACTCAGGACTTTGTAGAAGCACCTTTGGCAGTGATTACAGCCTTGAGTGTTCTTGGGTATGACTCTACAAGCATGGCATACCTGTATTTGAGGAGTTTCTCTGCAGATCCTCTGAAGCTTGTCAGGTTAGATGGGGAGTGTCGCCATACAGCTATTTTCAGGTCTCTCTGTACTTTGCTCCGTTCATCTTTCCCTCATTCCTGACTAGTCTCCCAGTCCTTGCCACTGAAAAACACCACCACAGCATGATGCTGCCCCCACCATGCTTCACCGTTGGGATGGTGCCAGGATTCCTCCAGACGTGACGCTTGGCATTCAGGCCAAAGAGTTCAATCTTGGTTTCATCAGACCAGAGAATCTTGTTTCTCATTGTCTGAGAATCCTTAAGGTGTCTTTTGGCAAACTCCCAGCGGACAGTCATGTGCCTTTTCATGAGAAGTGGCTTCCGTCGAGCCACTCTACCCTAAAGGCCTGATTGGTGGAGTGCTGCAGAGATGGTTGTCCTTCTGGAAGTTTCTCCCATCACCAGAGGAACAGGCTTCTTGGTGACCTCCCTGACCAAGGCCCTTCTCCCGCTATAGCTTAGTTTGTCCGGGCAGCCAGCTCTTGAAAAAGTATTGGTGGTTCTACACTTCTTCCATTTAAGAATGATGGAGGCCTTTCGATCATATCCTTGGACTAAAATGATTGACACTCAGGTGCAAGCCTAACATCATGTGCAAAGGGCCTTTGGGTAACGTAGCACATATTCAATGATATCTATTTTTCTCACGTAGGCTGTTCATTTCTGATCTTTGATACTTTTTTTGGTTTATAAACGTATCATGGTATACTACGTTAACGCTATACGTATGGGCCATATTGTTACTTGGTAGCTACTAGCAACAGACCCTGTCTTGTGGATCATCTACCACTATTTTGGACGGTCCATACTGTAACGTTAACGTTAGTCTCAGGCTTCACTAACTAGCATTACTGTTTTAGGTGGAAATATTATTTTCTACTTTTCAAACAAATACTACGTGATATTTCACATATCATCTTGCAAGATAGGCCTTTTGTTTTGATTGTGAGAAGTAATGGCCGAGAGAAGGCAGGAGACACTTTGTTTTGTTTAGCGTCGCTTAGGTTAGACTGCTCCCTTTAATGGATCAGTCGTCCACCAGGCTACACTCTACGATTAGGGGGAGGTGGGAGAGGAAGCGTTGGGTGTCTCGGTTAGGGAGACAGTGGAATGGGGTTCAGTGTTTTACTGTTAGGAAATATTTATGTCTGTTTCAACAGATCTTTACATATTTTCCTCACTACAAAATATTAATGCGGTCCTTGTGGTTACTAAACAGATTTTAGATATGCCTTTATGCTATAGCTTATTCCATGTTTACATCTTTGGTTAAATGACTTCAAATGCTAAACTTAAATTTACTTTGTGGAATGTCCATGGAGTTAATTAACTATCCAAGCTTAAAACAGGTTATTACTAGGCTTAAATAACTTCATTCATCTATTGTGTTCCTACAAGAAACTCAATTGTTGAAGGATGAGCTACTTAAAGTATGCAGGAGATGACAAGGGCAAGTAGTAGCATCCTGTTTCTCCTCTCATTCTCATGGTGTTATGGTTTTAATTCACTAATCTGTTCCGATTCAAGTGGATACTATTATAACTGATACAGCTGGTAGATACATTTTGATACAGGGAACTCTTTTGAATGAGCATATTCATCTGGTTAATGTTTATGGTCCTAATGATGATAATCCCAAATTCTTTGAGAATGTATTTCTATTGATAGCCTCCATTCCTGGTAAAGTCCTAATGGCAGGAGACTTTAATTGCACTCTTGATCCTCATCTAGATCGCTCCTCTGGTTTAGACACTTCCCACTCGCAGAGTAGAAAGAAATTACAGCATTTCATTCAGGACTTAAATCTATGTGAACCTTGGAGGACTCAGAACCCGAGTAAAAGGGAGTATTCATGTTACTCGTCAACATTTAAATCATATTCTCATGTAGACTACTTTTTAGTTTCTTGCTTATTGCTTCCCAATGTAGCAGGAAATGGATATGATAGTATTGTTTTGAATGACTATTCCCTTGTGTCATTATTCTATAGGGATACAAAACTAGTAAAAGGATCCTCTTGATGGCGTTTGCAGAACCCAGACTGGTTACAGGACCCAGACTTCTTACATTACGTTGGAGTGCATATAGATGTTTGACATTGAACACTGACCAAATGTCAGCGAGTACCAGATGGGAGGCTTTCAAAGCACATATTTCAGGACAAATTATACGTTTTACCAGTTTCAAATCTAATAAATCAGAAAATGAGAGACGGATAGCAAAATGAGAGAATTGGAGAGGGAAGCTTTTTTGGATAACTCAGTAGAAGTAAACAAGGAATGATTTGGTCTTAAAGCTCAGTATGAAGAACTTCCCACCTCAAAGGCTGCAAACAGCTTAACTAGACTGAAACAGTCCTATGATCAAGGTGATCATGGTTTAGACACTCGCAGAGTAGAAAGACATTTTGGAAATGTGATCGTTCAGATGTTGTTTTTGCAACAATTGAACAAAAACCAGTTTTTGCTTTATCATTATGGGGTATTGTGAGTAGATTGATTAGGGAAAAAACTATTTAATCTATTTTACAGTAAGGCTGTAACGTAACAAAATATCAAAAAAGTCAAGGGGTCTGAATACTTTCCGAATGCACTGTATATAGACAGGTGTGTGCCTTTCCAAATCATGTCCAACAAACTTAATTAGATAGAACCTGCTCTTACCCTGAGAAACAGATTTCCCAATCTTCTCCTCCTCTTCTTCATCTTTAATGATGACATTCAGCTCCAGTGTTTGACTGCAGTCTTCCAGCTTCACTGATGCCATCTCTGGATATTGCGATGCAAACTGGGCTCCACTGTCACAATCAGGACTCAGTGACTGTATGTTTGGACTCAGTGTGGAAGGAGAGAGGCAGGCTGGGTTTGTCCTCACTGTTGATGTTACCGGCCTCAGACTGAATCGACCAGTAGTAATATAGAGAGCACAGACACAAAAGTTAGTGTTGACAGTTCTGGCACTTTCTTTATTCTCAAAAAATATTTTCACTTTTTTCTTGTTCAATTATCTAATTCAGTGCTTTACTTGGACTGAAATAGGTGCCAATACTCATTTTGGGTGCCGGTACTGTTTATATTAAAGTGCAGGAGCTCCACAATACTTTTGAGCTAATACCTAACCTGTAGTAGATAAATGCATAAATGACTCAAAATCCATTTAGTACAAGGTTACAGTTTGTTTTAGACAGCACTGTGTGCTAATTTCCTGAATAACCTTGTCTTCACTGTATTACTTCAATCAAAAAACAATTGTATTTCCTGTTTACACCATAAAAAAACATTTATTGATAAAGACTGAAACTAGTGAATGTGTCTGAATATTAGTACACATGTAGAAAACTGATAATCATTACATTCAGCTTCAAAACAGTAGTGCGACCGTGAAATTGTCTCTATCTGATGCACCCGCACTGTCCTCACTGAAGTCTGTTGACGCTGACCGAGAGTAGCCGCCATTATACCAGCTTGGGAATTTTACACAAAACCAATAACATGCTAAACGAACTCAGAAATCTCAAATAAATTGATTATTTATAAACTAAAATGAGAAATGTATGTACATCCACTCAGACAAACCCAAAATCTCTAGCTATGTGACTTGTAAAATAGTTTTTATCACGTTCTTTCACTCACTCGGTTTGACACAAAAAAACACATCAAACGTTTACCAAACGTGATAATACCTTAACGGATGTGTTAACTAACATGGTATGACATGTTCTTTCGACATTAGAAAGTTTAAACGTGCTATTACATACCTGTAGTAATAAATAGAAACGGACACAAAGGTTATCTTCTTGACTGCATAGTTCTGGCGCTTTCTTTATTGTGAAGAACGTGGGATGGGCGCGCCTGCCGGAACTTCCTGTACCCCCACTACTACTGTGCAACGGTCCGTGTATTTCGGGATCCTTGGGACGGCCCTACCAGTGTTGCCAACTCATTTTCAGGAGAAGTTGCTAGAGGCAGGTCGATATTTTGCTAAAAGTTATGATTTGACATTTGTTCGTTTAGATTTGTTTGTTTATTATCACATATTTGTATTTGTAAAAGTAATATAAACACATAACATTTATATGATCAGATTTTTTTATTTATAAACACAACACATTTAATTATTAAACAATTACACATTACACATTATTGAACAATTACATTTGATTTATATTCTTATTAACTAGTAGTGTATTGGTAGTTAGTAAACATGCTACCTAACTGATCAACAATTATAGGTACAAGCTAATAACAAGGTATATATGCTATCTTATTGAACAAGCAACTTAACTCAAATAATGATGTGTGCGCTAGGCATCTCTCTCCAGCTCTCTCCAGGTTGTTGTGCTGCTTGGCTGGCCTGCTGCTGCCTGTGCACGAGCTGAGCGCCTGCTGCTGACGTCACTCACAATGCACTTTTGCAGCCAGCCACGTGTGTTGTGACTGAGTGTGTGACAGATAAAATCGTTTTAGTGTCATTTAGAGGTAAAATGTGTGCATTTTAGTGTTTGAGTCACTTTTCAAAAGTTGCTAAAAGTTCCAAATAAGTTTTTTAAAGTAGCTACATTTGTTGCTAGGTGCTGTTTGAAAAAAAAGTTGCCAGGGTAGTCTGAAAAGTTGCTAAATCTAGCAACAAAATTGCTAAGTTGGCATCACTGGGCCCTACCCCATTACATGAGAACAGGGTATCTGCCGCTGCCTCCTCCTCCTCCGGGACACTTCTACTTTGCATAGAGTTGATCAATCTGTTGATTGTGGCCTGTGGAATGTTGTCCCATTCCTCTTCAGTGGCTGTGTGAAGTTGCTGTATATTGACGGGAACTGGAACAAGCTGTGGTACACGTCGATCCAGCCCTCCCAAACATGCTCAATGGTTGACATGTCTGGTGAGTATGAAGGACATGGAAGAACTGGGACATTTTCAGCTTCCTGGAATTGTGTACAGATCCTTGCGACATTGGGCCCTGCATTATCATGCTGAAACATGACGTGATGTCGGCAGGACAATGGGCCTCAGGATCTTGTCATGGTATCTCTGTGCATTAAATTTGCCATTAAGAAAATGCAATTTTGTTCCTTCTCTGTAGCTTATGCCTGCCCATACCATAACCCTGACACTAACATGGGGTACTCTGTTCATGACATTGACATCAGCAAACTGCTCGCCCACACACCACCATACACTTGGTCTGCAGTTGTGAGGGTGGTTGGGCATACTGCCAATTTCACAAAAACAAAGTTGGAGGCAGCTTATGGTATAGAAATTACCATTCAATTATCTGGCAACAGCTCTGGTGGACATTCCTGCAGTCAGCATGCCAGTTGCATGCTCCCTCAAAACTTGAGACATCATTGTCAGTGGTAGAAAAAGCACCCATTTGTCATACTTGAGTAAAAATAAAGATACCTTAATAGAAAATGACAAGTAAAACTGAAAGTCACCCAGTAAAATACTACTTGAGTAAAAGTCTATAAGTATTTGGTTTTTAAATATACTTCACTATCAAACGTAAAAGTATGAATCATTTCAAATTCCTTATATTAAGTAAACCAGATGACACCATTTTATTTTTTATTTATGGATAGCCAGGGGCACACTCCAACACTCAGACATCATTTACAAACTAAACATGTGTTTAGTGAGTCCACCAGATCAGAGGCAGTAGGGATGACCAGGGATGTTCTCTTGATAATTGCGTGAATTTGACAATTTTTTCTGTCCTAAGCATTCAAAATGTAATGAGTACTTTTGGGTGTCAGGGAAAATGTATGGAGTAAAAAGTACATATTTTTCTTTCGGAATGTAGTGAAGTAAAAGTTGTCAAAAATATAAATAGTAAAGTACAGATACCCGAAAAAAAGACTTAAGTAGTACTTTAAAGTATTTTTACTTTAGTACTTTACACCACTGGGCAAAACTGGGTGTTGTGTGACAAAACTTCACGTTAGTGTTTTTTTTTTTACGGGGTATCTTATATATCCCAGCTTTACATACGGTGGAAGATAGGTTTACCCTGGGGTAACGTTTTGATAACAGTGTAAATCTCTCTAGGACAAGGTGACTTTGATCAATATATTCACCTGCATTTACCCCCCAAAAATGAAACACTAATTAACTGCTAATGTGGCTATCCAAAAAAACTACAAATGCCATGATGATCTGGACAAGACTGCCGAATCGAGGCAAAGGTAACTATATACCTGGCTGGATTAACTATATAATGTTAGCTAAATGTAGCAATTAATAAATAGGCTACATTTATTTAAATGGACAATTCTGAAGGAGGGCACTTACCCTGCGACTTAAAAAAACGCCCCTTTTCTAAAAACAACATTTCATTAAATATTTCAAAATGTGTAAACTGTAGCAATTTATTTCCCTTTATAGTTTATTAGCCTAAGCATGACCTTCATCCACATAATTCCCCCCCCCCAAATGTTGCTTTTTTGTGTCAGCAATTAGACATTGTTCTTAGGGGGGCGAGTTACCCCCTAGTACCCTAGCGCCAGTCTCCTCTAGGTACATAGGATGGCTACTTCCTTGGTAAAGGTTTTAGCTATGTGTTATTTTAGTGTCAAACCGAGTGAGTGAAGAACGTGATAAAAACTATTTTACAAGTCACATAGCTAACTAGAGACTTTGGGTTTGTCTGCGTGATTGAACGTACATCATTTCGTCAAGATAATTTAATAAATAATCAATTTATTTGAGATTTTCTGAGTTTGTTTACATCAACATACTTCACTGCAGACAGTGCGGATGCATTAGAGAGAGAAGTTGACGGTTGCATTACTATTTTGAAGCTGCCTGAATGTAATGTCCAGCAGTTTTCTAATGTGTTGTAATCTAGGGTTGGAATGAACCGGAAACTAAAGTGTTCTATACTTTTCAGGAGGCAGTAGGTGGTACTCCAAGACTGCCAACACACGCTGAGGAAGAGTCAGATGGTGAACTCCAGACAGTAGGTGGTACTCCTCCAAGACTGCCAACACACGTTGAGGAAGAGTCAGATGGTGAGCTTGAAGCAGTAGGTGGTTGTCAAGTTGTGTATGGTTCACACTGCAGCTCTTTGCCCAAACTTGAGAAAGGCCTCTTTCAGGACTGAAGGACGCAAGGGACAACTCAATGTTCTTCTGCTTGGAAGGACAGGACCTAGGGGAGACTTAGGAAGCTTTGAGTTTGAAGACTACTCCTACAAATGGTTAAGAGTCATTCAAGCGGAAATTAACTGGTTCTGGAGGAAGTGGAGTCAGTTGGCTGGACCTAACCTGTTTGTGAGGAGTAAGTGGCACACAAAGCAGCGAAACGTAGCCGTTGGAGATGTCGTCTGGCTTGCAGACCAGAACGCTTTGAGGAGTCAGTATAAGCTTGGTAGGGTCATCAATGTCAACGCTGGCATTGTGAGAGATGCAAATATACGAACCTTCCCAAGTTATCCCATCTCAACTTTGAAGCATGTTCATGGAGACAAAACAAAGAAACGTTCAATCAAAATCCCTGGTACAATCTCCACAAGTACCTCACCAAAAGCCAATCGGAGTGTGACCAGCATGCCGCCGCCACCCAGAAGAACCCGGCTAAGAAACACTCAATCTTTCCCCCTCTGGTCACACAACGGCCTCATTCTCCGTCCAAGACGTCGCACCCACACGCTTCACACAGATTTTCTGTCCCATCCCACCTCCTGGCTCCCGGCCCTCCTGCCCAGCTGAGGCAGACCCATCCGCATGTCCACCCCAGGTCCCCATTGACTGACCAGGCAAAGGTCAAGGATAAGGTCAAGAGGTCAGAGGTTGCATCGTCTGAGGAATTGTCTGAGGAAGTTCAACGGAGAGGCGCAGAAATTGAGAATATGTATAAAGCGCAGCTGAAAGAGAGGATGGCCCAAAAGAGAAAGGAAGAGATTCTGATGAAAAGGATAAACAACTATGACAAGAACGATGACACTGAGGCCTCCTGCTCCTCTGCAGTAGGACAATCAAAGACCCCTGCCACAGCCCCCGAGCGTCCGGCCAGCCCAGAGGCTACCACAGATGCCACGCCAGTGGCCGTCCAAGAGGACACTCAGGGGGCCACCCAGCAGGACCTAGCAGAGGTTGTGAATGTGCTCAAGAGGCAGTCATCTGACCTATACCTGCCTGACGACGTTTGTGAGGATTCACTCACGTGGAGCTCCATTTACGAGGAGCTGTGCCCACTTGCTCACAGGGTGAACTCAGAAGCTGACTACATCAAGGCGCTCTGCGCCACCACTGAGAAGGCTGTGACGCCCTTGCGCTTGTCTCAGGAGGATGTGTCTCAGAGTATGAGTGAGGACACAAGTGAGGAGGGGAGTAGTACAAGTGAGGAGGGGAGTAGTGAAAGTGAGGAGAGCATGAGTGGACAACAACAGAGATGTCTACACAGGGATCCTTATGGTGAGAGGGAGAGGAAGAAGATTGATAGTCGTACAATGGAAGGGAGATATGCAACCGCAAATGCAATGTCTATGATGGCGAGCCTAGGGAAAGAAGAACTTAATGCCATGAGCTACGCAGAGAGGCTTAAATATTTCAAGGACGAGGCTAAGAAAAATGAAGAGATGTTGAAGATGAAAAGTGGGAAGGAAAAAGAAAGGAAGGCGGAGAAAGACAGGGAAGAAGAGCTCAAAAAGTGGGAAAAGAGACAGAAGAAATCGGTTGAGGAGGAAAGGAAAATGACAGAAAAGATGGAAAAAAAGAAGTTAGAGGAGCAGATGAAAAGGGAGAAGGCAGAGATGAAACTAAAGATCGAACAAGAGAAAAAGAGACAAGAGCAAGAGAAAAAGAGAGAAAAAAAAGAAATGAAGAAGCAGCAGATGCAACAGAAGGCCCGCGAAAAAGAAGAGAAAAAGAGGGTGGAGAAAGAAAAAAAGAGGGAGAAAAAGCTTTATCTTTGCTTTATCTTGGCCAGGTCGCAGTTGTAAATGAGAACTTGTTCTCAACTGGTTTACCTGGTTAAATAAAGGTGAAATAAAAAAAAATAAAAAATAAAAGAGGGCAGAGGAGTTGAAAAAGATTGAGAAACAGAGGATGGAGGAGGAGAAGAACATGGAAAAGGAGAGAATGAAGGTGCTGGAGATGCAGCAAAAGGCACAAGAGAAAGAAGATAAAAGGAGGAAGGAGGAGAAGAAAAGGAGATTGAAGATACAGCAGGAACAAGAGAAGGAGGAGAAGAAAAGGCAGAAAAGGATATGGGACGAGGATAAGAAGAGAGCAGAGCTTCAAAGAATAAAAGATGACGAGGCCAGGTTCAAGATGGAGATGGAGAAACTGTATGAGAGAGAAGAGCGGAATGCACAGATTGAAAGAGAAAAGAGGCGTGCGATGTATGAGAAAAAAGGGCAGACACAGAGAGCAAAACAGGTGGTGCCCTACCAGGTCACAGCGTTTACATCTGTGTGGACGGAAGAGAGGGAGCAGTGTCCAGAGACCGCTCACGCACAGTCTGCCAAGAGGAGAACAAGGAAGAAGCAGAAGAATGAGGCGGACGAGGCGTTGACAACTTTTGAGTAGATGACGAAAGAAAAGCGAGCAGACAAAGGAAGAAAGAAATGTTGTCAATGCTCTTAGGTATGTTAATAGATGTAAATAAACAAACATTTTTATATTTAAGGCAAAAAACAAACAAAAAAACTGGAAAAGGAGCAAAAAGGGGGGGGGGGGGGGGAGCCAGGCACGAGGGTGAAGAGGAGAAAACATGAGAGGAGGAAGGGAGACCAGAGTGGTTTATCAGGAGGGAAATAGGAGATATAGAATTCAAGTTCTGATGGACAGAATCAGGACGGACCATGGGATAAAAGGTCAATGAGATTAGCAGTAAAGAAGAGCTAAGTGGATCAAAAGAAAGTTATGGAAAACGCAAGGGGGGAGGGCAATACTCAGAGGCAGAAGAAGACAAGATAAACAGAGACCAAGAGAAAAGAGGTGAAACCATTTCATAAGACTAATAGAGAGGAGATGGACATATGGGCAAATTAGCTATCCCAACTGGAACCTAGCTAATGCATTCCGAAGAGGCAGACTTCCAGTCTGAGGTAGATGAAAAGAGCAGCCATAGAAACAGATCTGTAGAAGCATCAATTGGAAAGGATGGGAGGGTTGGAGGAGGAGCACATTTGGATGACTACATTAGGTAAGTGTTTACGATCAAAGCCTGTTCTCTGTAGACAACTGTATTAGTGTTGACAGAAGTGCATTTATGCAATGTCTTTCAACTCAAAAACTACAATTCCTGATCTCATGTGATTATTCACCTCATGTAAGTGGGCTTTCGGATGTTTATTTTTTCCTGAAACAGATTGTGGCATATGAGGTCACTTTATCTGATGAAGCATCAATAGGAGATGATGAAAGGGAGGGAGGGAGAGGAAAAAACAGAAGAACAGATGAGGTAAGTGCTTGGGCTTGTGATAAGAGGATGGGGGCTCCAGAACTCGGCTTCATGATTTAAAATGATAAGACAAATGTATTACTGTGAATCCCATTCGTTCAATGACTGTTTGTTGTTTTACAGGAGCACTATGTTCTGCTTCCGTGTGGATTGACAGCATTGCTTTAATGAGCTGCTGGAGGGCACAATGGAGGAAGAGGGAGAGCGTCCATTATAGGCAGTTTGCCATGGCCCTAAATGGGCTTTTGGATGTTAATTTTTCCTGCTTTATATCATACAACTTTACAATAAAAATTAATTGCAAGCATCAGCCTTTTCTGTTTGAGTGTGATCCGTGCAGTAGTTATAGGATTGGTGTAAACCCAAATAATATTCTGACACTAGTGTTCAGTTGGTATAAAATAGTGTGATAAGAAATGATCAACATGTTATGAAAACAATATAGAGATAGAAATATCAAAAGCAGTGTTGCATTTATTTAGTCATTGCTATTTCTCACTCATAGAGAATGGTGTCCTTGTTGTGATCAGTCCATCGACAAATGCATGTATGTGCATACACACACAGAGAGTTAGTCATGATTTCCCTGAGTCATCAGACTCTGGTGAAGGTTTCTTTGCATCTGCATCTTGAGCAGTCTGTGTTGAATCCTTGCCGGACTTGTCCACAACAATCTCGAAGGCCGCCTCTCCTTCTACCCTCTTCACTTTCTCCCCTTTCGCTGCAAGGATTACCTCAATGTTCCTGTAGGGAAAAAAACAAACCATGAATAAGAAAAAAAATTATTCAGGAATAATACTCAAGTCTTAAGGAGGCTGCATGCAAACAGAGCGAAGGAGCGTCGTATATGGTCCGTTCCGAAATCTGAGTCACACAAAAGTACCTAGAACTACCTGTGAATATTATGCTGGGTTTGCGTGAAGTACATTTTACATTTACGTTTTAGTCATTTAGCAGACGCTCTTATCAAGAGCGACTTACAGGAGCAATTCAGGGATTCTAACCAGCGACCTTTCGGTCCAATCTTTAGGCCCAGCGCTCTTAACCGCTAAGCTACCTGCCACCCCCACCTGGGTGGTCAAAGTTGTAATGGCCCTTGAGTGCCTTGGCCTTCTGGTCAGGTGTCAAGACTCTGTAGAAACTGTCTTGGCTGACGATAGCAACTTTCCTCTGACGATGGTCCACCTTGTTCTGGCCCAGCAACTCCATGATTTTGGCACATACTGTTGACAAAAAAACAGACAGGTTTATTATTTCCTAGATTAGCACAGTTTAGCTAAATCTATCACATAGAAAGGGGTTATGTGTATTTCAACATTTTGTGAGGAGTAAAGTTTCCATGAATTGTGTGTAATATACCATGTTAAAGACCTGTCACACGCAGGAAATGTATTGACATTTGGCATATTTTCAGTTTGATGATGAGGTTGGAGCAGAGAGCAGTAGCTGACAAATTTCAAAATAATCTCACAGACAGAAAACAAGACACTAACGTTAGTTTAATTGATGGCTTGGAGGCAAGAGACGTCCCCATTTCATTAGCGATGTCACATCACATCACGAGTTCTCCTATTCCTGCATGACAACTGTTAGAAATTGCATATTTCAAATCTGGTATTGGAATAATAGAAAACATAATCAAGAGATATTCATTCCAAGCTAAATTTATTATATGCAAAATGTATGTATGATAAGTATGTTGGTTCGTATACGGGCTCACTGAAATACCACGCAGGGCAGACAGAGAACTAATCCATTGTTACAGGTTCTTCTTCAAATACTCTGACAGAGATATTTCCCACTCCCTGCTGGCCAATCAGAGTAGAGACTGAGCGTGGTTTAAAAAAAAAAAAAAAAAAGTTTAGACTTACTCAGCCAATCCGTTGGCGCACCGGCTGGTCCCAACACCTTGGCGCTCCACTTGTTGCACACTGTTGCCAGGCATAAGTTTTTATCATAACAACCTGTAGTCAGCACCGAAAAGACACCATTGCACTGTACGTACGTTCAAGGACGGTTCACAGACAACAAAGAGGCAGTGTTCGTATCTGTAAGAAATACAAGTCTTATCTGTCCTACCCCCTAACGTTCCTCACATGAATCACAGCTGGTTATGTGAAACAATTTATATGAGTATAGTACAAACCTTCTATGCTTATCATTAATGCATTCCTTCTAAGCTATTCATCACATACAGATCCAATTATGAGAAAATAGATCCCCACAACGGATCATCTCCAATTTCACCATTATCCTCTATGGCCTCCATAACTTGGTTCAGAGCAGTCCTGAACTCTGTACGGATCATCTCCAGTTTCATCATTATCCTCTATGGCCTCCATAACTTGGTTCAGAGCAGTCCTGAACTCTGTACGGATCATCTCCAGTTCCACCATTATCCTCTATGGCCTCCATTACTTGGTTCAGAGCAGTCCTGAACTCTGTACGGATCATCTCCAGTTCCACCATTATCCTCTATGGCCTCCATAACTTGGTTCAGAGCAGTCCTGAACTCTGTACGGATCATCTCCAGTTTCACCATTATCCTCTATGGCCTCCATAACTTGGTTCAGAGCAGTCCTGAACTCTGTACGGATCACCTTCAGTTTCACCATTATCCTCATCTCCACTGCTTGAAGATCTGCAAAATAACAAAGAATCAACAGTTTTGCTGCAAGCAGCGTGACAATACAAGCCATGAGTACCAGGCAGGACATGGATCAAGGCTATGTGAAATACCTCGATCAAAATATCCACCCTTCATATATATTAGTAGTATTGATAACCATGTATTTGCTGACAGCCAAACAATTTGGAATTGATGTTGACAATACAAGAGAAGCAACGTGTTGTAACATATAGGCACATATAACTTGTGTGTGAAACATTGTATTGTATTCTTATGATTGGTAGGGGGTTATTATGTCTGAGTGAATGGGCTGCTTCTACTTTAACATCATGCTGTGTGACTTGTCTTTCTGTCGCCCTATGCGTTTTACATAAAGTCTCCTACATGGAGTGTCTGCTTCTCTGTCTGCTTCTCTGTCTGCTTATCGGTCAGGCCGTCTGCTTCTCTGTCTGCTTCTCTGTCTGCTTATCTGTCAGGCCGTCTGCTTCTCTGTCGGCTTATCTGTCAGGCCTTCTGCTTCTCTGTCGGCTTATCAGTCAGACCGTCTGCTTCTCTGTCAGTTTAAGGGTCAGGCCTTCTGCTTTTCTGTCGTCTTATCGGTCAGGCCGTCTGCTTCTCTGTCAGTTTAACGGTCAGGCCGTCTGCTTCTCTGTCGGCTTATCGGTCAGGCTGTCTGCTTCTCTGTCAGCTTAACGGTCAGGCCGTCTGCTTCTCTGTCGGCTTATCGGTCAGGCTGTCTGCTTCTCTGTCAGCTTAACGGTCAGGCCGTCTGCTTCTCTGTCGGCTTATCGGTCAGGCTGTCTGCTTCTCTGTCAGCTTAACGGTCAGGCCGTCTGCTTCTCTGTCGGCTTATCGGTCAGGCCGTCTGCTTCTCTGTCGGCTTATCGGTCAGGCCGTCTGCTTCTCTGTCGGCTTATCGGTCAGGCTGTCTGCTTCTCTGTCAGCTTAACGGTCAGGCCGTCTGCTTCTCTGTCGGCTTATCGGTCAGGCCGTCTGCTTCTCTGTCAGCTTATCGGAACTACAGAGTTGGTTTAACGTTGGAACAGAGCTAATGTTAGCTAGCTAGCTAACAACCTTGTTTGTAAAGTGCAGTGCAGCACTATAATTAAAAACAGGTCGTACCTTTTTGTCGTTAATAAATCCAATGTGAAACGTGGTGACTATTGTGGGGATTTATTATTCTCATAAATTGATGGGATGACTAACTTAGAAAGAATGCATTCTGGACTGTGCTGATGTGTGTTGTCACCTGGCAAGCTGTGATTGATGTGAAGAGCTGTTTTAGGGGGTAAAATGAGATAAGAATTTGTGTCTCCAAATACTAGACTATACTGGTTCTTTGTGATCTGTGAACCATCCTTGGACGTAGGAATGGTGTCTATGGGAGCTGGCTCTTCTCACCATGACAGGTTGTTATGATAAGAACTTACGCCTGGCAACAGGGGTGCGCCAACGGATTGGCTGAGTAAGTCTAAACCACGCTCAGCCTCTACTCTGATTGGCCAGCAGAGAGCGGGAACTGAGAACTGTCAAGAGTATTTGAAGAACAATCTGAAACAATGGATTAGTTCTCTGAGTGCCCTGCGAGGTATTTCAAGGAGCCCGTATATACGAACATCATATTTACCATAGAAGGTTTTGCATTAATTAAAATACTAGTAGATCTTAGAAGTCGTGTTGACCTCTTTTGTTCCTGATACCAGATTTGAATTGACGCAACTTGACACTATAGTATCCTTAACTAGCATTGAAAAAGTTCATCCATTCTTCTCAAATTAAACATATCTCCCTAATTTCTGAATCATGCTTGTAACGTTGTCAGTAGGATTCAGTAACCTATGCTTCAGAGGAGAGGAGCAGGTTGTTTCCACACGCACACCCACTGGCAAAGGATTTCCATTCCAGCTGGCAGGCAGAAACTGGAATACGTTTCTAGAGTGAGCTTTGTTGCGATTTTTGTGGGACTGGAAAAAAATACCTGGAAAGTAAAATAAGGTTATTACCTGGATCCCATGCTTTTACAATAACTGCTATTCCTGAAAAGTATAGAACACTTTAGTTTCCGGTTCTTTTTAACGTTATTTTTCGGTTCTGTTCCCTGAACCGGTTCCAACCCTAGAGAAATTATGTGGATGAAGGTCATGCTTAGGCTAATAAACTATAAAGGGAAATAAATTGCTACAGTTGACACTTTTTTAGTAATTTAATGAAATGTTGTAATCTGATCTCGGAATGCACGGACCGTTAGTAGTGGGGGAACAGGAAGTTCCGGGCAGGCGGCACCATTCTTCACAATAAAGAAAGCGTCTGAACTGTGCAGTCAAGAAGATAACCTTTGTGTCCGTTTCTATTTATTACTACAGGTATGTAATAGCACGTTTAAACTTTCTAATGTCGAAAGAACATGTCATACCATGCTAGGTAACATATCCGTTAAGGTATTATCACGTTTGTTAAAGGTTTGATGTGTTATTTTTGTGTCAAACCGAGTGAGTGAAAGAACGTGATAAAAACTAGTTTACAAGTCACATAGCTAGAGATTTTGGGTTTGTCTGAGTGAATCTACATACTTTTCTCATGTTAGTTTAATAAATATTCAATTTATTTAAGATTTCTGAGTTCGTTTAGCATATTATTGGTTTTGTGTAATATTCACATGCTGGTAAAATGGCGCCGCCCACGCGGTCAGCGTCAACGGACTTCAGTGCAGCAGAGAGACAATTTCAGGGTTGCACTACTGTTTTGAAGCTGAATGTAATAATTATAAGTTTTCTAATAATAATATAATATGCAATTTAGCAGACGCTTTTATCCAAAGCGACTTACAGTCATGTGCACATACATTTTTACGTATGGGTGTTCCCGGGGATCGAACCCACTACCCTGGCGTTACAAGCGCCATGCTCTCCCAATTGAGCTACAGAGGACCACATGTGTACTAATATTCAGACACATTCAGTTCTTTCTGTATTTATCGATAAATGTTACTATGGTGTGAATGGAAAATACAATTGGTTTTTGATTGAAATAATACAGTGACTACAAGGTTATTCAGGAAAATAGTACATAGTGCTGCCTAAAACAAACAGTGACCTTGTACTAAATGGCTTTTTTCATTTATGCATTTACTGTACCAGTCAAAAGTTTGGACACACCTACTCATTCAAGGGTTTTTCTTAAATTTTACTATTTTCTACATTGTAGAATAATAGTGAAGACATTTAAACTATGAAATAACACATGGAATCATGTAGTAACCAAAAAAGTGTTAAACAAATCAAAATATATTTTAGATTCCTCAAAGTAGCTACCCTTTGCCTTGATGACAGCTTTGTAGAATCTTTGTAATCAACAATGTAGAAAATAGTAAAAATAAAGAAAAATCCTGGAAAGAGTAGGTGTTCTAAAACTTTTCACTGGTACTGTATGTGAATTTGGGAAGAATCTGCTATAGGTTAAGTAAAATAATAAAAAGTATTTAGTCAAATCAAATCAAATTTTATTGGTCACATGCGCCGAATACAACAGGTGCAGACATTACAGTGAAATGCTTACTTACAGCCCTTAACCAACAGTGCATTTATTTTAAACAAAAAAAGTAAGAATAAAACAACAACAAAAAAAGTGTTGAGAAAAAAAGAGCAGAAGTAAAATAAAGTGACAGTAGGGAGGCTATATATACAGGGGGGTACCGTTGCAGAGTCAATGTGCGGGGGCACCGGCTAGTTGAGGTAATATGTACATGTGGGTAGAGTTAAAGTGACTATGCATAAATACTTAACAGAGTAGCAGCAGCGTAAAAAGGATGGGGTCGGGGGGGCAGTGCAAATAGTCCGGGTAGCCATGATTAGCTGTTCAGGAGTCTTATGGCTTGGGGGTAGAAGCTGTTGAGAAGTCTTTTGGACCTAGACTTGGCACTCCGGTACCGCTTGCCGTACGGTAGCAGAGAGAACAGTCTATGACTAGGGTGGCTGGAGTCTTTGACAATTTTGAGGGCCTTCCTCCGACACTGCCTGGTATAGAGGTCCTGGATGGCAGGAAGCTTTGCCCCAGTGATGTACTGGGCCGTACGCATTACCCTCTGTAGTGCCTTGCGGTCAGAGGCCAAGCAGTTGCCATACCAGGCGGTGATGCAACCAGTCAGGATGCTCTCGATGGTGCAGCTGTAGAATTTTTTGAGGATCTGAGGTCCCATGCCAAATCTTTTTAGTCTCCTGAGGGGGAATAGGCTTTGTCGTGCCCTCTTCACGACTGTCTTGGTGTGTTTGGACCATGATAGTTCGTTGGTGATGTGGACACCAAGGAACTTGAAGCTCTCAACCTGTTCCACTACAGCCCCGTCGATGAGAATGGGGGCGTGCTCAGTCCTCTTTTTTTTCCCTGTAGTCCACAATCATCTCCTTTGTCTTGGTCACGTTGAGGGAGAGGTTGTTGTCCTGGCACCACACGGCCAGATCTCTGACCTCCTCCCTATAGGCTGTCTCATTGTTGTCGGTGATCAGGCCTACCACTGTTGTGTCGTCGGCAAACTTAATGATGGTGTTGGAGCCGTGCCTGGCCATGCAGTCATGGGTGAACAGAGAGTACAGGAGGGGACTGAGCACGCACCCCTGAGGGGCCCCCGTGTTGAGGATCAGTGTGGCAGATGTGTTGTTACCTACCCTTACCACCTGGGGGCGGCCCGTCAGGAAGTCCAGGATCCAGTTGCAGAGGGAGGTGTTTAGTCCCAGGATCCTTAGCTTAGTGATGAGCTTAGAGGGCACTATGGTGTTGAATGCTGAGCTGTAGTCAATGAATAGCATTCTCACGTAGGTGTTCCTCTTGTCCAGCCACCAATTGTCCAGCAACCAATTGTCCAGCCACCAATTGTGCAAGTTCTCCCACTTAAAAAGATGAGAGGCCTGTAATTTTCATCATAGATACACATCAACTATGACAGACAAAATGAGAGAGAAAAAATCCAGAAAATCACATTGTAGGATTTTAAATGAATTTATTTGCAAATTATGGTGGAAAATAAGTATTTGGTCACCTACAAACAAGCAAGATTTCTGGCTCTCACAGACCTGTAACTTCTTCTTTAAGAGGCTCCTCTGTCCTCCACCTGTTTGAACTTGTTATCAGTATAAAAGACACCTGTCCACAACCTCAAACAGTCACACTCCAAACTCCACTATGGCCAAGCCCAAAGAGCTGTCAAAGGACACAAGAAACAAAATTGTAGACCTGCACCAGGCTGGGAAGACTGAATCTGCAATAGGTAAGCAGCTTGGTTTGAAGAAATCAACTGTGGGAGCAATTATTAGGAAATGGAAGACATACAAGACCACTGATAATCTCCCTCGATCTGGGGCTCCACGCAAGATCTCACCCCGTGGGGTCAAAATGATCACAAGAACGGTGAGCAAAAATCCCAGAACCACACAGGGGGACCTAGTGAATGACCTGCAGAGAGCTGGGACAAAAGTAACAAAGCCTACCATCAGTAACACACTACGCCGCCAGGGTCTCAAATCCTGCAGTGCAAGACGTGTCCCCCTGCTTAAGCCAGTACATGTCCAGGCCCGTCTGAAGTTTACTAGAGTGCATTTGGATGATCCAGAAGAGGATTGGGAGAATGTCATATGGTCAGATGAAACCAAAATATAACTTTTTGGTAAAAACTCAACTCGTCGTGTTTGGAGGACAAAGAATGCTGAGTCGCATCCAAAGAACACCATACCTACTGTGAAGCATGGGGGTGGAAACATCATGCTTTGGGGCTGTTTTTCTGCAAAGGGACCAGGACGACTGATCCGTGTAAAGGAAAGAATGAATGGGGCCATGTATCGTGAGATTTTGAGTGAAAACCTCCTTCAAGGGCATTGAAAATTAAACGTGGCTGGGTCTTTCAGCATGACAATGATCCCAAACACACCGCCCGGGCAACGAAGGAGTGGCTTCGTAAGAAGCATTTCAAGGTCCTGGAGTGGCCTAGCCAGTCTCCAGATCTCAACCCCATAGAAAATCTTTGGAGGGAGTTGAAAGTCCGTGTTGCCCAGCAACAGCCCCAAAACATCACTGCTCTAGAGGAGATCTGCATGGAGGAATGGGCCAAAATACCAGCAACATTGTGTGAAAACCTTGTGAAGACTTACAGAAAACGTTTGACCTGTGTCAATGCCAACAAAGGGTATATAACAAAGTATTGAGAAACTTTTGTTATTGACCAAATACTTATTTTCCACCATAATTTGCAAATAAATTCATTACAAATCCTACAATGTGATTTTCTGGGATTTTTTTCCTCATTTTGTCTGTCATAGTTGACGTGTACCTATGATGAAAATTACAGACCTCTCTCATCTTTTTAAGTGGGAGAACTTGCACAATTAATTGGATTGGCTGACTAAAAGCTTGAGCTCCTGTTCCTCTTATAGAATGTTAGCTCAACAGTATTGTGGAGCTCCTGCACCTAAATATAAACAGTACCGGCACCCAAAATGTGTACCGGCACCTATTTCAGTCCAAGTCAAGCACTGAATTAGATGATTTAACAAGAAGAAATATAATATATTTTTAGAGAATAAAGAAAGTGCCAGAACTGTCAAGACAATAACTTTTTGTGTCTGTTTCTCATTGTTACTACAGGACGACTATAATTCAATCTGAGGCCGGTAACATCGATAGTGAGGACAAACCCAGCCTGCCTCTCTCCTTCCACACTGAGTCCAAACCAACAGTCACTGGGTCCTGATTGTGACAGTGGAGCCCAGTTTGCACTGCAAGATCCAGAGATGGCATCAGTGAAGCTGGAAGACTGCAGTCAAACACTGGAGCTGAATGTCAACATTAAAGATGAAGAAGAGGAGGAGAAGATTGGGAAATCTGTTTCTCATGGTAAGAGCAGGTTCTATCTAACTGAGTTTGTGTTATTCATTCCAACTTCCCACTGTGCATGAAAAGTTGCAGTATAACTGTTTCATGATGAACTGTTTCAATGAGAAGGTAGATATTATTTCATGCTACTGACACTTACAAGGTTTGACACCAGTATTGCCAGCATTTGTTTTATTCGCTGGGCTATCTGGAGTGATCAGAGAGTAGACTAAAGAAGTGAAGTAGACAAACTGCCAATGTTTTAAAGTTCTATTAAATGAGTCTGTGTAGTTACTAACCCTTGTGATAGTGAGTGGAGGATGATATGGCTTCTACATCTGCATTGCTTGCTCTTGGGGTTTTAGGCTGGGTTTCTATAAAGCACTTTGTGACAACTTCTGATGTAAAAAGGGCTTCATAAAATACATTTGATTGACATGTATATCACACCAACTGATTGGTTCTTCTGATGTTGTTCACACAGGAGACCACGTTGAGACATTATCTACATCCAGAGAGCAACAGCAGGAAGATCACAGAGCTAAGAGGTCTCACCACTGCCCACATTGTGAGGAGATTTTCCCATTTCTATCAAAGTTAAAAATACACCTACAAATACACACAGGAGAGAATCTGAATTCCTGTACTGACTGTGGGAAGAATTTCACAACATCAAAGGCTCTGACAGTTCATCAGAGAGTGCACACAGGAGAGAAGCCTTACTCCTGCTCTTACTGTGTAAAATGCTTCACAACATCAACTGACCTAAAACGTCATCAGAGAACACACACAGGAGAGAAGCCTTACTCCTGCTCTGACTGTGGGGCAAGTTTCTCTCAACTGTGCAGCTTAAAATCACATGAACGTATACATACAGGAGAGAAGCCTTACTCCTGCTCTGACTGTGGGAAGAATTTCTCTCGACAGGAAAACTTAAAACAACATGAACGTGTACATACAGGAGAGAAGCCTTACTCCTGCTCTGACTGTGTAAAATGCTTCACAACATCAACTGACCTAAAACGTCATCAGAGAACACACACAGGAGAGAAGCCTTACTCCTGCTCTGACTGTGGGGCAAGTTTCTCTCAACTGTGCAGCTTAAAAACACATGAACGTATACATACAGGAGATAAGCCTTACTCATGCTCTGACTGTGGGAAGAATTTCTCTCGACAGGAAAACTTAAAATTGCACCAAAGGATACACACAGGAGAAAAGCCTTACTCCTGCTCTGACTGTGGGGCAAGTTTCTCTCAACTGTGCATCTTAAAAGCACATGAACGTATACATACAGGAGAGAAGCCTCACTCCTGCTCTGACTGTGGGAAGAGTTTCTCTCAATGGAGCCACTTAAAAGAACATGAACGTGTACATACAGGAGAGAAGCCTTACTCCTGCTCTGACTGTGGGGCAAGTTTTGCTCAACTGTGCAAATTAAAAATACACAAACGTATACATACAGGAGAGAAGCCTTACTCCTGCTCTGACTGTGTAAAATGCTTCACAACATCAACTGACCTAAAACGTCATCAGAGAACACACACAGGAGAGAAGCCTTACTCCTGCTCTGACTGTGGGAAGAATTTCTCTCGACAGGAAAACTTAAAACAACATGAACGTGTACATACAGGAGAGAAGCCTTACTCCTGCTCTGACTGTGGGGCAAGTTTCTCTCAACTGTGCAGCTTAAAAACACATGAACATATACATACAGGAGAGAAGCCTTACTCCTGCTCTGACTGTGGGAAGAATTTCTCTCGACAGGAAAACTTAAAACAACATGAACGTGTACATACAGGAGAGAAGCCTTACTCCTGCTCTGACTGTGGGGCAAGTTTCTCTCAACTGTGCAGCTTAAAATCACATGAACGTATACATACAGGAGAGAAGCCTTACTCCTGCTCTGACTGTGGGGCAAGTTTCTCTCAACTGTGCAGCTTAAAATCACATGAACGTATACATACAGGAGAGAAGCCTTATTCCTGCTCTGGCTGTGGGAAGAGTTTCTCTCGACTGGCCTACTTAAAACAACATGAACGTATACATACAGGAGAGAAGCCTTTACTCCTGCTCTGACTGTGGGAAGAGGTTCTCTCAACTGGGCAACCTAAAACAACATGAATGTGTACATACAGGAGAGAAGCCAACCTACGCAGATATTTTTCAGAGGCAGGGACTGGGAGACTAATCAGGATCGAGGGAATAATGAACGGAGCAAAGTACAGAGAGATCCTTGATAAAAACTTGCTCCAGAGCGCTCAGGACTTCAGACTGGGGAGAAGGTTCATCTGGCCCAGCCAGAGCCCAGACTTGAACCCGATTGAACATCTCTGGAGAGACTAGAAAATATCTGTGCAGCAACACTCCCCATCCAACCTGACAGAGCTTGAGAGGATCCGCAGAGAAGAATGGATGAAACTCCCCAAATACAGGTGTGCCAAGCTTGTAGCGTCATACCCAAGAAGACTTGATGCTGTAATCGCTGCCAAAGGTGATTCAAGAAAGTACTGAGTAAAGGGTCTGAATACTTATGTAAATTTGATATTTCAGTTTTTTATAAATAAATTAGGAAAAACTTATAAAAACCTGTATTTTGCTTTGACATTATGGGGTATTGTGTGTAGAGTGATGGGGGGTAAAACGGTTAAATCAATTTTAGAATATGGCTGTAACGTAATAAAATGTGGAAAAAGTCAAGGTGTCTGAAAACTTTCAGAAGGCACTGTATATAGCCAAGCTATCATTGACTAGGTATTGGCACCCCATGTACAGTTGTGGTCAAATGTTTTGAGAAGTATTGGTCTTCAAAGTTTGCTGCTTCAGTGTTTTTAAATATTTTTGTCAGATGTTACTATGGTATACTGAAGTATAATGACAAGCATTCCATAAGTGTCAAAGGCTTTTATTGACAATTACATTAAGTTTATGCTGAGAGTCAATATTTGCAGAGAGTCAATATTTGCAGTGTTTTTCAAGACCTCTGCAATCCGCCCTGGCATGCTGTCAATTACCTTATGGGCCACATCCTGACTGATGCAGCCTATTCTTGCATAATCAATGCTTGGAGTTTGTCCAAATTTGTGGGTTTTTGTTTGTCCATCCGCCTCTTGAGGATTGACCACAAGTTCTCAATGGGATTAAGGTCTGGGGAGTTTCCTGGCCATGGACCCAAAATGTCGATGTTTTTTTGTCAGAGCCACTTAGTTATCACTTTTGCCTTATGGCAAGGTGCTCCATCATGCTGGAAAAGGCATTGTTCGTCACCAAACTGTTCTTGGATGGTTGGGAGAAGTTGCTTTCGGAGGATGTGTTGGTACCGTTCTTAATTCATGGCTGTGTTCTTAGGCAAAATTGTGAGTGAGCCCACTCCCTTGACTGAGAAGCAACCCCAAACATGCATGGTCTCAGGATGCTTTACTGTTGGCATGACACAGGACTGATGGTAGCGCTCACCTTGTCTTCTCCGGACAAGCTTCTTTCCGGATGCCCCAAACAATCGGAAAGGTGATTCATCAGAGAAAATGACTTTACCCCAGTCCTCAGCAGTCCAATCCCTGTACCTTTTGCAGAATATCAGTCTGTCCCTGATGTTTTTCCTGGAGAGAAGTGGCTTCCTGCTGCCCTTCTTGACACCAGGCCATCCTCCAAAGGTCTTCGCCTCACTGTGCGTGCAGATGCACTCACACCTGCCTGCTGCCATTCCTGAGCAAGCTCTGCACTGGTGGTGCCCCGATCCCGCAGCTGAATCAACTTTAGGAGACAGTCCTGGCGCTTGCTGGACTTTCTTGGGCGCCCTGTAGCCTTCTTCACAACAATTGAACCTCTCTCCTTGAAGTTCTTGATGATCCGATAAATGGTTGATTTAGGTGCAATCTTACTACCAGCAATATCCTTGCCTGTGAAGCCCTTTTTGTGCAAAGCAATGATGACGGCATGTGTTTCCTTGCAGGTAACCATGGTTAACAGAGGAAGAACAATGATTTCAAGCACCATCCTCCTTTTAAAGCTTCCAGCCTGTTATTCTAACTCAATCAGCATGACAGAGTGATCTCCAGCCTTGTCCTCATCAGCACTCTCACCTGTGTTAACAAGAGAATCACTGACATGATGTCAGCTGGTCCTTTAGTGGCAGGGCTGAAATACAGTGGAAATGTTTTTTGGGGATTACATTCATTTTCATGGCAAAGAGGGACTTTGCAATTCATCTGATCACTCTTCATAACATTCTGGAGTATATGCAAATTGCCATCATCAAAACTGAGGCAGCAGACTTTGTGGAAATGTATATTTGTGTCATTCTTAACTTTTGACCACGACTGTATATAGCCAAGCTATCATTGACTAGGTATTGGCACCCCATGTATATAGCCAAGCTATCATTGACTAGGTATTGGCACCCCATGTATATAGCCAAGCTACCATTGACTAGGTATTGGCACCCCATGTATATAGCCAAGCTACCATTGACTAGGTATTGGCACCCCATGTATATAGCCAAGCTATCATTGCTCATCGTGTATTAATTCCTTGTGCTACAATCTTTTTTCCTATTATTATAATTGTTGTATTGTGTTCTCTATTGTTGGTCAACATTTCACTGTTAGTCTACACCTGTTGTTTACCAAACATGTGACAATTAAAATGAAATGACTACGTGTTTAGTAAATTGTCTTCTAAACTATACTGAAAAAATATATAAACTTGACATGTAAAGTGTTGGTCCCATGTTTCATGAGCTGAAATAAAAGATCCCAGAATGTTTCCATATGCACAAAAAGCTTATTTCTCTCAAATTTGGTGCACAAATTTGTTTCAATATCTGCAACTGAGCATTTCTCCTTTGCCAAGATAATCAATCCACCTGACAGGTGTGGCATATCAAGAAGCTGATTAAACAGCATGATCATTACACAGGTTCACCTTGTGCTGGGTACAATAAAAGGCCTCTCTGAAATGTGCAGTTTTGTCACAACACATTGCCACAGATGTCTACATTTTGAGGGAGTGCGCAATTGACATGCTGACAGCAGGAATGTTCACCAGAGCTGTTGCCAGAGAATTTAATGTACATTTCTCTACCGAGAATTTGGCAGAACATCCAACTGGCTTCCCAGCCGCAGACCACGTGTAACCGTGCAAGCCCAGGACCTCCACATCTGGCTTCTTCACCTGCAGGATCATCTGAGATCAGCCACCCGGACAGCTGATGAAACTGAGGAGTATTTCTATCTGTAATAAAGCCCTTTTAGTGGGGAAAAATCATTCTTATTGGCTGATGGGTGGGCCCCTGTCATGTGAAATCCATAGATTAGGGCCTAATGAATGTATTTCAATTGACTGATTTCCTTATATGAACTGTACCCTTGTAAAATTGTTGAATGTTGTGTTTATATTTGTGTTCAGTTAGTTAAAATCTTACAAAAAAACGGATTATGAATATGTTTGGAAAACTGCATTGCCAATGACAAATAACATTAGTACATGAATTTGTACTGGTCAACCTCTCCTTCTCTTTTATATTCAATTCTTCCATATTAGATCTGACAGTATGAATGGTTCTTATGTTTTTTTTGGTAAAAACTCAACTCGTCGTGTTTGGAGTACAAAGAATGCTGAGTTGCATCCAAAGAACACCATACCTACTGTGAAGCATGGGGGTGGAAACATCATGCTTTGGGGCTGTTTTTCTGCAAAGGGACCAGGACGACTGATCCATGTAAAGGAAAGAATGAATGGGGCCATGTATCATGAGATTTTGAGTGAAAACCTCCTTCCATCAGCAAGAGCATTGAAGATGAAACGTGGCTGGGTCTTTCAGCATGACAATGATCCCAAACACACCGCCCGGGCAACGAAGGAGTGGCTTCGTAAGAAGCATTTCAAGGTCCTGGAGTGGCCTAGCCAGTCTCCAGATCTCAACCCCATAAAAAATCTTTGGAGGGAGTTGAAAGTCTGTGTTGCCCAGTGACAGCCCCAAAACATCACTGCTCTAGAGGAGATCTGCATGGAGGAATGGGCCAAAATACTAGCAACAGTGTGTGAAAACATTGTGAAGACTTACAGAAAACGTTTGACCTGTGTCATTGCCAACAAAGGGTATATAACAAAGTATATAACTTTTGCTATTGACCAAATACTTATTTTCCACCATAATTTGCAAATAAATTCATTAAAAGTCCTACAATGTGATTTTCTGGATTTATTTTTCTCAATTTGTCTGTCATAGTTGCACACCCGTCGCTATGGGCGGGCAATTGGGGGCCGGCCCGCCCCCAAAAATGATTGTGCCCCCCCCCCCCCCCACTTGAGGGAATTTATTATTAAATATATGTACTGTAGGCTAATAATAATTGTGCCCTGCCCTCCCATGCATTTCATATGCCCCCCTTAAGACTGAGGTCTGGCGACGGGTCTGCATAGTTGACGTGTACCTATGATGAAAATTACAGGCCTCTCTCATCTTTTTAAGTGGGAGAACTTGCACAATTGGTGGCTGACTAAATACTTTTTTCCCCACTGTACCTTTGAATCTTGAGTACAGACCGACGTCCCCTGTATACAAACCTTACATATAGGACTTAAAGTTGTAAAATAGTGAACTACTCCTTTAACGGAGTGGTAGGTGCTATGAAAGGGATGTTTAAAAAATAAATAAACGTTAGTTGTATTTTGTAAAAAAAAACATCATAGTACAATGGAATTTTGTTGTTCATTTTTCTACCATGGTGCATTTTTGTAAGGGCTGTCCTTTACATCGGAGCGCTAATGCTGGCTCTTTGCGTCTCTTGACCATGTCGCGTGGACCGGGCACAAAGCTCAAGGAGCGCTCTCCACTTCCCTCCTGTAGTTATTTAGCAAGCCTGATAACACATCACTCCCGACAGACACAAGCAAAAACTCTTGCATGAATGTAGAAGCCTATACACCTAAACACTAGCGATCTGACCTGCTGTATTGCATGGAAACTGCAGGCTACTAACAACAGCAGCTACATAGTCTAGCCTACTATGGCCCTGTCCCTCTGTCCAGGGTAAGACACTAACTATTTGATTTAAAACAGTTTGTTTCATTTAATTAAACACAAAAAGATGTTGCCCAGATCAAATTAATGTACAAACAGTATTTTTAACATTTGAGTCATTTAGCAGATGCTCTTATCCAGAGCAACTTACAGGACCAATTAGGGTTAATTGCCTTGATCAAGGGCACAACAACAGATTTTTCACCTAGTTGGCTCGGGATTCAAACCAGCGACCTTTCAGTTACTGGCCCAACACTCTTAACCGCTAGGCTACCTGCGGCCAGATCAATTAACTTCAATACAGTTATCCAAATTCATTATTTTATTCATTGATTATGAATGTATCTAATTTTTCTAAACACAAGTAGTCAATTCATAGCCTTTTTATAATTAATAAAATGTGTTTGGTAACGATGTTTAGATATCCTGTGGCATTCAAACATTGCTCCACTTTTATCAAGGGGCCCAATGTGTGCCATGAAATCCCACCCCACACCACCACCACCAGCCTGCAATGCTGACACACGGCATGGATGCATGTACTCATGGTTTTCTCCATACCTTAGTCCTCCCATCAGCATGAAACAGCAGGAACTGGGATTCATCAGACCAGGCAATGTTTTTCAAATTTTCCAGTGTCCAGTGTTTTCATTCCATAGTCCACTGCAACTGCAGTTTCTTGTTTTCTGCTGAAAGCTAATGGGGATCCATAATAAATACACCACAACTACATCAGTAAGGATCATAGCTTTCACCTGGGTTCACCTGGTCAGTCTATGTCATGGAAAGAGCAGGTGTCCTTAATGTTTTGTACACTCAGTGTATGTTGTGTCTACTAGCTCATTCCCACAGAAAACTGCAGATGTGACCTTGAGCAAGGCACTTAACCCTAATTGCTCATGTAAGTCGCTCTGGATAAGAGCGTCTGCTAAATTACTAAAATGTAAATGTAATGTACCACCCAGTTAACCATCAGACTCCATTGTGAGACGCCTCAAATAGGATATTCAACCCTAAGGGCAAATCCAAGGTCATCTCAATATCTATACAGTAGAAGCTAACAAAACACACCAAAACTGACCAGGTGAACACTGATCAGCAAAGTAAAGAGAGGCTAACATTCTATAATGTTCCCTTTGATTTTGAATTTTAGGACCCCTTTAGTTGTAAAAATATATATTTAAAAATGAATTTGGCCTTTACTACTATATCCAATAGAAACACATTGAATAACACATTCATAAATGGCCCCAAAACAGACTAATGGTGAAAACTGATCATCACATCATCTGATACATTCAGTACAATGTAGTATTTTATTAGGATCCCCAGCGGCTACTCTTCCTGGGGTACAAACAGGAAACACAAAAAATACATCAAATACATCATCAAGCACTACATTTACAATTTAGTCATGTTGCAGATGCTCCCGTCCAGAGAGACCCACAGCTAGTGCATTCATCTTCTGATAGCCAGGAGAGACAACATAGTGGCTACTAAAAACTCCCTATGAAGCAGGAACCCAGGGAGAAACATAGATAGGAACCAGGCTCAAAGGGGTGGCCAGTCCTCTTCTGGCTGGACCAGGTGACATATGTTTACATATCAGTAGGCTGTACAATACAAAAGGGAGGAACCATAGAGAGGAACCAGGCTCAAAGGGGTGGCCAGTCCTCTTCTGGCTGGACCAGGTGACATATGTTTACATATCAGTAGGCTGTACAATACAAAAGGGGGGGGAACTATTCTAAAAGTTGGTAAGAGTCGAAAGCTAAAAAGGGGCAAAAGTCGTGAAAATTATGAGCCATATCATCCTCAACAGCAAACACAGGTTCTTAGAAATGTTTTCACATGTATTAAAAACAATAATACCTTATTCACATACAGTTGAAGTCAGAAGTTTACATACACCTTAGCCAAATACATTTAAACTCAGTTTTTCACAATTCCTGACATTTAATCCTAGTAAAAATTCCCTGTCTTAGGTCAGCTAGGATCACCACTTTATTTTAAGAATGTGAAATGTCAGAATAATAGTAGAGACAATGATTTATTTCAGCTTTTATTTATTTCATCACATTCGCAGTGGGTCAGAAGTTTACATACACTCAATTAGTATTTGGTAGCATTGCCTTTAAATTGTTTAACTTGGGTCAAACGTGTCGGGTAGCCTTCCACAAGCTTCCCACAATAAGTTGGGTGAATTTTGGCCCATTCCTCCTGACAGGGCTGGTGTAACTGAGTCAGGTTTGTAGGCCTCCTTGCTCGCACACACTTTTTCAATTCTGCCCACAAATGTTCTATAGGTTTGAGGTCAGGGCTTTGTGATGGCGACTCCAATACCTTGACTTTGTTGTCCTTAAGCCATTTTGCCACAACTTGGAAGTATGCTTGGGGTCATTGTCCATTTGGAAGACCCATTTGCGACCAAGCTTTAACTTCCTGACTGATGTCTTGAGATGTTGCTTCAATATATCCACATAATGTTCCTTCCTCATGATGCCATCTATTTTGTGAAGTGCACCAATCCCTCCTGCAGCAAAGCACCCCGACAGCATGATGCTGCCACCCCCGTGCTTCACGGTTGGGATGGTGTTCTTCTGCTTGCAAACATAACATTATTTTACTCCAAACATAACAATGGTCATTATGGCCAAACAGTTCTATTTTTGTTTCATCAGACCAGAGGACATTTCTCAAAAAAGTACGATCTTTGTCCCCATGTGCAATTGCAAACCGTAGTCTGGCTTTTTTATGGCGGTTTTGGAGCAGTGGCTTCTTCCTTGCTGATCGGCCTTTCAGGTTATGTCGATATAAGACTCATTTTACTGTGGATATAGACACTTTTGTACCCCTTTCCTCCAGCATCTTCACAAGGTCCTTTGCTGTTGTTCTGGGATTGATTTGCACCAAAGTACGTTCATCTCTAGGAGACAGAACGCATCTCCTTCCTGAGCGGTATGACGGCTGCGTGGTCCCATGGTGTTTATACTTGCGTACTATTGTTTGCACAGATGAACGTGGTACCTTCAGGTGTTTGGAAATTGCTCCCAAGGATGAATCAGACTTGTAGAGGTCTACAACATTTATTCTGAGGTCTTGGCTGATTCCTTTTCATTTTCCCATGATGTCAAGCAAAAAGGCATTGAGTTTGAAGGTAGGCCTTGAAATAGATCCACAGGTACACCTCCTATTGACTCAAATTATGTAAATTAGCCTATCAGAAGCTTCTAAAGCCATGACATCATTTTCTGGAATTCTCCAAGCTGTTTAAAGGCACAGTCAACTTAGTGTATGTAAACGTTTGACCACTGGAATTGTGATACAGTGAATTATAAGTGAAATAATCTGGCTGTAAACAATTGTTGGAAAAATGACTTGTGTCATGCACAAAGTAGATGTCCTAACCGACTTGCCAAAACTATAGTTTGTTAAAAAGAAATTTGTGGAGTGGTTGAAAAACAAGTTTTAATGACTCCAACCTAAGTGTATGTAAACTTCCGACTTCAACTGAATATGGACAAGCAATGACAGAGCGGCATATACAGTAGAATATTATAGAATACAGTATATACATATATGGACAACCAATGACAGAGCGACATGGACTAAGATACAGTAGAATATTATAGAATACAGTATATACATATGAGATGTGTAAAATGCTTCACAACATCAGCTGAGCTAAAAGTTCCTGTTGTTATTTTTGTAATGTGCCATAAGTTTTTTTTTTTTAAATGTTTTTTTGAATCTGGTTTTATTGCTAGTTTGAGTTACCTGGCAGAGAGTTCCATGTAGTCATGGCTCTATTTAATACTGTGTGTTTCCCAGCGTCTGTTCTGGACCTGTGGACTGTGAAGAAACCTCTTGCTGCATGTCTTGTGTTGTACCGATGAGTGTCCGAACTAGCTCATTCCCACAGAAAACTGCAGAGGAAAGCAGTACCACCCAGTCATCTATCAGACCTCACTGAGTGTATTCAACCCTAAGGGCAAATCCAAGGTCATCTCAGTATCTATACAGTAGAAGATAACAAAACACACCAAAACCGACAAGGTGCAACACTGATCAGTAAAGTCAAGAGAGGCTAACATTCTATAACGTTCCCTTTCCTCTGCACAGTTCTCTCACAGAGAGAAACAATAGGATTACAATAGAGTGTTACTCTTTCTTTATGTTATCAAATTCACTGTTACCACTTCCTTTCTGAGGTGAGAATGAAGTTACTTTAATCTTAACTGGTCTGAGACAACTGATGAGGCTTTTCTCTTGTGTGTGTTCTCTGATGACCTTTTAGCTCAACTGATGTTTTATAACATTTTCCACAGTCAGAGCAGTATTAAGGCTTCTCTCCTGTGTGTATATGTTTGTGTTGTTTTAAGTTGCCCAGTCGAGAGAAACTCGCCCCACAGTCAAAGCAGGAGTAAGGCTTCTCTCCTGTGTGTGTTCTCTGATGAACTTTTAGCTCAGCTGATGATTTAAAACATTTTCCACAGTCAGAGCATAAATAAGGCTTCTCTCCTGTGTGTGTTTTCTGATGAACTTTTAGCTCAGTTGATGTAGTAAAGCATTTGACACAGTCAGAGCAGGAGTAAGGCTTCTCTCCTGTGTATACGTTCATGTCGTTTTAAGTTGCCCAGTAGAGAGAAACTCAGCCCACAGTCAGAACAGAAGTAAGGCTTCTCTCCTGTGTGTGTTCTCTGATGACGTATTAGCTCATATTTTGTTTTAAAAAAACATCCACAGTCAGAGCAGAAATAAGGCTTCTCTCCTGTATGTATAAGTTCATGTCTTTTTAAATCCCCCAGTCGAGAGAAACACTTTCCACAGTCAGAGCAGGCGTAAGGCTTCTCTCCTGTGTGTATACGTTCATGTATTTTTAAATCCGCCAGTCGAGAGAAACTCTTTCCACAGTCAGAGCAGGCGTAAGGCTTCTCTCCTGTGTGTATAAGTTCATGTATTTTTAAATCCGCCAGTTGAGAGAAACTCTTTCCACAGTCAGAGCAGGAGAAAGGCTTCTCTCCTGTGTGTATACGTTCATGTCGTTTTAAGTGGCCCAGTTGAGAGAAACTCACCCCACAGTCAGAGCAGAAGTAAGGCTTCTCTCCTGTGTGTGTTCTCTGATGACATTTTAGCTTAGTTGATGTTGTAAAGCATTTTACACAGTCAGAGCATGAGTAGGGCTTTTCTCCTGTGTGTATACGTTCATGTTGTTTTAAGTCACCCAGTCGAGAGAAACTCTTTCCACAGTAAGAGCAGGAGTAAGGCTTCTCTCCTGTGTGTGTTCTCTGATGAGCTTTTAGTTCAGCTGATGATATAAAACCTTTTCCACAGTCAGAGCAGAAATAAGGCTTCTCTCCTGTATGTATACGTTCATGTTGTTTTAAGTGGCCCAGTCGAGAGAAACTCTTTCCACAGTAAGAGCAGGAGTAAGGCTTCTCTCCTGTGTGTGTTCTCTGATGAACTTTTAGTTCAGCTGATGATATAAAACATTTTCCACAGTCAGAGCAGGAGTAAGGCTTCTCTCCTGTGTGTATACGTTCATGTTGTTTTAAGTGGCCCAGTCGAAAGAAACTCACCCCACAGTCAGAGCAGAAGTAAGGCTTCTCTCCTGTGTGTGTTCTCTGATGAATTTTTAGTTCAGCTGATGATATAAAACCTTTTCCACAGTCAGAGCAGAAATAAGGCTTCTCTCCTGTATGTATACGTTCATGTTGTTTTAAGTGGCCCAGTCGAGAGAAACTCTTTCCACAGTAAGAGCAGGAGTAAGGCTTCTCTCCTGTGTGTGTTCTCTGATGAACTTTTAGTTCAGCTGATGATTTAAAACATTTTCCACAGTCAGAGCAGAAATAAGGCTTCTCTCCTGTATGTATAAGTTCATGTATTTTTAAGACCTCCAGTCGAGAGAAACATTTTCCACAGTCAGAGCAGGAGTAAGGCTTCTCTCCTGTGTGTATAAGTTCATGTTGTTTTAAGTGGCCCAGTCGAGAGAAACTCACCCCACAGTCAGAGCAGAAGTAAGGCTTCTCTCCTGTGTGTGTTCTCTGATGACGTTTTAGCTTAGTTGATGTTGTGAAATTCTTCCCACAGTCAGTGCAGAAATACAGATTCTCTCCTGTGTGTATTTGTAGGTGTATTTTTAACTTTGATAGAATTGGGAAAATCTCCTCACAATGTGGGCAGTGGTGAGACCTCTTAGCTCTGTGATCTTCCTGCTGTTGCTCTCTGGATGTAGAGAATGTCTCAACATGGTCTCCTGTGTGAACAACAACAGAAGAACCAGTCAGTTGGTGTAATATACAGTACCAGTCATAAGTTGACACACCTACTAATTCAAGGGTTTTTCTTTATTTTTTACTATTTTCTACCTTGTAGAATAATAGTGAAGACATCTAAACTATAAAATAACACATATGGAATCATGTAGTAACCAAAAAAAGTGTTAACCAAATCAAAAGATGTTATATTTTAGATTCTTCAAAGTAGCCACCCTTTGCCTTGACAGCTTTCCACACTCTTGGCATTCTCTCAATCAACTTCACCTGGAATGCTTTTCCTACAGTCTTGATAGAGTTCCCACATATGCTGAGCACTTGTTGGCTGCTTTTCCTTCACTCTGTGGTCCAACTCATCGCAAATCATCTGAATTGGGTTGAGGTCAGATGATTGTGGAGGCCAGGTCATCTGATGCAGCACTCCATCACTCTCCTTCTTGGTCAAATAGCCATTACATAGCCTGTAGGTGTGTTGGGTCATTGTCCCACTAAGCGCAAACCAGATGGGATGGCGTATCACTGCAGAATGATGTGGTAGCCATGCTGGTTAAGTGTGCCTTGAATTCTAAAAATATCACAGACAGTGTCACCAGCAAAGCACCCCCACACCATCACACATCCTCCTCCATGCTTCACTGTGGGAACTACACATGCAGAGTTCATCCGTTCACCTACTCTGTGTCTCACAAAGACACGGCTGTTGAAACCAAAAATCTAACATTTGGACTCATCAGACCAATGGACAGATTTCCACCAGTCTAATGTCCATTGCTCATGTTTCTTTGCCCAAGTAAGTCTCTTCTTATTATTGGTGTCCTTCAGTAGTGGTTTCTTTTCAGCAATTCAACCTTGAAGGCCTGATTCACACGGTCTCCTCTGAATAGTTGATGTTGAGATGTGTCTGTTACTTGAACTCTGAATCATTTATTTGGGCTGCAATTTCTGAGGCTGGTAACTCTAATGAACTTATCCTCTGCAGCAGAGGTAACTTGGTCTTCCTTTCCTGTGGCGGTCCTCGTGAGAGGCTGTTTCATTATAGCGCTTGATGGTTTTTGCGACAGCCCTTGAATAAACTTGAAAAGTTCTTGAAATTTTCCGGATTGACTGACCTTCATGTCTTAAAGTAATAATGGACTGTCGTTTCTCTTTGATTATTTGAGCTGTTCTTGCCAAAATATGGACTTGGTCTTTTACCAAATAGGGCTATCTTCTGTATACCACACCTACCTTGTCACAACACACCTAATTGGCTCAAATGCATTAAGAATGAAAGAAATTGCACAAATGAACTTTTGATAAGGCATTCCAGGTGACTACCTCATGAAGATGGTTGAGAGAATACCAAGAGTGTGCAAAGCTGTAATCAAGGCAAAGGGTGGCTACTTAGAAGAACTTAAAGTATAAAATATATTTTGATATGTTTAACACTTTTTTGGTTACTAAACGATTCCATATGTGTTGTTGAATAGCTTTGATGTCTTCACTACTATTACACAATGTAGGATGTAGGAAATAGTCAAAATAAAGATAAACCCTTGAATGAGTAGGTGTGTCCAAACCTTTGACTGGTAATGTACATGTCAATCACATTTATTTTTTGAAGCCCTTTTTACATCCGCAAAGTCACAAAGTGCTTTACAGAAACACTTCCTAAAATCACGAAAGATCAAGCAATGCAGATGTAGAAGCACAGTGGCTACTAAAAACTCAGTATAAAGCAGGAACCTAGGGAGAAACATGGAGAGGAACCAGTCCTCTTCTGGCTGTACCGGGTGGCGCAGCATCTCAATGCCCTCATGAAACAGTTCAACTGCAACTTTTCATGCACAGTGAGAAGTTTGAACAAACAAACTTAGTTAGATAGAACCTGCTCTTACCATGAGAAACAGATTTCCCAATCTTCTCCTCCTCTTCTTCATCTTTAATGTTGACATTCAGCTCCAGTGTTTGACTGCAGTCTTCCAGCTTCACTGATGCCATCTCTGGATCCTGCAGTGCAAACTGGGCTCCACTGTCACAATCAGGACCCACTGACTGTAGGTTTGGACTTAGTGTGGAAGGAGAGGGGCAGGCTGGGTTTGTCCTCACTGTTGATGTTACCGGACTTATACCTGAGTTGGCAAGTAGTAATAAAGAGAAACGGAAACAAAAGTTATTGTCTTGACAATTCAGGCACATTCTTTATTCTCTAAAAATATTTTGTATTTTTCAATCATCTAATTCAGTGTTTGACTGAAAAAGTACTAATTTTGGGTGCCGGTAAGGTATATATTTCGGTGCAGGAGCCCCACAATACCTTTGAGCTAATATTCCATAAGAGGAACATGAGCTCAAGCAGTAGACATTTCAGGTGCTGATATTCAGCTCTGTTGAGCTTCTGTCCAAGTCAAAACACTGATCTCATTTTAATAGATCAGGTAGCTAAGAATTGACAACAAATAATTAACATTACAAAGTACACACTACACAATGTACAGTTGAAGTCGGAAGTGTACATACACCTTAGCCAAATACATTTAAACTCAGTATTACACAATTCCTGATATTTATTCTTAGTAAAAATTCCCAGTCTTGCGTCAGTTAGGATCACAACTTTATTTTAAGTGAAAATGTCAGAATAATAGTAGAGATAATGATTTATTTCAGCTTTTATTTCCTTCATCAGATTCCCAGTGGGTCAGATGTTTACATACACTCAATTAGTATTTGGTAGCATTGCCTTTAAATTGTTTAACTTGGGTCAAACGTGTCGGATAGCCTTCCACAAGCTTCCCACAATAAGTTGGGTGAATTTTGGCCCATTCCTCCTGACAGAGCTGGTGTTACTGAGACAGGTTTGTAGGCCTCCTTGCTCGCACACGCTTTTTCAGTTCTGCCCACACATTTTCTATAGGATTGAGGTCAGGGCTTTGTGATGGCCACTCCAATACCTTGACTTGTTGTCCTTAAGCCATTTTGCCACAACTTTGGATGTATGCTTGGGATCATTGTCCATTTGGAAGACCTATTTGCGACCAAGCTTTATCTTCCTGACTGATATCTTGAGATGTTGCTTCAATATCCACATCATTTTCCTTCCTCATGATGCCATCTATTTTGTGAAGTGCACCAGTCTCTCCTGCAGCAAAGCACCCCCACAGCATGATGCTGCCACCCCTGTGCTTCGCGGTTGGCATGGAGTTCTTCGGCTTGCAAGCATCCCCCTTTTTCCTCCAAACGTAACGATGGTCATTATGGCCAAACAGTTATATTTTTGTTTCATCAGACCAGAGGACATTTCTCCAAAAAGTACGATATTTGTCCCCATGTGCAGTTGCAAACCATAGTCTGGCTTTTTTATGGCGGTTTTGGAGCAGTTGCTTCTTCCTTGCTGAGTGGCCTTTCAGGTTATGTCGATATAGGACACGGTTTACTGTGGATATAAATACTTTTGTACCTGTTTCCTCCAGCATCTTCACAAGGTTCTTTGCTGTTGTTCTGGGATTGATTTGCACTTTTCGCACCAAAGTACGTTCATCTCTAGGAGACAGAACGCGTCTCCTTCCTGAGCGGTATGACGGCTGTGTGGTCCCATGGTGTTTATACTTGCATACTACTGTTTGTACAGATGAACGTGGTACCTTCAGGCATTTGAAAATTGCTCCCAAGGATGAACCAGACTTGGAGGTCTACCATTTTTTTCCTGAGGTCTTGGCTGATTTATTTTGATTTTCCCATGATGTCAAGCAAAGAGGCACTGAGTTTGAAGGTAGGCCTTGAAATTCATCCAAATGTACATTTTACATTTTAGTCATTTAGCAGACGCTCTTATCCAGAGCGACTTACAGGAGCAATTAGGGTTAAGTGCCTTGCTCAAGGGCACATCGGCAGATTTTTCACCTAGTCGGCTCGGGGATTAGAACCAGCGACCTTTCGGTTACTGGCACAACGCTCTTAACCACTAAACTACCTGCCGCCCTCCAATTGACTCAACCACACCTCCAATTGACTCAAATGATGTCAATTAGAATATCAGAAGCTTCTAAAGCCATGACATCATTTTCTGGAATTTTCCAAGCTGTTTAAAGGCACAGTCAACTTAGTGAATGTAAACTTCTGACCCACTGGAATTGTGATACAGTGAATTATAAGTGAAATAATCTGTCTGTAAACAATTGTTGGAAAAATTACTTGTCATTACTTGCCAAAACTATAGTTTGTTAACAAGAACTTTGTGGAGTGGTTGAAAAACGAGTTTTAATGACTAAACTTCCGACTTCAACTGAGATATATATATATATACACACACACACACACACACACACACACACACACACACACACACACACACACACACACACACACACACACACACACACACACACACACACACACACACACACACACACACACACACACACACACACACACACACACACCCAAGACTCTTCCTAGAGCTGGCCGCTTGGCCAAAGTGAGCAATCGGGGGTGAAGGACGTTAGTCAAGAAGGTGACCAAGGACGTTAGTCAAGATGGTCACTCTGACAGAGCTCCAGAGTTCCTCGGTAGAGATAGGAGAAACTTCCAAAAGGACAACCATCTCTGCAGCACTCCACCAATCAGGCCATTATGGTAGAGTGGCCAGACGGAAGCCACTCCTCAGTAATTTTATTTAACCTGGTAAGCCAGTTGAGAACAAGTTCTCATTTACAACTGCGACCTGGCCAAGATAAAGCAAAGCAGTGCGATAAAAATAACAACACAGAGTTACATACGGGGTAAACAAAACATAGTCAAAAATACAACAGAAAATATATATATACAGTGTGTGCAAATGTAGTAAGTTATGGAGATAAGGCAATAAATAGGCCATAGTGCAAAATAGTTACAATTTCGTATTAACACTGGAATGATAGATGTGCAAAAGATGATGTGCAATTAGAGATACTGGGGTGCAAATGAGCAAAATAAATAACAATATGGGGATGAGGTAGTTGGGTGGGCTAATTTCAGAATGGCTGTGTACAGGTGCAGTGATCGGTAAGCTGTTCTGACAACTGACGCTTAAAGTTAGTGAGGGAGATAAGAGTCTCCAGCTTCAGAGATTTTTGCAGGTCGTTCCAGTCATTGGCTGCAGAGAACTGGAAAGAATGGCGGCCAAAGGAGGTGTTGGCTTTGGGGATGACCAGTGAGATATACCTGCTGGAGCGCAGACTACGGGTGGGTGTTGCTATTGTGACCAGTGAGCTAAGATAAGATGGGGATTTGCCTAGCAGTGATTTATAGATGACCTGGAGCCAGTGGGTTTGGCGACTAATATGTAGTGAGGGCAAGCCAACAAGAGCGTATAGGTCACAATGTTGGGTAGTATATGGGGCTTTGGTGACAAAACGGATGACAATGTGATAGACTACATCCAATTTGCTGAGTAGAGTGTTGGAGGCTAATTTGTAAATGACATCGCCGAAGTCAAGGATCGGTAGGATAGTCAGTTTTACGAGGGCATGTTTGGCAGCATGAGTGAAGGAGGCTTTGTTGCGAAATAGGAAGCTGATTCTAGATCTAACTTTTGATTGGAGATGCTTAATGTGAGTCTGGAAGGATAGTTTACAGTCTAACCAGACACCTAGGTATTTGTAGTAGTCCACATACTCTAGGTCAGACCCGCTGAGAGTAGTGATTCTAGTCGGGTGGGCGGGTGCAAGCAGCGTTCGGTTGAAGAGCATGCATTTAGTATTACTAGTGTTTAAGAGCAGTTGGAGGCTACGGAAGGAGTGTTGTATGGCGTTGAAGCTCGTTTGGAGGTTTGTTAACACAGTGTCCAATGAAGGGCCAGATGTATACAAAATGGTGTCGTCCGCATAGAGGTGGATCCGAGCGTCACCAGCAGCAAGAGCGACATCATTGATATACACAGAGAATAGAGTCGGCCCGAGAATTGAACCCTGTGACACCCCCATAGAGACGGCCAGAGGTCCAGACAACAGGCCCTCCGATTTGACACATTGAACTCTATCTGAGAAGTAGTTGGTGAAGCAGGCGAAGCAGTCATTAGAGAAACCAAGGCTATTTAGTCTGCCAATAAGAATGCGGTGGTTGACAGAGTCGAAAGCCTTGGCCAGGTTGATGAAGATGGCTGCGCAGTACTGTCTTATCTATCGCGGTTATAATATCGTTTAGGATCTTGAGCGTGGCTGATGTGCACCCATGACCAGCTCGGAAACCGGATTGCATAGCGGAGAAGGTACGGTGGGATTCGAAATGGACGGTGATCTGTTTGTTAACTTGGCTTTCAAATACTTTTGAAAGGCAGGGCAGGATGAATATAGGTCTAACAGTCTGGATCTAGAGTGTCACCCCCTTTGAAGAGGGGGATGACCGCGGCAGCTGTCCAATCTCTGGGGATCTCAGACGTTACGAAAGAGAGGTTGAACAGGCTAGTAATAGGGGTTGTGACAATTTTGGCGGCTAATTTTAGAAAGGGTCCAGATTGTCTAGCCCAGCTGATTTGTAGGGGTCCAGATTTTTCAGCTCTTTCAGAACATCAGCTGTCATTTGTGTGAAGGAGAAGCGGGGGGGGGGGGGGGGGGGGGGGGGGGGCATGGGCACGTTGCAGCGGAGGGTGCAGAGTTGGTGGCCGGGGTAGTGGTAGCCAGATGGAAAGCATGGCCAGCCGTAGCAAAATGCTTGTTGAAATTCTCGATTATTGTAGATTTATCTGTGGTGACAGTGTTTCCTAGTCTCAGTGCAGTGGGCAGTTGGGAGGAGATGCTCTTATTTTCCATGGACTTTACAGTGTCCCAAAACTTTTTGGAGTTAGTGCTACAGGATGGACATTTCTGTTTGAAAAAGCTAGCCTTTGCTTTCCTAACTGATTGTGTATATTGGTTCCTGACTACCCTAAAAAGTTGCATATCGCGGGGGCTGTTCGATGCTAATGCAGCACGCCACAGGATGTTTTTGTGCTAGTCAAGGGCAGTCAAGTCTGAGGATAAATAAGCATGCCCCATTAAAAAAATTAAGATTGAGAGGAAAGCACTTTTAAAGAACAACCAGGCATCCTCTACTGACGGAATGAGGTCAATATCCATCCAGGATACCCGGGCCAGGTCAATTAGAAAGGCCTGCTCGCTGAAGTGTTTTAGGGAGCGTTTGACAGTGATGAGGAGTGGTCGTTTGACCGCGGACCCATTACGGACGCAGGCAATAATCGCTGAGATTCTGGTTGAAGACAGCGGAGGTCTATTTAGAGGGTATATTTGTCAGGATGATATCTATGAGGGTGCCCATGTTTACAGATTTGGGGTTGTACCTGGTAGGTTCGTTGATAATTTGTGTGAGATTAAGGGCATCTAGTTTAGATTGTAGGTTGGCCGGGGTGTTAAGCATATCCCAGTTAGGTCACCAAGCAGTACGAACTCTGAGGATAGATGGGGGGCGATCAGTTCACATATGGTGTCCAGGGCACAGCTCTGGGCTGAGGGGGGTCTGTAGCAAGCGGCAACAGTGGGAGACTTATTTCTGGAAAGGTTGATTTTTAGAAGTAGAAGCTCAAACTGTTTGGGCACAGACCTGGATAGTACAATAGAGCTCTGCAGGCTCTCTCTACAGTAGATTGCAACCCCACCCCCTTTGGCAGTTCTATCGAGACGGAAAATGTTGTAGTTGGAGATGGACATTTCTGGTGGCCTTCCTAAGCCAGGATTCAGACACTGCTAGAACATCAGGGTTGGCGGAGTGTGCTAACGCAGTGAATAACTCAAACTTAGGAAGGAGGCTTTGGATGTTAACGTGCAAGAAGCCAAGGCTTTTACGGTTACAGAAGTCAACAAATGATAACGCCTGGGGAGTAGGAGTGATACTGGGGGCTACAGGGCCTGGGTTAACCTCTACATCACCAGAGGAACAGAGGAGGAGTAGAATAAGAATACGGCTAAAGCCTTTAAGTACTGGTCTTCTAGTGCGTTGAGTACAGAGGAAAAAAAGGGGCAGATTTCCGTGCGTTGTAGAATAGATTCAGGGCATTATGTACAGACAAGGATATGGAAGGATATGAGTACAGTGGAGGTAAATCTAAACGTTGGGTAACGATGAAAGAGATAGCATCACTGGAGGCACCGATTGAGTCGGTCTCCGCGTGTATGGGGGGTGGGACAAAGGAGCTATCTAAAGGTAGGTTGAGCTGGGCTGGGGGATCTACAGTGAAATAGTACAATAAGAAATAACCGAAACAGCAATAAGCAAAGCATATTGACATGGGAGAGAGGCATAAAGCAATCACAGGTGTTATTCGAGAGAGCTAAGGCAACAGCTGGTAATGGCGACAAAGTTTGGGCTGAGGCTAAACATAAACAGGATGCGGTACCGTATAAAGGAACAGTCCAGCAGGCATCAGCTGTATAGCTGAGTTATCATAAGGTCCGGTGAACAGCAATAGGAGAGTTCGGAGGTAGTTCGGAGGCTGCTATAGCACTGGCGAGCAAGAGGCCATGGCTAGCGTGTGCTAGCGGGCCAGGGCTAGCAGATGGGTCTTCGTGGTCGACGTCGTAACGGGAAGCCTGCTGTAACCACATCAGACGATTTCGTCGGCAGACCAGTCGTGTTGGATCGGCGGGGCTCTGTGTCAACACTAGGAGGTCCCGTCCGGTTGACAGAGAGGTAGATAGCCGGGCGATGGGCCTGGCTTTAGGCTAGCTCAAGGCTGATTACCCACAACAACGTCCATTTGGTTGCAGCTAGCTGCGATGATCTGGTGTTAAAAGTCCAGTGATTCCGGCAGAAAAAACGATGTTCTGGGTCGATAACACGCTGTGCAGACAGTGCAGACTGGCTGATAATAGTCCAGGCTAGAGCTGGCTGGTAGGTAGTGCAGGCCACAGACAATGGTGAAAAAACGCTGATGGTGGCTAATAGCAAGTAGCTAGTTAGCTGGCTACTCCCGTCCGGTAGACAGAGAGGTAGATAGCTGGGATATGGGCCTGGCTCGAGGCTAGCTCATGGCTAACTGGTGCTTGCTTCTGGGGCAGTGGTGATCAGCCAAACAGCAACATCCAATCAGTTGCGGCTAGCTAGTTGCGATCCTGTGTTAATGTCCAGTGAATCAGTTATTCCGGAAGTAGAATCCGATGTTATGGGTGAAAACCACTAACGATGGCTAATAGCAAGTAGCTAGTTAGCTGGCTAGCTAGTTTCAACTGGAGATTCCAGATAAAGGTAAGTCAATAATAGAATCCGTTCCACATTGAGTGAGGCGGGTTGCAGGAAAGTATATGTTGTAGAAGGATGAAAAGTGTGATAGGAAAATATGTACGAAAAATACAAAAAATACAAAAAACAGGCTATTTACATAGACACACAACAAAGAACGCGACCGCACTGCTACGCCATCTTGGAATAGTAAAGGGCACATGACAGCCCACTTGGAGTTTGCCAAAAGGCACCTCAAGACTCTCAGACCATGAGAAGGAAGATTCTCTGGTCTGATGAAACCAATATTGAACTCTTTGGCCTGAATCCCAAGCATCACATCTGGAGGAAACCTGGCACCATCCCTACGGTGAAGCGTGGTGGTGTCAGCATCATGCTGTGGGGATGTTTTTCAGCGGCAGGGACTAGGACACTAGTCAAGATCGAGGGAAAGATGAACGGAGCAAAGTACAGAGAGATCCTTGATGAAACCTGCTCCAGAATGCTCAGGACCTCAGACTGGGGCGAAGGTTCACCTTTCAACAGGACAACTACCCTAAGCACACAGCCAAGACAACGCAGGAGTGGCTTTGGGACAAGTCTCTGAACGTCCTTGAGTGACCCAGCCAGAGCCCGGACTTCAACCCGATCTAACATCTCCGGAGAGACCAGAAAATAGCTGTGCAGCGACGCTCTCCATCCAATCTGACAGAGATTGAGAGGATCTGCAGAGAAGAATGGGAGAAACTCTCCAAATACAGGTGTGCCAAGCTTGTAGCATCATACCAAATAAGACTCGAGGCTGTAATCGCTGCCAAAGGTGCTTAAACAAAGTACTGAGTAAAGGGTCTGAATACTTATGTAAATGTGATATTTCCGTATTTTTTATTATATTTGGTTAAAAAATGTTAGCAACAATTGATAAAAACACGTTTTTGCTTTGTCATTATGGGGTATTGTGTGTAGATTAATGAGGGAAACAAACAACTTAATCTATTTTAGAATAAGGCTGTAACATACCTAAATGTGGAAAAAGTCAAGGGGTCTGAATAATTTCCCAATGAACTGTATATACAATGGGGAGAACAAGTATTTGATAACCTGCAAAATCGGCAGTGTTTCCTACTTACAAAGCATTCAGAGGTCTGTAATTTTTATCATAGGTACACTTCAACTGTGAGAGACGGAATCTAAAACAACAATCCAGAAAATCACATTGTATGATTTTTAAGTAATTAATTTGCATTTTATTGCATGACATAAGTATTTGATACATCAGAAAAGCTTAACTTAATATTTGGTACAGAAACCTTTGTTTGCAATTACAGAGATCATACGTTTCCTGTAGGTCTTGACCAGGTTTGCACACACTGCAGCAGGGATTTTGGCCCACTCCTCCATACAGACCATCTCCAGAACCTTCAGGTTTCGGGGCTGTCGCTGGGCAATACGGACTTTCAGCTCCCTCCAAAGATGTTCTATTGGGTTCAGGTCTGGAGACTGGCTAGGCCACTCCAGGACCTTGAGATGCTTCTTACGGAGCCACTCCTTAGTTGCCCTGGCTGTGTGTTTCGGGTCGTTGTCATGCTGGAAGACCCAGCCACGACCCATCTTCAATGGTCTTACTGAGGGAAGGAGGTTGTTGGCCAAGATCTCACGATACATGGCCCCATCCATCCTCCCCTCAATACGGTACAGTCGTCCTGTCCCCTTTGCAGAAAAGCATCCCCAAAGTATGATGTTTCCACCTCCATGCTTCACGGTTGGGATGGTGTTCTTGGGGTTGTACTCATCCTTCTTCTTCCTCCAAACATGGCGAGTGGATTTTAGACCAAAAAGGTCTACAATTTTATCCCTGATGTCCTTACACAGCTCTCTGGTCTTGGCCATTGTGGAGAGGTTGGAGTCTGTTTGATTGAGTGTGTGGACAGGTGTCTTTTATACAGGTAACGAGTTCAAACAGGTGCAGTTAATACAGGTAATGAGTGGAGAACAGGAGGGCTTCTTAAAGAAAAACGAACAGGTCTGTGAGAGCCAGAATTCTTACTGGTTGGTAGGTGATCAAATACTCATGTCATGCAATAAAATGCAAATGAATTACTTAAAAATCATAAAATGTGATTTTCTGGATTTTTGTTTTAGATTCCGTCTCTCACAGTTGAAGTGTACCTATGATAAAAATTACAGACCTCTACATGCTTTGTAAGTAGGAAAACCTGCAAAATCGGCAGTGTATCAAATACTTGTTCTCCCCACTGTATATATATATATACACATATCCTTTAAAAAAATTAAATGTCCTTTATTACTTTCCAACCCCACCACCCCTCCCCTAATTGGAGTAAACTAGTGAACAACAACGCTTAGGCCTCTACTTCCAGCTTATACATACATTTTATGGACACAGTCAATTTTACAATAGTTCTATTTGATTTGTTTTTACTCCTCAACCTCTCCGATCATTTTCATGATGTCCATCCGGTTTGCTTCTGTATGCCATATCTTTCAAACTGTGCTCTTTCACAAAAGTTCTTAACCTTTTAACCTATATACTTATTAACTTAACTAGGTATTTCCTTATAGCACTCTACCACACAACTGGACAATAATCAAGATAAGACTAATCTAGAGCCTGCAGAACTTGCTTTTTGGAGTGTGGTGTCAAAAAAGCAGAGCATCTATTACGGACAGACCTCTTCCCATCTATATAACCATTGAATCTATATGTTTTGACCATGACAGTTTACAATCTAAGGTAATGCCAAGTAATTTAGTCTCCTCAACTTTTTCAACAACCACACCATTCATTACCAGATTCAGCTGAGGTCTAGAACTTAGGAAATTATTTGTACCAAATACAGTGCTCTTAGTTTTAGATGTTCAGGGCCAGTTTATTACTGGCCACCCATTCCAAAACAGACTATACTGGTGTCATCCATGCAAGTCTCAGTAGCATGAAATAACATCTACCTTCTCATTGAAACAGTTCATGATGAAACAGTTCTACTGCAACTTTTCATGCACAGTGGGAAGTTGGAATGAACCTGCTCTTACCCTGAGAAACAGATTTCCCAATCTTCTCCTCCTCTTCTTCATCTTTAATGTTGACATTCAGCTCCAGTGTTTGACTGCAGTCTTCCAGCTTCACTGATGCCATCTCTGGTACCTGCGGTGCAAACTGGACTCGACTGTCAATCAGGACCCAGTGACTGTAGGTTTGGACTCAGTGTGGAAGGAGAGAGGCAGGCTGGGTTTGTCCTCACTGTTGATGTTACAGGCCTCAGACTTAATCCTAGTCGGCCTGTAGTAATAAAGAGAAACAGACAACAGTCTTGACATTTCTGGAACTTTCTTTATCCTCAAAAAAGATATTATATTTCTTCTTGTTCAATTACCTAATTTCAACAGATCAGGTAGCTAAACATTGACAACAAAACATTCATTCATATTAGACAAGTGCACACAAATTACACAACGCAAGTACACTTAACCTATAGTAGATTTCCTAAATTCACAGAAATTAATAAATGACTCAAAAACCCTTTAGTACAATGTTTCAGTTTTGTTTTAGGCAGCACTATGAGCTATTTTCCTTAATAACCTTATCTTCACTGTAATTTTTCACTCAAAAAAAAATATTCACAGACGGCCAGGGCCACACTCCAACACTCAGACATCATTTACAAACGCAGTATTTGTGTTTACTGAGTCCGCCAGATCAGGGGCAGTAGGGGTGACAATGCGTGATATTGATAGGTGAGTGAATTGGACCATATTGCTGTCCTGCCTGAGCATTCGAAATGTAACGAGTACTTCTGGGTGTCAGGGAAAATGTATGGGAGTAAAAAGTATAACTTTTCTTTAGGAATGTAGTGGAGTAAAAACTGTATTTCCCGTTCACACCATAGTAACAATTATAGATAAAGATAGAAACAACTGAATGTGTCTGAATATTGCTACACATGTAGAAAACTGATAAACATTACATTCAACTTCAAAACAGTAGAACAACCATGAAATTGTCTCTCTCTAATGCACCTGCACTGCTACCCCATTCATAGACGCTAACTGCTTTAGTGCCTCTTGATGATAGTATCTTCTGACCGGGGGAGTTTTGTTAAGAGCCTCAACATTAACACGCATCGCTTGGGGTACGTTTTTGGAAACATAAGGAATCTTCTCCTTTCCCCCCCTCTGATTATATTTATCTTTCATATCAGCTAAATATAATTTTCAAAAAACAAAAAGGTTAAATTACTACACACCTTTATAGGGTTAGTGTTCCCACATGGTCCTATCTCCATGTTACAGCACTTGTTTACGGAAGACAGATGTAAGCCATAGGCCCTGTGCTAATTAGCTATCTAGCGTGCTCCCAACACCTGTGTGTAAGCTAACTGGGGAGGAAGTGTAGTTTGTCAACTGGAGGCACACACAGTGTATGGATCTGTGTAAAACTGCTACAGTAAGTGTATCTTTATTTGAAAGATTAGTTCTGGCTGACGTGAAAGTTAAGGGGCATATTAGCATACGTTTGTGAAAGCGATGATTATTGACGTTTCTCAACGTTAAAACAGAGCATCGGAATATTAGTTTACACAGAGCCAAATGTAATGTCTGAAAACTCTACATACGGAGAAGGGATTTAGAGAGCTACTGCACTGGAGTCTGTTAAAGGGCATGTAGCAGCTATTTCTCATGGCTTTAAACACATATAATAGTAACTTAGAGCACCCCCAGAAAACATTCCCAAATTACAAACTCATAAATCCATTTTTATAATACTGTAATATTGTTCTAAAAGTTGGGTTTGAGGTTCTCCAAATCAAATACTAAAACGTATAGTACAACTTGGTGCGCACCAGTTTACCATGGACTGTAGGCTACAGCAGGCTCACCGTTTACGATCTTGCTTTAGGGCCTTTCCGGCCGTCTTCGTGGTTATATGCAGGAAGCATAAATTGTACAATTGTAAGTTAATAAATACTTTTCCAACATAGAACTCATGTATATTTATGCAATAAGGCCAGAGGAGGTATGTTATGGTCAATATACCACCGCTAAGGGCTGTTAGGCACGATGCATTGCCTCAGTCGCCTAATTGCTATTATAAACTGGTTACCAACATATGTATAACAGTAAATATATATATATTTTGTCATACCTGTGGTGTACATCTGATATACCACGGCTTTCAGCCAATCAGCATTCAGGGCTCGGACAACCCCGACCACCCAATGTATATTTGCTACAGTAAAATAATATACTGCACCAACTACATAAATATCTGATAGGGGCCATTATCTTCTACGTGGACTTTAAACGAACATCAGAATGGACGACGCCATTTTAACAGCTCGTAAGATTATACATTTTTTTTTTCACAAAACCAATAACATGTCAAACGAACACAGAAATCTCAAATTGATCCTTTATTAAATTACATTGACGAAAGTATTTACATTCACTTAGACAAATACCAAATCTCTAGCTATGTGACTTGTAAAATAGTTTTTATCACGTTCTTTCACTCACTCGGTTTGACACAAAAAGAACACATAATAACTTTACCAAATGGGAGAATACCTTGACGTGTTTGTTAACTAGCATGTTATGACATGTTCTTTCGATATTAGAAAGTTTAAACGTGCTATTACATACCTGTAGTAATACATTTGAAACGGACACAAAGTTGTCGTCTTTACAGCACATGTCTGGCGCATTCTTTATTCTGAACAATGGGGCGCGCCAACCCGGAACTTCCTGTTCCCCCACTACCACAGTGCAACATCGACATCTATTGGACTGATGGACTAACTACCTCTTCTTCTTCTTATTTAGTATTATGACTTTCACGTAATGTTTTTGCCGCCAGATACTGTTCGGTTAGTATCCTGGATAAACAAATTAATGTCCATTGAGGAAAAGGGGGACAAACTATATCACACAAAATAAACACATTTTAAAAAGTCACAGTCCAATCCAAATCACATCACTACACAGGCCATCCTCCTCAGGTAATTTCATTCAAAAAACTAAAATAGTGAATCATTAAAAAAGTTTTAGTTTTTAGATAAAACTATAAATATATATTTATATGTCACCAAATAATTGATTAAAACACACTGTTTTGCAATGAAGGTCTACAATAGCCTCAACAGAACTCTGTAGGGTAGCACCATGGTGTAGCCGGATGACAGCTAGCTTCCGTCCTCCTCTGAGTACATTGACTTCAATACAAAATCTAGGAGCCTCATGGTTCTCACCCCCTTCCATAGACTTACACAGTAATTATGACAGCTTCCGCAGGACATCCTCCAACCTATAAGAGCTTTTACAGCATGAACTGACATGTTGTCCACCAAATCAAAGGATCAGAAAATTAATCTAGTACTGAAAGCATAAGCTACAGCTAGCTAGCACTGCAGTGCATAAAATGTGGTGAGTAGTTGACTCAAAGAGAGAGAAAGACAATAGTTGAACAGTTTTGAACAAATGAATTTCTTCAAAAACGAAGGAGGAGCGAGAGAGATATTTTGTCATTTTTTTCCAGTTTCACTTACAGTGGGGAAAAAAGTAGTTAGTCAGCCACCAATTGTGCAAGTTCTCCCACTTAAAAAGATGAGAGAGGCCTGTAATTTTCATCATAGGTACACGTCAACTATGACAGACAAAATTAGGGATAAAAATCCAGAAAATCACATTGTAGGATTTTTAATGAATTTATTTGCAAATTATGGTGGAAAATAAGTATTTGGTCAATAACAAACGTTTCTCAATACTTTTTTATATACCCTTTGTTGGCAATAACACAGGTCAAACGTTTTCTGTAAGTCTTCACAAGGTTTTCACACACCGTTGCTGGTATTTTGGCCCATTCCTCCATGCAGATCTCCTCTAGAGCAGTGATGTTTTGGGGCTGTCGCTGGGCAACACGGACTTTCAACTCCCTCCAAAGATTTTCTATGGGGTTGAGATCTGGAGACTGGCTAGGCCACTCCAGGACCTTGAAATGCTTCTTACGAAGCCACTCCTTCGTTGCCCAGGCAGTGTGTTTGGGATCATTGTCATGCTGAAAGACCCAGCCACGTTTCATCTTCAATGCCCTTGCTGATGGAAGGAGGTTTTCACTCAAAATCTCACGATACATGGCCCCATTCATTCTTTCCTTTACACGGATCAGTCGTCCTGGTCCCTTTGCAGAAAAACAGCCCCAAAGCATGATGTTTCCACCCCCATGCTTCACAGTAGGTATGGTGTTCTTTGGATGCAACTCAGCATTCTTTGTCCTCCAAACACGACGAGTTGAGTTTTTACCAAAAAGTTATATTTTGGTTTCATCTGACCATATGACATTCTCCCAATCCTCTTCTGGATCATCCAAATGCACTCTAGCAAACTTCAGACGGGCCTGGACATGTACTGGCTTAAGCAGGGGGACACGTCTGGCACTGCAGGATTTGAGTCCCTGGCGGCATAGTGTGTTACTGATGGTAGGCTTTGTTACTTTGGTCCCAGCTCTCTGCAGGTCATTCACTAGGTTCCCCTGTGTGGTTCTGGGATTTTTGCTCACTGTTCTTGTGATCATTTTGACCCCACAGGGTGAGATCTTGCGTGGAGCCCCAGATCGAGGGAGATTGTCAGTGGTCTTGTATGTCTTCCATTTCCTAATAATTGCTCCCACAGTTGATTTCTTCAAACCAAGCTGCTTACCTATTGCAGATTCAGTCTTCCCAGCCTGGTGCAGGTCTATCATTTTGTTTCTGGTGTCCTTTGACAGCTCTTTGGTCTTGGCCATAGTGGAGTTTGGAGTGTGACTGTTTGAGGTTGTGGACAGGTGTCTTTTATACTGATAACAAGTTCAAACAGGTGCCATTAATACAGGTAACGAGTGGAGGACAGAGGAGCCTCTTAAAGAAGAAGTTACAGGTCTGTGAGAGCCAGAAATCTTGCTTGTTTGTAGGTGACCAAATACTTATTTTCCACCATAATTTGCAAATAAATTCATTAAAAATCCTACAATGTGATTTTCGGGGGAAGAAAATTCTCAATTTGTCTGTCATAGTTGACGTGTACCTATGATGAAAATTACAGGCCTCTCTCATCTTTTTAAGTGGGAGAACTTGCACAATTGGTGGCTGACTAAATACTGTATGTACCATTGACTTGCAATGGATTTGTGCCACAAATGCTAAAAAGTTAGTATTTTAAACAATAGTAAGATAAACAATATATTCTCAGAACTATATTTACATTTACATTTTTACATTTTAGTCATTTAGCAGACGCTCTTATCCAGAGCGACTTACAGGAGCAATTAGGGTTAAGTGCCTTGCTCAAGGGCACATCGACAGATTTTTCACCTAGTCGGCTCAGGGATTAGAACCAGCGACCTTTCGGTTACTGGCACAACGCTCTTACCCACTAGACTACCTGCCGCCCGAGGGACAGACTGTTGAAATGCCCAGTTGATTATGGAAACAGTCTTGTAGAACTCTGGCATTGATGGTCCATCTGAGGGTGAGTCATTGATATGAATGCTCAGAGTAAAAGAGCTGTGAACTCACCTGTGATGGCCCACGTCTACCACAACCTTTCCTATTGTGTTTGTAAGCACCACAGCATTTTAGGGAGCCATTGTTCAAAATGTGTTCATACATACAGTACAATGGGAGGTCGTGTGGAAGGAACAGGGGAGAACCAGGAGTTTGATCTCTGCCTTCTATTTAGGACTGGGATCCCTCTGTGGGCCTTTTCACAATATCTCTCCATTCTCTTTTAAATATGCTGGAAACATAAAGGACAGCCTAGTAAGAGCAGATGAATATGTTCCCCCTCAGCATTTCCTATCCACCCTCCCCTCAAATCATTGTGAGAACTGTAATGTGATGACCAAAGGGGGATTTCTTTCTTCACCCTCATACTGGAAATAAAATGTATGTCCTGGGTAGAATTTCCTGTAAAACAAAATGTGTGGTATATTTCCTGATGTGCCCATGTGGCTATTATTATGTTGGAAAGTCTAAGAGAAATTTGAAAGTTGAAAGAGCAACTCCCCTGCAGGGTTGCCAACTAATTTTCAGGGGAAGTTGTTAGAGGCAGGTCAATTTGTTGCTAAAAGTCGCTAAATGACGTTGTGATGTCATTACGTGATGACATCATTACATTTTAGTCATTTAGCAGAAAAAAATCCAGAAAAACGCATGTAAAAAATGTTATAAATTGATTTGCATTTTAATGAGGACAATAAGTATTTGACCCCCTCTCAATCAGAAAATGTCTGCCCCAAGGGGGGCACTTACCCTGCGACTTGAGTAACTTGGTTAATAAATAATTAAACTTGGTTAATTTAATAACTTGGTTCAAAGCAGTCCTGAACTCTGTACGGATCATCTCCAGTTCCACCATTATCCTCTATGGCCTCCATAACTTGGTTCAGAGCAGTCCTGAACTCTGTACGGATCATCTCCAGTTTCACCATTATCCTCTATGGCCTCCATAACTTGGTTCAGAGCAGTCCTGAACTCTGTACGGATCATCTCCAGTTTCACCATTATCCTCTATGGCCTCCATAACTTGGTTCAGAGCAGTCCTGAACTCTGTACGGATCATCTCCAGTTTCACCATTATCCTCTATGGCCTCCATAACTTGGTTCAGAGCAGTCCTGGACTCTGTACGGATCATCTCCAGTTTCATCATTATATTATTATTAGTTTTGCTGCAAGTAGTGTGACAATACAAGCCATGAGTACCAGGCAGGACATGGATCAAGGCCATGTGAAATACCTCGATCAAAATATCCACCCTTCATATATATTAGTAGTATTGATAACCATGTATCTGCTGACAGCCAAACAATTTGGAATTGATGTTGACAATACAAGAGAAGCAACATGTTGTAACATATAGGCTAGCATAATATACCTTTAATGTATCCAGCAGGCATCTCAGAAGCCACAGGCTCATCAAGCAGGGATGGCAGCTCTTGGTCTAAAATATAAGAACAAATCATGCTGTTATTTAAACTTTCTACATTTACAATTTCGAGATCAATATCTTGATGGCTAAAGAAACCTGATTCTGATGCTCTGTCTTGGCCAGCTTCTTCCTGGCTGCCACTTGGACTAACTGAGAAAACAGAAGGAAAAACATGAATACTTTGCTTTTGAAACTGGCACAGAACCAAACGTGAAGGGATGTCAGTCAAGAGCTCAGTGGGAAGGTTAATGAATCCCAACAAAAATAAATGCTAAGCATAATTTACTGATAACAAGTTCAAACAGGTGCCATTAATACAGGTAACGAGTGGAGGACAGAGGAGCCTCTTAAAGAAGAAGTTACAGGTCTGTGAGAGCCAGAAATCTTGCTTGTTTGTAGGTGACCAAATACTTATTTTCCACCATAATTTGCAAATAAATTCATAAAAAATCATACAATGTGATTTTCTGGAGAAAAAAAAAATGCTCATTTTGTCTGTCATAGTTGACGTGTACCTATGATGAAAATTACAGGCCTCTCTCATCTTTTTAAGTGGGAGAACTTGCACAATTGGTGGCTGACTAAATACTTTTTTTCCCCACTGTAAATACAAGTTTCACCCATACACAGCACCAGAAGTATTTGGAAAGTTCTAACCGTATGCACAAAGTAGTAATAAGACTTTAAATAACCTAATATGCAAAAATATGATGGTAATTGTATTCTATTGAGTGGCTTTGAAAGGTTTGTAAAGTTATAATACTTCATACAATTCAATTGTTTACCCTAAAACTAATTGTTTACCCTAAAACTACAACCAGACACTTAATGCAGGATCTTACCATTAGGGGCTGGTGGAAGCTGTGGCACTGTACGCTGGGCTTGTCTGGGTTCATTTGTCTTTTTCTGGAGTGCTTCACTTCCATCATCATCTTACGAAGGACAATACAAAAAAATACTCATTTATTTCATCTACTTCCTGATGCATGTAATACATACAATGGAATAAGAGCAGTTAAGAAATCCTCACCAGGTGGCTCTACACGGAATCTGATTGGTTTAGTCACCGCCCTCTTCGCTGGTTCCTCGTCAGATTCAACATTGGAGGTGTCAACCCTCCGTTTGGCTCGTTGCTCTGCCACAGAGTAATTGCCTGTACGTGCAATAAACATTGTCATAAATAGTTTCCTATTAACACTGGCAAACCGGCTATTGAGTGTTTGTAATTCACATAGTAATACTTTCAGAAAATACATATAGTACTTAAGAGGGGGAAGTTCCTGACTCTACTGACCAGGAGTGGGTTGCACCAGTTAGACGATAAGGTGTAAGAGATAAGTTGGACCTACCTACTCCCGAAAATTGAACAAGATGCGACATGACTAGTCATGAAACACTTACCTTGGAAACTAGTTATAGATATATACTATACGTCTACCCCACATTACACTTAGTTTTTACTCCCTGGCGTAGCAAAAGCTATTACTTACAACCAGGTGGTGACACAGGTTTACGCCTGGCTTAGAACATATTCTACGTTGTAACTAGCCTTACGTGTAGGAGTATGTTCAACTGATGCAACCTGCTCCAGAGCCACACAACCAAGCATACATGGCAATAGAAACGGGAGTGGATGGACAGTCAAATATTATTTTACCAGTTGATGAAAAGATGGAAATTCTGTATTACTCCCATAATATTTTGTCAGGCCGGTCTCCTCTCTTAATGGCATTTCTTGGCCAGTAGCAACACAGGACCTGCAGGATATGAGACACTGTTTAAAGTGAACTATTTATCCATCTCTTTGCCTAAAAAGGGTAAACTATTTCACTGATCAACTCACCCCATCTCTCTTCTCCACCCACTGCTCTGGTACAACTTCAACATTGTTCTCTTTGACAAAATGTACAACATAATAATGCTGTATGCCCTGTGCAGAAAAACAAAACACCAATTCCACACTGTTCAGTCTCTTGATTTACCAGCCAAGATAGTTTGCATAACTAATACAGCTTGTGAACTTGGCTGTAGCTAAATGGGGCTTGCTACAGGCTGTGCAAGATGGTAAGCACAACACGAGTGCCATGGTCCTCCTCAAGTATAATAGCTTGCTTAACAAGACTGCTCTTTGCAATGAGATGCATTTGTGTGCTCCTCGTAGTGGTGTGGAAAGTCCAATACAGTCTTGAGTCACAAGGACTCAGCGTGTAAGATTCCAGATGCTGAAACACCCTGCAGAGGTAAGTATCAGAGGCATCTTCTTGGCTCACTACCTCACAGCATGACCTATCATTAAGTGTGTAGGCATTGTTTGGCCGTCTCATTTTGATGACCTGTTGGCGGGGAGAAGCACTAACTGTGCGTTCTTGCACAAGTGGCCGCCTCCCTGAACGGACCATCTTCTTTAGATGTTGCAAGTAGTTCTCAAACTTGAAAGCACTACAGTTGTCAAGGCAGCCAAGTTCTTCAGCATCAGCAGTGAGGTGTAGGAGGGAGGGAACATTATACACGAGAAATGTGTCTCCATACAAAACCCTTCCCTGCTCCACAAAGAAGTTCAGTAAAGCATGAGCATAGGCACTGTGGATTGAAGAAAGTTGAGGAGAAACCAAAATGCACATGGCCCCACTGAAGGCCATGAAGTGTGTGTACTGTTCTTTAGACCAGATTCTTCTCAGCACTACTTTCCCAGTATAGAGTAGAAACTGTCTCAATTCTGTGGCCTTCCAACGGTCAAGGTCATCCAATCGCCGTTGTTTGCGAGCAAAGCTGTGTTGTTTCACTTTTACCAATTAGTACCGTAGGTGTTTCTTTCTGGCTCCAGCCTCAGTATTGTTAGTTTCCACACCCACTTCTATATTTGCAATGACGGATAATGGAGTCAAAAGGAATATTCAGGTTGAACTGTCGTCGTGCCACCACTACTGCTAGCTGCTTTATAATGATTTGTAAAAAGTATTAGTATTGTTATAGGCTACATTCATAAATTAATATAATAAAAACATATTATTTGTAGGTATCGTTCCCTCTTCCATAGGCGTATACTGAGGTCAAAATGACATTATTAATTTCCATACATTTATTAAATCGGTAGAAATATGGAAAAATATATTGCGGAGGGGAAGAGCTGGATCCACTTCCTTTATGCTGGCCCCAATATCTTGGGATCTAAAGTACTTATTTAGAACCTAACAAATGTTCCTACACACTTAGAAAGACAACGTTACAAGTGTACCACCACTTGACTTACAGACGACGTTACAAAATGTATTTCTATCATTCTGATTGTAACGTTACATGAAGACAAAAACCATAGCTCTAAATGTAACGTTATGAAATGTTCCTAAGATATCTCTAAAATAACATGATATTCAGAACCTTTCATGGACTACCAAGGAACGTTTTTAAAGTTCCCATGATGTCCGTATAGCGACCAGATATTTATAACCTCTATAATACTTATTAGAAACGTTATGAATGTGCCTGTAATGTCCCAAACAGGCTATGACATGCAGTACCTCTGGAAGACTTAAGGGGAATGTTACAAATGTCTCAGTTATGTTCCTTGTTACCTGGGTTGTTGCGATTTTTGTGGGACTAGAGAACAAAATGCCAGGAAAGTAAAATAAGGTTATTACCTGGATTCCATGCTTTTAAAATAACGGCTATTACTGAAAAGTATATAACACTTTAGTTTCCGGTTCATTTTCGGGAGAACCGGTTCAAACCCTAGATTACAACACATGTAGAAAACTGCTGGACATTACATTCAGACAGCTTCAAAATAGTAGTGCAACCGTCAACTTCTCTCTCTCTCTAATGCATCCGTACTGTCTGCAGTGAAGTATGTTGATGTAAACGAACTCAGAAATCTCAAATGAATTGATTATTTATTAAATTATCTTGACGAAATGATGTACATTCAATCACGCAGACAAACCCAAAGTCTCTAGTTAGCTATGTGACTTGTAAAATAGTTTTTATCATGTTCTTCACTCACTCGGTTTGACACACAAATAACACATAGCTAAAACCTTTACCAAACTTGATAATACCTTGACGTATTTGTGACCTAGCATGTTATGAAATGTTCTTTATAAATTAGAAAGTTGAAACGTGCTATTACATAACTGTAGTAATACATTTGAAACGGACACAACAGCTATTGTCTTTACAACACAGTTTTAGCGCTTTTTTCTTTATCTGAAGAATGGTGCCCGCCTGACCGCTGAGGTATAAGAGGTAGAGACGGTCTCCAAGATGGCCGACCGTTGTTTTCAACGTAATCTACTCACGTTCGCATCAGGCCAGGGTTCTGGTTGGGAAGTAGCCATCCTATGTACCTAGAGGAGACTGGCGGTAGGGTACTAGGGGGTAACTCGCCCCCCCTAAGAACAATGTCTAATTGCTGACACACACAAAAAAAAAATAGGTGTGGGGGGGGGGGGGCGGGGGATTATGTGGATGAAGGTCATGCTTAGGCTAATAAACTATAAAGGGAAATAAATTGCTACAGTTTACACTTTTTTAGTTATTTAATGAAATGTTGTTTTTAGAAAAGGGGCGTTTTTTTTAAGTCGCAGGATAAGTGCCCCCCTTGAGGCAGAAATCTTTCTGATTGAGAGGGGGTCAAATACTTATTTCCCTCATTAAAATGCAAATCAATTTATAACATTTTTGACATGTGTTTTTCTGGATTTTTGTTTTGTTATTCTGTCTCTCACTGTTCAAATAAACCTACCATTAAAATTATAGACTGATCATGTCTTTGTCAGTGGGCAAACGTACAAAACCAGCAGGGGATCAAATACTTTTTTCCCCTCACTGTATACCTTGTTATTAGCTTGTACATATAATTGTTGATCAGTCAGGTAGCATGTTAACTAACTACCAATACACTGCTTGAAACTATAATTGTTCAGAATGTGTTAGTTTACTAGTTAATAAGAAAATAAATAAAATGTAATTGTTCAATAATGTGTAATGTGTAATTGTTCAATAATTCAATGTGTTGTGTTTAAAAATTAAAAATATCTGATCACATAAATGTGTTGCGTTTCAAATTACTTTTACAAATAAAAATATGTGATAATAAACAAACAAATCTAAACTAACAAATGTCAAATAATATTTGTAGTCAAGATGGCCAGTCAATTTGAATAACGTTATTGTGTATTCTACATAATGACGCAATTTTATGTTATAACGAAAAATGTATGCACTCACTAACTGTAAGTCGGTCTGGATAACAGCGTCTGCTAAATGACTAAAATGTAAAAGTAATGATGTCATCACGTGATGACATCACAACGTAATTTAGCAACTTTTAGCAACAAATTGACCTGCCTCTAACAACTTCCCCTGAAAATTAGTTGGCAACCCTGCAGGGGAGTTGCTCTTTCAACTTTCAAATTTCTCTTAGACTTTCCAACATAATAATAGCCACATGGGCACATCAGGAAATATACCACACATTTTGTTTTACAGGAAATTCTACCCATGACATACATTTTATTTCCAGTATGAGGGTGAAGAAAGAAATCCCCCTTGGTCATCACATTACAGTTCTCACAATGATTTGAGGGGAGGGTGGATAGGAAATGCTGAGGGGGAACATATTCATCTGCTCTTACTAGGCTGTCCTTTATGTTTGTAGCATGTTTAAAAGAGAATCAAGAGATATTCTGAAAAGCCCGGCCCACAGAGGGATCCCAGTCCTAAATAGAAGTCAGAGATCAAACTCCTGGTTCTCCCCTGTTCCTTCCACACGCCCTCCCATTGTACTGTATGAACACATTTTGAACAATGGCTGCCTAAAATGCTGTGGTGCTTACAAACACAATAGGAAAGGTTGTGGTAGACGTGGGCCATCACAGGTGACTTCACAGCTCTTTTACTCTGAGCATTTATATCAATGACTCACCCTCAGATGGACCATCAATGCCAGAGTTCTACAAGACTGTTTACATCATCAACTGGGCATTTCAACAGTCTGTCCCTCAATATAGTCCTGGGCATATATTGTTTATCTTACTATTGTTATAACTGCTAACTTTTTAGCATTTGTGGCACAAATCCATTGCAAGTCAATGGTACGTATACAGTCACAGTGAAAGTCTACACACCCCTTTACATTTTGCAAGCTTAAATCTTAATAGAGATTCAATATAGTGTTTATCCTGCCGACCTACAAAAACTATTCCACATTTCCAAAGTGTAAGAAAATTGTAGAACAATTTTACTTCTACAGATATCCAGTAGTTTTGATTACATATATTTTCACACCCCATGAAAGAGTTCTACAGCAACTTTACATGTGTGTTGTGGCTTGTAACTTGCTAGGTAGCAGTTTAAGACATGGTTTGAATCCTAATCAACCCATCCAATGTGAGTACATGTTGAAGTACAGTAGATTAATAAAGCTACAGTACTGCAGCTGGTGACAAAGCTGCATATATTGAAAAAGCTTGTTAGTGCATAGGTCAAATGTATCTTTGTGATGCCCATTTCAGGTCTTTTATCCAGCTTTAGACAAACACTAAATATTTAGCTTAAAACATAGTTTTGTTGTATTTAATGATAGAGAAGAGAAGAGTTTGACCAACACAGATTCATGTCCAATCTTTGAGGACGTGTCTACATTGTTAGAGTGGTCACATGCCAATCTGTTCCATATAATAGACAGTCTTTGGAACAGTGGAAAGCTGCATGGCCCCTTGGTTGTTGCTAAGCAGGCATTCTTCTTCTATGGTGTTTATTGGTGGTGTTCAGACCAACGTTAAAGGTGCATCACTGCCACATTCAGGGCTGGAGTGTGATAGAGACATGTGGTTCTGTCCTGGTGAGATCACAGGGTCAAAGAAAACTTGGTATGACTGTAGTCACTCCAGGCACTCAGTCCATGAGAACCATTCATACTGTCAGATCTAATATGGAAGAACTGAATACAACCATAAGAACCATTCATACTGTCAGATCTAATATGGAAGAACTGAATACAACCATAAGAACCATTCATACTGTCAGATCTAATATGGAAGAACTGAATACAACCATAAGAACCATTCTTACTGTCAGATCTAATATGGAAGAACTGAATACAAAAGAGAAGGAGAGGTTGACCAGTACAAATTAATGCACTAATGTTATTTTTCATTGGCAGATCAATGCAGTTTTCCAAACATAATCATCATCAGTTGTTTTGTAATATTTTAACTAACTGAACAAAAATATAAACACAACATTCAACAATTTTACTGGGGTACAGTTCATATAAGGAAATCAGTCAATTGAAATACATTCATTAGGCCCTAATCTATGGATTTCACATGACAGGGGCCCACCCATCAGCCAATAAGAATGATTTTCCCCCACTAAAGGGCTTTATTACAGATATACAGTCATGGCCAAAATTGTTGGCACCCCTGAAATTTTTCCAGAAAATGAAGTATTTCTCACAGAAAAGTATTGAAATTACACATGTTTTGCTATGCACATGTTTATTTCCTTTGTGTGTATTGGAATAACACAAAAAAAACAGGAAAAAAGCAAATTTGACATAATTTCACACAAAACTCAAAAAATGGGCCGGACAAAATGATTGGCACCCTTAACTTAATATTTAGTTGCACACCCTTTGGAAAAAATAACTGAAATCAGTCGCTTCCTATAACCATCAATAAGCTTCTTACACCTCTCACCCGGAATTTTGGACCACTCTTCTTTTGCAAACTGCTCCAGGTCTCTCATATTGGATGGGTGCCTTTTCCCAACAGCAATTTTAAGATCTCTCCACAGGTGTTCAATGGGATTAAGATCTGGACTCATTGCTGGCCACTTCAGAACTCTCCAGCGCTTTGTTGCCATCCATTTCTGGGTGCTTTTTGAAGTATGTTTGGGGTCATTGTCCTGCTGGAAGACCCATGATCTCGGACGCAAACCCAGCTTTCTGACACTGGGCCCTACATTGCGACCCAAAATCCTTTGGTAATCCTCAGATTTCATGATGCCTTGCACACAGTCAAGGCACCCAGTGCCAGAGGCAGCAAAACAACCCCAAAACATCTTTGAACCTCCACCATATTTGACTGTAGGTACTGTGTTCTTTTCTTTGAAGGCTTCATTACATTTTCGGTAAACAGTAGAACGATGTGCTTTACCAAAAAGCTCTATCTTGGTCTCATCTGTCCATAAGACGTTCTCCCAGAAGGAATTTGGCTTACTCATGTACATTTTGGCAAACTGTAGTCTTGCTTTTTTATGTCTCTGTGTCAGCAGTGGGGTCCTCCTGGGTCTCCTGCCATAGCGTTTCATTTCATTCAAATTTCGACGTATAGTTCGCGCTGACACTGATGCACCCTGAGCCTGCAGGACAGCTTGAATTTCTTTGGAACTTGTTTGGGGCTGCTTATCCACCATCCGGACTATCCTGCGTTGCAACCTTTCATCAATTTTTCTCTTCCGTCCACGTCCAGGGAGATTAGCTACAGTGCCATGGGTTGCAAACTTCTTGATCATGTTGCGCACTGTGGACAAAGGAACATCTAGATCTCTGGAGATGGACTTGTAACCTTGAGATTGTTGATATTTTTCCACAATTTTGGTTCTCAAGTCCTCAGACAGTTCTCTTTTCCTCTTTCTGTTCTCCATGCTTAGTGTGGCACACACAGAAACACAATGCAAAGACTGAGTCAACTTCTCTCCTTTTTATCTGCTTTCAGGTGTGATTTTTAGATTGCCCACACCTGTTACTTGCCCCAGGTGAGTTTAAAGGAGCATCACATGCTTGGAACAAACTTATTTATCCACAATTTTGAAAGGGTGCCAATAACTTTGTCCGGCCCATTTTTTTAGTTTTGTGTGAAATTATGTCAAATTTGCTTTTTTCCTGTTTTTTTTTGTGTTATTCCAATACACACAAAGGAAATAAACATGTGCATAGCAAAACATGTGTAATTTCAATACTTTTCTGTGAGAAATACTTCATTTTCTGGAAAAATTTCAGGGGTGCCAACAATTTTGGCCATGACTGTAAATACTCCTCAGTTACATCAGCTGTCCAGGTGGCTGGTCTCAGATGATCCTGCAGGTGAAGAAGCCAGATGTGGAGGTCCTGGGCTTGCACGGTTACACGTGGTCTGCGGCTGTGAAGCCAGTTGGACGTTCTGCCAAATTCTCGGTAGAGAAATGTACATTCAATTCTCTGGCAACAGCTCTTGTGAACATTCCTGCAGTCAGCATGCCAATTGTGCACTCCCTCAAAATGTAGACATCTGTGGCATTGTGTTGTGTGACAAAACTGCACATTTCAGAGTGGCCTTTTATTGTACCCAGCACAAGGTGCACCTGTGTAATGATCATGCTGTTTAATCAGCTTCTTGATATGCCACAACTCGCAGGTGGATTGATTATCTTGGCAAAGGAGAAATGCTCACTAACAGAAATGGAAACAAATTTGTGCACCAAATTTGAGAGAAATAAGCTTTTTGTGCGTATGGAAAATAGCTGGGATCTTTTATTTCAGCTCATGAAACATGGGACCAACACTTTACATGTCAAGTTTATATATTTTTTCAGTATAGTTTTAGAAGACAATTAACTAAATACGTAGTCATTTCATTTTAATTGTCACATGCTTGGTAAACAACAGGTGTAGACTAACAGTGAAATGTTGACCAACAATGGAGAACACAATTAAACAATTATAATAATAGGAAAAAGATTGTAGTACGAGGAATTAATACACAATGAGCAATGGTAGCTTGGCTATATACATGGGGTGCCAATACCTAGTCAATGGTAGCTTGGCTATATACATGGGGTGCCAATACCTAGTCAATGGTAGCTTGGCTATATACAGTGCAATCTGAAAGTATTCAGACCCCTTAACTTTTTCCACATTTTATTACGTTACAGCCATATTCTAAAGTTGGTTAAATCATTTTTCCCCTTCATCAATCTACACACAATACCCCATAATGTCAAAGCAAAACACAGGTTTTTAGACATTATTCCTAATTTATTAATAAAAAAATGGAAATATCTAAGTATTCAGACCCTTTACTCAGTACTTTCTTGAAGCACCTTTGGCAGCGATTACAGCATCGAGTCTTCTTGGGTATGATGCTACAAGCTTGGCACACCTGTATTTGGGGAGTTTCATTCATTCTTCTCTGCAGATCCTCTCAAACTCTGTCAGGTTGGATGGGGAGCGTTGCTGCACAGCTATTTTCTGGTCTCTCCGGAGATGTTCAATCGGGTTCAAGTCTGGGCTCTGGCTGGGCCAGGTGAACCTTCGCCCCAGTCTGAAGTCCTGAGCACTCTGGAGCAGGTTTTTATCAAGGATCTCTCTGTACTTTGCTCCGTTCATTATTCCCTCGATCCTGACTAGTCTCCCAGTCCCTGCCTCTGAAAAACATCTGCACAGCATGATACTGCCACGACCATGCTTCACCGTAGGCATGGTGCCAGGTTTCCTCCAGAAGTGACGCTTGGTATTCAGGCCAAAGAGTTCAATCTTGGTAACAACAGACCAGAGAATCTTGTTTCTCATGGTCAGTCCTTTAGGTGCCTCTTGGCAAACTCCAAGCGGGCTGAACTCTGGTGCTCTGTCAAAGTGATCATCGGGTTCTTGGTCACCTCCCTGACCAAGGCCCTTCTCCTCCGATTGCGCAGTTGGCCGGGTGGACAGCTCTAGGAAGAATCTAGGTGATTCCAAACTTCTTCCATTTAAGAATGGAGGAGGCCACGGTGTTCTTGGGGACCTTCAATGCTGCAGACATTTTTTGGTACCCTTCCCCAGATCTGTGCCTCATCACAATCCTGTCTCGGAGCTCTACGGACAATTCCTTCAACCTCATGGCTTGGTTTTTGCTCTGACATGCAATGTCAACTGTGGGATGTTATATCGACAGATGTGTGCCTTTTCAAACCATGTCCAATCAATTGAATTGCAAAAATGTCTAAACCTGTTTCCACTTTGTCATTATGGGGTATTGTGTGTAGATTGATGAGGGATTTTTGTTGCTTTTGTTGTTTGTAAAAAAAAAAAAAATCATTTTTACAATAAGGCTGTAACTTATTTTTTGGTTGAAAAAGTCAAGGGGTCTGAATACTTTCAGAATGCACTGTATAGACACTAACTATTTCACTTTAAACACTTTGTTATATTTATGCACAAGAGAAGAAGAGGTTGCCCAGCACAAATTAATGTACAAACATGATTTTTCATTACATATTTGTAATTTAGCAGATGCTCTTATCCAGAGCGACTTATAGGACCAATTGGGGTTAATTGCCTTGCTCAAGGCCACAATGACAGCTTTTTGACCTAGTTGGCTCGGGATTCAAACCAGCGACCTTTCAGTTACTGGCCCAACACTCTTAACCGCTAGGCTACCTGTTAAATACATAACACAATACGTGACATAAGTAGAATACAGAACACTTGAAACATTACAGGACATTTTTCATGATGGAAATTTAAATATTAAAATGTGATTTAAAAAAAGCAGTGGGTAGTGGCGTTTCGCAGGCGGTTTGTACGGGCAGTTAGACAGGACAGTTTGTGGCTGTTTCTCAGGAGCCTGGTGGTGCAGTTACATCTTCTTGGAGGGAGCAGGTCATTCAGTGGATGGTCAAGAGTGTGCATGTCCTTCACCAGGTGCACTGCAGCCTGTTCTCGCCTGCTCTGCAGTGACGGGAGCTGTGGTTGGACTGCTCCACCTCTGGAGATGATCCTCAAGGCCCTCCTCTGCACCCTGTCTCATTGGGCCTGCTGCTTTTTACTGCATCCAACTAACAGCACTCCACCGTATTCCAGAACAGCCAAAAAGGCGATTCGAGGCCTTTCTCACTGGCTGCTCCACATGTCACCACTGAGGTTAGAGTCTAGATTAAAATCAAGATACTTGGTTGTTGTTACCACTGGTACTTCCTGTCCTCCTAGGATTAGTGGTGCAGGTTGTGGATGGTCCTCTGACCAAGGGCTAAATGTGCCAGTTGCCATCACCCTCTGCCCTCTTTCGGTGGTGTAGCTGTGGAGCCAGGCTAGTAACCTTGGACACAGTTCAATGTCAGACAGATGTTGCCGGAACCTTTTTTCCGCTGCACTTCTCTTCTCCCTCCTGATGTTGTGTTTGGAGAGAACAGCAGACATTTGTGATCACTGGATCCGAGAGGAGTAAGTACAGTGGGTTGTGTTGATCAGATCTAGGATGGAGTCCCCTCTGTGGTCTTGTCTTCGGCCACTTGTTTCATGTCTGGATGGGAGTTTGTCAGCATCTTGATGGGCAGGTGATTAAAGTCTCCACACAGGATGAGACCCATTTGGGGAGAGGACATCCTGATCACATGGACAGTGATTATGAGATAATCCACAGTGTTCTGCTGCAGTGTTTTGTCATGTGCCCATGGTGGATGTTAGAGCACTCCACTACCAGAGATGAAACTGAGCTGGGGTGTTGTTTAGGACGGAGCTGAAGACACTCAAACTCTTCTTTCTCTAGGTCAGTTATTCTTCTCTTTGCCTGCATACTGTGATTCACATACATAGCCACGCCCCCCTCCTTGCATCCCCTCTCTGGACCTGTCATTTCTGAACAGCTGATAGTCTTTGTCATCAGAACAGCCTCAATTTGTCAGGGCATGGACTCTACAAGGTGTCGAAAGCGTTCCACTGGGATGCTGGCCCATGTTGACTGCAATGCTTCCCACAGTTGTGTCAAGTTGTCTGGCAGTGGATTTATACTCAGATTAGTTCGTTCCATCTCCTACAACAGATGCACAATTGGATTTGAGATCTGGTGCCTCTGAAGGCCACTGCAGTAACCTGAATTCACTGTCATGTTCGTGGAACCATTCCTGGACAAGCCTTGTGGCATGGGGCATAATCCTGCTGAAAAAAATATATTTGCAGATTGATACACTGCTGCCATGAAGAGATGCACCTGATTGGCAATGATGTTTAGATATCCTGTGGCATTCAAATGTTGCTCTACTTTTATCAAAGGGCCCAATGTGTGCCATGAAAACACATCCCACACCACCATCCTGCAATGCTGAAATACAGCATGGATGCATGTACTCGTGGTTTCCTCAATACCCTAGTCCTCTCAATATCTTTATAGTAGGAGCTATCTAAGGACTGCAAAACTGACAAGGTGCACACTGATCATTAAAGAGATGCTAACATTCCACAACATTCCCGTTCCTCTGCACAGTTCTCTCACAGTGAGAAACAATAGGATTACAATAGAGTGTTCTACGCTTTCTTCATTTGATCCAATCCACTACTACTTCTTATGTATACGTTGGTGTCTTTTTAAATTGCCCAACATGTAGAATCTCATGTCACAGTCAGAGCAGGAGTAAGGCTTCTCTCCTGTATGTGTTCTCCGATGAAGTTTTAGCTCATTTGATGTTGAGAAGCATTTTACACAGTCAGAGCAGGAATAAGGCTTTTCTCCTGTATGTATACGTTCATGTACTTTTAAGGTGCCCAGTTGAGAGAAACTCTTCCCACAGTCAGAGCAGGAGTAAGGCTTCACTCCTGTATGTATACGTTCATGTACATTTAAGGTGCCCAGTCGAGAGAAACTCTTCCCACAGTCAGAACAGGAGTAAGGCTTCACTCCTGTGTGTATCCGTTGGTGTGACTTTAAGTGGCCCAGTCGAGAGAAACTCTTCCCACAGTCAGAGCAGGAGTAAGGCTTCTCTTCTGTGTGTGTTCTCTGATGAACTTTTAGCTGAGTTGATGTTGTGAAGCATTTTACACAGTCAGAGCAGCAGTAAGGCTTCTCTCCTGTATGTATACGTTCATGTACTTTTAAGGAGCCCATTTGAGAGAAACTTGCCCCACAGTCAGAGCAGGAGTATGGCTTCTCTCCTGTGTGTATACGTTCATGTACTTTTAAGGGGCCCAGTCGAGAGAAACTCTTCCCACAGTCAGAGCAGGAGTATGGCTTCTCTCCTGTGTGTATACATTCATGTACTTTTAAGGGGCCCAGTCGAGAGAAACTCTTCCCACAGTCAGAGCAGGAGTAAGGCTTCTCTCCTGTGTGTATTTTTAGGTGTATTTTTAGCTTTGATAGAATTGAGAAACTCTCCTCACAATGTGGGCAGTGGTGAGACCTCTTAGCTCTGTGATCTTCCTGCTGTTGCTCGCTGGATGTAGAGAATGTCTCAACATGGTCTCCTGTGTGAACAACATCAGAAGAACCAGTCAGTTGGTGTGATATACATGTTAATCAAATGTATTTTATGAAGCCCTTTTTACATCAGAAGTTGTCACAAAGTGCTTTATAGAAACCCAGCCAAAAACCCCAAAGAGCAAGCCTTGCAGATGTAGAAGCCATATCATCCTCCACTCACTATCACAAGGGTTAGTAACTACACAGACTCATTTCATAGAACTTTAAAACATTGGCAGTTTGTCTACTTGACTTCTTTAGTCTACTCTCTGATCACTCCAGATAGCCCAGTGAATAAAAAAAATGCTGGCAATACTGGTGTCAAACAATGTACAGTGGAGAGAACAAGTATTTGATACACTGCCGATTTTGCAGGTTTTCCTACTTACAAAGCATGTAGAGGTCTGTAATTTTTATCATACGTACACTTCAACTGTGAGAGATGGAATCTAAAACAAAAATCCAGAAAATCACATTGTATGATTTTTAAGTAATTAATTTGCATTTTATTGCATGACATAAGTATTTGATACATCAGAAAACCAGAACTTAATATTTGGTACAGAAACCTTTGTTTGCAATTACAGAGAATATATGTTTCCTGTAGGTCTTGACCAGGTTTGCACACACTGCAGCAGGGATTTTGGCCCACTCCTCCATACAGACCTTCTCCAGATCCTTCAAGTTTCGGGGCTGTCGCTGGGCAATACAGACTTTCAGCTCCCTCCAAAGATGTTCTATTGGGTTCAGGTCTGGAGACTGGCTAGGCCACTCCAGGACCTTGAGATGCTTCTTACATAGCCACTCCTTAGTTGCCCTGGCTGTGTGTTTCGGGTCGTTGTCATGCTGGAAGACCCAGCCACGACCCATCTTCAATGTTCTTACTGAGGGAAGGAGGTTGTTGGCCAAGATCTCGCGATACATGGCCCCATCTATCCTCCTCTCAATACGGTGCAGTCGTCCTGTCCCCTTTGCAGAAAAGCATCCCCAAAGAATGATGTTTCCACCTCCATGCTTCACGGTTGGGATGGTGTTCTTGGGGTTGTACTCATCCTTCTTCTTCCTCCAAACACGGTGAGTGGAGTTTAGAACAAAAAGCTCAATTTTTGTCTCATCAGACCACATTACCTTCTCCCATTCCTCCTCTGGATCATCCAGATGGTCATTGCCAAACTTCAGACGGGCCTGGACATGCGCTGGCTTCAGCAGGGGGACCTTGCATAAACTGCAGGATTTTAATCCATGACGGCGTAGTGTGTTACTAATGGTTTTCTTTGAGACTGTGGTCCCAGCTCTCTTCAGGTCATTGACCAGGTCCTGCCGTGTAGTTCTGGGCTGATCCCTCACCTTCCTCATGATCATTGATGCCCCACGAGGTGAGATCTTGCATGGAGACCCAGACCGAGGGTGATTGACCGTCATCTTGAACTTCTTCCATTTTCTAATAATTGTGCCAACAGTTGTTGCCTTCTCACCAAGCTGCTTGTCTATTGTCCTGTAGCCCATCCCAGCCTTGTGCAGGTCTACAATTTTATCCCTGATGTCCTTACACAGCTCTCTGGTCTTGGCCATTGTGGAGAGGTTGGTGTCTGTTTGATTGAGTGTGTGGACAGGTGTCTTTTATACAGGTAACGAGTTCAAACAGGTGCAGTTAATACAGGTAATGAGTGGAGAACAGGAGGGCTTCTTAAAGAAAAACTAACAGGTCTGTGAGAGCCGGAATTCTTACTGGTTGGTAGGTGATCAAATACTTATGTCATGCAATAAAATGCAAATTAATTACTTAAACATCATACAATGTGATTTTCTGGATTTTTGTTTTAGATTCCGTCTCTCACAGTTGAAGTGTACCTATGATAAAAATTACAGACCTCTACATGCTTTGTAAGTAGGAAAACCTGCAAAATCGGCATTGTATCAAATACTTGCTCTCCCCACTGTAAGTGTCAATAGCATGAAATAATATCTACCTTCTCATTGAAACAGTTCTACTGCAACTGTTCATGCACAGTGGGAAGTTGGAATGAATAACACAAACTTAGTTAGATAGAACCTGCTCTTACCATGAGAAACAGATTTCCCAATCTTCTCCTCATCTTTAATGTTGACATTCAGCTCCAGTGTTTGACTGCAGTCTTCCAGCTTCACTGATGCCATCTCTGGATCCTGCAGTGCAAACTGGGCACCACTGTCACAATCAGGATCCAATGACTGTAGGTTTGGACTCAGTGTGGAAGGAGAGAGGCAGGCTGGGTTTGTCCTCACTATTGATGTTACCGGCCTCGGATTTAATTCTAGTCGTCCTGTAGTAACAATGAGAAACAGACAAAAATATACTCTTCTTGTTAAATTATCTAATTCCGTGCTTGACTTGGACTGAAATAGGTGCCAGTACTCATTTTGGGTGCCGGTACTGTTTTTCAAAGATTCTACAAAGCTGTCATCAAGGCAAAGGGTGGCTACTTTGAAGAATCTAAAATATATTTGATTTGTTTAACACTTTTTTGGTTACTACATGATTCCATGTGTGTTATTTCATAGTTTAAATGTCTTCACTATTATTCTACAATGTAGAAAATAGTAAAAATTAAGAAAAACCCTTGAATGAGTAGGTGTGTCCAAACTTTTGACTGGTACTGTAAATGCATAAATGACAAAAGCCATTTAGTACAAGGTCACTGTTTGTTTTAGGCAGCACTATGTACTATTTTCCTGAATGACCTTGTCTTCACTGTATTACTTCAATCAAAAACCAATTGTATTTTCTGTTCACACAATAGTAATATTTATCGATAAATACAGAAACAACTGAATGTGTCTGAACATTAGTATGCATAGAAAACTCATAATCATTACATTCAGCTTCAAAACATACCTGCCACTTCCCGTTATTTAGAAGGAACGCAAAGGCGAATTGAGTTATTGCACACGAGTGCTTCACAGAGGAGGCGTTCCCTAACAGAAATATGCAGATGTGTGCTAGAACACACCAATAGGATCTCGCTAGCTCGTGCTTGGCTCTGCCCACTATGACTCATCTGTTCCCATTGGAAACAACCAGCTGTGGTCTATCTTGGTTTAGTTATCAGAAATCATTGGTGCAACCGTCCGTGCATTCAGGGATCCTTGGGATGGCCCTACCCCATTATATGAGAAGGGCGGTGCTTAATTTGAGCTGGATCCTCCGGTACCTCTCAGTTTTGTAGTCTTTCGTTCCGGAACCCATTTGCCAGAATCAGGTAGCCTACCTCTTGTGGCATGAAAAATATTTTCCACTGTTTGCAATGTAAAAATCCTAATAAAAGCAATCAGAGAAATTACATTTCGATTCCTCTGTAATTGTCATGCCCCCTAAAAAAACAAGGCATGCCTAACGTGTGGCAAATCTGTCAGTTAACAGCATGCAGCCAAAACAGGCCTTTCGCAAATATTTCTAATACAATCGCTGGAAAACACAGGTTGTAAAGCAAATGGATCCTGCTGAAAATAAAATACTAATGTCTGTATGTTCCCAAGTTATCAACTTCCAAATAGGCCTATTGAGCGAACAGCATTGTTTAAAAAAGTAAAGCAAGAGAGAGATAAGCTTTTGGCCGGTGAGTGAGCTGCTCATCATTGGGTGAGTCAGTGAAACTGGAAAGCTTTTTTAGGACTGTATCTTCCTCCTCATATTATACAATGTGTTTCTCTGCACACTTAGGGGCCTCGGCTATTGATGGATTCAAGACAAGGTCGTTTTTATTGATCTCAGATTCTCAGTGTCAAAGTAGCCTGTCATTTGTGAGGTATAGAAAAAGTATTGGTGGTTCCAAACTTCTTCCATTTAAGAATGGAGGCCTTTTGATCATGTCCTTGGACTAAAATGATTGACACTCAGGTACAAGCCTAACATCATGTGCAAAGGGCCTTTGGGTAACGTAGCACATATTCAATGATATCTATTTTTCTCACGTAGGCTGTTCATTTCTGATCTTTGATACTTTTTTTGGTTTATAAACGTATCATGGTATACTACATTAACGCTATACATATGTTACTTGGTAGCTACTAGCAACAGACCCTGTGTTGTGGATCATCTACAACTATTTTGGACGGTCCGAACTGTAACGTTAACTTTAGTCTCAGGCTTCACTAACTAGCGTTACTGTTTTAGGTGGAGCTATTCTTTGCTACTTTTCAAACAAATACTACGTGATATTTCACATATCATCTTGCTTTTGTTTTGATTGTGAGAAGTAATGGCAGAGAGAAGGCAGGAGACACTTTGTTTTGTTTAGCGTCGCTTAGGTTAGACTGCTCTCTTTAATGGATCAGTCGTCCACCAAGCTACACTCTACGATCAGGGGGAGGTGGGAGAGGAAGCGTTGGTTGTCTCGGTTAGGGAGACAAGTGTTACTGTTAGGAAATATCTATGTTTGTTTCAACAGATCTTTACATATTTTCCTCACTACAAAATATTAATGCGGTCTTTGTGGTTACTAAACAGATTTTAGATATGTCTTTATGCTATAGCTTATTCCATGTTTACATCTTTGATTAAATGACTTCAAATGCAAAACTTACATTTACTTTGTGGAATGTCTGTGGAGTTTGTAAACTATCCAAGCTTAAAACAGGTTATTACTAGGCTTAAACAACTTCATTCATCTATTGTGTTCCTACAAGAAACTCACTTGTTGAAGGATGAGCTACTTAAAGTATGCAGGAGATGACAAGGGCAAGTAGTAGCATCCTGTTTCTCCTCTCATTCTCATGGTGTTATGGTTTTAATTCACTAATCTGTTCCATTTCAAGTGGATACTATTATAACTGATAAAGCTGGTAGATACATTTAGATACAGGGAACTCTTTTGAATGAGCATATTAATCTGGTTAATATTTATGGTCCTAATGATGATAATCCCAAATTCTTTGAGAATGTATTTCTATTGATAGCCTCCATTCCTGTTAAAGTCCTAATGGCAGGGGACTTTAATTGCACTCTTGATCCTCATCTAGATAGCTCCTCTGGTTTAGACACTTCCCACTCGCAGAGTAGAAAGAAATTACAGCATTTCATTAAGGACTTAAATCTATGTGAACGTTGGAGGACTCAGAACCCGAGTAAAAGGGATTATTCATGTTACTCGTCAACATTTAAATCATATTCTCATGTAGACTACTTTTTAGTTTCCTGCTCATTGCTTCCCAATGTAGCAGGAAGTGGATATGATACTTTTGTTCTGAATGACCATTCCCTTGTGTGATTATTCTATAGGGATACAAAACTAGTAAAAGGATCCTCTAGATGGCGTTTTCATCCCAGATGGTTACAGGACCCAGACTTCTTACATTACGTTGGAGTGCATATAGATGTTTATTTGACATTAAAACACTGACCAAACATCAGCGAGTACCAGATGGGAGGCTTTCAAAGCACATATTTGGGGGCAAATTATACGTTTTACCAGTTTCAAATAAAATAAAATCAGAAAATGAGAGACGGCGAGCAAAATGAGAGAATTGGAGAGGGAAGCTTTTTTGGATAACTCAGTAGAAGTAAACAAGGAATGATTTGGTCTTAAAGCTCAGTATGAAGAACTTCCCACCTATAAGGCTGCAAACAGCTTAACTAGGCTGAAACAGTCCTATGATCAAGGTGAAAAACCTGGTAAATTGCTGGCCTGGCACATTAAGAAGTAAAATTCATCCTTTAATGCAATTCATAATTTACAAGGACAATTATCAATGGATCCTGTAGAAATAAACCAAACATTTGCTTCCTACTACAACACACTTTACAACTCTGAATCTCCTGAGAACTGAACTAGTCAGGTCTTGATTTTCCCTCTATTTCAGAAGACACTAAATTGGATCTGGAAAAGGAATTGGATGGTGCTGAAATATCTGATGCTATTTTCAATATGAAGGGAGGTAAAGCAGAAGGTCCAGATGGGCTCCCAATAGATATTTAAGGACAAACTTCTAGGTCCACTTTTGGATATGTACAGTGCATTAGGAAAGTATTCAGACCCCTTGACATTCAGACCCCAGCCTTATTCTGAAATTGATTAAATAAAAAAAATCCTCATCAATCTACACACAATACCTCATAATGACAAAGTGAAAACAGGTTCTTAGACATTTTTGAAAATGTATTAAAAATAAAACAACAGAAATACCTTCTTTACATACGTATTCACACCCTTTGCTATGAGACTCGAAATTGAGCTCAGGTGGATACTGTTTCCATTGATCATCCTTGAGATGTTTCTAAAACTTAATTGGTGTCCAACTGTGGTAAATTCAATTGATTGGAGATGATTTGGAAAGTCACACAACTGTCTATATAGGTGACCAGGAACATGATGGTCACTCTGACAGAGCTCCAGAGTTCCTCTATGGAAATGTGAGAACCTTCCAGAAGGACAACCATCTCTTCAGCACTCCACCAATCAGGCCTTTATGGTAGAGTGGCCAGACGGAAGCCACTACTCAGCAAAAAGCACATGACAGCCCGCTTGGAGTTTGCCAAAAGGCACCTAAAGGACTCGGACCATGAGAAACAAGATTCTCTGGTCTGATGAAACCAAGATTGAACTTCTTGGCCTGAATGACAAGCATCACGTCTGGAGGAAACCTGGCACCATCCTTATGGTGAAGCATGGTGGTGGAAGCATATTGCTGCGGGGATGTTGTTCAGCGGCAGGGACTGGGAGCCTAGTCAGGATAGAGGGAAAGATGATTGGAGCAAAGTACAGAGAGATCCTTGATGAAAACCTGCTCCAGTGCGTTCAGGACCTCAAGACCGGGGCGAATGTTCACCTTCCAACAGGACAACGACCCTAAGCACACAGCCAAGACAACGCAGGAGTGGCTTCGGGACAAGTCTCTGAATGTCCTTGAGTGGCCCAGCCAGAGCCGGGACTTAAACCCAATCGAACATCTCTGGAGACCTGAAAATAGCTGTGCAGCGACGCGCCCCATCCAACCTGACAGAGCTTGAGAGGATTTGCAGAGAAGAATGGGAGAAACTCCCCAAATACAGGTGTGCCAAGCTTGTAGCGTCATACACATTAAGACTTTGGCTGTAATCACTGCCAAAGGTGCTTAAACAAAGTACTGAGTAAAGGGTCTGAATACTTATGGAAATGTGATTGTTCAGTTGTTGTTTTTGCAACAACTGATAAAAACCAGTTTTTGCTTTGTCATTATGGGGTATTGTGTGTAGATTGATGAGGAAAAAAAAACAATTTAATCAATTTTACAATAAGGCTGTAAAGTAACAAGGGCTCCTGAGGGGGCTCCTGAGTGGCGCAGTGGTCTAAGGCACTGCATCGCAGTGCTAACTGTGCCACTAGAGACCCTGGTTCGAATCCAGGCTCTGTCGCAGCCGGCCGCGACCGGGAGACTCATGGGCGGCGCACAATTGGCCCAGCGTCGTCCAGGGTAGGGGAGGGAATGGCCGGCAGGGATGTAGCTCAGTTGATAGAGCATGGCGTTTGCAACGCCAGGGTTGTGGGTTCGATTCCCACGGGGGGCCAGTATAAAAAAAATATATATGTATTCACTAACTGTAAGTCGCTCTGGATAAGAGCGTCTGCTAAATGACTAAAATGTAAATGTAATGTAAATGTAACAAAATGTCGAAAAAGTCAAGGGGTCTGAATACTTTTCGAATGCACTGTATATAGACAGGTGTGTGCCTTTCCAAATCATGTCCAACAAACGTAGTTAGATAGAACCTGCTTTTACCCTGAGAAACAGATTTCCCAATCTTCTCCTCCTCTTCTTCATCTTTAATGTTGACATTCAGCTCCAGTGTTTGACTGCAGTCTTCCAGCTTCACTGATGCCATCTCTGGATCCTGCAGTAAACTGGGCTCCACTGTCACAATCAGGACCCAGTGACTGTAGGTTTGGACTCAGTGTGGAAGGAGAGAGGCAGGCTGGGTGTTGTCCTCACTGTTGATGTTACCGGCCTCAGACTTATCTGAATCGGCCAGTATTAATAAAGAGAAACAGATACAAAAAGTTATCGTCTTCACAGTTCTGGCACTTTCTTTATTCTCTAAAAATATTTTCACTTTTTTCTTGTTCAATTATTTAATTCAGTGCTTGACTTGGACTGAAATAGGTGCCAATACTCATTTTGGGTGCCGGTACTGTTTATATTAAGGTGCAGGAGCTCCACAATACTTTTGAGCTAATACCTAACCTATAGTAGATCAATGCATAAATGACTCAAAAACCATTTAGTACAAGGTTACAGTTTGTTTTAGACAGCACTATGTGCTAATTTCCTTAAACCTTGTCTTCACTGTATTACTTCAATCAAAAACCAATTGTATTTCCTGTTCACACCATAGTAACATTTATTGATAAAGACAGAAACAACAGAATGTGTCTGAATATTAGTACACATGTAGAAAACTGATAATCATTACATTCAGCTTCAAAACAGTGGTGCGACCGTGAAATTGTCTCTGATGCACCCGCACTGTCCTCACTGAAGTCCGTTGACGCTGACCGAGAGGGCTCCGCCATTTTACCAGCTTGGGAATTTTACACAAAACCAATAACATGCAAAACGAACTCAAAATCTCAAATAAATTGATTATTTATTAAACTAACATGAGAAAATTATGTACATTCACTCAGACAAACCCAAAGTCTCTAGCTATGTGACTTGTAAAATAGTTTTTATCACGTTCTTTCACTCACTCGGTTTGACACAAAAATAACACATCAAACCTTTAACAAACGTGATAATACCTTAACGGATTTGTTACCTAGCATGGTATGACATGTTCTTTCGACATTAGAACGTTTAAACGTGCTATTACATACCTCTAGTAATAAATAGAAACGGACACAAAGGTTATCTTCTTGAGTACACAGTTCAGACGCTTTCTTTATTGTGAAGAATGGTGCCCGCCTGCCCGGAACTTCCTGTTCCCCCACTACTAACGGTCCGTGCATTCCGAGATCAGATTACAACATTTTATTAAATTACAAAAAAAGTGTAAACTGTAGCAATTTATTTCCCTTTATAATTTATTAGCCTAAGCATGACCTACATCCAAATAATTTATCTAGGGTTGGAACCGGTTCAGGGAACAGAACTGAAAAATAACGTTAAAAAGAACCGGAAACTAAAGTGTTCTATACTTTTCAGGAACAGCAATTATTTTAAAAGCATGTAATCCAGGTAATAACCTTATTTTACTTTCCGGGTATATTTCTCCAGTCCCACAAAATCGCAACAAATATCACTCTAGAAACGTATTCCAGTTTCTGCCTGCCAGCTGGAATGGAAACCTTTGCCAGTGGGTGTGCGTGTGGAAACTACCTGCTCCTCCCCTCTGAAGCATAGGTTACTGTATCCTACTGACAACGTTACAAGCATGATTCAGAAATTAGGGAGATATGTTTAATTTGAGAAGAATGGATGAACTTTTTCAATGCTAGTTAAGGATACTATAGTCACCACGTTTCACATTGGATTTATTAACGACATAAAGGTACGACCTGTTTTTAATTCTAGTGCTACACTGCACAAACAAGGTTGTTAGCTAGCTAGCTAACATCTGCTCTGGTCCAACGTTAAACCAACTCTGAAGTTCAGACATTCAAAGTTCCTCCATAGAAGCCGCTCCTCCGTAGGTATAATTCTGTGGGCCTAATTCAGATAATGCAGGTCATAACACGATGCCCAGCTCTTCAATGCAAGCTTCCTCTATCCTCTAACGAGCTCTCCACACCCGCAAAATGTCGCACCTTACACTGTGATTGGCAGCACAGTGTGCTCTGAATGATTTTCTTATACAGATACTCTGTGGTGTGCTAGTGTATTTATTCTCCCACTTGGATGTCACTTCCACAAGCTTTAAATTGAGGGCCAGGTTGTCAGGATGGGTAATGTACTGTACACATTAATTACAAGTACTCCTAAAGATACACTTCATTTTAACTAGCTAAATCCTGTGTAACAACTAGTAATTACATTGTACTTGGCTAACATTACATGTACTATGCTTTGAAATAGTGTCTTATTCTTCATCTGGGATTTGGATTTGTAAAATGTATTATAAAATGTATTTAATATGTCTGATCAGGCTCAGGTAGCATCAGGTTTGTATTTTCATGCTGATCAAAGCTCTAATCAAATCCAGACATTTATAAGCGTTATAATGCTTTTGAATGACACTTCCTTTTTTGGCGGAAAATACCGGGTTACCCGGGAGAAGAGTGATTTATTCTCGGGATGGAACATTTGTAAAACACCGGGGAAATATTAAACCCTGATGCGCATACCAGTTGATTCACAAGACACCAACTAAGTAACTTACATATACGGTATCTTCATTAGGCCTAATGGCATTTCATGTCCATGATAGGAAGTTTGTTGTAGTGACTCAGTAAGGCTAATTGTAAAAGTAACCCTCTAAAGTGCCATGTTTGTACAGTTTATTATGTGGAGGAAACATTTAGGCAGCCAGGGCCATACACCAGGACCGCTCCGTAGGCCGCACTGTAGGCCTAGCTCTTACTGCAGTCCAGTGCCATGGACATCTTTGAAGTTTGGCCTCTAAGTAATTTAGGACGGCAACTTTATGAAGGCCTCTTCACCGTGGTCTTATCGTACAAGGCTCTACAGACATGTAAAATAAAAACAGGCTATTTTTATTGTTCATATTATTTGCGTTGATGATGTATGGAAGTCAAGTGGTTCAACATTCAAATGCGACGGTCAGTGGAACACTTGCGCCACCAAGTGGACAATTGCTCAGTTCCCTTGTGGCATCAACGCTACCAGAGATATTTGATATAAGATCAAATGTTATGTCAATATTATTATCTCCAAATTGATTCCCCCACCCGTATTTCATATATTATTATTCCGATTTAGCTGTTAATCTGGATTTAATTTATAAACACTTTCTGTCATTTCCGATTGGAGGGCAGATGACCACGTGACTTACGAACCTACAAATGTGTTACTTTGTAACAGTCTAAAGTGGTTATTCCCAACGTTGATAAACTCCCAATCTATGCCAAGATTTTTTAAAGCATTATCTTTAAAGCATTATCACTGTACCATTTACACCCTGTATCCTGTGCATGTGACGAATAAACATTGATTTGATTAGATGATTAACGCACCATTCACATCAGCTATCATAGTCAATATAACATTGACTGACTTGACCATCACTTTCTAGCCATCATTGACATTGAGATGAAGATGGTCAAACGTGAAAATATAAAATACATCGTGATCCTAATGGAATATAACAAAGCAATTCTGTTATCTTTGCCTGCTTTATCTTTACAATGACAGGGGGTGCACCGTTCCTGGAGGTACTGCAATACCAGGTCGATGCGTGGAGTGGACGGAGCAAGCCCCTATTCCATCTCCCTGTTCCAAAAATCAATTTAATATATGGTCCCCAGATAGGGGACGTATCAGATATTAAACTGATAAGAACAGATACTACACTTGATCTTAGCCAAAAGGCCGAGAAGCGATACCGCAATGCTTTCGGGAGGAAGGTGCCGTTCTCGGGCACGTCATATTCGATGACGTTTACACAAAACGTAGCTCTGTAAACTGTCCGCCAAATATCAAAGATAATGATTTAAAGAAAATCTTGGCATAGATTGGGAGTTTATCAACGTTGGGAATAACCACTTTTTGACTGTTACAAAGTAACAAATTGGTAGGATCGGAAGTCACGTGGTCATCTGACCTCCAATCGGAAATGACAGAAAGTGTTTATAAATTAAATCCAGATTAACAGCTAAATCGGAATAATAATATATGAAATACGGGTGGGGGAATCAATTTAGAGATAATAATATTGACATAACATTTGATCTTATATCACATATCTCTGGTAGCGTTGATGCCACAAGGGAACTGAAGCAATTGTCCACTTGGTGGCGCAAGTGTTCCACCGACCGTCGCGTTTTCCAAGCAGTCCTGTGTGGTCCATCCAACTACATTTGAATGTTGAACCACTTGACTTCAATACATCATCAACGCAAATAATATGAACAATAAAAATAGCCTGTCTTTATTTTATATGTCGGTAGTGCCTTGTACGATAAGACCACGGTGAAGAGGCCTTCATAAAGTTGCCCTCCTAAATTACTAGAGGCCAAACTTCAAAGATGTCCATGGCACTGGACTGCAGTAAGAGCTAGGCCTACAGTGCGGCCTACGGAGCGGTCCTGGTGTATGGTCCTGGCTGCCTAAATGTTCCCTCCACATAATAAACTGTACAAACATGGCACTTTAGAGGGTTACTTTTACAATTAGCCTTACTCAGTCACTACTTCATATCATGGACATGAAATGCCATTAGGCCTAATGAAGATACCGTATATGTAAGTTACTTAGTTGGTATCTTGTGAATCAACTGGTATGCGCAATAGGGTTTAATATTTCCCCTGTGTTTTACAAATGTTCCATCCCGAGAATAAATCACTTTTCTCCTGCTGTGTGAGACTGCTGTCTCCTGGCTATCAGCCCTGTCTCTGTGTTTGACCAAAACTGGCTCTCCTTCAGCGCCATGGAGTGCACAGGTATTACGGTTGCTGTCCTTTCAGCACAACAAGCCTTTCACATCTGATGTGACACTGTTGTTGTCTCTATTGGTGATAGTGTGATAGTGGTGCTGGCTACCATTAGCTGTGCAAACAGTGCATTATGTTCAAATCAAATTGTATTGGTCAAATATACATATTTAGCAGATGCTATTGCGGGTGTAGCGAAATGCTTGTGTTTCTAGCACCAACAGTGAAGTAGTGTCTAACAATACACACAATACACTCAAATCTAAAAGTAAAAGAATGGATTGAAGAAATATATAAATATTAGGATGAGCAACGTCGGTGTGGCATAAACTAAAATACAGTAGAATAGAATACAGTATATATATATATGTGATGAGCAAAGCAAAAATATGTAAACATTATTAAAGTGACTAGTGTTTCATTATTAAAGTGGCCATTGATTCCAAGTCTATATATGTAGGGCAGTAGCCTCTAAGCTGCAGGGTTGCGTAACCGGGTGGAAGCCGGCTAGTGATGGCAGGTGAGTTCCTGCCGCTCTGATATCCAAAAGTTATTTCCGGCTGTAATGTAATAACACAAAAAAAATTCTGGCCAAATAATGTAAGAAATAACACACAAAAAACACAAAATACTGCAAAGTTGCTTAGGAGCTAGAAGCAGAGCTGCCATATCTGTCGGCGCCATCTCCAAAATTCTATGTGTTATGTTGTGTCCCATGCGGGTTCTGTCTGTGTCCGCGGCAGCCCGAAGCGCGGCCTGTTTGATTAATTCATAATGTCATCAAAAAGCATTGCTCCTCCTTCACGAGAACTAGAATGGGCCGACTACAGAATATATAATGTCTGGCGTATTAAGTGATGCTATGTTTTCTGTTATTTTCATGACATTTTTTTTGATTCAACGTATTGGTAGATTTTTGGTCCCTCTGAAGGCCTTGGTCCTATAGTCACGGTTCGCCACTGGATCTAAGTGAAGGCTTAAATTAAACCTGGCCAGAGGCAGGTTTAACTTCAGATTAATGGATGTTGGCCCCCAGGTTGACCTGGGCAATGAGAGAAAATGGATTACCTGGACTATTTCAATGATCTCAGAACAACTAGTGTTTTATCTGCTATCTACTTCTTTTGATTATTTCTCAAGTGGATGTAAATTCTGGTGTAGGCAATCATTTGGAAAGGTGGAATTATTTAATATTATGATATATTAGTAATACAAATAATAACAATGTATCAAAAGGAACAATGTATTTATACCTCTAGATTTTATATTTTATTATGAATTCGTTTTACTAGCCATTTACCAAATGTATTACTGTGTTGATAATTTATTTTAAATATTGATAATGCTTTTAATATATATACAGTACCAGTCAAAAGTTTGGACACACCTACTAATTCCAGGGTATGCAGAAGATAGCCTTATTTGGTAAAAGACCAAGTCCATATTATGGCAAGAACAGCTCAAATAATCAAAGAGAAACGACAGTCCATCATTACTTTAAGACATGAAGGTCAGTCAATCCTGAAAATATGAAGAACTTTCAAAGTTTCTTCAAGTGCAGTCGCAAAAACCATCAAGCGATATGTTGAAACTGGCTCTCATGAGTACCGCCACAGGAAAGGGGAAGACCCAGAGTTACCTCTGCTGCAGAGGATAAGTTCATTAGAGTTCCCAGCCTCAGAAATTGCAGCCCAAATAAGTGCTTCACAGAGTTCAAGTAACAGACACACCTCAACATCAACTGTTCAGAGGAGAGTGCGTGAATCAGGCTGAGGAAGCTATTGCAGTGGATGCCCCTCAGCCTGTTGAGATACAAAATGTTGTTCGCTATTTTAGGGATACTGATACACTGATTGTAAAGAAGGTAGATTTTGTGACATTTATTGCGCAAGTGAGTATTTCTACTGCCCAAACGAACAAGAAGTCTAAGAAACTGGATATACTGTAATTGTATGTGCGGCTGAATGTTTTTTTGAGTCTTCAGGAATTAACAGCCGAAGCGTTGCAGGGAATCCTGCCTGAAGATGTTACCCCCTCCCAGGCCCCTGAGTCTGTGAAGGGATGTGATTTGGATTGGACTGGGACTGAAGGAGTCGGTTGTTTTTTTTGTTGATCTGTTTTTGTATTTTGTGTTTTTGATGACGTGAGTCCCCCCTTGTATTTTTTCTCCAGTTTACTAACCATACAGTAGGTTGTGGCAGACAGATGATGAATGATAAGAAGCCATATGCGCTCTTATAAGGTCCTTACTACTGAATAGTGTCAGTTCACATTACATTTGTGTGAACGTCATTATACCAGAGAATAATAATTAATTAATTCATCAGTCCCAATAGATGTTGCTATGGTTACAGGTGCAAAGCTTATGGGCGTGTGGCAGCAGTGTGTTGGAGGGATATTCGTCCCGTGTAGCTCAGTTGGTAGAGCATGGCGCTTGCAACGCCAGGGTTGTGGGTTCGATTCCCACGGGGGACCAGTATGAAAAAATATATGCACTCACTAACTAAGTCGCTCTGGATAAGAGCGTCTGCTAAATGACTAAAATGTAAATATTCCTAGGTGTGAGAAGTGTGCAGAAGAGGCATGAGACAAATAACTGTGTCGTTTAGTAGTATCAGGAGAATAAGTGTTTTATTTGTACGGGTGCCCATGGTAGAGACAGGTTAGGGTTAGAGGAGTGCAGGGGGTGTAGTATGCTGAAGCAGTGAAGAAAGTAGAGGAGGACGGGTCAAGGGGGAGGGATCCTGAGAGGATCTGTGTGAGGTCTGTGCCAGCACAGAGGGATAGGCCAACGAGTGATGTAAGGTTGGCTTCTTAGCGTTCATAGCAATGGTTATCAACTGTACTGCAGAGATGGAACGTAAATCACAGAATATAAATGTTGTGGTGGCAGCTGCAGAGAAGTATTTGGGTATACGAGATCTGATTTCAGAAGAGTTACAGGGTGTGTTGAGGGGTGGTGTCCCGCCTTCCCATTCCGTTGGCATGGTACAGGAGCAGATAGGGTCAAAGTAGTGGAATGGGGTAGTGTGTTTTTAATTAGTGTAGAGTTAGTTGGAAAGTTTTTTTTTTGGGGGGGGGGGGCGGGTGTATATTTTCATTTTTTGTGTAGTCATTTTTTTCATTTTGTATTACAAAGTATAATTGATTTATATTATAGTCCAGCTGGGGGCGGTAATGCAACATATTTGATGCCAACCGCCGTTAAACTCCAAAGGAGAAGAAGAAGTAGTTCCGGGCAGGCGCAAACCATTCTTCAGAATGTAGAAAGCGCCAGAACTGTGCTGTCAAGAGGATAACCTTTGTGTCTGTTTGTATTTATTACTACAGGTATGTAATAGCACGTTTACACTTTATAATATCGAAAGAACATGTCATAACGTGCTAGTTAACAAATCTATCAAGATATTACCACGTTTGGTGATGGTTGCTATGTGTTGTTTTTGTGTCAAACCGAGTGATTGAAGAACGCGAACAAATATTTTACAAGTCACATAGCTAGAGATTTGGGGTTTGTCTTTTTGAAAGTACTGTACGTCAGTTGTATGTATGTAAGTATGCCATTTAGCAGACGCTTTTATCCAAAGCGACCTACAGTCATGCGTGCATACATTATTATTTTCTTTTTTAACGTATGGGTGGTCCCGGGGAATATAAATACCTCTTACCAGTAGCGGTGCATGGGTAACATCACTGGGGAAGCCAAAAACACATTACAACCTATGTGTTGTGATAATTGGGTTGTTTGAGCTATAACCTGTTAGTTCATATGCCTTGCCACCGTGATATATAGGCTGAAGGCCGAGACAATAAGAAGACACAGTGGCAGAATCAATTCAACCACACATTTGTTTCATTACCAAACCGGAGAGCAACATCTGTCAGGTGAAGTCTACAAAACATATTACATGTAACAAACAGTTCCATGACCTACAGCAGGGGTCAAGCAAGGTCATGTTTCCCACATTTTCAGACTACTAAACAACTATTGATTTAGAACCATGGAGAGTTACCACAAGTCACAAAGAAAACAGCAGCTGCCTCCACTATTCCAGCACCATTTCAATATCAACATCATCTAATCATCTATGCTTGGTCTAATACAGCGACAACTAAAAGATACCAACAACTATTTAGTGCAATCAACATAAGCTAAATAATAATAATAATAATAATAATATGCCATTTAGCAGACGCTTTTATCCAAAGCGACTTACAATCATGCGTGCATACATTTTTGTGTATGGGTGGTCCCGGGGATCGAACCCACTACCTTGGCGTTACAAGCGCCGTGCTCTACCAGCTGAGCTACAGAGGACCACAATAAATATGATGTGGCTGTCCATGGCACTGATTTCTGTTTGCGTGTGGATGCGTGCAAGTAGAACAATCATGTCTCACTCTACTGGTAGAGAAACGCCAAGGCCATCCTCCTCTTTCATGTTGCCTAAACGGTCTATGAGGCTTTTAGTTTTTGTTGTCCTAGGCTACCTGGCTAAAATGCTTGCTCGCTAGCCTGACTTCCTTTCATTAAAATACTACAGTTCATTCGGAAAGGTTTCAGACCACTTCACTTTTTGCACATTTTGTTACGTTACAGCCTTACTCTAAAATTGATTAAATATTTTTTCCCCCCCTCATCAATCTGCCCATAATGACAAAGAGAAAACAGGTTTTTAGACATTTTTGGAAATTGCTTAAAAATAAAAAACATACCTTAGTTACATAAGTATTCAGACCCTTTGCTATGAGACTTGAAATTGAGCTCAGGTGCATCCTGTTTCCATTGATCATCCTTGAGATGTTTCTACAACTTGTTGGAGCTGTGGTAAATTCAATATTAAGCACAAGTTTTAAATCCTCAAGGGATTCCTGCAGAGCTATAAAATCTGACTGTAGTTTGGATACAGCCAGATCAACAGTTGGGCCGATAACATACATAGTAGTATAGATGAAGTTAACTTTTTTTTTTACAGATTGACCAATGGTGTTTATATAAAGAGTGACGAGAACAGGTCCCGAAATCGATCCCTGTGGTACTTCAAGAAAATAACTTAACCCCATCAATCACGATGGCCTGAGTTCTGTCACTAAGACAATCATGAAACCATGAACAGGCGTCAGAGCTCAGGCCTATCGAGGACAATTTATTCAACAAAATAGCATGATCAACAGTATCGAAAGCTTTTGACAGGTCCACAAACAAAGCAGCACATTTAATTTGTGTCTAAAGCATTGACAAGATCATTAACAACTAAAGTGGTTGCTTTAATATTGCTATGCCCAGGCCCTGATTGGTTTAAATTCAAAATGCATTTCTCAGAAAAAAAAAAGTTGTACATTTACCAAGGAAGCCTTTGAAATGGGGCGATAAATATTGAGATCACTACTAGCTGATTTCCATACTTTTTGAATATTTCCTGATAACAATGTTAAATAAAACATGTGGGTTATTGAGCCAACAATGATGGGCGCTGCACATGTAAGCAGACAGGGATCCAATTGGTCGCCCCCTGGGGATTTCATGTTGTCTAAGCATCCAGGACTTATCTTTCTGTAAATAGCCTAAAAGAAAAGCTTTGGCTGTAATTTTTCTGAACATTCAACCATTTTTCCCCTATCTGCATCCAGCCCAATATCATTGTGAATAGGCTTAGAAGTTCTTTCAAAGAGAGCCCTCTGAAATAAAATGGTGGTTAAATGCATCAATGATGCCATTTTGTTTCTCGTCATGAGGCCAGTCTCTGAATTTATTTGTTGTGGAAGAGGGGAGGAATTAGAACCCTTCAGGTATTTGACAGTTTTCCAGAATTTAGCCGGGTTCCCATTACAATCCGAAAGAGCGGTTACATAATAATCCGATTTAGCCTTTCTGATTTGTCTTACACAGTGATTCCTCAGATGCCTAATAGCTTGCCAGTCTGGGCCTAAGCCTGTGTTCCTGGCCTTGACCCAAGCATCATCCCTTTTTATTAAATACTTCTGATAATTCTGAAGTGTACCAGGCATTCGATCTACCTTTAACCCTTCATTTTTTTGAAGGGAGCATGATTATCCACAATAGTATTGAAGACAACAGCAAAAAGGCTCAATGCTAAATCCGGTTCAGAGATAGCTAAAATACAATCAAGGTCACTAAAATCAAGGTCTTAAAAAGCCTGTTCACTGACATTTTTTAAGTTCATGATGATGACACGAGGCATAGAGTTTTGTATTCTCAGATCTGTAACACAAACAACTGGACAATGGTCACTATCTTGGGTGAAGACACCAGTAGAAACATTTCTCTGGTGTATTTGTTAAAATAAGATAAATCAGAGTTGACTCTCTTATGCGTGGGAATACTTGGGAACAGATTTCCACAATTAAAATCACTTGGAGCTGATTTCCTGGTGTTTTTACAGTCTTATGTCAAACAAAAATTCACAAAAATATAAAAAATATATTTATATACACATTTTTGATCAGAAAACTTGAGGCCAAATAAAACCTACTTCAGTCTATAAATAAATACAATATTTCAAAATAGGCTACTACACCAGAAAGCATGATTTGGCCACAGAGGATCATTCACTTCTTTAAAAAATGTAAAACCATTCATATTGCCTAGTCAGAAGGACCTGAAATTTGGGCAGCGCGCTGGAAATACCACATAGATGATTGAGTTGCGACTGTCAGTTAAATATCGCAATATTTCATCACAGTTTGGAAAGCAAATGGTTATTGCTGTAAAGAGAAGACAATAAATAGTCTCTAATCTGTCTTTATAGTTAGTCTATAAATTCACATCTTAATTGATTGAACAGTATAGCCTTTTGGGTTTAAAAACTCAAACCCAACTTTTAGAACAATATTATGGTATTATAAAAATGGATCTATGAGTTTGTAATTTGTGAATGTTTTCTGGGGGTGCTCTAAGTTACTATTAAATGTGTTTAAAGCATTGAGAAATAGCTGCTACATGCCCTTTAACAGACTTCAGTGCAGTAGCTCTCTAAATCCCTTCTCCGAATGTAGAGTTTTCAGCCATTACATTTGCCCACATTTGGCTCTGCGTAAACTACAATTCTGACGCTGTGTTTTAACATTGAGAAACGTAAATAATCATCGATTTCGAAAAGGTGTTCGAAAGATATGCTAATATGCCCCTTATCTTTCATGTCAGCGAGAACTAATCTTTCAAATAAAGATACACTTACTGTAGCAGTTTTACACAGATCCATACACTGTGTGCCTCCAGTTGACAAACGACACTACAAATCTCCAGAAACACCCCAAAACATCATTTTTAGAAACGGCAAAACTCTCAGTATAATGATGCAGGTCTTTAGACGTTGTACACATGACGTTGTTTCATTCCGAAATGTGTCTGCAATGTTATATTCCATATTGGTCGACTCGAGCCGTCTCGAGTGGTTCCATTTCCCATGTAGCCTGCAGGTAACTGCAGAAATAAAGGAAACGCCAACATATAGCGTCATAATTTTATTTATTTATTTTAGCCTTTATTTAACTAGGCAAGTCAGTTAAGAACAAATTCTTATTTACAACGACGGCCTACGAGCCGCCAGAACAGATTCAACAAGTGTCTGGAACTTCCTGTGTGGAAGCACCCCATGCTTTCAATATACTTTGTATCCCTCATTTCCTCAGTGTTTCCTTTATTCTGGAAGTTACCTGTAAAATGGACAGAGAGTTATCGCTCGAGTCGCAACAAAATGGAATATAACGTTGCGGATAAAGTTCGGAATGACACAATTGCATGTGTACAACATCTAAAGACCTTCATCACTATACTGAGAGTTTTGCCGTTTCTAAAAGGACGTATTTGGGTGTTTTTTTGGCGCCTTTGTTTTTTCGGGGTCCACATACTGCTAAACAAGGATGAGGAAGTGATTCGCTGGTTGGGGTAAGGTTCTCAAAAGCATGTGAAATCACAAAAAAAAAGTGTCTGGACCGTTCTATAAAATAACATTTACATCAAAAATACAGATTTGATTGTAAAATAGGAAACTTCTCCTTTTAAGTATTTTTTTTTGGATGTCTGTAATTTACTATTTTATATTTCTGGCAACTTTTACTCCACTTCATTCCTAAAGAAAAGTTGTACTTTTTACTCCCATACATTTTCCCTGACACCCAAAAGTACTCGTTACATTTAGAATGCTCAGGCAGGACAGCAATATGGTCCAATTCACACGTTGTCATCCCTACTGCCTCTGATCTGGCGGACTCACTAAACACAAATACTGCATTTGTAAATGATGCCTGAGTGTTGGAGTGTGCCCCTGGCTATCTGTAAATGATGCCTGAGTGTTGGAGTGTGCCCCTGGCTATCTGTAAATGATGCCTGAGTGTTGGAGTGTGCCCCTGGCTATCTGTAAATGATGCCTGAGTGTTGGAGTGTGCCCCTGGCTATCTGTAAATGATGCCTGAGTGTTGGAGTGTGCCCCTGGCTATCTGTAAATGATGCCTGAGTGTTGGAGTGTGCCCCTGGCTATCTGTAAATGATGCCTGAGTGTTGGAGTGTGCCCCTGGCTATCTGTAAATGATGCCTGAGTGTTGGAGTGTGCCCCTGGCTATCTGTAAATGATGCCTGAGTGTTGGAGTGTGCCCCTGGCTATCTGTAAATGATGCCTGAGTGTTGGAGTGTGCCCCTGGCTATCTGTAAATGATGCCTGAGTGTTGGAGTGTGCCCCTGGCTATCTGTAAATGATGCCTGAGTGTTGGAGTGTGCCCCTGGCTATCTGTAAATGATGCCTGAGTGTTGGAGTGTGCCCCTGGCTATCTGTAAATGATGCCTGAGTGTTGGAGTGTGCCCCTGGCTATCTGTAAATGATGCCTGAGTGTTGGAGTGTGCCCCTGGCTATCTGTAAATGATGCCTGAGTGTTGGAGTGTGCCCCTGGCTATCTGTAAATGATGCCTGAGTGTTGGAGTGTGCCCCTGGCTATCTGTAAATGATGCCTGAGTGTTGGAGTGTGCCCCTGGCTATCTGTAAATGATGCCTGAGTGTTGGAGTGTGCCCCTGGCTATCTGTAAATGATGCCTGAGTGTTGGAGTGTGCCCCTGGCTATCTGTAAATGATGCCTGAGTGTTGGAGTGTGCCCCTGGCTATCTGTAAATGATGCCTGAGTGTTGGAGTGTGCCCCTGGCTATCTGTAAATGATGCCTGAGTGTTGGAGTGTGCCCCTGGCTATCTGTAAATGATGCCTGAGTGTTGGAGTGTGCCCCTGGCTATCTGTAAATGATGCCTGAGTGTTGGAGTGTGCCCCTGGCTATCTGTAAATGATGCCTGAGTGTTGGAGTGTGCCCCTGGCTATCTGTAAATGATGCCTGAGTGTTGGAGTGTGCCCCTGGCTATCTGTAAATGATGCCTGGGTGTTGGAGTGTGCCCCTGGCTATCTGTAAATGATGCCTGGGTGTTGGAGTGTGCCCCTGGCTATCCATAAAAATAAAAAAAGAAGGAAAATCATGCCGTCTGGTTTGCTTAAAGATACGCTATGCAGAAATCCCTCCCCCATTTCCTGGTTGCAAAAAATGGAATAGTTTGCCTAATTTCAGGTTATGTATAAAAACAAGCAGTCATTGTGTAGAGAATCACTGTACCATCTAAACCGATGTGAAATAACTTTTACATAACCAAAAGTATTGTATATTCAGTTGTTTGAAGCTGGTGTACAAATCCGAAAGTAAAAGACTCAAAAACAAAACTTAAGAACAGAACATAGAACAGATCTACTGCTTGTTAGACTTGCTTTCATTGCCATAACTCACATTTCTATGTGCATTTAGTCGGGCTGCCCAAAAAAGTTACATATTGGAGCTCAGTTGGTAGAGCATGGTGCTTGCAATGCCAGGGTTGTGGGTTTGATTCCCACGGGGGGACCAGTACGAAAATGTATGCACTCAATATTGTAAGTCACTCTGGATAAAGAGCGTCTGCTAAATGACTAAAATGTAAAATGTAATTAATATAAGGAATTTGATGTAAAGCATTTACTTTTTACTTTTACTCAAGTATAACAATTGAGTACTTTTTCCATCACTGACCAATGGTTTTTGTGAGTGAAATAATACAATGAAGACAAGGTTATTCAGTACAATAGTACATAGTGCTGCCTAAAACAAACTGCAACCTTGTACTAAATGGTTTGAGTCAATTATGCATTTATATTAATTGAGGAAATCTACTATAGGTTACGTGCACTTACGTTGTGTAATTTAAAGTATGTACTTTGTCTAATGTGAATGAATGTATGTATGTTTTGTTGTCAATGCTTAGCTACCTGATATATTGTCATGACATAATTGACTAAGAAAAAATATAATATATTTTTAGAGAATAAAGAAAGTGCCAGAACTGTCAAGACAATAACTTTTTGTGTCTGTTTCTCATTGTTACTACAGGACGACTATAATTCAATCTGAGGCCGGTAACATTAACAGTGAGGACAAACCCAGCCTGCCTCTCTCCTTCCACACTGAGTCCAAACCTACAGTCACTGGGTCCTGATTGTGACAGTGGAGCCCAGTTTGCACTGCAGGATCCAGAGATGGCATCAGTGAAGCTGGAAGACTGCAGTCAAACACTGGAGCTGAATGTCAACATTAAAGATGAAGAAGAGGAGGAGAAGATTGGGAAATCTGTTTCTCAGGGTAAGAGCAGGTTTTATCTATCTGTAAGTTATCTTCATAATATCTTCATAAAACCTCCATATTTGGTTTACTTTCTCAATTGACTCGAATAGAAATGGAATTGACCCCAACCCTGGTAGCTGCTAACTTGTGATAGTGAGTGGAGGATGAATTGAAATGGAATCCTGGTGGTTGCTAAGTGATGGTGAGTGGAAGATGAATTGAAATGGAATCCTGGTGGTTGCTAAGTGATAGTGAGTGGAGGATGAATTGAAATGGAATCCTGGTGGTTGCTAAGTGATGGTGAGTGGAGGATGAATTGAAATGGAATCCTGGTGGTTGCTAAGTGATGGTGAGTGGAGGATGAATTGAAATGGTGTCCTGGTGGTTGCTAAGTGATGGTGAGTGGAGGATGAATTGAAATGGAATCCTGGTGGTTGCTAAGTGATGGTGAGTGGAGGATGAAATGAAATGGAATCCTGGTGGTTGCTATGTGATGGTGAGTGGAGGATTAATTGAAATGGAATCCTGGTGGTTGCTAAGTGATGGTGGTGGAGGATGAATTGAAATGGAATCCTGGTGGTTGCTAAGTGATGGTGAGTGGAGAATTTTCACTCCTTTTGCTCCTTTTTGCCGTCGACTGTTATCCACTTTTAGAATAGTTTTATTCCCCTTTTGTATTGAACAGCCTACTGATATGAAGTCATATGTATATCACACCAACTGACTGGTTCTTCTGATGTTGTTCACACAGGAGACCACGTTGAGACATTCTCTACATCCAGAGAGCAACAGCAGGAAGATCACAGAGCTAAGAGGTCTCACCACTGCCCACATTGTGAGGAGATTTTCCCAATTCTATCAAAGCTAGAAATACACAGAAAAATACACACGGGAGAGAATCTGTATTCCTGTACTGACTGTGGAAAGAGCTTCAAAACATCAAGGTCTCTGACAGTTCATCAGAGAGTGCACACAGGAGATACGCCTTACTCCTGCTCTGACTGTGGGAAGAGTTTCTCTCAACAGAGCAATTTAAAAACACACCAATGTATACACACAGGAGAGAAGCCTTACTCCTGCTCTGACTGTGGGGAGAGTTTCTCTGGATTGGATACCTTAAAAACACACAAACGTATACATACAGGAGAGAAGCCCTATTCCTGCTCTGACTGTGGGAAGACATTTTCTCAACTGGTCCATTTAAAAGCACACCAACGTATACATACTGGAGAGAAGCCTTACTTCTGCTCTGACTGTGGGAAGAGTTTCTCTCAACAGAGCAGCTTAAAATCACACCAACGTATACACACAGGAGAGAAGCCTTACTCCTGCTCTGACTGTGGGAAGTGCTTCACAACATCATCTGAGCTAAAAGTTCATCAGAGAACACACACAGGAGAGAAGCCATACTCCTGCTCTGACTGTGGAAGGAGTTTTTCCCGATTGAATACCTTAAACTGTCACCAGCTAATACATACAGGACAGAAGCCTTACTTCTGCTCTGACTGTGGGAAGAATTTCTCTCTACAGAGCAACTTAAAATCACACCAACATATACATACAGGAGAGAAGCCTTATTCCTGCTCTGACTGTGGAAAGAGTTTCTCTCGACAGGGCAGTTTAAAATCACACCAACGAATACACACAAGAGAGAAGCCTTACTCTTGCTCTGACTGTGGGAAACGCTTCAAAACATCAGCTGAGCTAAAGGTTCACCAGAGAACACACACAGGAGAGAAGCCTTACTCCTGCTCTGACTGTGGGAAGAGTTTCTCTCGACAGGGCAACTTAAAATCACACCAACGGATACACACAAGAGAGAAGACTTTTGCAGATTAAAACTTTACATTTTGGTGGATGGACAATGGATCCCTGTTTAAAGTATCCTCCTTTTTAAATGAAGTTATACAGAGTTGGCTACAATCTCATCCTCCAGATAAGGCAGATCTAATAATACAGCAAATAATATGACTAAACTCCAATATACTGATAGAGAAAGAAAACTATTTTCTTGTAAAAGATGGGTATAATATTTATGAAGGACATTGTAAACAAGAATGGTAAAAAACTAACAACAGTGTATGGAGGTGTATACTCAATACAAAATTATAACCAACTCATCGTGGCTCTGCCACAAAATTGGAAGAGACAATTACTTAAAGAAGAAATTAAAGAATTAGTCTGGTTGCCCCTCATTTAAATCAGAAATGGCTTAAAATGATTAGTATAAATCGAAAAATATATCAGTTTCACTTAAAGTCATAAGGTTTGACAGCAACACCCTATACAATTCAAGTAATTTGGGAACAGGTTTTTGGTGTCCCAATACCTTGCCATCGGGTCTATGAACTGACAAATAAAACAACAATTGACACAGCAATCCGTTCATTTCGAAATAAGCTATTATACAAAATGCTCAATAAAGAATGCTCAATAGAACAGTCAGCCCTGTGCAGACACTGCCACGGGGAAACAGAATCAATAGAACAGTCAGCCCTGTGCAGACACTGCCACGGGGAAACAGAATCAATAGAACAGTCAGCCCTGTGAAGACACTGCCACAAGGAAACAGAATCAATAGAACAGTCAGCCCTGTGAAGACACTGCCACAAGGAAACAGAATCAATAGAACAGTCAGCCCTGTGCAGACACTGCCACGAGGAAACAGAATCAATAGAACATTCAGCCCTGTGCAGACACTGCCACGAGGAAACAAAATCAATAGAACATATTTTCTGGTACGGTCCATCGGTGGCTCGCTTGTGGAGTCAGGTCCAGGAAGGTTGTTATGTCATAATATCAGGGTTCAGATGGACCTGCAAACTGTATTGTTAGGGGATCTGAAAGACCACGTTCAGTCAATGGAAATATCATTATACTCTTGGGTAAAGTATTTATTTTTAGGACAACATCAGTATAAATGTACAAATAGGGAGGATCAGGACCCTCGTAAGACATCGTAGTAAAATGGAGGGATGTATTGCAAAAGGAAATAGCAAAATGGTATTAAACTGTGAAAGATGGATTAATCTGTGGACATGGGAGGGTTGGAGTTCATATCAGAATGGCATTATACTGGGAAAGATGGGTTAATCTGTGGACATGGGAGGGTTGGAGTTAAAATCAGAATGGCATTATACTGGGAAAGATGGGTTAATCTGTGGACATGGGAGGGTTGGAGTTCATATCAGAATGGCATTATACTGGGAAAGATGGGTTAATCTGTGGACATGGGAGGGTTGGAGCTCATATCAGAATGGCATTATACTGGGAAAGATGGGTTAATCTGTGGACATGGGAGGGTTGGAGTTCATATCAGAATGGCATTATACTGGGAAAGATGGGTTAATCTGTGGACATGGGAGGGTTGGAGTTCATATCAGAATGGCATTATACTGGGAAAGATGGGTTAATCTGTGGACATGGGAGGGTTGGAGTTCATATCAGAATGGCATTATACTGGGAAAGATGGGTTAATCTGTGGACATGGGAGGGTTGGAGCTCATATCAGAATGGCATTATACTGGGAAAGATGGGTTAATCTGTGGACATGGGAGGGTTGGAGTTCATATCAGAATGGCATTATACTGGGAAAGATGGGTTAATCTGTGGACATGGGAGGGTTGGAGTTCATATCAGAATGGCATTATACTGGGAAAGATGGGTTAATCTGTGGACATGGGAGGGTTGGAGTTCATATCAGAATGGCATTATACTGGGAAAGATGGGTTAATCTGTGGACATGGGAGGGTTGGAGCTCATATCAGAATGGCATTATACTGTGAAAGATGGATTAATCTGTGGACATGGGAGGGTTGGAGTTCATATCAGAATGGTATTAAACTGTGAAAGATGGATTAATCTGTGGACATGGGAGGGTTGGAGTTCATATCAGAATGGTATTATACTGGGAAAGATGGGTTAATCTGTGGACATGGGAGGGTTGGAGTTTAAATCAGAAGGAATGGTGGGTTGTTCGCTGTGGGTGAAAATCCAGCACTTGAAGAAAGAGGACATTAGCAATATATGTATAATGATTTCTTTACAGGTACCCTAGACGTGAGGGAAAACAGCTGTACATAGCAGTAGAAGTATTGTTGTCCGTTAGTTTACTCCAACTAGGGGAGGGGTGGTAGGGTAGTTCACTATAACCAGGGTAGGGATGGTAGGGTAGTTTACTATAACCAGGGTAGGGATGGTAGGGTAGTTTACTCCAACTAGGGGAGGGGTGGTAGGGTAGTTCACTATAACCAGGGTAGGGGTGGTAGGGTAGTTTACTATAACCAGGGTAGGGATGGTAGGGTAGTTTACTATAACCAGTGGAGAAGTGGTAGGGTAGTTTACTATAACCAGGGTAGGAGTGGTAGGGTAGTTTACTATAACCAGGGTAGGGGTGGTAGGGTAGTTTACTATAACCAGGGTAGGGGTGGTAGGGTAGTTTACTCCAACCAGGGGAGAGATGGTAGGGTAGTTTACTCCAACCAGGGTAAGGGTGGTAGGGTAGTTTACTATAACCAGGGTAAGGGTGGTAGGGTAGTTTACTCCAACCAGGGTAAGGGTGGTAGGGTAGTTTACTATAACCAGGGTAGGGGTGGTAGGGTAGTTTACTATAACCAGGGTAGGGGTGGTAGGGTAGTTTACTATAACCAGGGTAGGGATGGTAGGGTAGTTTACTATAACCAGGGTAGGTATGGTAGGGTAGTTTACTATAACCAGTGGAGAGGTGGTAGGATAGTTTACTATAACCAGGGTAGGGGTGGTAGGGTAGTTTACTATAACCAGGGTAGGGGGGTAGGGTAGTTTACTATAACCAGGGTAGGGGTGGTAGGGTAGTTTACTATAACCAGGGTAGGGGTGGTAGGGTAGTTTACTATAACCAGGGGAGGGATGGTAGGGTAGTTTACTCCAACCAGGGTAAGGGTGGTAGGGTAGTTTACTATAACCAGGGTAAGGGTGGTAGGGTAGTTTACTATAACCAGGGTAGGGGTGGTAGGGTAGTTTACTATAACCAGGGTAGGATGGTAGGGTAGTTTACTATAACCAGGGTAGGGATGGTAGGGTAGTTTACTATAACCAGGGTAGGGGTGGTAGGGTAGTTTACTATAACCAGGGGTAGTTTACTCCAAAACCACTGTGACTGTGGGGAGAGTTTCTCTCAACACGGCAACTTAGAAACACACCAATATATACATACAGGAGAAAAGCCTCATCATATGTCTCCGACCAGTTAAGATTAAAGTCACTCCATCGCTTAATTCTCATCTCGTAAGAGAAGCTGTAACGTTGAATTGGATCATGAAGAAAGCGTAGAAAACTATTGTAATCCTATTGTTTCTCAAATCAAATTGTATTAGCAGCGTATACATATTTTGCAGATGTTATCGTGGGTGTAGTGAAATGCTTATGTTCCTAGCTAGTAGCTAACAGTAGGCGGCAGGTAGCTTTAGTGGTTAAGAGCGTTGTGCCAGTAACCGAAAGGTCGCTGGTTCTAATCCCCGAGCCGACTAGGTGAAAAACTGTTGATGTGCCCTTGAGCAAGGCACTTAACCCTAATTGCTCCTGTAAGTCGCTATGGATAAGAGCGTCTGCTAAATGACAAAACATAATAATACAAACCAACAGTGCAGTAGTACCTAGCTAGTAGCTAACAATACAAACCAACAGTGCAGTAATACCTAGCTAGTAGCTAACAATACAAACCAACAGTGCAGTAGCACCTAGCTAGTAGCTAACAATACAAACCAACAGTGCAGTAATACCTAGCTAGTAGCTAACAATACAAACCAACAGTGCAGTAGCACCTAGCTAGTAGCTAACAATACAAACCAACAGTGCGGTAGCACCTAGCTAGTAGCTAACAATACAAACCAACAGTCAGTAATACCTAGCTAGTAGCTAACAATACAAACCAACAGTGCAGTAGCACCTAGCTAGTAGCTAACAATACAAACCAACAGTGCGGTAGCACCTAGCTAGTAGCTAACAATACAAACCAACAGTGCAGTAATACCTAGCTAGTAGCTAACAATACAAACCAACAGTGCAGTAGCACCTAGCTAGTAGCTAACAATACAAACCAACAGTGCAGTAGTAGATAGCTAGTAGCTAACAATACAAACCAACAGTGCGGTAGCACCTAGCTAGTAGCTAACAATACAAACCAACAGTGCAGTAGCACCTAGCTAGTAGCTAACAATACAAACCAACAGTGCAGTAGTAGATAGCTAGTAGCTAACAATACAAACCAACAGTGCGGTAGCACCTAGCTAGTAGCTAACAATACAAACCAACAGTGCAGTAGTAGATAGCTAGTAGCTAACAATACAAACCAACAGTGCGGTAGCACCTAGCTAGTAGCTAACAATACAAACCAACAGTGCAGTAGCACCTAGCTAGTAGCTAACAATACAAACCAACAGTGCAGTAGTAGATAGCTAGTAGCTAACAATACAAACCAACAGTGCGGTAGCACCTAGCTAGTAGCTAACAATACAAACCAACAGTGCAGTAGTAGATAGCTAGTAGCTAACAATACAAACCAACAGTGCAGTAGTAGATAGCTAGTAGCTAACAATACAAACCAACAGTGCAGTAGGACCTAGCTAGTAGCTAACAATACAAACCAACAGTGCAGTAGTAGCTAGCTAGTAGCTAACAATACAAACCAACAGTGCAGTAGTACCTAGCTAGTAGCTAACAATATAAACCAACAGTGCAGTAGTACCTAGCTAGTAGCTAACAATACAAACCAACAGTGCAGTAGTAGATAGCTAACAATATAAACCAACAGTGCAGTAGTTGTTAGCTTGTAGCTAACAATACAAACCAACAGTGCAGTAGTAGATAGCTAGTAGCTAACAATACAAACCAACAGTGCAGTAGCACCTAGCTAGTAGCTAACAATATAAACCAACAGTGCAGTAATACCTAGCTAGTAGCTAACAATACAAACCAACAGTGCAGTAGCACCTAGCTAGTAGCTAACAATACAAACCAACAGTGCAGTAGTAGATAGCTAGTAGCTAACAATACAAACCAACAGTGCAGTAGCACCTAGCTAGTAGCTAACAATATAAACCAACAGTGCAGTAATACCTAGCTAGTAGCTAACAATACAAACCAACAGTGCAGTAGTAGATAGCTAGTAGCTAACAATACAAACCAACAGTGCAGTAGTAGATAGCTAACAATATAAACCAACAGTGCAGTAGTTGTTAGCTTGTAGCTAACAATACAAACCAACAGTGCAGTAATACCTAGCTAGTAGCTAACAATACAAACCAACAGTGCAGTAGTAGATAGCGAGTAGCTAACAATACAAACCAACAGTGCAGTAGTAGCTAGCTAGTAGCTAACAATACAAACCAATAGTGCAGTAATACCTAGCTAGTAGCTAACAATACAAACCAACAGTGCAGTAGTAGATAGCTAGTAGCTAACAATACAAACCAACAGTGCAGTAGTAGATAGCTAGTAGCTAACAATACAAACCAACAGTGCAGTAGTACATAGCTAGTAGCTAACAATATAAACCAACAGTGCAGTAGTAGCTAGCTAGTAGCTAACAATACAAAACAACAGTGCAGTAGCACCTAGCTAGTAGCTAACAATACAAACCAACAGTGCAGTAGTACCTAGCTAGTAGCTAACAATACAAACCAACAGTGCAGTAGCACCTAGCTAGTAGCTAACAATACAAACCAACAGTGCAGTAGTAGCTAGCTAGTAGCTAACAATACATTTACATTTTAGTCATTTAGCAGACGCTCTTATCCAGAGCGACTTACAGGAGCAATTAGGGTTAAGTGCCTTGCTCAAGGGCACGTTTACGTCATTTAGCAGACGCTCTTATTCAGAGCGACTACAAATTGGTGCATTCACCCTATAGCCAGTGGGATAACCACTTTACAATTAAACTTTTTTTATTTTATTTATTTATTATTATTATTTTTTTTGGGGGGGGGGTAGAAGGATTACTTTATCCTATCCCAGGTATTCCTTAAAGAGGTGGGGTTTCAAATGTCTCCGGAAGGTGGTGAGTGACTCCGCTGTCCTGGCGTCGTGAGGGAGCTTGTTCCACCATTGGGGTGCCAGAGCAGCGAACAGCTTTGACTGGGCTGAGCGGGAACTATGCTTCCGCAGAGGAAGGGGAGCCAGCAGGCCAGAGGTGGATGAACGCAATGCCCTCGCCTGAGTGTAGGGACTGATCAGAGCCTGAAGGTACGGAGGTGCCGTTCCCCTCACTGCTCCATAGGCAAGCACCATGGTCTTGTAACGGATGCGAGCTTCAACTGGAAGCCAGTGGAGTGTGCGGAGGAGGGGGGTGACGTGAGAGAACTTGGGAAGGTTGAACACCAGACGGGCTGCGGCATTCTGGATGAGTTGTAGGGGTTTAATGGCACAGGCAGGGAGCCCAGCCAACAGCGAGTTGCAGTAATCCAGACGGGAGATGACAAGTGCCTGGATTAGGACCTGTGCCGCTTCCTGTGTAAGGCAGGGTCGTACTCTCCGAATGTTGTAGAGCATGAACCTGCAGGATCGGGTCACCGCCTTGATGTTGGCGGAGAACGACAGGGTGTTGTCCAGGGTCACGCCAAGGCTCTTCGCACTCTGGGAGGAGGACACAACGGAGTTGTCAACCGTGATGGCGAGATCATGGAACGGGCAGTCCTTCCCCGGGAGGAAGAGCAGCTCCGTCTTGCCAGGGTTCAGCTTGAGGTGGTGATCCGTCATCCATACTGATATGTCGGCCAGACATGCAGAGATGCGATTCGCCACCAACAGTGCAGTAATACCTAGCTAGTAGCTAACAATACAAAAACAATAACGCAAATAAAATGAAAAATAAAAAAAGGAACTAAGAAATGTAGAAATATTAGAACGAGCAATGTCAGAGTCCGGAATATAAATATATGTATATGATGGTGTGTATAGACATTATGGACAGTATATGAATAGAAAAGGTTTGTACAGCAGTAGTTATATAGGATGAGCCTTGACTAGAATACAGGATATACATATGAAGTGGGTAAAACAGTATGTAAACATTATTAAAGTGACCAGTGTTCAATAACTATGTACATAGGGCAGGGTTGAGTACCGGGTGGTAGCTGGCAAGAAACAGTGACTGAAGTTAAAGTTCAGGGCAGGGTACTGGGCAGAGGCTGGCTAGTAGTGACTATTTAATAGTGTGATGGCCTGGAGATAAAAGCTTTGATGCGCCTGTATTGTCTCCGCCTTCTAGATGATAGTGGGTGAGCAGGCCATGGCTCGGGGGGATGAGGTCCTTGATGATCTTCTTGGTCTCCTGAGACACCGGGTGCCGTAGATGACCTGGAGGGCAGGCAGTGTGCCCTCTGTGATGCGTTGGGCTGACCGCACCACCCTCTGGAGAGCCCTGCGGTTGCGGACGGTGCAGTTGCTGTACCAGGCGGTGATACAGCCCCGACAGGATGCTCTCAATGATGCAGCTGTAGAAGTTTGTGAGGGTCTTAGGGGCCAAGCCAAATTTCTTCAGCCTCCTGTTGCGCCTTCTTCACCACGTCTGTATGAAGGGACCATTTCAGGTTGTCAGTGATGTGCACGTTGAGTAACATGACGTTTTTGACCCTCTCCACTGCGGCCCGTCGATGTGGATGGGGGGGGCGTGCTCCTTCTGCTGTCTCCGAAGTCCACGATCAGGTCCTTTTGTTTTGTCGTTGAGGAAGAGGCTATTTTCCTTGATATGACCCTTAACTAGCCTCTCAAATCACTTCATGATAACAGAAGTGAGCGCTACGGGGCGATAGTCATTTAGTTCCGTTACCTTCGCTTTCTTGGGTACAGGAACAATGGTGGACATCTTGAAGCAAGTGGGTACAACACACTGGGATAGGGAGAGATTGAATATGTCCGTACGAACAAAGGATCCAATTCAGGATAGTCGTATCTCTCATTGAAATGCTGGTGCGTGACCGCAATTCTAATATCCCAAAGTTATTTTAACGACTAGGTAATAATGCAAGAAACGTTCTGAGCAAATAATGTCAGATATAACACAAATATATACAGTACCAGTCAAAACTTTGGACACACCTACTCATTCAATAACTTTGAAATAACACATATGGAATCTTGTAGTAACCAAAAAAGTGTTAAACAAATCAAAGCTGTCATCAAGGCAAAGGGTGGCTACTTTGAAGAATCTCAAATATAAAATATATTTGTATTTGTTTAACACTTTTTTGGGGTTGCTACATGATTCCATATGTGTTATTTCATAGTTGTGATGTCTTCACTATTATTCTACAATGTAGAAAATAGTTTTAAAAAATAAAGAAAAACCCTTGAATGAGTAGGTGTGTCCAAACTTTCGACTGTTACTGTATATATACTGCGAAGTTGGAACAGGGCGAGCATGTCTGTCGGCGCCATCTTGTATCACTGTGAGATAATTGTGCAGAGGAAAGGGAGCGTTATAGAATGTTAGCCTGTCTTGACTTTACTGATCAGTGTTCACCTTGTCAGTTTTGGTGTGTTTTGTTATCTTCTACTGTAATGATATTGAGATGACCTTGGATTTGCCCTTAGGGTTGAATAGCCTTAGTGAGGTCTGATAGATGACTGGGGGGTACTGCTTCCCTCTGCTTCCCTCTGCTTCCCTCTGCAGCTTTCTGTGGGAATGATCTAGTAGACACAACATGCATCAGACAGAGATGTTGTGATGATCAGTTTTCACCATTAGTTTCGGTGGATAATTTTTTACGACTAATGACTATTACTTTAATGATAAACAGGCTATGAAACAACTACATGTTTATGAAATTGTATTTTAGTTTTGTTCTTTTAGAAAGCAATTAGTGGTGCGCACCAATATCCATAATTCAATATTAGGTACACCTCTCTGTTTACCATAATGGATTGCTCATATAGACAGTGAGCCACGTGGCTTGCTATATAAAGCAGGCAGACAGGCATCGAGGCATTCAGTTACTGTTCGATTGAATGTTATATTGGGCAAAACCAGTGACCTAAGCGACTTTGAGCGTGGTATGATAGTCATTGCCAGGTACGCCGGATCCAGTAACTCGGAAACAGCCTCCCTCCTGGGCTTTTTCTCGCACAACAGCGTATAAGGTTTCCCGAGAATGGTGCGACAAACAAAAAACATCCAGGTAGCAGCAGTCCTGTGGGCGAAAACAGCTTGTTGATGAAAGAGGTCGAAGGAGAATTACAAGAATCATGCACGCTAACAGGCTAACAAGCTAACAGGCTAACAGGCAGGCCACAAACAGACAAATAACGGCACAGCACAACAGTGTTGTGCAGAACGGCATCTCGGGAAACGCCCAACTTGTCGATCCTTGTCACAGATGGGCAATTGCAGCAGACGACCACACACCGGGTTCCACTCCTATCATCTAAAAAACAAGAAGAAGCGGCTCCAGTGGGCACGCCATCACCAACACTGGACAATTGAGGAGTGCAAAAACATTGTCTGGTCTGACGAAATCCCAGATCCTGTTGCGTCATGCTGACGTCAGAGTCGGGATTTGGCGTAAGCAGCATGAGTCCATGGACCCAACCTGCCTGGTGTCAACGGTACAGGCTGGTGGCGGTGGTGTCCAATCTGCAGCAACTGTGTGGACCAGCATCCCTGTGGAACGTTTCTGACATGTAGAATCCATTCCCCCGAAGAATTCAGGCTGTTCTGCAGGCAAAGGGGGGTCCGACCCAGTACTAGAAGGGTGCACCTAATAAACTGTCCGCTGTTAACCTACACTTTTATGTAAAACAGCTTCCATGACTGGTTGCCCAGGCAACCCTCTAACAGGCTCTCAACTGATTTAACTGCCTGCCGATTGGCCAATCGACTGCTTCCCATTGTATTTACACTGGTTGGGTGGGTTACGCCCCCAAGAACAATCACACTTGGCCCAATGGGCAATCAGCAAGCAGCTGTCTGGACTTCACAAAGCCGTGGCAATTGTGAAGTCCACACAGTCACAGTGTTATTTATTCAAAACTGATAATGATATCGATATTAGTTGAACAAAATTACAGTTCAACTCATATCGATATACTGTAGATTTTCCATATCAGTGCCCATTGCTAAACCAATGTAGTCTGATGGTTGACTGGGTTTTACTGCCTCCCTCTTCAGTGTTCTGTGGGAATGAGCTAGGAGACACAACATGTATCAGGTAGAGATGGTGTGATGATCAGTTTTCACCATTAGTTTGGGGGGATAATGTTTTACTAGTAAACAACTATTTATTTAACAATACACAAGCTTTGAAATGACTAAATGTGCTTATTAGTATGAAAATGTATGCACTCACTAACTGTAAGTCGCTCTGGATAAGAGCGTCTGCTAAATGACTAAAATGTAAAATGTATTAAATTGTCTTTTAAAACAAGATTTGTTATTTTAGTCATTGATATGAAAAGTGATTGGATTAATGCATTGAACTGAATCGATCTGTCAATGAAAAATACAAGTTTGTACATACATTTTTGCTGGTCAAACTCTTCTCTTTTGTGTAATTAACATCTGGCCACGTCTCTATCACACTCCAGCCCAGAAGGTGGCAGTGATGAACAGGAGAGAAGAAGAATGCATGCTTAGCTACCACCCCCCCTCTCCATGCTGCAAAACTATGAAAGCTCACACAGTGAGAGCGCGCAATCAAGCGTTTGTAAGTACATTTAATTTAACAAAAATGATTAATACACTTGGTTCGATTGCACGATGTTACTTCAATCAGAATAAAGGAGAGATTAGGGAAAGTGGGAGAACACTCAACCAAAATGGAGGTCTGGTGACCAAACAATAGCGCCAATACTTACAAGTCTGGGGTTGGGCAACATGGGCAAAAAATCATATCACGGTATTTTTTTTAATTAAATTGGACGGTATGAAGGTATTTTATGTTTTTGAATTATAAAAGTTCAAAATGTGCTTTATGAGTAGTGTTAAGTTGCGTCAATTCAAATCTGGTATTAGGAACAAAAGAGGTCAATACACGTCTTCTAAAATAGACTAGTATTTTAATTAATGCAAACCACTTCAATGGTAAATATGATGTTCGTATATACGGGTCCACTGAAATACCACGCAGGGCACTCAGAGAACTGATCCATTGTTCTAAGTTCTTCTTCAAATACTCTGACAGAGATAGTTCCCGCTCCCTGCTGGCCAATCAGAGTAGAGACTGAGCGTGGTTTAGACTTACTCAGCCAATCGTTGGCGCACAGGCTGGACCCAGCCCCTTGGCGCTCCACTTGTTGCACACTGTTGCCAGGCATAAGTTGTTATCATCACAACCTGTAGAGTCAGCACCTTTTTGCAGTACACGTCCTTGAGCGCGGTTTAACAAAGAGGCAGTGTGTATGTGTCTGTGAGAAATACAAGTCTGTCTCACCCTACTCCCTAACATTCCTCACATGAATCACAGCTTGTTATGTTAAACAATTTATATCAGTACAGTACAAACCTATTATGTTTCATCATTAATGCATTCTTTCGAAGCTAGGCATAACATCTAGATCCCCACAGTAGTGCTGCACGATATAGGCAAACAACCTAGGCCTTATTTTTAACCAAACGTTGCAATTGCGATTTGACTTGGCGATTTAGAGCAAAACACTTTGGTGAATTATCAGGATCATGGAAATATAATTATTATTCTATAACACTTTACTTGACACCCAGTGTATGACACGGTCATAACCACGTCATAATATGTAATAACAGCTGATATAACCTGTCATAATATAGTCTCATAACACTGTCATGACCCATATATTTACACCTGTTGTAACAAATATTGCGTTATTTTATGGCTGGTTATGACAACTACATAAGAGTGTCAAAACTCACATTTATTCAAATTAGTTATTTCCCTGCCAAGAAGTGTCCTTTCGTTTGAAAGTTTGTCTCTTAAAATCCTTTGTTTTTGTTGTAATGAATTCTTTACAGTCATGTTTTTTTTTCACATGTTAAATACATTGTGGAAAATACACTTTTACACTGTCATGAAGCATTATGACCATCCTGTTACACTTTACTTGGACTAAGAAAATACACTTTATGATACTGTCAAGAAGCAATATGACCATCCTGTTACACTTTACTTGGACTAAGAAAATACACTTTATATGACACTGTCAAGAAGCATTATGACCATCCTGTTACACTTTACTTGGACTAAGAAAATACACTTTATATGACACTGTCAAGAAGCATTATGACCATCCTAATCATATAAGTCAGATAGGCCTATCACCTACAGGCCCTTATATCAGTCATCAGTCAAAAAGAGGGTGTCCTGTCCTGCTCCTGAAATCTGCTCCTGTATTCATCCCAGTCATCAGCAACAGAGCATTGGAGTAGGCGCATGTCTGACATCAATGTGTGCTCAATTACAATGATAATTTAACATGGTCAATAAAGAAAAAAATACTATAACAAACATTCTGTTGATACATAGGCTATGGTGTAATGGGATGTTTTACCTTGTGTAGTAGGTTTTGGGGGTTTTGACACTTATGTAGGTGTCATAACCAGCCAGAAAATAATGCAATGTATGTCTCAACAGGTCTAAATATATGGGTCATGACAGTGTTAAGACCATGTTATAACAGGTTATGACAAGTTCTGTCAGCTGTTATTGACATATTATGACATGGTTATGACCGTGTCATAACGTGTTATGATGCTGGGTGTCAAGTAAAGTGTTAGCGATTATTCTAATTCTATAGCTAGAATATAGTAGTGGGCACTTTGAACACAGTGTTGTTTGACATGACAACTAATTTAAATGCCAGGGAGCAGTTATTGTGACAGAGTAGGAACCAAAGTGTTGATAAGTGTTTTTGTCTTAGCTACTTCATGTAGCTAACAATCTTGCTTCGCGTATTCCTCTTTGATTTAGAAGATACTGTTGCTCAAACAACATGCTGATTTAGGTCTACAGCATCACTGGTATTATCAGGCTGTATAGCTAATTTACGTTTGCTCGGACTCGGTACATTTATTAGCTAGCTAGCTAGCGATTAGCATTAGTGATTAGCATTAGCGATTAGCTGCTAACAAGATTTAGGCCCAACTTGCTAAGAAAACACAAACTAGTAGTGTAATTATAGAACGCTAGTGGATTTATATTAAGAAGCAAAGAGAAAACAGCATTGGTGTCATCAATATTGTTGCATGCGCTGCGTTGACCATTGCAGACTGAAGTGTCTCGTGGTCGAGGTACAACAGATGCGCTCCCTGAGTGACGGGGCGGTGTCTAGGTCTGTGTGGAAAGCGACATGGAGAGGGAGAGAGATGACTAAAGTAGCGAAGTTAACTATAAAAAAAATGGATGTTACACATCACGGCGTATCCCATTTAACAAATCAAACATTCAAATAACGTTATAGAAGGTATATTAAAAACCCAAAACCGGTCCGTGCATCAATACCGGTATATGGTAAAATACGGTATACCGCCCAGCCCTACTTACAAAAAGGATTAATGGCCTTTAAAAAAGTAGAATCTTTATCCCACTGGAAGGGAGGGTTCAAAGAGGAGAAAGGCACTAAAGCTAAGAACTGGGGTGTATTCATTATGCCTTGCAATGGAAACCGTTTACCGTTTAAAAAACAAAACAAAAAAATAGCAAATGGAACGAAATGGGGAGGGACCTACCTGAATTTGTCCAATAGAAACTCTCGGCAGGTATCTTAGTGGTTAAGAGCGTTGTGCCAGTAACTGAAAGGTTGCTGGTTCTAATCCCCGAGCCGACTAGGTGAAAAATCTGTTGATGTCCCCTTGAGCAAGGCACTTAACCCTAATTGCTCCTGTAAGTCGCTCTGGATAAGAGCGTCTGCTAAATGACTAAAATGTAAATGTAGTAAGCTGTTAGTAGCCCATGTGCCTCACCCTAATAATTTGGTCCCTTTCCCCCTCATAACTTAGCCTACTGTTCTGACTTGGTGGTGCACATGTAGCCTATAGCCTGTTTTAGAGAAATGTAATCATTGAATATTGTAAGAGCTTTCATTGTCTGCTTATATGCCCCCTTTATTTATCCTACAGTTCTGACTTGGTGTACAGGGAGAACACTGTAAGAAACAGACCATGTTCTGAATTCCATCACTGTACATTTCCAAAAATGCCAAACAAATAGTTATATTGACTACGTCCGTCCTAGCTCGCTCATTAATGTCTTAATCGAAATTACAGATTGCCTCTTATCCGCTCGTCGTCCCCTTATGCCATAGTTTGTACATCTCAATTGTCAGTAGAAACCACATTTGTTTAAGCAAGTCAGCCATATCAGCTATGTTTTTTTTTAAGGCAGTAAATGAGGCTAAATTAACTGTTTCGCTGCCAGACAAGGCTCCGCTGATAGCCAGGTGTAGCAGTGGTAAGATGTTGGGACTCTGCTGTTGGGACTCTGCTATTGGGACAGCTCTATGTAGGTCCTAACAGTTTGTGGGCACCGTTCGTCACCGTTATAGGGGTTCAACAAGGGTTCTTCTAAGATCCTCAAAGCTCTTCGAAGAACCTTAGGGTTCTTGGCACTGAAAATGGCCCCCAAAAGGTTCTTCCAAGAACCCCATAGGATGTGGGGTTCACAGAGGAACCTCCTTCAGTTGGTGGGAGTTCTTGCAGGAACCTAACTGCCCAACTGAAACATTTGGATTTGAATTTGAGAAAACAGCAGGTGCAGGCACTTAACTTTAAAAAATGTTAACCATCTATCTTTTCATATTTGTGCAAATGGCTGTGTTGTTGTTTGGCACTTTCTCCCTTTTAAAAGTCTTTATAAAACAGAAAATGGACACAATTCAATGGACGTCAATCAAAAAAGATACATTGAAGTCTGTAGTAGATGACTGAACCGCCCACTTATATGCGTGTGTCTGCAGGTATGACGAGGAGGCACACACAGGAATGTACTGTACAATTGATATTGGGTTGTCGCATAATGTTATGCAGATCACATGTAGGGGCGGCAGGTAGCTTAGTGGTTAAGAGCGTTGTGCCAGTAACCGAAAGGTCGCTGGTTCTAATCCCCGAGCCGACTAGGTGAAAGATCTGTCGATGTGCCCTTGAGCAAGGCACTTAACCCTAATTGCTCATGTAAGTCGCTCTGGATAAGAGCGTCTGCTAAATGACAAAAAAATAAAATTAAAATAAAAAATAATAAAATGTAGGCTAATTTATATGAATGGTTTCTCTAAAACCTTCTAGGAGTCAGTCACAGCAGCCAGCTTCCTCCTCTTCAATGAAGATCCCAGAGGTCTCTACATTATGGACAAGGGATGTGTATGAAAACCGTTGTCAAAAGTGAACCGTTTTTTTATTCACATGTACCACAGAAACCAAAGGGATGAATAATGTCCTGTGCGCGTTTTGTTAATCATCTGTATAATTATTATTTGTGTATTCACAGACTTCACCCTCCCTACACCGCGGATGAACATAACTGGAAACCTGTTCGATCCCCATGCACTGATAAATTATTCGGGCTATATGGATACGATGGGTATCAACGCCAGAGGATACACTGATTGAACTTAGAGCTCTGCTGGGAGTTTACATCTTTTTTTATATTTTTTATTTTTTATTTATTTTTATTTTTTATTTTATATTGTTTTTTAGGGGGTAGATCAGCTTAATATTGCAGATAGATTGTATCTTCTATCAATGTAATTGTCTGCATCACTTCCAATCCCCCATGTTTTTTATATATACAGTGGGGGAAAAAAGTATTTAGTCAGCCACCAATTGTGCAAGTTCTCCCGCTTAAAAAAATTAGAGAGGCCTGTAATTTTCATCATAGGTACACGTCAACTATGACAGACAAAATGAGAAAAAAAATCTAGAAAATCACATTGTAGGATTTTTAATGAATTTATTTGCAAATTATGGTAGAAAATAAGTATTTGGTCAATAACAAAAGTTTCTCAATACTTTGTTATATACTCTTTGTTGGCAATGACACAGGTCAAACGTTTTCTGTAAGTCTTCACAAGGTTTTCACACACTGTTGCTGGTATTTTGGCCCATTCCTTCATGCAGATCTCCTCTAGAGCAGTGATGTTTTGGGGCTGTCGCTGGGCAACACAGACTTTCAACTCCCTCCAAAGATTTTCTATGGGGTTGAGATCTGGAGACTGGCTAGGCCACTCCAGGACCTTGAAATGGTTCTTACGAAGCCACTCCTTTGTTGCCCATTCGGTGTGTTTGGGATCATTGTCATGCTGAAAGACCCAGCCACGTTTCATCTTCAATGCCCTTGCTGATGGAAGGAGGTTTTCACTCAAAATCTCACGATACATGGCCCCATTCATTCTTTCCTTTACACGGATCAGTCGTCCTGGTCCCTTTGCAGAAAAACAGCCCCAAAGCATGATGTTTCCACCCCCATGCTTCACAGTAGGTATGGTGTTCTTTGGATGCAACTCAGCATTCTTTGTCCTCCAAACATGACGAGTTGAGTTTTTATCAAAAAGTTCTATTTTGGTTTCATCTGACCATATTACATTCTCCCAATCCTCTTCTGGATCATCCAAATGCACTCTAGCAAACTTCAGACGGGCCTGGACATGTACTGGCTTAAGCAGGGGGACACGTCTGGCACTGCAGGATTTGAGTCCCTGGCGGCGTAGTGTGTTACTGATGGTAGGCTTTGTTACTTTGGTCCCAGCTCTCTGCAGGTCATTCACTAGGTCCCCCCGTGTGGTTCTGGGATTTTTGCTCACCATTCTTGTGATCATTTTGACCCCACGGGATGAGATCTTGCGTGGAGCCCCAGATCGAGGGAGATTATCAGTGGTCTTGTATGTCTTCCATTTCCTAATAATTGCTCCCACAGTTGATTTCTTCAAACCAAGCTGCTTACCTATTGCAGATTCAGTCTTCCCAGCCTGGTGCAGGTCTACAATTTTGTTTCTGGTGTCCTTTGACAGCTCTTTGGTCTTGGCCATAGTGGAGTTTGGAGTGTGACTGTTTGAGGTTGTGGACAGGTGTCTTTTATACTGATAACAAGTTCAAACAGGTGCCATTAATACAGGTAACAAGTGGAGGACAGAGGAGCCTCTTAAAGAAGAAGTTACAGGTCTGTGAGAGCCAGAAATCTTGCTTGTTTGTAGGTGACCAAATACTGATTTTTCCACCATAATTTGCAAATAAACTCATTAAAAATCATACAATGTGATTTTCTGGATTTTCTTTTCTCAATTTGTCTGTCATAGTTGACTTGTACCTATGATGAAAATTACAGGCCTCTCATCTTTTTAAGTGGGAGAACTTGCACAATTGGTGGCTGACTAAATACTTTTTTCCCCCACTGTAAGGTCACAGTTATGAAAACTTAGGACACTAAAGAGGCCTTTCTACTGACTCTGAAAAACACCAAAAGAAAGATGTCCTGGGTCCCTGCTCATCTGCGTGAACGTGCCTTAGGCATGCTGCAAGGAGGCATGAGGACTACAGATGTGGCCAGGGCAATAAATTGCAATGTCCGTACTGTGAGCTGATCGTCCTCGCAGTGGCAGACCACGTGTAACTACACCTGCACAGGATCGGTACATCCGAACATCACACCTGCGGGACAGGTACAGGATGGCAACAACAACTGCCTGAGTTACACCAGGAACGCACAATCCCTCCATCAGTGCTCAGACTGTCCGCAATAGGCTGAGAGAGGCTGGACTGAGGGCTTGTAGGCCTGTTGTAAGGCAGGTCCTCACCAGACATCACTGGCAACAACGTCGCCTATGGGCACAAACTCACCGCTGCTGGACCAGACAGGACTGGCAAAAAGTGCTCTTCACTGACAAGTCACGGTTTTGTCTCACCAGGGGTGATGGTCGGATTCGCGTTTAACGTTGAAGGAATGAGCGTGTACTCTGGAGCGGGATCGATTTGGAGGTGGAGGGTCCGTCATGGTCTGGGGGCGGTGTGTCACAGCATCATCGGACTGAGCTTGTTGTCATTGCAGGCAATCTCAATGCTGTGGGTTACAGGGAAGACATCCTCCTCCCTCATGTGGTACCCTTCCTGCAGGCTCATCCTGACATGACCCTCCAGCATGACAATGCCACCAGCCATACTGCTCGTTCTGTGCGTGATTTCCTGCAAGACAGGAATATCAGTGTTCTGCCATGGCCAGTGAAGAGCCGGATCTCAATCCCATTGAGCACGTCTGGGACATGTTCGATCGGAGGATGAGTACTAGGGCCATTCCCCCCAGAAATGTCCGGGAACTTGCAGGTGCCTTGGTGGAAGAGTGGGGTAACATCTCACAGCAAGAACTGGCAAATCTGGTGCAGTCCATGAGGAGGAGATGCACTGCAGTACTTAATGCAGCTGGTGGCCACACCAGATACTGACTGTTACTTTTGATTTGACCCCCCCTTTGTTCAGGGACACATTATTCAATTTCTGTTAGTCACATGTCTGTGGAACTTGTTCAGTTTATGTCTCAGATGTTGAATCTTGTTATGTTCATACAAATATTTACACATGTTAAGTTTGCTGAAAATAAACGCAGTTGACAGTTAGAGGACGTTTCTTTTTTTGCTGAGTTTACAAAACTTTTGCTATTTACAAAAATAAAATAAATACCCACCCCACTCCTTCAGTGATAATCCAAATCACATCCCTACACAGACTCAGGTGCCTGTGTGGACGGAAAATTCATTGACAGGATTCCTTGTAATGTCCCAAAAAACTTTCAGCTGTACTCACAACGATGACTATTGTCTCAGATTTCTTGTTTGTTTTGTGCTGTGCAGTTTACAACCAATGCAATAAACACTACAAAGTCCACCTTTTTAACATGCAACATGTCAGGATCCTGTTGGCGAGTAACATCTACTGATGTCTGTAATCCAACTACCATGGTTTATTCCACTCTTCTCACCGCCTCCGGATAGGAGACATGCTGGACATCCCTTATTCTTGTCACCTCAGTCTCCTTCACCCTGACAGGGCACTTCATGATACTCCTCCCCGCTATATAGACTTGACACTTGTCTAAATAGTTTACATTACTCACACTGCAAGGGTTTGGGCACCAAGGCTCTTACAGGATATCTCACATGACCCAAATATATACGTATGAAGGGAGATACTCTTCTTCAAAGAACAAAATAATATATGGAGTGGGCTTCCTCACTCCATCCACCATAGGGGTCAGTCGGCGTGCACCAACCACTGGGCTTCCTCACTCCATCCACCATAGGGGTCGGTCGCCGTGCACCAACCACTGGGCTTCCTCACTCCATCCACCATATGGGTCAGTCGGCGTGCACCAACCACTGGGCTTCCTCACTCCATCCACCAAACGGGTCAGTCGGTGTGCACCAACCACTGGGCTTCCTCACTCCATCCACCATAGGGGTCGGTCGCCGTGCACCAACCACTGGGCTTCCTCACTCCATCCACCATAGGGGTCAGTCGGCATGCACCAACCACTGGGCTTCCTCACTCCATCCACCATAGGGGTCAGTCGGCGTGCACCAACCACTGGGCTTCCTCACTCCATCCACCATAGGGGTCAGTCGGCGTGCACCAACCACTGGACTTCCTCACTCCATCCACCATAGGGGTCAGTCGGCGTGCACCAACCACTGGGCTTCCTCACTCCATCCACCATAGGGGTCAGTCGGCGTGCACCAACCACTGGGCTTCCTCACTCCATCCACCATAGGGGTCAGTCGGCGTGCACCAACCTCTGGGCTTCCTCACTCCATCCACCATAGGGGTCGGTCGCCGTGCACCAACCACTGGGCTTCCTCACTCCATCCACCATACGGGTCAGTCGGCGTGCACCAACCACTGGGCTTCCTCACTCCATCCACCATAGGGGTCAGTCGGCGTGCACCAACCTCTGGGCTTCCTCACTCCATCCACCATAGGGGTCGGTCGCCGTGCACCAACCACTGGGCTTCCTCACTCCATCCACCATAGGGGTCGGTCGCCGTGCACCAACCACTGGGCTTCCTCACTCCATCCACCATACGGGTCAGTCGGCGTGCACCAACCACTGGGCTTCCTCACTCCATCCACCATAGGGGTCGGTCACCGTGCACCAACCACTGGGCTTCCTCACTCCATCCACCATACGGGTCAGTCGGCGTGCACCAACCACTGGGCTTCCTCACTCCATCCACCAAACGGGTCAGTCGGCGTGCACCAATCACTGGGCTTCCTCACTCCATCCACCATAGGGGTCGGTCGCCGTGCACCAACCACTGGGCTTCCTCACTCCATCCATCATAGGGGTCGGTCGCCGTGCACCAACCACTGGGCTTCCTCACTCCATCCACCATAGGGGTCAGTCGGCGTGCACCAACCACTGGGCTTCCTCACTCCATCCACCATAGGGGTCAGTCGGCGTGCACCAACCACTGGGCTTCCTCACTCCATCCACCATAGGGGTCAGTCGGCGTGCACCAACCACTGGGCTTCCTCACGCCATCCACCATAGGGGTCAGTCGGCGTGCACCAACCACTGGGCTTCCTCACTCCATCCACCATAGGGGTCAGTCGACGTGCACCAACCACTGGGCTTCCTCACTCCATCCACCATAGGGGTCAGTCGGCGTCCACCAACCACTGGGCTTCCTCACTCCATCCACCATAGGGGTCGGTCGCCGTGCACCAACCACTGGGCTTCCTCACTCCATCCACCATAGGGGTCAGTCGGCGTGCACCAACCACTGGGCTTCCTCACTCCATCCACCATAGGGGTCAGTCGGCGTGCACCAACCACTGGGCTTCCTCACTCCATCCACCATACGGGTCAGTCGCCGTGCACCAACCACTACTTCTACTTCTTCAGTTACATCCTTCGCACAACCCCCTTGATATGAGCCCTGCTTCGCAGATCCACACGACACATTCCAATCCAATATATTTTTCAGGTGCAAAGCTCCTTCTGCTCCTCTGACATAAAAAAACTAAATAAACCCATTTCTTGTTATTTTCACTGACACCACCTCATCTATGATTTTCATCGAGACTTCAAACGAATCTCCCAGATATCCCTTCAACCTAGCATTTCTGCATATCTTGTTCTCGTTCGATCCAAAACCCACGACCACTTTACTTTTCTTGTTTCCTTTTTTTAATCCTTCTCCCCTCGACGTGCCATCAGTTTCAAACCAAACATCCCCTCCGCCATCTTCTAGCCTTCCTGAGTCAACCTCCTCTGTCTGTCTTCCTCCCTGTTTCTGTGGACGAACGGGCATCGCGCACCTCTCTCTCCCCCGGCAGACAAGTTTCAAATTCTCGCTGAAGTTTCTAGCCACAAGCATTGAACTACCTAGCTGGCTTCTTCTTATCTGATATAATGGTGGTCCTCAAACAAACCCTCCCTAGCCCCCCAAACCCATTACACTGTATCTATATGTATCTACAGTACATTTACATTTAAGTCATTTAGCAGACGCTCTTATCCAGAGCGACTTACAGTTAGTGGTCCTCAAACAAACCTTTAAGGTGGTTTCCGCCACCTACTGTGCCGCAGTGTGAGATCAATTATGGTCTGCCTAATTCTGTACTACAAAAAATATATATATAACACAGAGGGGGAACATCTTCAGTCAGGATTCCCTGCAATGCTTCCACTGTTCATTCCTGAAGAGTCAACAACCTGTCCAGTTTCTTAAGAGTTCTTGTTCATTTAGGCAGTACAATTATCACCTGCGCAATTAATGCCACAAAATTCACCTTCTTTACAATCAGTGTATCAGTATCCCTCAACTGGTGAACGACATTCTGAATCTCAACAGGCTGCGGGTCATCCGCTGCCATAGCTTCCTCAGCTCCACTCGCTCCTTCAACTACTTCCCGCGCCTCCCTGTAGGAGAACTGCTGTACAGCCCAGATCCTTGTTACTTCAAACTCTTATAATAATAATAATAATAATATGCCATTTAGCAGACGCTTTTATCCAAAGCGACTTACAGTCGTGCGTGCATACATTTTTTTGTTTGTGTGTATGGGTGGTCCCGGGGATCGAACCCACTACCTTGGCGTTACAAGCGCCGTGCTCTACCAGCTGAGCTACAGAGGACCACAATCCTTGTTCCTTCATCCTAGCAGGGCGCTCCTGGAATTCGTCAACGTGACTTCCACCACAATTGCTTCGCAGTACATCATCATTGATTCCATCGGCACTTTCGTCACGGCAACGGCTTATTATTATTTATTTTAAAAAAGTTGACTTTTGTTCATTTTGCTCCATTGTTCGTTGTCTCTGTCTTCACTCCACCGCGCGCCATCAGAATCGAACAGCACCTCCACCATTATTTTCCTACCCACAATCACACACCTGCATGGAAAATATTGCATGTAGAATTAAAAAAAGTGAGATTGATTAGATAGAAAAAATAAACCTAGTTAAAAAAAATTAAAAAGTATGTTTATTAACCCATTACATATGCATTAGTGAGAATACTGGTGGCTGGCAAATTGTCTTGACCCCATGGTGATGTGTAGAGGTGTAGTGACATGTTTTGAGTAGATAAATAGAAATATACATTTTGAATTCCATGAATCAAACAAAAGCATATTTACTGTATAGAAAACTAAAAAACAAAGGTTGACCAGCACAAATTCATGTACAACATTTATTTTTCATTAGCAGATCAATTAAGTTCACTGCAGCTATCTAAATACATTAATCATCAATGACGAAAATAACAAATCTACACTGAACAAAAAATATAAACGCAACATGTAAAATGTTGGTCCCATGTTTCATGAGCTGAAAAAAATAGATCCCAGAAATTCTACAAGTTCAAATGTGCCTCACAAAGCTGCATCACATGAGGTGATGGCGGCAGGTGAATGGCACGATAATTGTGTTCGCTGTCTGTAGCTTATTTCTGCCCATACCATAACCCCACTGCCACCATGGGGCACTCTGTTCACATTTTGCAACAGCTAATGGGGGTTCCTAATAAAATACCAAATACCAACATTGACATCAGCAAACCGCTCGCCAACACAACACCATACACGTGGTCTGCGGTTGTGAGGCCCGTTGGATGTACTGCCAAATTCTCTAAAACTTATGGTAAAGAAATTAACATGACATTCTCTGGCAACAGCTCTGGTGGGCATTCCTGCCGTCAGCATGCCAATGGCACACTCTCTCAAGACTTGAGACATCTGTGGCATTGGGTTGTGTGACAAAACGGCACATTTTAAAGTGGCCTTTTATTGTCCCCAGCACAAGGTGCACCTGTGCAATGATCATGCTGTTTAATCAGCTTCTTGATATGCCACACCTGTCAGGTGGATGGATTATCTTGGCAAAGGATAAATGCTCACTAACAGGGATGGAAACAAACTTCTGCACAACATTTGAGAGAAATAAGCTTTCGGTGCATATGGAACATTTCTAGGATATTTTATTTCAGCTCATGAAACATGGGACCAACCCTTTCCATGTTGCGTTTATATTTGTGTTCAGTGTATATAGCATACTGTACGACCACTATTCCATTGTTAGCCATAATGTAACATAACCTAACGTAACGGATTTGGGTACAGAATGATACGTTTAGTGACGGGCAGGGTACAGAGCTGCAGCGGGACTATTTCACTAGCGGCCGCCCAGGCTAGGTTTGACTAAAGTCACACATAAAACCGTTCCCAAACGTGATAATACATTTACGGACTCATTATGACCTGTTCTTCCGATATTATACAGTTTTAAAACGTGTTATTACATACCTGTAGTAATAAACAGAAACGGGACTCAAAAGATGTCTTGACAGCAAAGATGGTGGAAAATTAAGACACTCATTCAGTTTACAATTTAACATGTTTTTTTTTCTTCAGTTCCGGTATGCTTAATGGTAATGAGTGGGGCTCCCATAGGCACCAATGTATCAGCAGCTGGGTCTGGTCTGCTTAGTTCACGAACTGTTACCACAGTGCAACAGCGCCATCTATTGTATTGATGGACTAACTCCTGCTAAAGCATGTAGAATATGACAGTGAGATAGATCATCCAGATAAATAAACCTTTATTTTTTATTTATTTTTTATACAGTACCAGTCAAAGGTTTGGACGCACCTACTCATTCCAGGGTTTTTCTTTATTTTCACTATTTTCTACATTGAAGAATAATAGTGAAGACATCAAAACTATGAAATAACACATATGGAATTATGTAGTAACCAAAGAAGTGTTAAACAAATCAAAATACATTTGATGTTTGAGATTCTTCAAATAGCCACCCTTTGCCTTGATGACAGCTTTTGGCATTCTCTCAACCAGCTTCATGAGGTAGTCACCTGGAATGCATTTCAATTAACAGGCGTGTCTTCTTAAAAGTTAATTTATGGAATTTCTTTCCTTCTTAATGCGTTTGAGCCAATCAGTTGTGTTGTGATAAGGTAGGGGGGGGGGGGGGGGGTATACAGAAGATAGCCCTATATGGTAAAATACCAAGTCTATATTATGGCAAGAACAGCTCAAATAAGCAAAGAAATGACAGGCCATCATTACTTTAAGACATGAAGGTCAGTCAATATGGAACATTTCAAGAACTTTGAAAGTTTCTTCAAGTGCAGTCGCAAAAAACATCAAGCGCTATGATGAAACTGGCTCTCATGAGGACTGCCACAGGAATGGAAGACCCAGAGTTACCTCTGCTGCAGAGGATAAGTTCATTAGAGTTACCAGCCTCAGAAATTGCAGTTCAAGTCACAGGCACATCTCAACATCAACTGTGCAGAGGGGACTGTGTGAATCAGGCCTTCATGATCGAATTGCTGCAAAGAAACCACTACTAAAGGACACCAATAAGAAGAAGAGACCTGCTTGGGCCAAGAAACACGAGCAAGGGACATTAGACCGGTGGAAATCTGTCCTTTGGTCCGGAGTCCAAATTTGAGATTTTTGGTTTCAACCGCCATGTCTTTGTGAGACGCGGTGTGGGTGAACGGATGATCTCTGCATGTGTAGTTCCCACCGTAAAGCATGGAGGAGGAGGTGTTATGGTGTGGGGGTGCTTTGCTGGTGACACTGATATATTTAGAATTCAAGGCACACTTAACCAGCATGGTTACCACAGCATTCTGCAGCGATACGCCATCCCATCTGGTTTGGGCTTAGTGGGACTATCATTTGTTTTTCAACAGGACAATGACCCAACACACCTCCAGGCTGTGTAAGGGCTATTTTACCAAGAAGGAGTGATAGAGTGCTGCGTCAGATGACCTGGCCTCCACAATCCCCCGCAGAGTGAAGGAAAAGCAGCCAACAAGTGCTCAGCATATGTGGGAATATGCGAAAAGCATTCCAGGTGAAGCTGGTTGAGAGAATGCCAAGAGTGTGCAAAGCTGTCATCAAGGCAAAGGGTGGCTATTTGAAGAATCTCAAATATAAAATATTTTTTTGATTTGTTTAACAGTTTTTTGATTACTACATGATTCCATATGTGTTATTTCATATTTTTGATGTCTTCACTATTATTCTACAATGTAAAATTTTTAAAAAAATAAAGAAAAACCCTTGAATGAGTAGGTGTGTCCAAACTTTTGACTGGTACTGTATATGGGGTGTCAGTTTAGTGTCAAAGTTTTTCAACCCATTACATCTATTAATATGCATTCTAGAGAATACTGGTGGCTAGCAAATGGGCTTGTCCCCATGGTGATGGGTAGAGGTGTAGTGACATGTTTTGAGTTGATAAATAGAAATATACAATAATTTGAATCCCATAAATTAATGGCAGATCAATTAAGTTGGCTTGAGTGCAAATATCCAAAAACATTCATTATCAATGACTAAATTAACAAATCTATTTTTGTTATAAACACATGAATACTGAAAAAATACATAAAACGCAACACTTTCAAAGATTTTGCTGAGTTACAGCTCATAAAAGGAAATCAAGTCATGGGAAATTGAAACATGGGACCAACACTTTACATGTCGCGTTTATATTTTTGTTTAGTGTCGAGGTTTCAAAGCCTGTTCATCGTTAAACAAAGTTGTTTAATAGCAAAAATAATCCACCCACAAACTAAAAGGAGAAAACTGATCATCACACCATCTCTATCTGATACATGTCTACTAACTCATTCCCACAGAGAACTGCAGAGGGAAGCAGTAACCACCCAGTCAACCATCACGCAGGTTATTCAACACTAAGGGCAAATCCAAGGTCATCTCAATATCATTACAGTAGAAGATAACAAAACACACCAAAACTGACCAGGTGAACACTGATCAGTAAAGTAAAGAGAGGCTAACATAATAATAATAATAATATGCCATTTAGCAGACGCTTTAATCCAAAGCAATTTACAGTCATGCGTGCATACATTTTTGTGTATGGGTGGTCCCGGGGATCGAACCCACTACCTTGGCGTTACAAGCGCCGTGCTCTACCAGCTGAGCTACAGAGGACCACATTATATAACTCTCCCTTTCCTCTGCACAGTTCTCTCACAGTGAGAAACAATAGGATTACAATAGAGTGTTATGCTTTCTTAACGTTATCAAATTCACTGTTCCCACTTCCTTTCTGAGGTGAGAATGAAGTGACTTTAATCTTAACTGGTCTGAGATAACTGATGAGGCTTCTCTCCTTTATGTATACGTTGGTGTGTTTTTAAGTTTCTCTGGTGAGAAAAACTCTTTCCACAGTCAGAGCAGGAGTAAGGCTTCTCTCCTTTATGCATCCATTGGTGTCTTCTTAAATTAGTCAATTGAGAGAAACTCGCCCCACAGTCAGAGCAGTAGTAAGGCTTCTCTCCTTTATGTATCCGTTGGTGTCTTCTTAAATTGCTTAATTGAGAGAAACTCGACCCACAGTCAGAGCAGCAGTGAGGCTTCTCTCCTGTGTGTGTTCTCTGATGAGATTTTAGCTCAGTTGATGTTTTAAAGCCTTTCTCACAGTCAGAGCAGGAGTAAGGCTTCTCTCCTTTATGTATACGTTGGTGTGTTTTTAAGTTGCCCTGTTGAGAAAAACCCTTCCCACATTCAGAGCAGGAGTAAGGCTTCTTTCCTGTATGTATTTGTTGGTGACATTTTAAGGTATCCAATCGGGAGAAACTCTCCCCACAGTCAGAGCAGGAGTAAGGCTTCTCTCCTGTGTGTCTTCGCTGGTGAGATTTTAGCTCAGTTGATGTTTTAAAGCATTTACCACATTCAAAGCAGGAGTAAGGCTTCTCTCCTGTATGTATTCGGTGGTGACATTTTAAGGTATCCAATCGGGAGAATCTCCCCCCACAGTCAGAGCAGGAGTAAGGCTTCTCTCCAGTGTGCACTCTCTGATGAACTGTCAGAGCCTGTGATGTTGTGAAGCTCTTCCCACAGTCAGTACAGGAATACAGATTCTCTCCTGTGTGTATTTTCTGGTGTATTTTTAGCTGTGATAGAATTGGGAAAATCTCCTCACAATGTGGGCAGTGGTGAGAGCTCTTAGCTCTGTGATCTTCCTGCTGTTGCTCTCTGGATGTAGAGAATGTCTCAACATGGTCTCCTGTGTGAACAACATCAGAAGTACAACTCAGTTGGTGTGATATAGTTAAATTATTTTGTAATTTTTTTAAGCCCTTTTTAAATTAGCAGTTTTCACAAAGTGCTGTACAGAAACCCAGCCTAAAACCCCAAAGAGCAAGCAATGCCGAGGGAAAAGCACAGTGGCTAAAACTCAGTAGAAAGGCAGGAACCTTGGAAGAAACCTAGAGAGGAACCAGGCTCCGAGGGGTGGCCAGTCCTCTTCTGGCTGTACCGGGTGACATATGTATTCATATGTGACCAACCGGCTCGAATTTATGTAGCAAAATTTGGAAATTGTGTATTTTACATTGGATAAAAGTAGAGACTCGGAGCTAGAAAATGGTATATCATACACTACAGTTGAGGAACAATGGGAAAGTACTTCTGCTTTGAAAGCTGATAAACTTGTATCCTCACTTTTGAGAAAATGGCCTTTGAATGCTAGTTAGCACCCAAGCGCGTTGGCTGGCTTGCTAGCTACTTCCAGACACGAATGAGAGAACAGCTTGCTCTGACCATTTTACTCGCCCCCAGCAGAGCTGGTTAGGCTGTTTTTATGTTATCCAAATCAAGTTTTATTGTGTTGGTGACTCTGTTGCTGCTGGCAACAATTTACATTTTGTCTACTTTTACTGACACCATTTTCAACGGGTGTTGAGCGTTTGTAAATTCTGCGCTCTGGCACACTCAGACGAGAGTGCTCTGAAATCGGAGTAGATACCCAGAACGAATTTACCAGCTACGTCTATCAATAGTTGTCGCAGTGACATCCTGAACATTCTATTGAAATGGTTACTTGCATAGTGGAGTCTTTTAGTTAAGACATGTAGCTAAACAATGAACCATAATCCCAACTCATGACGTTACTACCCTGCATTAATCTGCAGGTAGCTAACCAACCAGGTTCAACGTTAGCTAGCTAACATTAGGCTATAATTAGCAAAGCAAATTGTTCTGAGATATGAATAATAATAATAATAATATTACTACACAGATCATACACATAACGTTAACTAGTGAGCCAGCCAGCTAACGTTAGCTAGCAAGCTAACAGTACCTTTAACTTGAAATGAAAATGACTTTCTGACAAAATTAGAAATATCTGAAAATGTAGCTAGCTAGACTATTTTATACATAGATGGACGCTTCTCCCTGATGCCATGGTTGCCTTTAGTTTGAAGATGTAATCAGGAGACAGGGGTTTTCTCCATCTCTTTAGCTATCATACTCTAATTCCACTGATTTCAAAACTCGGTCCTCCAGAAAGTGGAGAGTAACACTTATGCAGTTCCACTGCTGCAATATATATTTTTTAAAGCCGCGTTAGACAGGATTACCTACACATACTGACTAGCTCAAATAGACAGAAGCGTGCTACATGGCAGACCAATCCGAACTCATCCCTCAGCATGTCCAGCCCACTCATTATCTCAGCCAATCATGGCTAGCGGGAAGGTTACTTTTTTTTTTTTTCTGTAGCTAAACCAACAGGGCTCGTAATTTCTCCATTTTATTTTATAATTTTTAATGTAATTTTATTCGTATTTACAGATGGCATACAAGTTTGTTATTAAGGCACATGACATTTCACATGTTCCAGAAGGAATTTCTGCCAATGGCTCTCCTGTGAAGTAGCGACGCGCGACATACGGCTAGTTTCCTGAAACGAGTCACATTTCAGTAGACTGTCCAATACAAAAGGGGAATACAACTATTCTAAAAGTGGGTAACAGTCAGGGTTGGGTTCAATTCCATTTAAAATTCAGAAAGTAAACGAAATTCCAATTCCAAATTTTTCCTCATTGAAAAGCACTGAAGAGAATTGGAATTTCAGTTTATTTCCTAAAGTATCTGGTAACACCAACCCTGGTAACAGTGGAAGTCAAGAAGGGGGCAAAAGGAGTGAAAATGATGAGCCATATCATCCTCCACTCACTATCACAAGGGTTAGTAACTACACAGACTCATTTCATAGAACTTTAAAAAACACTGGCAGTTTGTCTACTTCACTTCTTTAGTCTACTCTCTGATCACTCCAGATAGCCCAGTTGTTCAGGGATGTGTGATGTCAGAATTACAGAATTCCACCTAGCAATAGACTGGGTCATAACTCATGAAGGTCTAACTTATGAAGATAACATAGCAGTGCATTCGGAAAGTATTCAGACCCCTTCACTTTTTCCACATTTTGTTACGTTACAGCCTTATTCTAAAATGGATTAAATATGTTTTTCCTCATCAATCTAAAAACACAATAACCCATAATGACAAAGCGAAAACAGGGTTTTAGAAATATTTGCAAATGTATTAAAAATATATATATATATAAAAAAAACTTATTTACATAAGTATTCAGACCCTTTGCTATGAGACTCTAAATTGAGCTCAGGTGCATCATGTTTCCATTGATCATCCTTGAGATGTTTATCCAACTTGATTGGACTCCAGCTGTGGTAAATTCAATTGATTGGACATGATTTGGAAAGGCACACACCTGTCTATATAAGGTCCCACAGTTGACAGTGCATGTCAGAGCAAAAACCAAGCCATGAGGTCGAAGGAATTATCCGTGGAGCTCCGAGACAGGATTGTGGGGAAGTGTATCCAAAAATGTCTGCAGCATTGAAGGTCGTCCCCAAGAACACACTGGCTTCCATCATTCTTAAATGGAATTAGTTTGGAAATAACAATACTCTTCCTAGAGCTGGCCGCCCGGCCAAATTGAGCAATCGGGACAGAAGGGCCTTGGTCAGGGAGGTGACCAAGAACCCGATGGTCACTCTGACAGAGCTCCAGAGTTCCTCTGTGGAGGTGGGAGAACCTTCCAGAAGGACAACCATCTCTGCAGCACTCCACCAATCAGGCCTTTATGGTAGAGTGGCCAGACGGAAGCCACTCCTCAGTAAAAGGCACATGACAGCCCGCATGGAGTTTGCCAAAAGGCACCTACAGTGAAGGAAAAAAGTATTTGATCCCTTGCTGATTTTGTACATTTGCCCACTGACAAAGACATGATCAGTCTATAATTTGAATGGTAGGTTTATTTGAACAGTGAGAGACAGAATAACAAAAAAATCCAGAAAAACGCATGTCAAAAATGTTATGAATTGATTTGCATTTAAATGAGGGAAATAAGTATTGACCCCTCTGCAAAACATGACTTAGTACTTGGTGGCAAAACCCTTGTTGGCAATCACAGAGGTCAGACGCTTCTTGTAGTTGGCCACCAGGTTTGCACACATCTCAGGAGGGATTTTGTTCCACTCCTCTTTGCAGATCTTTAAGTCATTAAGGTTGCGAGCCTGACGTTTGGCAACTCGAACCTTCAGCTTCCTCCACAGATTTTCTATGGGATTAAGGTCTGGAGACTGGCTAGGCCACTCCAGGACCTTAATGTGCTTCTTCTTGAGCCACTCCTTTGTTGCCTTGGCCATGTGTTTTGGGTCATTGTCATGCTGGAATACCCATCCACGACACATTTTCAATGCCCTGGCTGAGGGAAGGAGGTTCTCACCCAAGATTTGACGGTACATGGCCCCGTCCATCGTCCCTTCGATGCGGTGAAGTTGTCCTGTCCCCTTAGCAGAAAAACACCCCCAAAGCATAATGTTTCCACCTCCATGTTTGACGGTGGGGATGGTGTTCTTGGGGTCATAGGCAGCATTCCTCCTCCTCCAAACACGGCGAGTTGAGTTGATGTCAAAGAGCTCGATTTCGGTCTCATCTGACCACAACACCCAGTTCTCCTCTGAATCATTCAGATGTTCATTGGCAAACTTCAGACGGCCCTGTATATGTGCTTTCTTGAGCAGGGGGACCTTGCGGGCGCTGCAAGATTTCAGTCCTTCACGGCGTAGTATGTTACCAATTGTTTTCTTGGTGACTATGGTCCCAGCTGCCTTGAGATCATTGACAAGATCCTCCCGTGTAGTTCTGGGCTGATTCCTCACCGTTCTCATGATCATTGCAACTCCACGAGGTGAGATCTTGCGTGGAGCCCCAGGCCGAGGGAGATTGACAGTTCTTTTGTGTTTCTTCCATTTGCGAATAATCGCACCAACTGTTGTCACCTTCTCACCAAGCTGGTTGGCGATGGTCTTGTAGCCCATTCCAGCCTTGTGTAGGTCTACAATCTTGTCCCTGACATCCTTGGAGAGCTCTTTGGTCTTGGCCATGGTGGAGAGTTTGGAATCTGATTGATTGATTGCTTCTGTGGACAGGTGTCTTTTATACAGGTAACAAGCTGAGATTAGGAGCATTCCCTTTAAGAGTGTGCTCCTAATCTCAGCTCGTTACCTGTATAAAAAGACACCTGGGAGCCAGAAATCTTTCTGATTGAGAGGGGGTCAAATACTTATTTCCCTCATTAAAATGCAAATCAATTTATAACATTTTTGACATGCGTTTTTCTGGATTTTTTTGTTGTTATTCTGTCTCTCACTGTTCAAATAAACCTACCATTACAATTATAGACTGATCATTTCTTTGTCAGTGGGAAAACATACAAAATCAGCAGGGGATCAAATACTTTTTTCCCCTCACTGTAAAGGACTCTAAGACCATGAGAAATAAGATTTTCTGGTCTGATGAAACCAAGTTTGAACTCTTTGGCCTGAATGCCAAGTGTCACATCCGGAGGAAACCAGGCACCGCTCATCACCTGGCCAATACCATCCCTACGGTGAAGCATGGTGGTGGCAGCATCATGCTGTGGGGATATTTTTCAGCGGCAGGGACTGGGAGACTAGTCAGGATCGAGGGAAAAATGATCGGAGCAAAGTACAGAGGTCCTTGATAAAAACCTGCCCCAGAGCATTTAGGACCTCAGACTGGGGGCAAAGGTTCACCTTCCAACAGGACAACGACCCTAAGCACACAGCCAATACAATGCAGGAGTGGCTTCGGGACAAGTCTCTGAATGTCCTTGAGTGGCACAGCCAGAGCCCGGAATTGAACCCGATCGAACATCTCTGTAGAGACCTGAAAATGACTGTGCAGCGACGCTCCCCATCCAAGCTGACAGAGCTTGAGAGGATCTGCAGAGAAGAATGGAAGAAACTCCCCAAATACAGGTGTGCCAAGCTTGTAGCGTCATACCCAAGAAGACTCGAGGCTGTAATCGCTGCCAAAGGGGCTTCAACAAAGTACTGAGTGAAGGGTCTGATTACTTATGTACATGTAAATTGCAGTTTTTTTTTTTAATTTATACATTCGCAAAAAATAATTTTGGGGGTATTGTGTGTCGATTGATGAAAAAACAACCATTTAATCCATTTTAGAATAAGGCTGTAACGTAAAAATATGTGGGAAAAGTGAAGGGGTCTGAATACTTTTCTGCTCTTACTCCTGGGTCATAACTTATGGAGGTCTAACTTACGAAGGTAAGTACAGGTTCTATCTAGAAGTTACCATGACAAACAGATTTACCAATCTCCTCCTCCTCCTCTTCATCTTTAATGATGACGTTCAGCTCCAGTGTTTGACTGCAGTCTTCCAGCTTCACTGATGCCATCTCTGGATCCTGTGGTGCAAACTGGGCTCCACTGTCACAATCAGGACCCAGTGACTGTAGGTTTGGACTCAGTGTGGAAGGAGAGAGGCAGGCTGGGTTTGTCCTCACTGTTGATGTTACCGGCCTCAGACTTAATCCTAGTCGTCCTGTAGTAATAAAGAGAAACGGACACAAAGAGTTATTGTCTTGACAGTTCTGGAACATTCTTTATTCTCTATAAATATATTCTATTTTTTATTGTTCAATTATCTCATTTCAACAGATCACGTAGCTAAGCATCGACAACAAAACATTAATTGACAGACAAAGTACAGGCTTTAAATTAAGCTACACAACGTAAGTGCACTTAACCTATAGTAGATTTCCTAAATTCACATAAATGCTTAAATCACTCAAAAACCATTTAGGACAAGGTTACAGTTTGTTTTAGGCTGCACTATGTACTATTTTCCTGAATAACCTTGTCTTCCCTGTATTATTTCACTCACAAAAACCAATTGTATTTCCCGTTCACACCATAGTAGGAATTATCATGGGTCGTACAGAGAGTGGCAAATCAAATTCAAGGACTTTTTCAAGCACTAACATTTATTTTCAAGGACAATCAATTGGTAATAGTTCCTATTATGCAATTGTTTTTAGTCACCACCAGATGGCAGTATATCACCACAACCTCATGGGGGGATATTCATCAGTACCTTACAAGTTCAACTCAATAACTACTTATTTACTACACACATTAGTGGTAAGTCACGAACTAATGATGTTGTAATTTGAGTAGCGATGAGCAGAGTTTGGGGTCATGCCTACTGGTGAACACACATTTCCTATTCGCATTCCTACACAATTCCATCTTAAAATGACTGTTTTTATTGGGCATTTGGGAATCTACTACTCAATAGCTACCAAAAAGCGTCTTGCTTCCGACTGGCAGCTTTAGTGTCGCTGGTCGGGAGAAGGGGCGCGTGGGCTGTGAGGAGAACGGCCACCAGAACGGCATGAGCACTGCTGCCGCTTGATAAAGTGGAATCTCGCTGGCGCCCCGTGAATGAGGCGATTGGCTAAAGGATGCAGCATCTTCCCCCCTTTTATGTGGCTCTTCAGGGCCGATTCACCCTCTCTCACAATGTCAAGTCTGGCACCTTTTTTTTTTGCACCTTACACGGTGTGGGTTGGTGGGGTCCAGTGATGTATTGGCAAAAAAAAGGTGGGTAAACTATACTGAACAAAAATATATACACAAAACGTAAAGTGTTGGTCCCATGTTTCATGAGCTGAAATAAATGATCCCAGAAATGTTCCATACATTTTTAAAAAGGCAGGATTTAATCTACATTTGCCCGGCATTTTAGCTATGGATGTGACGCTTGGCGGCGCCTAATCAGTCAGTTCTGTACCTGCCTTGCTGAGTAGCAGTGTGGGTAGAATGAGCGAGCTCGCCTGGCAACCACAGCACGAAACACGATGTGATAAAATAAATGTGTGAGTAAGATATGGCTAAAATGTTACACCCTCAGTTAAACTAATAATGTATGGCTAATGAGTATACTAGAGCTTAGAGAATTAATCAAATGTGTTTATATCCCAGCAACAGAGTATAGACTGGTTCCCAGAACACACAGGGAGGGGGAGTGGAAGGCTGGCAGGATATTGTGAGAATGTGATAACTGAAGGCTGCAGCCTGCTTGAGCAAGGAGAAGGAAAAGATAAGAACAGTGTGTGTGTGTGTGTGTGTGAGACATGATGGTCAGGAGAGCAGTTTTCCAGTGGAAAACTACAGCCCGCCTAAAGAGGGGAGGGATTTATTTATCTGACGTGTACATATAAAAATATTGTACGGCCATTTTGTTTTAGAACGTTCTCATGAATAAAGCCTGATGATTGTATGCTGGGCTGCTTGTTCTGATTATTAGAGATTTACAACCTCTGGGATACAGACTGAGTAATAATTTCATTTTTGAAACATTGGGATAGAAATTCACGTAACAACGAGGAAATAAAACTCGGTAGTCTGCCTGGAAGTTAATTCAAGACCAATACATTTTTCATAAACATATTTGATCATTCTCTGTTCTCCCCTCATTTTAATTCAAGTACATTTCAAGTACCAACTTGAGAAAAATGTCTGATTTTAAAAGGTATTCCAGTACATGAATTTCAGAGTGCCTAATTCAAGTACTTTAAGCACCTTGTGCGAACCCTGAATTATAGATAAAGATAGAAACTGAACGTGTCTGAATATTACTACACGCGTAGAAAACTGATAATCATTACATTCAGCTTCAAAACAGTAGGTCAACCGTGACATTGTCTCTCTAATGCGGCACTACCTGCACTGAAGTCCGTTGATGCAGACCTAATGGTATCATGGCGGTCCGCAAACAAAACGTTTAAGAAGCATTCCGCCACCTACTGTTCTGGAGTGTGCGATCAATCATGGTCTGCCTAATTCTGTACTACTAAGAAAATAAACCAAGAAATCCCTACTAACTTCTACCACACCCTCCCCCCAAAAAACCCTCTCACACCCCCAATAAACTATCTATAGACCCCTCTCTGTGTTTGCAAACATTGGAGTCTGTATCATGCTGAGACAATCCACCCTTAGGTTATCCAGGTCATCAAAAACCATGCCGACAGTGACATCTGTTAACCCCAACAACTCTGCTGCAATTTACAAGATAACCTTCAACCTGGCATTTCTGCTTTACACAATCTGAGTTGTTGATAACCCTACCAATGAAAGTTGTTAAGTAAATGTTATTCACTATTAAAGTATCCTTTGTCACAGCACATTTATGGGCGCAAGATTTCTGAACAGGCCTCGTAACCATGTCAGAAATAGTAGAAGGACCCGTTCTGACAGTAGATCCTCTTACTACGGGACCAGCCATGGAAGCTCGATCCGTCTGACAGTAGGTCCTCTTACTACGGGACAAGCCATGGAAGCTCCATCCGTCTGACAGTAGGTCCTCTTACGACGGGACTAGCCATGGAAGCTCTACCCGTCTGACAGAAGGTCCTCTTACTACGGGACCAGCCATGGAAGCTCCATCCGTCTGACAGTAGGTCCCCTTACTACGGGACCAGCCATGGAAGCTCCATCCGTCTGACAGTAGGTCCCCTTACTACGGGACCAGCCATGGAAGCTCCACCCGTCTGACAGTAGGTCCTCTTACTACGGGACCAGCCATGGAAGCTCCATCCGTCTGACAGTAGAACCCCTTACTACGGGACCAGCCATGGAAGCTCCATCCGTCTGACAGTAGGTCCTCTTACTACGGGACCAGCCATGGAAGCTCCACCCGTCTGACAGTAGATCTTCTTACTACGGGACCAGCCATGGAAGCTCCATCCGTCTGACAGTAGGTCCTCTTACTACGGGACCAGCCATGGAAGCTCCACCCGTCTGACAGTAGATCCTCTTACTACGGGACCAGCCATGGAAGCTCCATCCGTCTGACAGTAGGTCCTCTTACTACGGGACCAGCCATGGAAGCTCCACCCGTCTGACAGTAGGTCCACTTATTACGGGACCAGCCATGGAAGCTCCACCCGTCTGACAGTAGGTCCCCTTATTACGGGACCAGCCATGGAAGCTCCATCCGTCTGACGGTAGGTCCCCTTACTACGGGACCAGCCATGGAAGCTCCATCCGTCTGACGGTAGATCCTCTTACTACGGGACCAGCCATGGAAGCTCGATCCGTCTGACAGTAGGTCCTCTTACTACGGGACAAGCGATGGAAGCTCCATCCGTCTGACAGTAGGTCCTCTTACGACGGGACCAGCCATGGAAGCTCTACCCGTCTGACAGAAGGTCCTCTTACTACGGGCCAGCCATGGAAGCTCCATCCGCCTGACAGTAGGTCCCCTTATTACGGGACCAGCCATGGAAGCTCCACCCGTCTGACAGTAGGTCCCCTTATTACGGGACCAGCCATGGAAGCTCCATCCGTCTGACGGTAGGTCCCCTTACTACGGGACCAGCCATGGAAGCTCCATCCGTCTGACGGTAGATCCTCTTACTACGGGACCAGCCATGGAAGCTCGATCCGTCTGACAGTAGGTCCTCTTACTACGGGACAAGCCATGGAAGCTCCATCCGTCTGACAGTAGGTCCTCTTACGACGGGACCAGCCATGGAAGCTCTACCCGTCTGACAGAAGGTCCTCTTACTACGGGACCAGCCATGGAAGCTCCATCCGTCTGACAGTAGGTCCCCTTAATACGGGACCAGCCATGGAAGCTCCATCCGTCTGACAGTAGGTCCCCTTATTACGGGACCAGCCATGGAAGCTCCATCCGTCTGACGGTAGGTCCCCTTACTACGGGACCAGCCATGGAAGCTCCATCCGTCTGACGGTAGATCCTCTTACTACGGGACCAGCCATGGAAGCTCGATCCGTCTGACAGTAGGTCCTCTTACTACGGGACAAGCCATGGAAGCTCCATCCGTCTGACAGTAGGTCCTCTTACGACGGGACCAGCCATGGAAGCTCTACCCGTCTGACAGAAGGTCCTCTTACTACGGGACCAGCCATGGAAGCTCCATCCGTCTGACAGTAGGTCCCCTTAATACGGGACCAGCCATGGAAGCTCCATCCGTCTGACAGTAGGTCCCCTTACTACGGGACCAGCCATGGAAGCTCCATCCGTCTGACAGTAGAACCCCTTACTACGGGACCAGCCATGGAAGCTCCATCCGTCTGACAGTAGGTCCTCTTACTACGGGACCAGCCATGGAAGCTCCACCCGTCTGACAGTAGATCTTCTTACTACGGGACCAGCCATGGAAGCTCCATCCGTCTGACAGTAGGTCCTCTTACTACGGGACCAGCCATGGAAGCTCCACCCGTCTGACAGTAGATCCTCTTACTACGGGACCAGCCATGGAAGCTCCATCCGTCTGACGGTAGGTCCTCTTACTACGGGACCAGCCATGGAAGCTCCACCCGTCTGACGGTAGGTCCCCTTATTACGGGACCAGCCATGGAAGCTCCACCCGTCTGACGGTAGGTCCCCTTATTACGGGACCAGCCATGGAAGCTCCATCCGTCTGACGGTAGGTCCCCTTACTACGGGACCAGCCATGGAAGCTCCACCCGTCTGACGGTAGATCCCCTTACTACGGGACCAGCCATGGAAGCTCCATCCGTCTGACAGTAGGTCCTCTTACTACGGGATCAGCCATGGAAGCTCCATCCGTCTGACAGTAGGTCCTCTTACTACGGGATCAGCCATGGAAGCTCCATCCGTCTGGCAGTAGGTCCTCTTACTACGGGACCAGCCATGGAAGCTCCACCCGTCTGGCAGTAGGACCTCTTACTACAGGACCAGCCATCCGTCTGACAGTAGGTCCCCTTACTACGGGACCAGCCATGGAAGCTCCATCCGTCTGACAGTAGGTCCCCTTACTACGGGACCAGCCATGGAAGCTCCATCCGTCTGACAGTAGGTCCCCTTACTACGGGACCAGCCATGGAAGCTCCATCCGTCTGACAGTAGGTCCCCTTACTACGGGACCAGCCATGGAAGCTCCATCCGTCTGACAGTAGGTCCCCTTACTACGGGACCAGCCATGGAAGCTCCATCCGTCTGACAGTAGGTCCCCTTACTACGGGACCAGCCATGGAAGCTCCATCCGTCTGACAGTAGGTCCCCTTACTACGGGACCAGCCATGGAAGCTCCATCCGTCTGACAGTAGGTCCCCTTACTACGGGACCAGCCATGGAAGCTCCATCCGTCTGACAGTAGGTCCCCTTACTACGGGACCAGCCATGGAAGCTCCATCCGTCTGACAGTAGGTCCTCTTACTACGGGACCAGCCATGGAAGCTCCATCCGTCTGACAGTAGGTCCTCTTACTACGGGACCAGCCATGGAAGCTCCACCCGTCTGACAGTAGGTCCTCTTACTACGGGACCACCCATGGAAGCTCCACCCGTCTGACAGTAGGTCCCCTTACTACGGTACCAGCCATGGAAGCTCCACCCGTCTGACAGTAGGTCCTCTTACTACGGGACCAGCCATGGAAGCTCCATCCGTCTGACAGTAGATCCTCTTACTACGGGACCAGCCATGGAAGCTCCATCCGTCTGACAGTAGGTCCTCTTACTACGGGACCAGCCATGGAAGCTCCACCCGTCTGACAGTAGGTCCTCTTACTACGGGACCAGCCATGGAAGCTCCACCCGTCTGACAGTAGGTCCCCTTACTACGGGACCAGCCATGGAAGCTCCACCCGTCTGACAGTAGGACCTCTTACTACGGGACCAGCCATGGAAGCTCCATCCGTCTGACAGTAGGTCCTCTTACTACGGGACCAGCCATGGAAGCTCCATCCGTCTGACAGTAGGTCCCCTTACTAGGGGACCAGCCATGGAAGCTCCATCCATCTGACAGTAGGTCCCCTTACTACGGGACCAGCCATGGAAGCTCCATCCGTCTGACAGTAGAACCCCTTACTACGGGACCAGCCATGGAAGCTCCATCCGTCTGACAGTAGGTCCTCTTACTACGGGACCAGCCATGGAAGCTCCACCCGTCTGACAGTAGATCTTCTTACTACGGGACCAGCCATGGAAGCTCCATCCGTCTGACTGTAGGTCCTCTTACTACGGGACCAGCCATGGAAGCTCCACCCGTCTGACAGTAGGTCCTCTTACTACGGGACCAGCCATGGAAGCTCCACCCGTCTGACAGTAGGTCCCCTTATTACGGGACCAGCCATGGAAGCTCCACCCGTCTGACAGTAGGTCCCCTTACTACGGGACCAGCCATGGAAGCTCCATCCGTCTGACAGTAGGTCCCCTTACTACGGGACCAGCCATGGAAGCTCCATCCGTCTGACAGTAGGTCCTCTTACTACGGGACCAGCCATGGAAGCTGCACCCGTCTGACAGTAGGTCCCCTTATTACGGGACCAGCCATGGAAGCTCCATCCGTCTGACAGTAGGTCCTCTTACTACGGGACCAGCCATGGAAGCTCCATCCGTCTGACAGTAGAACCCCTTACTACGGGACCAGCCATGGAAGCTCCATCCGTCTGACAGTAGGTCCTCTTACTACGGGACCAGCCATGGAAGCTCCACCCGTCTGACGGTAGATCCTCTTACTACGGGACCAGCCATGGAAGCTCCATCCGTCTGACGGTAGGTCCTCTTACTACGGGACCAGCCATGGAAGCTCCACCCGTCTGACGGTAGGTCCCCTTATTACGGGACCAGCCATGGAAGCTCCATCCGTCTGACGGTAGGTCCCCTTACTACGGGACCAGCCATGGAAGCTCCATCCGTCTGACGGTAGATCCTCTTACTACGGGACCAGCCATGGAAGCTCCATCCGTCTGACGGTAGATCCTCTTACTACGGGACCAGCCATGGAAGCTCCACCCGTCTGACAGTAGGTCCCCTTATTACGGGACCAGCCATGGAAGCTCCACCCGTCTGACAGTAGGTCCCCTTACTACGGGACCAGCCATGGAAGCTCCATCCGTCTGACAGTAGGTCCCCTTACTACGGGACCAGCCATGGAAGCTCCATCCGTCTGACAGTAGGTCCCCTTACTACGGGACCAGCCATGGAAGCTCCATCCGTCTGACAGTAGGTCCCCTTACTACGGGACCAGCCATGGAAGCTCCATCCGTCTGGCAGTAGGTCCTCTTACTACGGGGTCAGCCATGGAAGCTCCATCCGTCTGGCAGTAGGTCCTCTTACTACGGGACCAGCCATGGAAGCTCCACCCGTCTGACAGTAGGTCCCCTTACTACGGGACCAGCCATGGAAGCTCCACCCGTCTGACAGTAGGTCCCCTTACTACGGGACCAGCCATGGAAGCTCCACCCGTCTGACAGTAGGACCCCTTACTACGGGACCAGCCATGGAAGCTCCATCCGTCTGACAGTAGATCCTCTTACTACGGGACCAGCCATGGAAGCTCCATCCGTCTGACAGTAGGTCCTCTTACTACGGGACCAGCCATGGAAGCTCCACCCGTCTGACAGTAGGTCCTCTTACTACGGGACCAGCCATGGAAGCTCCACCCGTCTGACAGTAGGTCCCCTTACTACGGGACCAGCCATGGAAGCTCCACCCGTCTGACAGTAGGACCTCTTACTACGGGACCAGCCATGGAAGCTCCACCCGTCTGACAGTAGGACCTCTTACTACGGGACCAGCCATGGAAGCTCCATCCGTCTGACAGGAGGTCCACTTACTACGGGACCAGCCATGGAAGCTCCATCCGTCTGACAGTAGGTCCTCTTACTACGGGACCAGCCATGGAAGCTCCATCCGTCTGACAGGAGGTCCACTTACTACGGGACCAGCCATGGAAGCTCCATCCGTCTGACAGTAGGTCCTCTTACTACGGGACCAGCCATGGAAGCTCCATCCGTCTGACAGTAGGTCCACTTACTACGGGACCAGCCATGGAAGCTCCATCCGTCTGACAGTAGGTCCTCTTACTACGGGACCAGCCATGGAAGCTCCACCCGTCTGACAGTAGATCCTCTTACTACGGGACCAGCCATGGAAGCTCCACCCGTCTGACAGTAGGACCTCTTACTACGGGACCAGCCATGGAAGCTCCACCCGTCTGACAGTAGGACCTCTTACTACGGGACCAGCCATGGAAGCTCCATCCGTCTGACAGGAGGTCCACTTACTACGGGACCAGCCATGGAAGCTCCATCCGTCTGACAGTAGGTCCTCTTACTACGGGACCAGCCATGGAAGCTCCATCCGTCTGACAGGAGGTCCACTTACTACGGGACCAGCCATGGAAGCTCCATCCGTCTGACAGTAGGTCCTCTTACTACGGGACCAGCCATGGAAGCTCCATCCGTCTGACAGTAGGTCCACTTACTACGGGACCAGCCATGGAAGCTCCATCCGTCTGACAGTAGGTCCTCTTACTACGGGACCAGCCATGGAAGCTCCACCCGTCTGACAGTAGATCCTCTTACTACGGGACCAGCCATGGAAGCTCCATCCGTCTGACAGTAGATCCTCTTACTACGGGACCAGCCATGGAAGCTCCATCCGTCTGACAGTAGGTCCTCTTACTACGGGACCAGCCATGGAAGCTCCATCCGTCTGACAGTAGATCCTCTTACTACGGGACCAGCCATGGAAGCTCCATCCGTCTGACTGTAGATCCTCTTACTACGGGACCAGCCATGGAAGCTCCACCCGTCTGACAGTAGGTCCTCTTACTACGGGACCAACCATGGAAGCTCCACCCGTCTGACAGTAGGTCCCCTTACTACGGGACCAGCCATGGAAGCTCCACCCGTCTGACAGTAGATCCTCTTACTACGGGACCAGCCATGGAAGCTCCACCCGTCTGACAGTAGGTCCTCTTACTACGGGACCAGCCATGGAAGCTCCATCCGTCTGACAGTAGATCCTCTTACTACGGGACCAGCCATGGAAGCTCCACCCGTCTGACAGTAGGTCCTCTTACTACGGGACCAGCCATGGAAGCTCCACCCGTCTGACAGTAGGTCCTCTTACTACGGGACCAGCCATGGAAGCTCCATCCGTCTGACAGTAGGTCCTCTTACTACGGGACCAGCCATGGAAGCTCCATCCGTCTGACAGTAGGTCCACTTACTACGGGACCAGCCATGGAAGCTCCACCCGTCTGACAGTAGGTCCTCTTACTACGGGACCAGCCATGGAAGCTCCACCCGTCTGACAGTAGGTCCTCTTACTACGGGACCAGCCATGGAAGCTCCATCCGTCTGACAGTAGGTCCTCTTACTACGGGACCAGCCATGGAAGCTCCATCCGTCTGACAGTAGGTCCTCTTACTACGGGACCAGCCATGGAAGCTCCACCCGTCTGACAGTAGGTCCTCTTACTACGGGACCAGCCATGGAAGCTCCATCCGTCTGACAGTAGGTCCTCTTACTACGGGACCAGCCATGGAAGCTCCATCCGTCTGACAGTAGAACCTCTTACTACGGGACCAGCCATGGAAGCTCCATCAGCCTGACAGTAGATCCACCAGTCTGTCTTCCAGCCTCTGCATATGATACATCATGACGGATTCTATATCTCTGAGTCTCTCTAGCCTCTCTCTGCACCTGGCATCCACCAAATGCTTCCCTGTGTGCCCCCCCCCCCCCCCCCCCCCAAACACTTAACCATCACATTGCTCCAACATTCACTGTAATAATGTTCCCCACAACACTTGGCACATCTTTTCACTGAACAGCTACACGTCCCATTCTTTGGCATTGAAACCGCTGTAATGGGGCTACAACAAATTCTCTGACATTGAAGCTAAGGAATCCTATTCTGTACTTTTCCAGGCGAAAACCTTCTCAAACCTCAGCAGCACTGATGAGCTTTCGTTTCTTTGACCCGCTTTCCAACTGATCAACCTTTAGGCTTCAACCACTCGGCATCATTTCACATTTTATTTAATATCATCCATTAACATAGATATTGGGACCCCAGAGATTACTCCCCTCAATTTAGCATAAGTCCAGTGTCATGGCTGCTGAGCTTCTTCCCATTAAGATTTTCCATTTGAAGAATCTTCCCTCGCTGAACCTGACTAGCAATCTACCATTTCCAATGAACAGGGTCAGTTTAACGTCACCCCTCTTTCTTTACCGCCTTGGTTAATCAGATTGGGTGTAAATGAGGCCCTGTGGTCTCGTCAAACACCATCACATTACTCTTGCTCCCTACCTTGGCCCTCTTTAGACTTTCTATACTCGATGCGCTCCTGCTTCCAGTATCATTATCTCTCTTCTTCCGATGTCTTTCCACTACAGACCATTCAAATTCCAGGCCCTCCTCCTCCTCCCCCGTTCCATATCATCAGAACTGTCACCCACATTGTTCGCGTTCCAGCACAGCTGTTGCTTCTCAAAACTTTCTCCACTTCCATTGCTTCATGGGTGTCAAACTCATTCCAAGGAGGGCAGAGTGTCTGCAGGTTTTAGTTTTTTTCCCCTTTCAATTAAAACCTAGACAATCAGGTCGAGGGGAGTTCCTTACTAATTAGTGACCTTATTTCATTAATCAAGTACATTAGGTGGAGCGAAAAACCCTGCAGACACTCGACCCTCCTTGGAATGAGTTCGCATTACTCGCCGCCATTCCATGCTGTCGGCCTCTCTCTCCCAAAATGGCGAAAGATCGCTTCAGTTAACTCCCTTCTATTTTGAAGCTCCGTCACACAGCCTCACGTCGCCATTTCACCATGAGCAAACTCCTAGAAAGACCACAGAAGCCGTTGACGCCGCCATTTCACTAGTATCGGACGAAACATCCTGATCTCGCGAACTTATATTAACGAAACAGAATGTATGTAAACTCGCGAGATCAGGATGGTTCGTACGAGGCTATTTACCAGCTCACAAACAACATTTGACCCAAAACCAATAATATGTAAAAAATGAACGCAAATCTCAAATTGATTATTCATTTAATAACCTTGACAAAATAATGTACATTCACTCAGACGAACTCAAAGTCCAGCTATGTGACTTGTAAAATCGTTTTTAAATCACGTTGTTCACTCACTCGGTTTGACCCCAAAAAGAACACATAACACCTTTACCAAACGTGATAATACCTTGACCGATTTGTTACCTAGTATATTATGATATGTTCTTTCGATATTAGAAAGTTTAAACGTGCTATTACATACCTGTAATAATACATTTGAAACGGACACAAACGCTATCGACATGGCAACACAGATCTGTCGTTTTCTTCAGTCTGAAGAATGGGGCGCGCCAACACGGAACTTCCTGTTCCCCCACTACCACAGTGCGACAGCGTCCTCTATTGGACTGATGGACTTATGATTATTATTGTTCTCTGGTATACTGACGTTTACACCAATGTAATAATAATAATAATATGCCATTTAGCAGACGCTTTCATCCAAAGTGACTTACAGTCATTCGTGCATACATTTTTGTGTATGGGTGGTCCCGGGGGATCGAACCCACTACCTTGGCGTTATAAGCGCCGTGCTCTACCAGCTGAGCTACAGAGGACCACAATGTGATGTGTCTGCCGCCACCTACTGTACGGTTAGTAAACTGGAGAAAAAAATAAATGTCCATTGCGGAAAAGGGGAGGGGGTACAACGACATCAAACAAAATACCAAAATAGATCAATAAAAACTTCCCTTCAGTCACAGTCCAATCCAAATCACATCCCTACACAGTCTCATGGGCCTCGGGGGGGGATACATCTTCAGTCAGTATTCCCTGCAATGCTTCCACTGTTAATTCCTGAAAACCCCAAAACCTTTCAGCCCTACATACAATTATGTCCAGCTTCTTGACTTCTTGTTCTTTTGGGCAGTACAATGAATCACCTGCGCAAAAAACGCCACAACATCCACCTTCTTTACAATCAGTATCCCTCAACTGGTAAACGACATTCTGAATCTCAACAGGCTGCGGGGCATCCACGGCAAACGTGGCAGGTTAGGTGAATTAGCGTGGCAGGTTAGGAGACTGAGGTTAAGGTTAGGTGAATTAGCGTGGCAGGTTAGGAGACTGAGGTTAAGGTTAGGTGAATTAGCGTGGCAGGTTAGGAGACTGAGGTTAAGGTTAGGTGAATTAGCGTGGCAGGTTAGGAGACTGAGGTTAAGGTTAGGTGAATTAGCGTGGCAGGTTAGGAGACTGAGGTTAAGGTTAGGTGAATTAGCGTGGCAGGTTAGGAGACTGAGGTTAAGGTTAGGTGAATTAGCGTGGCAGGTTAGGAGACTGAGGTTAAGGTTAGGTGAATTAGCGTGGCAGGTTAGGAGACTGAGGTTAAGGTTAGGTGAATTAGCGTGGCAGGTTAGGAGACTGAGGTTAAGGTTAGGTGAATTAGCGTGGCAGGTTAGGAGACTGAGGTTAAGGTTAGGTGAATTAGCGTGGCAGGTTAGGAGACTGAGGTTAAGGTTAGGTGAATTAGCGTGGCAGGTTAGGAGACTGAGGTTAAGGTTAGGTGAATTAGCGTGGCAGGTTAGGAGACTGAGGTTAAGGTTAGGTGAATTAGCGTGGCAGGTTAGGAGACTGAGGTTAAGGTTAGGTGAATTAGCGTGGCAGGTTAGGAGACTGAGGTTAAGGTTAGGTGAATTAGCGTGGCAGGTTAGGAGACTGAGGTTAAGGTTAAGAAAAGGGTGAGGTTTAGTGACTTGTTTATATAGTAGGTTTGGATAACTAATGTGGCGGTTAGGAGACTGAGATTAAGGTTAGGAAAAGGGTTAGGTTTAGTGATTTGTTTATATAGTAGGTTTGGATAACTAATGTGGCGGTTAGGAGACTGAGATTAAGGTTAGGAAAAGGGTTAGGTTTAGCTACAATGCTACAGTTGTCAACAAATGTTGTCCCCGACGCAAAAGAAACGGGCACGGACCAAAGGGGAGCATCAATAGGTGTAACTTGATATCAAGATATACGGGGCGGCAGGTAGCTTAGTGGTTAAGAGCGTAGTGCCAGTAACCGAAAGGTCGCTGGTTCTAATCCCCGAGCCGACTAGGTGAAAAATCTGTCGATGTGCCCTTGAGCAAGGCACTTAACCCTAATTGCTCCTGTAAGTCGCTCTGGATAAGAGCGTCTGCTAAATGACTAAAATGTAAAAATGTAAAGAAACACCCGATATCAAAAAACGCTCCTAATTGCAGTCTGCAATTACACCCTTTTGGGATCAAGGGGCCAGGCTGGACTCATGCTTTCCACTGTGCTCAGAGGGCATTTTCGGTAGTGCAGTTTAGCTGAAGCACCGCCAAGAAAGACAATTCCCATTGACGGACATATAGAGAAGTCACATTTTGTATTTTAAAATAAGACAATAGTAGTCATCAAGTTTGTAAACAAAAACATCCATTGAATTATTCAAGTAATTGCCTTAGAGTCCAATTTTTTTACCATCACTCACAGCCAACGTTACTAACATTTTAGATTCATGCTGTGAGGTGGGAAAGCTTTTGCCACATGCAGATGCTGAAGGCAAAACACACGTCTTGACCTGGACCTGCTTGTGCATAATGTAGGTCAAGGAGCAGCCTCGTCTCATAGATTAAACATAACATAGTAAATGTACATCTGGGACTCTCGAAACAGTATGATATGTTACGTTGTTATGGTTACGTTGTTATGGTTATGTTGTTATGGTTACTTAATAAATGGAATTAGGTGGGGCTGTAATAGAGAGCTGACCCAGTTGAAAATATTGATGCCAGGGGATATTGTTGGTGACTGTGTGCTCCTGAAGTGCTGTGGCCCTGTGTGCTCTTTCATTAGTGTTGTGTTTTTATTCCTGGTCCCCTCCTACCTGAGCTCCATGAGGCCTGTGGGGCGTCGCAATGTTAGAATGATCCCAGTGTGGAGATGAAAACACCTGTGTGTTGCAAAGCCACATGTTCTGTCCTCTCTACTCTAGCCAGGTGTTTTAAATGTGGGTAATAGTAATACAGAGATAATGTAAAAACTACAGAGATAATGTAAAACTACAGAGATAATGTAAAACTACAGAGATAATGTACATTTCTTTTCTCTTTTCTTTTCATGTCATTATGTTTACCATTTCAGTTAAATCTGTAGTTTGAAGCATATACAGGACCCCTTGACTTTTTCCACATTTTGTTACGTTACAGCCTTATTCTAAAATGGACTAAATGCATTTTTTCCCTCATCAATTTACACACAATACCCCATAATGACAAAGCGAAAACAACAAAAGTACAAACTGAAATTACCTTATATACATAAGTATTCAGACCCTTTGCCATGAGACTGGGAATTGAACTCAGGTGCATCCTGTTTCCATTGATCATCATTGAGATGGTTCTACAACTTGATTAGAGTCCACCTGTGGTAGTAAATTCAATTGATTGGAAATTATTTGGAAAGGCACACACCTGTCTATATAAGGTCATACAGTTGACAGTGCATGTCAGAGCAAAAACCAAGCCATGAGGTCGAAGGAATTGTCAGTGGAGCTCCGAAACAGGATTGTGTCGAGGCACAGATCTGGGGAAGGGTACTTAAACATTTCTGCAGCATTGAAGGTCCCCAAGAAAAACTTGAGAAAACTCCAGGCACTCAGCCCATAAGAACCATTCATACTGTCAGATCTAATATGAAAGAACTGAATACAACCATAAGAACCATTCATACTGTCAGATCTAATATGGAAGAACTGAATACAACCATAAGAACCATTCATACTGTCAGATCTAATATGGAAGAACTGAATACAACCATAAGAACCATTCATACTGTCAGATCTAATATGGAAGAACTGAATACAATCATAAGAACCATTCATACTGTCAGATCTAATATGGAAGAACTGAATACAACCATAAGAACCATTCATACTGTCAGATCTAATATGGAAGAACTGAATACAACCATAAGAACCATTCATACTGTCAGATCTAATATGGAAGAACTGAATACAACCATAAGAACCATTCATACTGTCAGATCTAATATGGAAGAACTGAATACAACCATAAGAACCATTCATACTGTCAGATCTAATATGGAAGAACTGAATACAACCATAAGAACCATTCATACTGTCAGATCTAATATGGAAGAACTGAATACAACCATAAGAGCCATTCATACTGTCAGATCTAATAAGAACTGAATACAAAAGAGAAGGAAAGGGTGACCAGTACAAATTCATGTACAAACTTTTATTTTTCATTGGCAGATCAATGAAGTTCACTTGAATGCAGTTTTATCCAAACACATTAATTATCAGTAACTAAAACAACAAGTTGTAAAATACTATTTAATAAACACATGTCATCGTTTTTATAGCCTGTGTATCATTAAACAAAGTTGTTTACAGTTTTTTTCAATTGTTTACACACTAAAATTAAAACTTTCCCACAATTAGCAAAACCTTACACTCAAGGAGCAAAACACAGGCCTAGATTTGCACAACTGTAAGCACATTGTCAGCTTCACACTTTTTGCAAAACACTAAAACACACTTGTATGCATTTGAGACACAGAAATGTATCATGATGTCATTTCCTATGCAATTTCAAAGCAAAGGCTTTCAAATGAACCAATTGGTTAAACACAGCCACCAGGTGTGCACACACACTGGTGCTTAATTGTAGACACACCAATCAGGTTTAAGCACTATAAAAAAGGCAACAGGTAAGTTCACCTGTCTTCCAAAACCAATGGACGGTGTCAGAGGAAGACCTGGAGGAGGGGTAGGACATGCACAAAGAAGAAGACAACCAAATCTATTTAAACGAAATTCGTGCTACAATTGTGGACCCATGTAATAAACCACGGACTAACACTGAGGGGGGCTGGACTGAGAGTACAGTCTAACCTCAGCAGGTACACGGTGGCATCAATAGTTCGGACATTTCGTCAAGAGCACAGGTGAGAAACGTATCTTCTGTCAACAGAAAATCCATTGCATGTACTATTATCAACAGTTTTGGTATCTATTCCTCTATCATTTTACAGTTAGCTACATGTATTTTGTTTGGCCAACATAGGATTGAACGTCGAGAACACCAAGGAGGGAGGGGCCCCATATTCACACAGAAGCAAGAGAGAGAGAGAGAGATCATAAACCTTGGTTTTGGCCAATAATGCAATCAGACTTAGAGATATTCAAGCCCATATTGTCAATGATCACCGAATGTTCAATAATGTCCAACAGGTCTCTCTGTCAACAATAGCCCGTATCCTTAAAAAACTTCAAGTTCTGATGAAACAACTGTATAAAAGTGCCATTTGAAAGAAATTCAGACAGGGTGAAAGGCCTGCGGCGTGAATATGTGGTGGTACGTTTTGTTCACTGACTGTAGTATTCTGTACTGCACACACAACCTTTTTACTGTACATGTAATTTTACTGTATAGCAGACCTACAGTAAATTGATCTACACAATGAACTTTTGCTGTATTTCAGAGAGTTTTGCAAATGGATGCAGAGGAAGTCCCGCATGAGTTTATACAGTGGGGGGGGAAAAAGTATTTAGTCAGCCACCAATTGTGCAAGTTCTCCCACTTAAAAAGATGAGAGAGGCCTGTAATTTTCATCATAGGTACCTTCCATCAGCAAGGGCATTGAAGATGAAACGTGGCTGGGTCTTTCAGCATGACAATGATCCCAAACACACCGCCAGGGCAACAAAGGAGTGGCTTCGTAAGAAGCATTTCAAGGTCCTGGAGTGGCCTAGCCAGTCTCCAGATCTCAACCCCATAGAAAATCTTTGGGAGGGAGTTGAAAGTCTGTGTTGCCCAGCGACATCCCCCAAAACATCACAAAATAGCAGCAAGTGTGTGAAAACCTTGTGAAGACAGAAAACGTTTGACCTGTGTCATTGCCAACAAAGGGTATAACTAAGTATTGAGAAACTTTTGTTATTGACCAAACACTTATTTTCCACCATAATTTGCAAATAAATTCATTAAAAATCCTACAATGTGATTTTCTGGAGAGAAAAAAAATCTCATTTTGTCTGTCATAGTTGACGTGTACCTATGATGAAAATTACAGGCCTCTCTCATATTTTTAAGTGGGAGAACTTGAACAATTGGTGGCTGACTAAATACTTTTTTCCCCCCACTGTCTACATTGAGGCTGGATTTAACCTGACAACAGTGAGAAGAAGGGGAAGAAACATCATTGGCTATTGTCAATGTACCAGGGCAACGTGGGGGTAACATTACCCTTTGTGCTGCCATTTCACATAATGGGGTCCTCCACCGCCATGCCAACTTGGGTCCTTAAAAACACTGACCTCATTCTTACATTTTTAGACAGATTACACAATATTATCAGAGCAGCAAACCAAAGGGACCAGATGCAATACGTTGTCGTCTGGGACAATGTAGCTTTCCATCATTCTGCTCTGGTCCAAAACTGGTTTCATCAACACCCACAATTTACAGTTCAATACCTTCCACCATACTCCCCCCTTCCTAAACCCCATCGAGGAGTTCTTCTCAGCATGGCGGTGGAAGGTTTATGATCTCCGGCCCTATGTCCAGATGGCCCTCATTCAATCTATGGTGGAAGCATGTGATCAAATTGAAACAGCATCCATACAAGGGTGGATTCATCACTCCAAAAGATTCTTCCCACGTTGCCTTGCAAATGAAAATATAGCCTGTGATGTTGACGAGGCCCTGTGGCCAGATCCAGCTAGGCGGAGAGATGTTTAGCTTATTTTTCTTTTTTTATTCGGTACTGAACTGGATATGTAATTTATGTTACAGTATTACTGTAAGCTTACAGTGCAATGGTACGTTCAGTAATCCTGTATGAAAACTGGCAAATGTTTTGTTGAAATGTTCAGTATTGACTGACTTGAGTACATGAAAATAAATACATATTTTCATTAGTCTGCACAATTGGGGGTCATGTGGTGTTGGTGAATTAATTTTTACACATTCTCTGTGTAAATGCTAAAACTGTTTTAAGGTTGAGCGCAGGAGTGTTTAACTGATTCAAACAGAATCAGACCATATGATGGTTGGGATTTATGTTATGACATCACAATAAGGTTTTTAGAAAACATTGTATAGTTTTGACAACAGCGTTCCATTTTGCAAATGATCTGAGGTGTTGTGCTACTTTGGTGTAGTGTTGTGCTCATTGTGTGAAGGGGTTTGAAAAACCGGGCCCTGTTTTCAAAATTGTGCTTAAGCAATTGAAAAAAAAACTGTAATAGCTAAAATAATCCACCCAAACTAATGGTGAAAACTGATCATCACACCATCTCTGTCTGATACATGTTGTGTCTACTAGCTCATTCCAACAGAATACTGCAGAGGGACAACTTGGTCTCAGAGCAAAACGTATTATGTTACAAAAAAAAATCAGTGACACTCCATTTAGTATGTTATGTTACATTACATTGGCCTACCAATGTAATACATGTCATATAATATAAAGTGAAATAAAATATAAACGCAACATGTAAAGTTTTGTTTCATGAGCTGAAATAAAAAAATCCCAGAAATGTACCATATGCGAAAAAAGCTTATTTCTCTCAAATGTTGTGCACAAATTTGTTTACATCCTGTTTAGTGAGCATTTCAGCCTTTGTCAAGATAATCCATCCAACTGACAGGTGTGGTATATCAAGAAGCTGATTAAACAGCATGATCATTACACAGGTGCACCTTGTGCTGGGGACATTAAAAGGCCACACAACACAATGTCACAGATGTTTCAAGTTTTGAGGGAGTGTGCAATTGTCATGATGACTGCAGGAATGTCCACCAGAGCTGTTGCCAGAGAATTCAATATTTATTTCTCTACCATAAGCCACCTTCAACGTCGTTTTAGAGAATTTGGCAGTACGTCCAACCGGCCTCACAACCGCAGACCACATGTAACCACGTCAGCCCAGGACCTCCACATCCGGCTACTTCACCTGCAGGATTGTCTGAGGGGAAGGGGGGCGGGGTGCTGAGTAGTATTTCTGTCTGTAATAAAGACCTTTTGTGGGGAAAAACTCATTCTGATTGGCTGGGCCAAGTGGGTGGGCCTATGACCTCCCAGGCCCACCCATGGCTGCGCCCCTGGCCAGTCATATGAAATCCATAGATCAGGGCCTAATTTATTTATTTCAATTGACAGATTTCCTTATATGAACTGTAACTCAGCAAAATCTTGGAAATTGTTGCATTTCTATTTTTGTTCAGTATAATACGACTTGTAGGACATATCGTATGTTACAAATTAAAATGTGTATGTTCTGTTACGCATTGCTATTCATACAATATGTTACGAACTTGTAATATGTTATGGATTCCAATGTGTTGTTGCTAACTTTAGCTAGGTTAGGGGTTTAAGGTAGGGTTAAATGGGGTTAGGGGAAGGGTTAGCTAACATGCTAAGTAGTTGCATGCTAAGCTAACATGCTAAGTAATAGCTAAAAAGTAGTAAGTAGTTGCAAAGTTGCTAATTAGCTAAAATGCTAAAGTCCTCCGTGATGAGATTCTCCCCACAGACAGAGTCAGACCAGGCTGAGAGGGAAGCAGTACCACCCAGTCAACTTGCAGACTATAGTGTTTGTTTTCTAAATGAGAAGCCTCACAGAGGGTATTCAACACTAAGGGCAAATCCAAGGTCATCTCAATATCATTACAGTAGAAGCTATCAAAACTGACAAGGTGCACACTGATCAGTAAAGAGAGGCTAACATTCTATAACGTTCCCGTTCCTCTGCACAGTTCCCTCACAGTGAGAAACAATAGGATTACAATAGTGTTCTACGCTTTCTTTATTTGATCCAATTCAACGTTACAACTTATTTTATGAGATGAGAATTAAGTGATGGAGTGACTAATCTTAGCAGGTCTTAGAGAACTGATGTGGCTTTTCTACTTGATGTAGACGTTGGTGTGTTTTTAAGTTGCTCTGGTAAGAGAAACTCCTCCCACAGTCAGAGCAGGAGTACGGCTTCTCTCCTGTGTGTGATCTCTGATGAACTTTTAGCTCAGTTGATGTTTTGAAGCATTTTACACAGTCAGAACAGTAGTAATGATTCTCTCCTGTGTGTGCTCTATGATGTAGTTTTAGCTCAGTTGATGTTTTGAAGCATTTTACACAGTCAGAGCAGACGAAAGGCTTCTCTCCTGTATGTATACGTTCATGTGATTTTAAATTATCAGATCGGGAGAAACTTTTTCCACAGTCAGAGCAGTAGTAAGGCTTCTCTCCTGTATGCATACGTTCATGTGATTTTAAGGTTTCCGATCGGGAGAAACTCTTCCCACAATCAGAGCAGGAGTAAGGCTTCTCTCCTGTATGTATTTGTTGGTGTGCTTTTAAGCTGCTCTTTTGAGAGAAACTATCCCCACAGTCAGAGCAGTAGAAAGGCTTCTCTCCTGTATGTATGCGCTCATGTGTTTTTAAGGTATACAATCGGGAGAAACTCTTCCCACAGTCAGAGCAGGAGTAAAGCTTCTCTCCTGTGTGTATTTTTAGGTGTCTTTTTAGCTTTGATAGAATTGAGAAACTCTCCTCACAATGTGGGCAGTGGTGAGACCTCTGAGCTCTGTGATCTTCCTGCTGTTGTTCTCTGGATGTAGAGAATGTCTCAACATGGTCTCCTGTGTGAACAACATCAGAAGAACCAGTCAGTTGGTGCGATATACATGTCAATCAAATGTATTTTACGAAGCCCATTTTTACATCAGCAGTTGTCACAAAGTGCTTTACAGAAACCCAGCATAAAACCCCAAAAGAGCAAGCAATGCAGATGTAGAAGCACAGTGGCCACGAAAAACTCCCTAGAAAGGTAGCAACCTCGGAAACAAACCTAAAGAGGAACCAGGCTCTGAGGGGTGGCAAGTCCTCTTCTGGCTGTACCATAAGACATATGAATTAATATAATACGTAGGCTGTACAATTACAAAAGGGGATTAAAACTATTCTAAAACTGGGTAGAAGTCAAGAACTAAAAAGGGGGAAAAGTTGTCAAAATGATGAGCCATATCATCCTCCACTGACTATCATAAGGGTTAGTAACTACACAGACTCAGTTCATAGAACTTTAAAACACTGGCAGTTTGTCTACTTCGCTTCTTTAGTCTACTCTCTGATCACTCCAGATAGCCCAGTGAATAAAACACATGGTGGCAATACTGGTGTCAAACCATGCAAGTCTCAGTAGCATTAAATAACATCTACCTTCTCATTGAAACAGTTTCATGCAGAGTGGGATGTTGGAACGAACAACGAACTTAGATAGAACCTGCTCTTACCATGAGAAACAGATTTCCCAATCTTCTCCTCCTCTTCTTCATCTTTAATGATGACGTTCAGCTCCAGTGTTTGACTGCAGTCTTCCAGCTTCACTGATGCCATCTCTGGATCCTGCAGTGCAAACTGGGCTCCACTGTCACAATCAGGACCCAGTGACTGTAGGTTTGGACTCAGTGTGGAAGGAGAGAGGCAGGCTGGGTTTGTCCTCACTGTTGATGTTACCGGCGTCAGACCTAATTCTTGTCGTCCTGTAGTAATAATGAGAAACGGACACTAAAGTTATTGTCTTGACAGTTCTGGAACTTTCTGTATTCTCAAAAAATATATTCAATTTTTATTGTTAATTTATCTAATTTCCATATATCAGGTAACTAATCATTGACAACAAAACATTCATTCATTTACATTAGACAAGTGCACACTTTAAATTATGCAACGTACGTGCACTTAAATTCACATGAATGCATAAATGACTCCCAAACCATTTAGTACAAGGTTGCAGTTTGTTCTAGGCAGCACTATGTTCCATTTTCCTGAATAACCTTTTTTTTCTCTTCACTGTATTATTTAGCGTTGAGCGATTAATTCCGTTTTTTGTTGTTATTAAACAACGAATTGACTTGTCGGTTCAATTACTTGAATTCCATTTGGTTCGGCACTAGTATTATGGATTACAAAGGGAAACCCAGCCGAGAGCTGCCCAATGACGCGAGCCTACCAGATAAGCTAAATGCCTTAAATATGCTCGCTTCGAAGCAGCCAACACTGAACCATGAGTGAAAGCACCAGCTGTTCAGGACGACTGTATGATCACGCTCTCCGTAGCCTTTAAACAGTCAGACCTTTAAACAAGTTAACATTCACAAGGCTGCCGGGCCAGACGGATTATCATGACACGTACTCTGAGCATGTGCTGTCCAGCTGGCAAGTGTCTTCAGTGACATTTTCAACCTCTCCCTGACCCAGTCTGTATACCTGCATGTTTCAAGCAGACCACCATAGTCCCTGTGCCCATGAACACCAAGGTAACCTGTTTAATTGACTACTGCCCCGTAGAACTCACATCTGCAGCCATGAAATGCTTTGAAAGGTTGGTCATGGCTCACATCAACACCATCATCCCAGAAACCCACTCCAATTAGTCTACAGCCCGAACAGCCCCACAGATGACGTAATCTCTATTGCACTATCTGGACTAAAGGCACACCCACGTAAGAATGTTGTTCATTGACTACAGCTCAGCGTTCAACACCATAGTGCCCTCCAAGCTCATCACTAAGTTAAGGACCCTGGGACTGAACACCTCCCTCTGCAACTGGCTCCTGGACTTCCTGATGAGCCGCCCCCAGGTGGTGAGGGTAGGCAACAACACATCCTCCACGCTGACCTTTAACACGGGGCCTCTCAGGGGCGCATGCTCCTATACTTCCTGTTCACCCACGACTACGTGGCTGCGCACGACTTCAACACCATCATTAAGTTTGCTGACGGTGGTAGGCCTGATCACCGACGACATGGGCAAGACTCAGGAGCTTATCGAGGACTACAGGAAACGGAGGGCAGAACACGCCCCCCCATTCACATTGACGGGGGTATAGTGGAGCGGGTCGAGAGCTTCAAGTTCCTCAGTGTCCACGTCACTAAGGACCTATCATGGTCCAAACACACCAACAGTCGTGAAGAGGGCATGACAACGCCTCTTCCCCCTCAGGAGGCTGACAAGTTTTGGCATGGGCACTCAGATCCTCAAAAAGTTATCCAGCTGCACCATTGAGAGCATCTTGACTGGCTGCATCACCGCTTGGTATGGCAACTGATCGGCATTCGAGTGCAAGGCGCTACAGAGGGTAGTGCGTACGGCCCAGTAATTCACTGGAGCCGAACTCCCTGTCATCCAGGACCTCTATACCAGGCGGTGTCAGAGGATGGCCCTAAAAATTGTCAAATAATCCAGCCAACCAAGTCATAGATTGTTGTCTCTACTACAACAAGGCAAGCGGTACCGGAGCGCCAAGTCTGGGACCAAAAGGCTCCTGAACAATTTGTAACCCAAGCCATAAGACTGCTGAACAGTTAATAAAATGGCTACCTGGACTATTTACATTGAACCCCTTTTTATTATTTATCTAAAATGTTTTGCACTGACTCTATGCACACTTCCTGCTCCACACAAACTACACTGACACTCAACACACACACACACGCATATTGACGCCACAAACACACATAAGCTGCTGCTACTCTGTTTATTATATATCCTGATTACCTAGTCACATTTCACCCTACCTACATGTACATACTGTATTACCTCAATTAACACTGCAGATTAATACTATATTACCTTAATTACCCCTGAACATTGACTCGGTACTGGTACTCCTTGTATATAGCCTCGTTGTTTTTTATGTGCTACTATTTACTTTTGAATGTATCAAATATTTGTCTTTGATTATTTTAACTATGCATTATTGGTAATGGGCTCGTAAGTAGGCATTTCACTGTAAAGTCTACACGTAGTATTTGTCGCGTATGACCAATAAAATGTGATTTCGCTCGCAAAAAACAATATTATTTCCCATTCACACCATAGTATCAAATGTAGATAAGATAGAAACAACTGAATGTGTCTGAATATTACTACACATGTAGAAAACTGCTAATCATTACATTCAGCTTCAAAACAGTTGGTCGACCGTGACATTTTCTCTCTGCACCGACACTGTTCTCACTGAAGTCCGTTGACGCTGACCGAGAGGCGCCGCCATTTTATCGTTAAAAACAATGTACCCAAAAAAACAATAACATGTAAAACCAATTCAGAAATCTCAAATAAATGGATTCTTTATGAATTTATCTTGACTAAATAATGTTTCATTCCCTCAGAAACCCAGTCTCCAGCGATGTGACTTATCACGTTCTTTACTCGGTTTGACACAAACATAACACATAAAACCTTCACCAAGCGTGATAATACCTTGACGGATTTGTTAACTAGCATGTTATGACATGTTCTTTCGATATTAGAAAGTTTAAACGCGCTATTACATACCTGTAGTAATACATTTGAAACGGACACCAAAGCTATCGTCTTCACAGCACAGTTCTACTGATCTTCTTCTTCAAGGTTTTATGGCAGAGTTGGACTATTGCCGCCACCTACTGTTTGAATGTTAAATGACGAGGCAGAGGCATTGATGCGAGTAACCAGTCTTGTTCAGTATATTACAATACATCCGGGTATCTCAAGTACACCGGTAAAACACTGGAGTTGCAGTAATGAACATTTACCAACAGATGGCATCATTGTGCCATCTTCCACCCATAACATCTACAGCGGCCTCTTTCTGTTCCCTCCTTCCACCTGCTGGTCACACAGCGCAAGACAGACGGACTGGAGCTGCGGTCGGAGTCGTCGTTAGGCTGCTTCCAACGGCTGCCTCCCTGGTCAGCTCTATTGACCTGGAGCAGGTTGTCTGGCCCAATTCATGATACTCCTCCCCTCTATATAGACTAGACACATGTCGAAATCGTTTACATTTCTCACACTCCAAGGGTTTGGGCACCAAGGCTCTTACAGGACATCTCACATGACCCAAATATACGTATGAAGGGAGAGACTCTTCTTCAAAGAACAAAATAATATATGGAGTGGGCTTCCTCACTCTATCCACCATAGGGGTCAGTCGGCGTGGACCAACCACTGGGCTGCCTCACTCCATCCACCATAGGGGTCAGTCGGCGTGCACCAACCACTGGGCTGCCTCACTCCATCCACCATAGGGGTCAGTCGGCGTGCACCAACCACTGGGCTTCCTCACTCCATCCACCATAGGGGTCAGTCGGCGTGCACCAACCACTGGGCTTCCTCACTCCATCCACCATAGGGGTCAGTCGGCGTGCACCAACCACTGGGCTTCCTCACTCCGTCCACCATAGGGGTCAGTCGGCGTGCACCAACCACTGTGCTTCCTCACTCCGTCCACCATAGGGGTCAGTCGGCGTGCACCAACCACTGGGCTTCCTCACTCCGTCCACCATAGGGGTCAGTCGGCGTGCACCAACCACTGGGCTTCCTCACTCCGTCCACCATAGGGGTCAGTCGGCGTGCACCAACCACTGGGCTTCCTCACTCCGTCCACCATACGGGTCAGTCGGCGTGCACCAACCACTGGGCTTCCTCACTCCGTCCACCATAGGGGTCAGTCGGCGTGCACCAACCACTGGGCTTCCTCACTCCGTCCACCATAGGTGTCAGTCGGCGTGCACCAACCACTGGGCTTCCTCACTCCGTCCACCATAGGGGTCAGTCGGCGTGCACCAACCACTGGGCTTCCTCACTCCGTCCACCATACGGGTCAGTCGGCGTGCACCAACCACTGGGCTTCCTCACTCCGTCCACCATAGGGGTCAGTCGGCGTGCACCAACCACTGGGCTTCCTCACTCCGTTCACCATAGGGGTCAGTCGGCGTGCACCAACCACTGGGCTTCCTCACTCCGTCCACCATAGGGGTCAGTCGGCGTGCACCAACCACTGGGCTTCCTCACTCCGTCCACCATAGGGGTCAGTCGGCGTGCACCAACCACTGGGCTTCCTCACTCCATCCACCATAGGGGTCAGTCGGCGTGCACCAACCACTGGGCTTCCTCACGCCATCCACCATAGGGGTCAGTCGGCGTGCACCAACCACTGGGCTTCCTCACGCCATCCACCATAGGGGTCAGTCGGCGTGCACCAACCACTGGGCTTCCTCACGCCATCCACCATAGGGGTCAGTCGGCGTGCACCAACCACTGGGCTTCCTCACGCCATCCACCATAGGGGTCAGTCCACGTGCACCAACCACTGGGCTTCCTCACGCCATCCACCATAGGGGTCGGTCGGCGTGCACCAACCACTGGGATTCCTCACGCCATCGACCATAGGGGTCGGTCGGCGTGCACCAACCACTGGGCTTCCTCACTCCATCCACCATAGGGGTCGGTCGGCGTGCACCAACCACTGGGCTTCCTCACTCCATCCACCATAGGGGTCGGTCGGCGTGCACCAACCACTGGGCTTCCTCACTCCATCCACCATAGGGGTCAGTCGGCGTGCACCAACCACTGGGCTTCCTCACTCCATCCACCATAGGGGTCAGTCGGCGTGCACCAACCACTGAGCTTCCACACTCCATCCACCAAACGGGTCAGTCGGCGTGCACCAACCGCTGAGCTTCCACACTCCATCCACCAAACGGGTCAGTCGGCTTGCACCAACCGCTGGGCTTCCTCACTCCATCCACCATAGGGGTCAGTCGGCGTTAACCAACCACTGGGCTTCCTCACTCCATCCACCATAGGGGTCGGTCGGCGTGCACCAACCACTGGGCTTCCTCACTCCATCCACCATAGGGGTCAGTCGGCGTGCACCAACCACTGGGCTTCCTCACTCCATCCACCATAGGGGTCAGTCGGCGTGCACCAACCACTGGGCATCCTCACTCCATCCACCATAGTGGTCAGTCGGCATGCACCAGCCACTGGGCTTCCTCACTCCATCCACCATAGGGGTCAGTCGCCGTGCACCAACCACTGGGCTTCCTCACTCCATCCACCATAGGGGTCAGTCGCCGTGCACCAACCACTGGGCTTCCTCACGCCAACCACCATACGGGTCAGTCGGCGCGCACCAACCACTGGGCTTCCTCAATCCATCCACCATACGGGTCAGTCGGCGTGCACCAACCACTGGGCTTCCTCACTCCATCCACCATAGGGGTCGGTCGGCGTGCACCAACCACTGGGCTTCCTCACTCCATCCACCATAGGGGTCGGTCGGCGTGCACCAACCACTGGGCTTCCTCACTCCATCCACCATAGGGGTCAGTCGGCGTGCACCAACCACTGGGCTTCCTCACTCCATCCACCATAGGGGTCAGTCGGCATGCACCAACCACTGGGCTTCCTCACTTCATCCACCATAGGGATCTGTCGCCATGCACCAACCACTGGGCTTCCTCACTCCATCCACCATAGGGGTAAGTCGCCGTGCACCAACCACTGGGCTTCCTCACGCCATCCACCATAGGGGTCAGTCGGCGTGCACCAACCACTGGGCTTCCTCACTCCATCCACCATATGGGTCAGTCGGCGTGCACCAACCACTGGGCTTCCTCACTCCATCCACCATAGGGGTCAGTCGGCGTGCACCAACCACTGGGCTTCCTCACTCCATCCACCATACGGGTCAGTCGGCGTGCACTAACCACTGGGCTTCCTCACTCCATCCACCATAGGGGTCAGTCGGCGTGCACCAACCACTGGGCTTCCTCACTCCATCCACCATAGGGGTCAGTCGGCGTGCACCAACCACTGGGCTTCCTCACTCCATCCACCATAGGGGTCAGTCGGCGTGCACCAACCACTGGGCTTCCTCACTCCATCCACCATACGGGTCAGTCGGCGTGCACCAACCACTGGGCTTCCTCACTCCATCCACCATAGGGGTCAGTCGCCGTGCACCAACCACTGGGCTTCCTCACTCCATCCACCATAGGGGTAGGTCGCCGTGCACCAACCACTGGGCTTTCTCACGCCATCCACCATAGGGGTCAGTCGGCGTGCACCAACCACTGGGCTTCCTCACTCCATTCACCATATGGGTCAGTCGGCGTGCACCAACCACTGGGCTTCCTCACTCCATCCACCATAGGGGTCAGTCGGCGTGCACCAACTACTGGGCTTCCTCACTCCATCCACCATAGGGGTCGGTCGGCGTGCACCAACCACTGGGCTTCCTCACTCCATCCACCATACGGGTCGGTCGGCGTGCACCAACCACTGGGCTTCCTCACTCCATCCACCATAGGGGTCGGTCGCCGTGCACCAACCCCTGGGCTTCCTCACTCCATCCACCATAGGGGTCGGTCGGCGTGCACCAACCCCTGGGCTTCCTCACTCCATCCACCATAGGGGTCGGTCGGCGTGCACCAACCCCTGGGCTTCCTCACTCCATCCACCATAGGGGTCGGTCGGCGTGCACCAACCACTGGGCTTCCTCACTCCATCCACCATAGGGGTCGGTCGGCGTGCACCAACCACTGGGCTTCCACACTCCATCCACCATAGGGGTCGGTCGGCGTGCACCAACCACTGGGCTTCCACACTCCATCCACCATAGGGGTCGGTCGGCGTGCACCAACCACTGGGCTTCCTCACTCCATCCACCATAGGGGTCGTTCGGCGTGCACCAACCACTGGGCTTCCTCACTCCATCCACCATAAGGGTCAGTCGGAGTGCACCAACCACTGGGCTTCCTCACTCCATCCACCATAGGGGTCAGTCGGCGTGCACCAACCACTGGGCTTCCTCACTCCATCCACCATAGCGGTCAGTCGGCGTGCACCAACCACTGGGCTTCCTCACTCCATCCACCATACGGTTCAGTCGGCGTGCACCAACCACTGGGCTTCCTCACTCCATCCACCATAGGGGTCAGTCAGCGTGCACCAACCACTGGGCTTCCTCACTCCATCCACCAAACGGGTCAGTCGGCGTGCACCAACCACTGGGCTTCCTCACTCCATCCACCATAGGAGTCAGTCGGCGTGCACCAACCACTGGGCTTCCTCACTCCATCCACCATAGGGGTCAGTCGGCATGCACCAGCCACTGGGCTTCCTCACTCCATCCACCATAGGGGTCAGTCGCCGTGCACCAACCACTGGGCTTCCTCACTCCATCCACCATAGGGGTCAGTCGCCGTGCACCAACCACTGGGCTTCCTCACGCCATCCACCATACGGGTCAGTCGGCGCGCACCAACCACTGGGCTTCCTCAATCCATCCACCATACGGGTCAGTCGGCGTGCACCAACCACTGGGCTTCCTCACTCCATCCACCATAGGGGTCGGTCGGCGTGCACCAACCACTGGGCTTCCTCACTCCATCCACCATAGGGGTCGGTCGGCGTGCACCAACCACTGGGCTTCCTCACTCCATCCACCATAGGGGTCAGTCGGCGTGCACCAACCACTGGGCTTCCTCACTCCATCCACCATAGGGGTCAGTCGGCGTGCACCAACCACTGAGCTTCCACACTCCATCCACCAAACGGGTCAGTCGGCGTGCACCAACCGCTGAGCTTCCACACTCCATCCACCAAACGGGTCAGTCGGCGTGCACCAACCGCTGGGCTTCCTCACTCCATCCACCATAGGGGTCGGTCGGCGTGCACCAACCACTGGGCTTCCTCACTCCATCCACCATAGGGGTCAGTCGGCGTGCACCAACCACTGGGCTTCCTCACGCCATCCACCATAGGGGTCAGTCGGCGTGCACCAACCACTGGGCTTCCTCACGCCATCCACCATAGGGGTCAGTCGGCGTGCACCAACCACTGGGCTTCCTCACGCCATCCACCATAGGGGTCAGTCGGCGTGCACCAACCACTGGGCTTGCTCACGCCATCCACCATAGGGGTCAGTCCACGTGCACCAACCACTGGGCTTCCTCACTCCATCGACCATAGGGGTCGGTCGGCGTGCACCAACCACTGGGCTTCCTCACTCCATCCACCATAGGGGTCAGTCGGCGTGCACCAACCACTGGGCTTCCTCACTCCATCCACCATAGGGGTCAGTCGGCGTGCACCAACCACTGGGCTTCCTCACTCCATCCACCATAGGGGTCAGTCGGCATGCACCAGCCACTGGGCTTCCTCACTCCATCCACCATAGGGGTCAGTCGCCGTGCACCAACCACTGGGCTTCCTCACTCCATCCACCATATAGGTCAGTCGGCGTGCACCAACCACTGGGCTTCCTCACTCCATCCACCATAGGGGTCGGTCGGCGTGCACCAACCACTGGGCTTCCTCACTCCATCCACCATAGGGGTCGGTCGGCGTGCACCAACCACTGGGCTTCCTCACTCCATCCACCATAGGGGTCAGTCGGCGTGCACCAACCACTGGGCTTCCTCACTCCATCCACCATAGGGGTCAGTCGGCGTGCACCAACCACTGAGATTCCAGACTCCATCCACTAAACGGGTCAGTCGGCGTGCACCAACCACTGAGCTTCCACACTCCATCCACCAAACGGGTCAGTCGGCGTGCACCAACCGCTGGGCTTCCTCACTCCATCCACCATAGGGGTCGGTCGGCGTGCACCAACCACTGGGCTTCCTCACTCCATCCACCATAGGGGTCGGTCGGCGTGCACCAACCACTGGGCTTCCTCACTCCATCCACCATAGGGGTCAGTCGGCGTGCACCAACCACTGGGCTTCCTCACTCCATCCACCATAGGGGTCAGTCGGCATGCACCAACCACTGGGCTTCCTCACTCCATCCACCATAGGGGTCAGTCGGCGTGCACCAACCACTGGGCTTCCTCACTCCATCCACCATAGGGGTCAGTCGGCATGCACCAACCACTGGGCTTCCTCACTTCATCCACCATAGGGATCTGTCGCCGTGCACCAACCACTGGGCTTCCTCACTCCATCCACCATAGGGGTAAGTCGCCGCGCACCAACCACTGGGCTTCCTCACGCCATCCACCATAGGGGTCAGTCGGCGTGCACCAACCACTGGGCTTCCTCACTCCATCCACCATATAGGTCAGTCGGCGTGCACCAACCACTGGGCTTCCTCACTCCATCCACCATAGGGGTCAGTCGGCGTGCACCAACCACTGGGCTTCCTCACTCCATCCACCATACGGGTCAGTCGGCGTGCACTAACCACTGGGCTTCCTCACTCCATCCACCATAGGGGTCAGTCGGCGTGCACCAACCACTGGGCTTCCTCACTCCATCCACCATAGGGGTCAGTCGGCGTGCACCAACCACTAGGCTTCCTCACTCCATCCACCATAGGGGTCAGTCGGCGTGCACCAACCACTGGGCTTCCTCACTCCATCCACCATACGGGTCAGTCGGCGTGCACCAACCATTGGGCTTCCTCACTCCATCCACCATAGGGGTCAGTCGCCGTGCACCAACCACTGGGCTTCCTCACTCCATCCACCATAGGGGTCAGTCGCTGTGCACCAACCACTGGGCTTTCTCACGCCATCCACCCTAGGGGTCAGTCGGCGTGCACCAACCACTGGGCTTCCTCACTCCATTCACCATATGGGTCAGTCGGCGTGCACCAACCACTGGGCTTCCTCACTCCATCCACCATAGGGGTCAGTCGGCGTGCACCAACTACTGGGCTTCCTCACTCCATCCACCATAGGGGTCGGTCGGCGTGCACCAACCACTGGGCTTCCTCACTCCATCCACCATACGGGTCGGTCGGCGTGCACCAACCACTGGGCTTCCTCACTCCATCCACCATAGGGGTCGGTCGCCGTGCACCAACCCCTGGGCTTCCTCACTCCATCCACCATAGGGGTCGGTCGGCGTGCACAGACCCCTGGTCTTCCTCACTCCATCCACCATAGGGGTCGGTCGGCGTGCACCAACCCCTGGGCTTCCTCACTCCATCCACCATAGGGGTCGGTCGGCGTGCACCAACCACTGGGCTTCCACACTCCATCCACCATAGGGGTCGGTCGGCGTGCACCAACCACTGGGCTTCCTCACTCCATCCACCATAGGGGTCGGTCGGCGTGCACCAACCACTGGGCTTCCTCACTCCATCCACCATAAGGGTCAGTCGGAGTGCAGCAACCACTGGGCTTCCTCACTCCATCCACCATAGGGGTCAGTCGGCGTGCACCAACCACTGGGCTTCCTCACTCCATCCACCATAGCGGTCAGTCGGCGTGCACCAACCACTGGGCTTCCTCACTCCATCCACCATACGGTTCAGTCGGCGTGCACCAACCACTGGGCTTCCTCACTCCATCCACCATAGGGGTCAGTCAGCGTGCACCAACCACTGGGCTTCCTCACTCCATCCACCAAACGGGTCAGTCGGCGTGCACCAACCACTGGGCTTCCTCACTCCATCCACCATAGGAGTCAGTCGGCGTGCACCAACCACTGGGCTTCCTCACTCCATCCACCATAGGGGTCAGTCGGCATGCACCAGCCACTGGGCTTCCTCACTCCATCCACCATAGGGGTCAGTCGCCGTGCACCAACCACTGGGCTTCCTCACTCCATCCACCATAGGGGTCGTTCGGCGTGCACCAACCACTGGGCTTCCTCACTCCATCCACCATAGGGGTCGGTCGGCGTGCACCAACCACTGGGCTTCCTCACTCCATCCACCATAGGGGTCGGTCGGCGTGCACCAACCACTGGGCTTCCTCACTCCATCCACCATAGGGGTCAGTCGGCGTGCACCAACCACTGAGATTCCACACTCCATCCACCAAACGGGTCAGTCGGCGTGCACCAACCACTGAGCTTCCACACTCCATCCACCAAACGGGTCAGTCGGCGTGCACCAACCGCTGGGCTTCCTCACTCCATCCACCATAGGGGTCGGTCGGCGTGCACCAACCACTGGGCTTCCTCACTCCATCCACCATAGGGGTCGGTCGGCGTGCACCAACCACTGGGCTTCCTCACTCCATCCACCATAGGGGTCAGTCGGCGTGCACCAACCACTGGGCTTCCTCACTCCATCCACCATAGGGGTCAGTCGGCATGCACCAACCACTGGGCTTCCTCACTTCATCCACCATAGGGATCTGTCGCCGTGCACCAACCACTGGGCTTCCTCACTCCATCCACCATAGGGGTAAGTCGCCGTGCACCAACCACTGGGCTTCCTCACGCCATCCACCATAGGGGTCAGTCGGCGTGCACCAACCACTGGGCTTTCTCACTCCATCCACCATATAGGTCAGTCGGCGTGCACCAACCACTGGGCTTCCTCACTCCATCCACCATAGGGGTCAGTCGGCGTGCACCAACCACTGGGCTTCCTCACTCCATCCACCATACGGGTCAGTCGGCGTGCACCAACCACTGGGCTTCCTCACTCCATCCACCATAGGGGTCAGTCGCCGTGCACCAACCACTGGGCTTCCTCACTCCATCCACCATAGGGGTCAGTCGCCGTGCACCAACCACTGGGCTTCCTCACTCCATCCACCATAGGGGTCAGTCGGCGTGCACCAACTACTGGGCTTCCTCACTCCATCCACCATAGGGGTCGGTCGGCGTGCACCAACCACTGGGCTTCCTCACTCCATCCACCATACGGGTCGGTCGGCGTGCACCAACCACTGGGCTTCCTCACTCCATCCACCATAGGAGTCAGTCGGCGTGCACCAACCACTGGGCTTCCTCACTCCATCCACCATAGGGGTCAGTCGGCATGCACCAGCCACTGGGCTTCCTCACTCCATCCACCATAGGGGTCAGTCGCCGTGCACCAACCACTGGGCTTCCTCACTCCATCCACCATAGGGGTCAGTCGCCGTGCACCAACCACTGGGCTTCCTCACGCCATCCACCATACGGGTCAGTCGGCGCGCACCAACCACTGGGCTTCCTCAATCCATCCACCATACGGGTCAGTCGGCGTGCACCAACCACTGGGCTTCCTCACTCCATCCACCATAGGGGTCGGTCGGCGTGCACCAACCACTGGGCTTCCTCACTCCATCCACCATAGGGGTCGGTCGGCGTGCACCAACCACTGGGCTTCCTCACTCCATCCACCATAGGGGTCAGTCGGCGTGCACCAACCACTGGGCTTCCTCACTCCATCCACCATAGGGGTCAGTCGGCGTGCACCAACCACTGAGCTTCCACACTCCATCCACCAAACGGGTCAGTCGGCGTGCACCAACCGCTGAGCTTCCACACTCCATCCACCAAACGGGTCAGTCGGCGTGCACCAACCGCTGGGCTTCCTCACTCCATCCACCATAGGGGTCGGTCGGCGTGCACCAACCACTGGGCTTCCTCACTACATCCACCATAGGGGTCAGTCGGCGTGCACCAACCACTGGGCTTCCTCACGCCATCCACCATAGGGGTCAGTCGGCGTGCACCAACCACTGGGCCTCCTCACGCCATCCACCATAGGGGTCAGTCGGCGTGCACCAACCACTGGGCTTCCTCACGCCATCCACCATTGGGGTCAGTCGGCGTGCACCAACCACTGGGCTTCCTCACGCCATCCACCATAGGGGTCAGTCCACGTGCACCAACCACTGGGCTTCCTCACTCCATCGACCATAGGGGTCGGTCGGCGTGCACCTACCACTGGGCTTCCTCACTCCATCCACCATAGGGGTCAGTCGGCGTGCACCAACCACTGGGCTTCCTCACTCCATCCACCATAGGGGTCAGTCGGCGTGCACCAACCACTGGGCTTCCTCACTCCATCCACCATAGGGGTCAGTCGGCATGCACCAGCCACTGGGCTTCCTCACTCCATCCACCATAGGGGTCAGTCGCCGTGCACCAACCACTGGGCTTCCTCACTCCATCCATCATAGGGGTCAGTCGCCGTGCACCAACCACTGGGCTTCCTCACGCCATCCACCATACGGGTCAGTCGGCGCGCACCAACCACTGGGCTTCCTCAATCCATCCACCATACGGGTCAGTCGGCGTGCACCAACCACTGGGCTTCCTCACTCCTTCCACCATAGGGGTCGGTCGGCGTGCACCAACCACTGGGCTTCCTCACTCCATCCACCATAGGGGTCGGTCGGCGTGCACCAACCACTGGGCTTCCTCACTCCATCCACCATAGGGGTCAGTCGGCGTGCACCAACCACTGGGCTTCCTCACTCCATCCACCATAGGGGTCAGTCGGCGTGCACCAACCACTGAGATTCCACACTCCATCCACCAAACGGGTCAGTCGGCGTGCACCAACCACTGAGCTTCCACACTCCATCCACCAAACGGGTCAGTCGGCGTGCACCAACCGCTGGGCTTCCTCACTCCATCCACCATAGGGGTCGGTCGGCGTGCACCAACCACTGGGCTTCCTCACTCCATCCACCATAGGGGTCAGTCGGCGTGCACCAACCACTGGGCTTCCTCACTCCATCCACCATAGGGGTCAGTCGGCGTGCACCAACCACTGGGCTTCCTCACTCCATCCACCATAGGGGTCAGTCGGCATGCACCAACCACTGGGCTTCCTCACTTCATCCACCATAGGGATCTGTCGCCATGCACCAACCACTGGGCTTCCTCACTCCATCCACCATAGGGGTAAGTCGCCGTGCACCAACCACTGGGCTTCCTCACGCCATCCACCATAGGGGTCAGTCGGCGTGCACCAACCACTGGGCTTCCTCACTCCATCCACCATATAGGTCAGTCGGCGTGCACCAACCACTGGGCTTCCTCACTCCATCCACCATAGGGGTCAGTCGGCGTGCACCAACCACTGGGCTTCCTCACTCCATCCACCATACGGGTCAGTCGGCGTGCACTAACCACTGGGCTTCCTCACTCCATCCACCATAGGGGTCAGTCGGCGTGCACCAACCACTGGGCTTCCTCACTCCATCCACCATAGGGGTCAGTCGGCGTGCACCAACCACTAGGCTTCCTCACTCCATCCACCATAGGGGTCAGTCGGCGTGCACCAACCACTGGGCTTCCTCACTCCATCCACCATACGGGTCAGTCGGCGTGCACCAACCACTGGGCTTCCTCACTCCATCCACCATAGGGGTCAGTCGCCGTGCACCAACCACTGGGCTTCCTCACTCCATCCACCATAGGGGTCAGTCGCCGTGCACCAACCACTGGGCTTTCTCACGCCATCCACCATAGGGGTCAGTCGGCGTGCACCAACCACTGGGCTTCCTCACTCCATTCACCATATGGGTCAGTCGGCGTGCACCAACCACTGGGCTTCCTCACTCCATCCACCATAGGGGTCAGTCGGCGTGCACCAACTACTGGGCTTCCTCACTCCATCCACCATAGGGGTCGGTCGGCGTGCACCAACCACTGGGCTTCCTCACTCCATCCACCATACGGGTCGGTCGGCGTGCACCAACCACTGGGCTTCCTCACTCCATCCACCATAGGGGTCGGTCGCCGTGCACCAACCCCTGGGCTTCCTCACTCCATCCACCATAGGGGTCGGTCGGCGTGCACCAACCCCTGGGCTTCCTCACTCCATCCACCATAGGGGTCGGTCGGCGTGCACCAACCCCTGGGCTTCCTCACTCCATCCACCATACGGGTCAGTCGGCGTGCACCAACCACTGGGCTTCCTCACTCCATCCACCATAGGGGTCAGTCGCCGTGCACCAACCACTGGGCTTCCTCACTCCATCCACCATAGGGGTCAGTCGCCGTGCACCAACCACTGGGCTTTCTCACGCCATCCACCATAGGGGTCAGTCGGCGTGCACCAACCACTGGGCTTCCTCACTCCATTCACCATATGGGTCAGTCGGCGTGCACCAACCACTGGGCTTCCTCACTCCATCCACCATAGGGGTCAGTCGGCGTGCACCAACTACTGGGCTTCCTCACTCCATCCACCATAGGGGTCGGTCGGCGTGCACCAACCACTGGGCTTCCTCACTCCATCCACCATACGGGTCGGTCGGCGTGCACCAACCACTGGGCTTCCTCACTCCATCCACCATAGGGGTCGGTCGCCGTGCACCAACCCCTGGGCTTCCTCACTCCATCCACCATAGGGGTCGGTCGGCGTGCACCAACCCCTGGGCTTCCTCACTCCATCCACCATAGGGGTCGGTCGGCGTGCACCAACCCCTGGGCTTCCTCACTCCATCCACCATAGGGGTCGGTCGGCGTGCACCAACCACTGGGCTTCCTCACTCCATCCACCATAGGGGTCGGTCGGCGTGCACCAACCACTGGGCTTCCACACTCCATCCACCATAGGGGTCGGTCGGCGTGCACCAACCACTGGGCTTCCACACTCCATCCACCATAGGGGTCGGTCGGCGTGCACCAACCACTGGGCTTCCTCACTCCATCCACCATAGGGGTCGGTCGGCGTGCACCAACCACTGGGCTTCCTCACTCCATCCACCATAAGGGTCAGTCGGAGTGCACCAACCACTGGGCTTCCTCACTCCATCCACCATAGGGGTCAGTCGGCGTGCACCAACCACTGGGCTTCCTCACTCCATCCACCATAGCGGTCAGTCGGCGTGCACCAACCACTGGGCTTCCTCACTCCATCCACCATACGGTTCAGTCGGCGTGCACCAACCACTGGGCTTCCTCACTCCATCCACCATAGGGGTCAGTCAGCGTGCACCAACCACTGGGCTTCCTCACTCCATCCACCAAACGGGTCAGTCGGCGTGCACCAACCACTGGGCTTCCTCACTCCATCCACCATAGGAGTCAGTCGGCGTGCACCAACCACTGGGCTTCCTCACGCCATCCACCATACGGGTCAGTCGGCGTGCACCAACCAATGCCTCTACTTCTTCAGTTACATCCTCTGCACTCACTTCTAGCGCCACTCCAGAGATAACCCCCATGATATGCGCCCTGGTTCGCAGATCCACACACGACACACCAATATTTTTTTTAGGTGCAAAGCACATTCCTTCTGCTCCTCTGACATATAAAACCCCCCAAAACAAACCCATTTCTTATTTTCACTGACGCCACCTCATCTAATTATCTATTTCATGGAGACTTCAACCGGATCACCCAGATATCCCTTCAACCTGGCATTTCTGCTTTCCACAACCCGAGTCATGTTGACAACCTTACCTATGAAAGCTATGGAGTCAAATGTATTCACTATCAACGTGTCCAGTTATAGTGCTTTCTTTACGCCTGCCCGGATCTTCCTGTTCCCCCACTACCACAGTGCAACACCGACATCTATTGGACTGACTACTTCTTCTTCTCTGGTATAATGACGTTCACACAAACGTAATGTGTCTGCTGCCACCTACTGTACGATTAGTAAACTGGAGATAAAATAAAAGTCCATTGCGGTAAAGGAGGCAAAAACGACAGACAAAATACAAAAATAGATCTATCAAAAACCCTTCCCACTCCTTCAGTCCCAGTCCAATCCAAATCACATCCCTACACAGTCTCATGGGCCTCAGAGGGGGAACATCTTCAGTCAGGATTCCCTGCAATGCTTCCACTGTTAATTCCTGAAGAGTCAAAAACCTGTCCAGTTTCTTAAGAGTTCTTGTTCATTTGGGCAGTAGAATTACCGCCTGCGCAATTAACGCCACAAAATTCACCTTCTTTACAATCAGTGTATCAGTATCCCTCAACTGGTGAACGACATTCTTTATCCCAACAGGCTGCGGGTCATCCGCTACCACAGCTTCCTCAGCTCCACTCGCTCTTTCAACTACTTCCCACGCCTCCCTGTAGGAGAACTGCTGTACAGCCCAGATCCTTGTTACTTCAAACTCCTTCACCCTAGCAGGGTGCTCCAGGAATTCGTCAACGTGACTTTCACCAAAATTGCTACACCGCACAGTCATCGATTCCATCGGCACCCACTTGATGCATGGCCATTTAAATCGGTACTCTGCTCTGAAAATCAAAGCACTCCACTTCAGATGTCGACATTTTACGAAGCCACAAAAAACTCTCTCCTTCTGCTCTTCTGAGACGCATGAAATCAAAACCAAACCACTACTGGTCCCTCTGACTGAAGACCTTTCCTACTGCCTCCTTTACCCTCTTCCTGACCTCAAATGGGTCTCCCCAAAAATACAGAATTGTTGACGCACTCCGACAAGAAACGATGTTCGTTTACAACTTTTGGCCTTTTAGCTCCATGTTCCATTCATTCTTACCAACTTCCCTCCACCGCGCGCCATCAGAATCAAACAGCACTTCCTCCATATTTTCCTCCCAACAACCCCACACCTGCTACGGACTAACTCCTACATGTAAACTATTGCATGTAGAATACCAAAGTGAAATGGATTAGCTAGAAAAAAGAAACATAGTTTTATTTTATTTCTTTATGTTAGGAGTCTAAGTTTTTTTAAATATTACATATGCATTAGTGAGAATACTGGTGGCTGGCAAATTGGCTTGTCCCCATGGTGATGTGGAGGTGTAGTGACGTTTTTAGTAGATAAATAGACATATACATTTTGAATTCCATGAATCAAACAAAAGCATATTTACTGTATAGAAAACGATAAAACAAAGGTTGACCAGCACAAATTTATGTAGAACATTTTTTTTTAAATTAGCAGATCAATTAAGTTCATTAGTTATCCAAATACATGAATCAATGGAAAAAAATTTCCAGAAATGTTCCATATGCACAAAAAGCTTATTTCTCTCAAATGTTGTGCACAAGTTTGTTTCCATCCCTGTTAGTGAGCATTTCTCCTTTGCCAAGATAATCCATCCACCTGACAGGTGTGGTATATCAAGAAGCTGATTAAACAGCATGATCATTACACAGATGCACCTTGTGCTGGAGACAATAAAAGGCCACACAACACAATGTCACAGATGTCTCAAGTTTTGAGGGCGCGTGCAATTGTCATGATGACTGCAGGAATATCCACCAGAGCTGTTGCCAGAAAATTCAATGTTTATTTCTCTACCATAAGCCACCTCCAACGTCGTTTTAGAGAATTTGGCAGTACGTCCAACCCGCCTCACAACCGCAGACCACATGTAACCACGTCAGCCCAGGACCTCCACATCCGGCTTCTTCACCTGTAGGATTGTCTGAGGGGAGGGGGATGGGGTGCTGAGTAGTATTTCTGTCTGTAATAAAGACCTTTTGTGGGGAAAAACTCATTCTGATTGGCTGGGCCTTGCTCCCAAGTGGGTCACCCATGGCTGCGCCCCTGGCCAGTCATATGAAATCCATAAATTAGGGCCTAATTTATTTATTTCAATTGACAGATTTCATTTTATGAACTAACTCAGCAAAATCTTGGAAATTGTTGCATGTTGCGTTTCAATTTTTGTTCAGTATAATACGACTTGTAGGACGTATCGTATGTTACGAATTAAAATGTGTATGTTCTGTTACGCATTGCTATTCATACAATATGTTACGAACTTGTAATATGTATGATATGTTATGGATTCCAATGTGTTGTTGCTAACGTTAGCTAGGTTAGGGGTTTAAGGTAGGGTTAAATGGGGATAGGGGAAGGGGGAAGGGTTAGCTAACATGCTAAGTAGTTGCATGCTAAGCTAACATGCTAAGTAATAGCTAAAAAGTAGTAAGTTGTTGCAAAGTTGCTAATTAGCTAAAATGCTAAAGTCCTCCGTGATGAGATTCAAACACGCAACCTTTGGCTAGACGTTTGCGTTAACACGCCCACCCATCCACAGAGCAGGAGTACGGCTTCTCTCCTGCGTGTATACGTTGGTGTGTTTTTAAGCTGCCCACTTAGAACTCTCCCCACAGACAGAGTCAGACCAGGCTGAGAGGGAAGCGGTACCGCCCAATCAACTGGCAGACTATAGTGTTTGTTTTCAAAATGTGACAAACAATAGGATTGCAATAGAGTGTTCTATTTCATCCAATTCAACGTTACAACTGCTTTTATGAAATGAGAATTAAGTAATGGAGTGACTAATCTTAGCAGGTCTTAGAGAACTGATGTGGCTTTTCTCCTTGATGTAGACGTTGGTGTGTTTTTAAGTTGCTCTGCTGAGAGAAACTCCTCCCACAGTCAGAGCAGATGTAAGGCTTCTCTCCTGTGTGTGTTCTCTGATGAACTTTTAGGTCAGTTGATGTTGTGAAGCATTTTACACAGTCAGAGCAGACGTAAGGCTTCTCTCCTGTGTGTGCTCTCTGATGTACTTTTAGGTCAGTTGATGTTTTGAAGCATTTTACACAGTCAGAGCAGACGTAAGGCTTCTCTCCTGTGTGTGTTCTCTGATGAAGCTTTAGGTCAGTTGATGTTTTAAAACATTTTCCACAGTCAGAGCAGAAGTAAGGCTTCTCTCCTGTGTGTGCTCTCTGATGTACTTTTAGCTGAGTTGATGTTGTGAAGCATTTTACACAGTCAGAGCATACGTAAGGCTTCTCTCCTGTGTGTGCTCTCTGATGTACTTTTAGCTCAGTTGATGTTTTGAAGCATTTTACACAGTCAGAGCAGGAGTAAGGGTTTTCTCCTGTATGTATACGTTCATGTGTTTTTAAGGTATCCAATCGGGAGAAACTCCTCCCACAGTCAGAGCAGAAGTAAGGCTTCTCTCCTTTATGTATGCGCTCATGTGTTTTTAAGTTATCCAATCGGGAGAAACTCTTCCCACAGTCAGAGCAGGAGTAAAGCTTCTCTCCTGTGTGTATTTTTAGGTGTCTTTTTAGCTTTGATAGAATTGGGAAAATCTCCTCACAATGTGGGCAGTGGTGAGACCTCTTAGCTCTGTGATCTTCCTGCTGTTGCTCTCTGGATGTAGAGAATGTCTCAACATGGTCTCCTGTGTGAACATCATCAGAAGAACCAGTCAGTTGGTGCGATATACATGTCAATCAAATGTATTTTACGAAGCCCATTTTTAAATCAGCAGTTGTCACATAGTGCTTTACAGAAACCCAGCCTAAAACCCCAAAAGAGCAAGCAATGCAGATGTAGAAGCACAGTGGCCACGAAAAACTCCCTAGAAAGGTAGCAACCTCGGAAACAAACCTAAAGAGGAACCAGGCTCTGAGTGGTGGCAAGTCCTCTTCTGGCTGTACCATAAGACATATGAATTTATATAAGTAGGCTGTACAATTACAAAAGGGGAATAAACCTATTCTAAAACTGGGTAGGAGTCAAAAACTAAAAAGGGGACAAGGTCATGAAAATGATGAGCCATATCATCCTCTACTCACCATCACGAGGGTTAGTAACTACACAGACTCATTTCATAGAACAACAAACTTAGATAGAACCTGCTCTTACTCTGAGAAACAGATTTCCCAACCTTATCCTCCTCTTCTTCATCTTTAATGTTGACATTCAGCTCCAGTGTTTGACTGCAGTCTTCCAGCTTCACTGATGCCATCTCTGGATCCTGCAGTGCAAACTGGGCTCCACTGTCACAATCAGGAACCAGTGACTGTAGGTTTGGACTCAGTGTGGAAGGAGAGAGGCAGGCTGGGTTTGTCCTCACTGTTGATGTTACCGGCCTCAGACCTAATTATAGTCGTCCTGTAGTAATAATGAGACACAGACACTAAAGTTATTGTCTTGACAGTTCTGGCACTTTCTGTATTCTCAAAAAATATATTATATTTTTATTGTTAATCTAATTTCCATATATCAGGTAACTAATCATTGACAACAAAACATTCATTTATTCACATAAAGTGGGTGCACTTAAATTCACATAAATGACTCAAAAACCATTTAGTACAAGGTTGCAGTTTGTTCTAGGCAGCACTATGTTCTATTTTCCTGAATAACCTTGTCTTCATTGTATTATTTAGTGTTTCTGTATTTTTTTGTGTTATTAAACAACTGACGTCGGTTCAATTACTAGAATTCCATTTCGTTTTTTTGTGTGAGCCCAATGCGCCGTCTTTCTAGAGAGAAATCAAATCATTAACGAGAGAAATCAAGTCAGGAACTACAGTATGTGGTACGCTGGGCTAAAGTGAGTTGTAGTTCTCAGTAAGCAAATATTCAACCTAGTTCAGTGCAGAAACGTGGTAATTCACTACAATGACCATAATCCATTGCGCCTGTTTCCCCCCTCCCCGACTCGGAAAGATACAGATCTCTAGAAGGGTACTTTTACGTCTGCTACGTTAGATTAGATACACACAGACAGCATGAGAGAGGAATGTAAACACAATCACGAGAGGGAGAGAGAGTTCGTGAAGGAATGCCTTATCTTTCTTTGAAGAACTAGTAAAATGATTGACAGACAGCTCTTAGGCAGTCTAGCTAAATAGGTTAATTAAAGGCCATACTGTACTGACCATAATCAATTGCGCCTGTTTTTAGGATGATTAAAGACAGTACAGTATGGGAAGCAGATGATGATAGATGGTCTGGCTGGCTGACAGCTACTGCCTGAGCAGAGGACCTTAAGGAATAAAAAACTATCAAGTAATCAAATAGAAACTAAGTATACTGAACAAAAATATAAACGCAACATGCAACAATTTCAACGTTTTTACTGAGTTACTGTTCATATAAGGAAATCAGTCAATTTAAATACATTCATTAGGCCCTAATCTATGGATTTCTCATGACTGGAAAGGGGTGCATTTTGTATTTGTATTTATTATGGATCCCCATTAGCTGCTGCAAGCAGCTACTCTTCCTGGGGTCCAGCAAAATTAAGGCAGTTTATACAATTTTAAAAACATGGGAGGACCACCCAATCCAATTAGTCAACTGCCCAAAAAGACGCACAGATTATGTTCTCTCTATTGCACTATCTGGACAAAAGGTACACCTACGTAAGAATGTTGTTCATTGACTACAGCTCAGCGTTCAACACCATTGTGCCCTCCAAGCTCATCACTAAGTTAAGGACCCTGGGACTGAACACCTCCCTCTGCAACTGGCTCCTGGACTTCCTGACGAGCCGCCCCCAGGTGGTGAGGGTAGGCAACAACACATCCTCCACGCTGACCTTTAACACGGGGCCTCTCAGGGGCGCATGCTCCCAGACTTCCTGTTCACCCACGACTTCAACACCATCATTAATGTGGTCCTCTGTAGCTCAATTGGTAGAGCATGGTGCTTTTAACGCCAGTGTAGTGGGTTCGATCCCCGCGACCACCCATACATAAAAATGTATGCACGCATAATTGTAAGTTGCTTTGGATATATTATTATATTATTATTACGTTTGCTGACGGTGGTAAGCAACTGAATGTGTCTGAATATTACTACACATGTAGAAAACTGATAATCATTACATTCAGCTTGAAAACAGTAGTGCAACCGTGAAATTGTCTATCTGATGCACCCGCACTGAGGTCCGTTGACGCTGACCGAGAGCCGCCGCCATTTTACCGTTAAAAACAATGTATCCAAAAAAAACAATAACATGTAAAACCAATTCAGCAATCTCAAATAAATGGATTCTTTATGAAATTATCTTGACTAAATAATGTTTCATTCCCTCAGAAACCCAGTCTCCAGCGATGTGACTTTTCACGTTCTTTACTCGGTTTGACACAAACATACCTTGACGGATTTGTTAACTAGCATGTTATGACATGATCTTTCGATATTATAAAGTTTAAACGCGCTATTACATACCTGTATTAATACATTTGAAACGGACACAAAAGCTATCGTCTTCACAGCACAGTTCTACTGCTTCTTCTTCTTCAAGGTTTTATGGCCGAGTTGGACTATTGCCGCCACCTACTGTTTGAATGTTAAATGACTAGACAGAGGCATTGATGCGAGTAACCAGTCTTGTTCAGTATATTACAACACATCCGGGTATCTCAAGTACACAGGTAAAACACTGGAGTTGCAATAATTAACATTTACCAACAGATGGAATCATTGTGCCATCTTCCACCCATAACACCTACTGTCGTCTTCTTCTTCTTCTTCTTCTTCAATGAGGTTTAACGGCGGTTGGCATCCAATTTGTTGCATTACTCCTGAGTGGCGCAGTGGTCTAAGGCACTGCATCGCAGTGCTAACTGTGCCACTATAATAATTAATAATAATAATATGCCATTTAGCAGACGCTTTTATCCAAAGCGACTTACCGTCATGCGTGCATACATTTTTGTGTATGGGTGGTCCCGGGGATCGAACCCACTACCTTGGAGTTACAAGCGCCGTGCTCTACCAGCTGAGCTACAGAGGACCATACACTAGAGATCCTGGTTAGAATCCAGGCTCTGTCGCAGCCGGCCGCGACCGGGAGACTCAAGGGCGGCGCACAATTGGCCCAGCGTCGTCCAGGGTAGGGGAGGGAATGGCCGGCAGGGATGTAGCTCAGTTGATAGAGCAGGGTTGTGGGTTCGATTCCCACGGGGGGCCAGTATAAAAATATATATATATGTATTCACTAACTGTAAGTCGCTCTGGATAAGAGCGTCTGCTAAATGACTAAAATGTAAATGTAAAATTACCGCCACCTACTGGACTGGTGTACAACTCCCTTATATTTTGCTTGAAAAAAATAAAATAAAGAAATACCCTACCATCTAACACTACACTCACAAATTCAAAATTATTACTGATAATTAACACCACCCCACTCCACTATTGAAATATATCCACTCCTACCTCATGCCCTCAACCTGAGAGGATGGAACATCACCACTTAACACTCCCTGTAACTCTTCTGATGTCAAGTCTCCTACACCCAAATACCTCTCTGCAGCTGCCACCACAACCTCCATTTTCTTAGACTTACGTTCCATCCCTGAGGTACAATTAATAACCATAGGGCCCCCGTGTAGCTCAGCTGGTAGAGCATGGCGCTTGCAACGCCAGGGTTGTGGGTTCGATTCCCACGGGGGGCCAGTATGAAAATGTATTCACTCACTAACTGTAAGTCGCTCTGGATAAGAGGGTCGGTTAAATGACTAAAATGTAAATTGCTATAAATGCTAAAAATCCAATCTTACTGAAACATATATCACTTGCTGTCCTATCCCCCTGCATTGGTTCCTCCCCCATGACCCATCTTCCTCTACTTCCTTCACTGCCTCAGCATATGACAACTTCTTCATTACTCTTACCCTGGAAACCTCAACCTGCCTCTCACAGGACATTTCTGATCCCCGGCCCCATGCACATACCACTACTTTTCCCAACGCTACACATTCCTTTGTCTCATGCCCTTCTGCACACTTCTCACACCTTGGAGCCTCCCTCCTACACACTGCTGCCACATGCCCATAAGTTTGACACCTGTAACATCGTAATGTATTCGGCACCCGCCACCTACTGTACTGGTAGTAAACAATAAATACAAATATCCATCGTGGGGAATTCCAACGTCATATACAATACAACAATATATATATATATATATATTCCCCACCCCACTCCTTCAGTGATAATCCAAATCACATCCCTACACAGGTGCCTGTGTGGCCGGAACAATCATCGACTCGACAAGATTCCTTGTAATGCCTCTGTTGTACATTACCAAAAGTATGTGGACACCTGCTCATCGAACACCTCATTCCAAAATCATGGGCATTAATATGGAGTTGGTCCCCCCTTTGCTGCTATAACAGCCTCCACTCTTCTGGCAAGGCTTTCCACTAGATGTTGGAACATTGCTGATGTTCGTTTACAACTTTTGGCTCTTTTGCTCCATTCTACGTTGTCACTGTGTTCCATTCATTCTTACCAACTTCCCTCCACCGCGCGCCATCAGAATCAAAACAGCACTTCCTCCATATTTTCCTCCCAACAACCACACACCTGCTACGGACTAACTCCTACATGTAAAATATTGCATGTAGAATACCAAAGTGAAATGGATTAGCTAGAGAAAAGAAAGTGAAGAGGTTGATAGATTAATTATGAATGACTAATTATTACACCCTGAAACTGTGTATAATGTGTTAGAAATGTGTGAGTGTAGGACCAGTAAAGGCTATGGCATTGAGCCACTATTTAGCAATGTGAGTAAGAGTTAGGCCAGACAACAAAGACAACTGAGAAACTAAGATAAAGAGGCCTCCCAATTTAGGGAGGGGAGAAGCTGTTATGAAAACATGGTGCAGAATATTGTGAGAACGGCAATAACTGAGTAATGCAGGGAGTAGGATATGTGTGTGAACTGAAGGTCAGTAGAGCAGTTTTAGAGTGGAAAACTACAGCCCGCCTACAGAGGGGAGGGATTTCTTTTTGTATGACGTATGAGTATAAAAAATGGACTCTGAAATTGTGATGGCAGAATTCTCAATGAATAAATATCCCTGACTATGCAGACCGGGACTCTAGCCGTTACTTAAATCCCAAAAGACTTACAACCTTTTGGGAGACGCACAGAGACACTAAAATAGTTTGTTAAATAATTCACATAACAGCTTGGTCCTTCTGAGCCGGACTCCAATACCCTGTTTCTGTCATTCCAGGTAACTCTGAAAACCGTCGACGGGCGAATGATACATTCGTAAATAGAAAGTCCTGCCCTTTGACATTAAGGGTTAAAACAGGCCAGAGGACACCTGATTAATGACAGAGATGGTGACGGAATCCAAACCTACATTGAATCTCGGCTGCAAGGATAAGGTCAGTAGTCTTTATTCATTACTTGGTGAAATTGATTTGAGAACTTGCTAAAATATTGAAAAGTAGCAAATTGATCAATGCGTAGCCATTTTAAGTGAAATGTAGGGGACTGTCAGGAATTATCAAGATTACATTGTGAGGATAGACTCCTCCGTAGAGTAGGAGATAATTCTGGGGGACTAGTCAACCTGCTGGTGGGTCCGTAACGATTCACGGTAATAGGCCATTACCAAAAGAAACTACCCGGTGTTGAAATAGAAGGAACTATTAAAAGTACACCTATGGGATGGAACCTGTAAGAGATTATTGAACAGTCAACAAATAATCCGGGTTAAACAAATACAAAAAGTACACCAGAAGGAATTAAAATAGCATGTGTGAGAAATAGAATATTAGTAAAGTCAAAAGTCACAAACAACTGTAGATTTTGCTGTAAACTCTATCCGTTCTGGAGCCTTATAAACTCCAGGTTACCGATATAACATCAATAATCATGTAAGGTTGTATACGTTCGAGACCTAATGTTTGCTCAAAAGTCACATGAATAATTCCAGGTGGTTGTATAGAGGAGGGAGAACCCATTCCTGTTGTATGAGACTGTCAGGAATGATCAAGATTACATTGTGGGGATCAATCCCTCTGTAAAAGTATGAGATAATTATGGGGGACTAGTCAAGATTACATATACAGGAAGGGGTGATTCAAGGTGTTGTTGTGTGAAGCTATTTTGAATTACTTGTTAAATTGACTTGTTAAATAGAAGAGGTGGCTAAGGGATTTTTAACAGTACCAACCATGGGGGGGCAAATCCTCACAAGAGGTCCCAGAATTTACTGGGGACGAGAAATACTTGATGTAATTAAAATGGAATCCAGGGATAGAAGAAATCTCCATTATGTAACCAGGTGGAGGGAGAGGTATGGTTTTGAGGGACATCTAGACGCAGATAAACTCGAATCCATGCTTAAACAGATACATAAGGTGTGTAAAGGAGAAATAAGCAGTGAGAGAGAGAGAGAGAGTAGGAGGGGGCCAGTACCCACTGATAGCCTTACCTAATCTATTGGCGGGGAATGAAAGGGGCCCCAGCAACCTTAGATGTATACAGTAATAATAATAATATGCCATATAGCAGACAGGCCATGAACACAGAGGACGTGGCCAGAGCGGTAGAAGGAATGACCCACCCCAAAACAGGAATAGTAAGGTTTGGGCTGCCGTTAGAGGGCAGTGGGTTTCAGGGGATGCCCAGAGGACACTTTTGCCATGGGCCGATCACGGAGATTATGTTGGGAAAATAACTGAATTGTGTAATAGCCTCAGAGAGACATGCAATCCATCATGAGCAGAATAACAGACAGGACAGAGCCAAGAAAGAAGAGGAAGATGCAGAGTAACTAATTGCCACTCTGGGAGAGATGGCGGGTAGAACTAGAAACTTCGGAGAGAGAGGAGATAAGGCAGGAAGAAAAGAGAAGTGGGTGAGAGGGAAAGAGAAGTGAAGGTTGAGGTCTCCGTGCCTCCCCCAGAGCAGAGGGCAGAAAGGTTATATCCAAACTTGGCAGACCAGGCATGGAGAGAAAATCCAGATGATGAATACGTAGGGAGGAGAAGGAGAGTGCAGGGGAATAATGTTGCCCCCCCCACCGGCCCCACCTCCCTATGAGGACGAAGGGGCTGGAGGAGGAAGGGAAGATGAAGGTGAGGAAGAGCCAGAGGTAGAGGAGTACAGGACAAGGGCAGAGAAAGTCAGACAGGAGAGAAAAGAGAGAAAATAGAGAAGAGAGAGAAGTCCATCCCCCAGCTTTGAGCGTGAGGAAGAGGAAGATAAGGCGTGACTAGTCCTTGAGGGAGAAACAGTAGACTCTAGTGAGGGGAAGACTAAGAAACCCTTTGATCCAAATTGTGAGGTGTTTGAATTGGCTACTATTGACTTAGCACTTCAACAGGAACAGAAACCTTATTTGACATTGACAGTAATGGGTATGAAAATTCAATTCCTTTGTGATACGGGAGCCTGCAGGACCGCAGTCTGTGCAACAGACAAGCCAGATGGAGTCAGGATTAATGGGGAGAAAATCATAGTGCGATCTGCCTCTGGTCATCAATTTATTGAAAGGTTATCAGCCCCAATAACCCTAAAACATGACCAATCAGGATGAGAGGCAACCATACCCATCCTGATATCTAAGCTGTGTCGGGTAAATTTACTAGGACATGATGTAATGACTAAATTGAATGTGGCTGTCATTTCCGCTGAGAGGGGGATGAAAGTACACATACAGTGGGGGAAAAAAGTATTTAGTCAGCCACCAATTGTGCAAGTTCTCCCACTTAAAAAGATGAGAGAGGCCTGTAATTTTCATCATAGGTACACGTCAACTATGACAGACAAATTGAGAGAAAAAAATCCAGAAAATCACATTGTAGGATTTTTAATGATTTTATTTGCAAATTATGGTGGAAAATAAGTATTTGGTCACCTACAAACAAGCAAGATTTCTGGCTCTCACAGACATGTAACTACTTCTTTAAGAGGCTCCTCTGTCCTCCACTCGTTACCTGTATTAATGGCACCTGTTTGAACTTGTAATCAGTATGAAAGACACCTGTCCACAACCTCAAACAGTCACACTCCAAACTCCACTATGGCCAAGACCAAAGAGCTGTCAAAGGACACCAGAAACAAAATTGTAGACCTGCACCAGGCTGGGAAGACTGAATCTGCAATAGGTAAGCAGCTTGGTTTGAAGAAATAAACTGTGGGAGCAATTATTAGGAAATGGAAGACATACAAGACCACTGATAATCTTCCTCGATCTGGGGCTCCACGCAAGATCTCACCCCGTGGGGTCAAAATGATCACAAGAATGGTGAGCAAAAATCCCAGAACCACACGGGGGGACCTAGTGAATGACCTGCAGAGAGCTGGGACCAAAGTAACAAAACCTACCATCAGTAACACACTACGCCGCCAGGGACTCAAATCATGCAGTGCCAGACGTGTCCCCCTGCTTAAGCCAGTACATGTCCAGGCCCGTCTGAAGTTTGCTAGAGTGCATTTGGATGATCCAGAAGAGGATTGGGAGAATGTCATATGGTCAGATGAAACCAAAATAGAACTTTTTGGTAAAAACTCAACTCGTCGTGTTTGGAGGACAAAGACTGCTGAGTTGCATCCAAAGAACACCATACCTACTGTGAAGCATGGGGGTGGAAACATCATGCTTTGGGGCTGTTTTTCTGCAAAGGGACCAGGACGCAGTGGCGGCTCCTGAAAAAATTCTCAGGGGGGGGCAATTTTTCTGATGATTTGGGTGACCTACACACATTTTAAAAAAGATATGTCCAGCAACAACATGAAGACAGGGGCAGCATATAAGTCAATACCAGAAGCATTTATTGACTGATCTCAAAAGTGTTGGCTTACCAGGGTTGGTGGAGTCCTCAGTTTCATCTTTGCCTCGCAAAGCTAACTCAAACACTCCGCAAAACTTCACACACTGGATTAGCCGGCTGAGGATGTGGCGGTTCTTGCTAATGTCGTAGTAAATATATTTGTTATAGTGAATATGGAATATGATATGTTGAGTAAAATGTTGTGCTAAGATCTATTTAGGTCAGGAGCTGGTTATAAGTTCTGTTCCTATCCAATAACAATGGACAAAAGGGTCCTATCTTGTCAGCCTTGTCAGTTTCAGTTCTCCAGTAAACTTGTGATTATCAACACTAACCTCATCGTTGTGGCGGCGGACAGCTAGCCTGTATCCCTCATCCAGTTGAGTGGGAATGTTCACTCTCCCCAAAGCAGACAATCTCAAATAGCTATCCATGTGGGTCTTTGACAGCTCATGTTTCTTAATCTTTCCTGAAAGATGGTGCATGTCCGTTACACACCAGTCGCTGTCCAAGCGGTGCTGTCTGCCGTGCCGCCTTCAGGGTGAAAGAGTAAGCAGGGGGTAGCAAAAGACTGCATTAGCTACATCGCAGCCTGCTAGCCAGGTTTTTCGTTCGTACCAATTTTTGGAAAATCCTCGGGTGTAGGACTTCCCCCCTTTAGTAGAAACCTGTTGAATTATTAAATTTGGTCTGGGAGGTCCTAATTGTTTCGTTGCCAATTTATCTTCATTTGTTCGCCGACAAAAATGAACTTCTTTCAAAGACACAATCGAGTTGCACTGAAGCCTAGCCATTTTGATAGTAGGTCGTGAATTGATTGATGAGGCTACCCGCTCTTTTCTTAGTTACGTTCATGGTTATGTTACGTATGACGAAAGCGCGTAAGTGCGAGCCCTCAGAAACCCATAGAGATTGTATTGAATGCTCTGATATTTGAAAAAAATAGATTTTACATGGGAGTCTATGACAGACTTCTGGGCGATTTTCAACCTGACTGAAATCGCCCCAAAGGGGGGGGGGGCATTTGAAGCACGACTTTAGCCTGATTGGACATTTAGTGGCACTGTGGCAGATCAGACGTCTAGATTACAACACTGATAACTACTGTTGCCGTGATATAATTGATTAGAAAAAAAATCTTCCTTTTCCCGTTTGTCAGTGCGTCGCCCATATCGCCCTATTGAACACACCGCCCCTGCCAGGACGACTGATCCGTGTAAAGGAAAGAATGAATGGGGCCATGTATCGTGAGATTTTGAGTGAAAACCTCCTTCTATCAGCAAGGGCATTGAAGATGAAACGTGGCTGGGTCTTTCAGTATGACAATGATCCCAAACACACCGCCCGGGCAACGAAGGAGTGGCTTCGTAAGAAGCATTTCAAGGTCCTGGAGTGGCCTAGCCAGTCTCCAGATCTCAACCCCATTGAAAATCTTTGGAGGGAGTTGAAAGTCCGTGTTGCCCAACGACAGCCCCAAAACATCACTGCTCTAGAGGAGATCTGCATGGAGGAATTGGCCAAAATACCAGCAACAGTGTGTGAAAACCTTGTGAAGACTTACAGAAAATGTTTGACCTGTGTCATTGCCAACAAAGGGTATATAACAAAGTATTGAGAAACTTTAGTTATTGACCAAATACTTATTTTCCACCATAATTTGCAAATAAATTCATTAAAAATCCTACAATGTGATTTTCTGGAGAAAAATCTTTCTCATTTTGTCTGTCATAGTTGACGTGTACCTATGATGAAAATTACAGGCCTCTCTCATCTTTTTAAGTGGGAGAACTTGCACAATTGGTGGCTGACTAAATACTTTTTTCCCCCACTGTAGTCAGAGACAATATGGTGGTCTGTGGGGAAGGGGAGCCATTTTATTGGTATAGGCAAGATTTGTTTAGGGGGGGAATAACTGATATTCCCCGAACCTTGATGGAACTTGCTGATGATGTAGTACCAGGCCCCACTAAAATGTCCCCCGATGACCTACACTGTACTCTCTGGTATAACAAACACCCAGGTCCAGATGCAATCTATGAGAAAGCATTATTTAAAACCACAGAAAGGACTATAGCCTTGAAATGGTTTCACTATGACAACACCCACGCAGTAGTGGAGGTGGAACTAGGGCCCCAAAGTCAGAGACTGTTCAGGGAAATATGGAGCCCACATGTGTCCCTAGCAAAGGAGCCAGCAGAGGACTGGAAAGACATGGGCCAGTGGGTATCCAAGGGTAAGAGGATCACTGATTGGGTCAATATTGTGAGTGGCGATCAACACAGCCCATCCACAGATAGTACATTTACAGTCATGGCCAAAATTGTTGGCACCCCTGAAATCTTTCCAGAAAATGAAGTATTTCTCACAGAAAAGTATTGAAATTACACATGTTTTGCTATGCACATGTTTATTTCCTTTGTGTGTATTGGAATAACACAAAAAAAACAGGAAAAAAGCAAATTTGACATAATTTCACACAAAACTCAAAAAATGGGCCGGACAAAATGATTGGCACCCTTAACTTAATATTTAGTTGAAAAAATAACTTAAATCAGTCGCTTCCTATAACCATCAATAAGCGTCTTACACCTCTCACCTTGAATTTTGGACCACTCTTCTTTTGCAAACTGCTCCAGGTCTCTCATATTGGATGGGTGCCTTTTCCCAACAGCAATTTTAAGATCTCTCCACAGGTGTTCAATGGGATTAAGATCTGGACTCATTGCTGGCCACTTCAGAACTCTCCAGCGCTTTGTTGCCATCCATTTCTGGGTGCTTTTTGAAGTATGTTTGGGGTCATTGTCCTGCTGGAAGACCCATGATCTCGGACGCAAACCCAGCTTTCTGACACTGGGCCCTACATTGCGACCCAAAATCCTTTGGTAATCCTCAGATTTCATGATGCCTTGCACACAGTCAAGGCACCCAGTGCCAGAGGCAGCAAAACAACCCCAAAACATCTTTGAACCTCCACCATATTTGACTGTAGGTACTGTGTTCTTTTCTTTGAAGGCTTCATTACATTTTCGGTAAACAGTAGAACGATGTGCTTTACCAAAAAGCTCTATCTTGGTCTCATCTGTCCATAAGACGTTCTCCCAGAAGGAATTTGGCTTACTCATGTACATTTTGGCAAACTGTAGTCTTGCTTTTTTATGTCTCTGTGTCAGCAGTGGGGTCCTCCTGGGTCTCCTGCCATAGCGTTTCATTTCATTCAAATTTCGACATATAGTTCGCGCTGACACTGATGCACCCTGAGCCTGCAGGACAGCTTGAATTTCTTTGGAACTTGTTTGGGGCTGCTTATCCACCATCCGGACTATCCTGCGTTGCAACCTTTCATCAATTTTTCTCTTCCGTCCACGTCCAGGGAGATTAGCTACAGTGCCATGGGTTGCAAACTTCTTGATCATGTTGCGCACTGTGGACAAAGGAACATCTAGATCTCTGGAGATGGACTTGTAACCTTGAGATTGTTGATATTTTTCCACAATTTTGGTTCTCAAGTCCTCAGACAGTTCTCTTTTCCTCTTTCTGTTCTCCATGCTTAGTGTGGCACACACAGAAACACAATGCAAAGACTGAGTCAACTTCTCTCCTTTTTATCTGCTTTCAGGTGTGATTTTTAGATTGCCCACACCTGTTACTTGCCCCAGGTGAGTTTAAAGGAGCATCACATGCTTGGAACAAACTTATTTATCCACAATTTTGAAAGGGTGCCAATAACTTTGTCCGGCCCATTTTTTTTAGTTTTGTGTGAAATTATGTCAAATTTGCTTTTTTCCTGTTTTTTTTGTGTTATTCCAATACACACAAAGGAAATAAACATGTGCATAGCAAAACATGTGTAATTTCAATACTTTTCTGTGAGAAATACTTCATTTTCTGGAAATATTTCAGGGGTGCCAACAATTTTGGCCATGACTGTAGATGAGAATAGCAGATGCTGAGGAGAGGAATACCTGTTGACAGAACAACAGGAGTCAGACTTAAAAGAAGTTCCAGAGCATTTGTGGTCCCGGGGTCCAGCAGACGTAGGATTAATAAAAGGGGTAATTCCAGTACAGGTGATACCCAAATCTAATCATAGGCCATATCAGAAGCAATACCCTATGAAACCAGAAGCAATAAAAGGTTTGCAGTTTACCAAGAGCAGATTGGGAGGGACCTTGAGGGAGGGCCAATTCTCGGGGAGATAGTGAGGCCAGAAACAAAGGTGCAGTGTCCTGGAAATCACAGTCTGTTTTGTTTTTTTCAGTTCTGCTGGGAGTACATTGGATGATGGGGTTTTGTGTTGAATTAGAGACAGTGAGACTATTAGTCAATACCTAGGAGAGAAGAGAGGTTACGGTAGCAAAGACAGACAAGAAGGAAATGGTAATAGTGGAGACAGGAGTGAGTGGAAGTGTTACAATTGTGACAAAACGGGACATTTTGCTAGAGAATGTGAGGAACCGTGTAGTTACTGTGCAAGGAAAGGGCACCAGTTAAGAGGTCAAGGGTGATAGGTCTTAGAGGAGCACACAGTGAATTTTATGGAGTTTTTTAGGTTTTGGCTGAGTTTGGGGTATATATGATTTCTTATGAGAATGAATGTCATGAGGATTAATGAACACTTGGGATAAGTAACATTTATTAAATATTTAGAATAATGGTAATGTTTGGTATACTATGGGATGGAATTTCAATTGCCTCTGAACTCTGTTTTAACTTTCTGGTGTTAATTAATCATCCACACTGGTAAATTCTAAAGGCATGAGAGGAGGACTTTAAGATAGTTTATTTTACCAGTAAATAAAAATAAGGAATGGCAATTGGATGATAAATTACCAATATTACCTAAGTGATTGTTAGGTAGGTGATAATATTGACACATGGGCAGTGACATGTGTCAAAAGGAGGGTTGGATGGTAGAACAGATTAGACAACACTTTGTTGCACATGGGATTACTAATTATTTAAAAATAATAATAATAACAAAAAAACCTTTGTTAAAGATGTGTTATCTGTGCTCAAAATAATCACCAGGGCAGACAAAGGGCACCTCAGGGTGAGTATCCTCCGGCTAAGTACCCTTTCCAGCAATTGGAAATTGATTTTATAGAGTTATCACGGAGTGAAGGGAAGACATTTAGAGTAACCCCAGATAAAGATGGGTTATCCCCCTTTGAGAAAGTGTTTGGAAGACCTTACAGAATGCCACAGTTGGCAGGACCAGACAGGCAGACATAGAACTAGAGAGCACCCTAGCAGAACACGTGAGAAGGTAGTTTATTAACCACACCTGTATGTCAGAGGTTTTGTGCCCCACCGGTGAACTAAAGGAGAAGGTGACCCACTCTATCTAACCAGGAGACTGGGTGTGGATCCAGTCCCTAAAGAAGAAAAACTGGAAGCAGCCCCGTTGGGAAGGTCTATATCAGGTCCTGTTGGTGACGGCCTTCACTGTCAGAATCGCCGAAAGATCCACCTTGGTGCATGTCACTCACTGCAAAAAGGTAAACCCAGTTACACCTGACGAACAAACACAGAGTTAGGAGAAAGAACCGATCACCAATAGGGCTCGGAGGTTGGCTCCTTAACGAAGATTCCCATACCCTGTCTGATCATCCCTGTGTGAGTTCGATAGAAGGTAAAGCAATGGGTTGGCCTCTGGCGTCTGACATGTTCTCAGGGCGAGGGTGGGGATTCACAGGTCTCCTGACGGTAGGTAGCTGTCTGATTGTGGGGGCCATATTCCTAACACACTCAAACCCTCCTGATCCGCCAGAAGTAGTAGTTAACCTAACAACAAGTTGATAAAATAATACCGTAACACAGTCTATGAAGGCATAGGAGACAGCTAGACGTAGGGAAAGGGGAAGTACTAGGGACTGTAGGGAAGGACATCACCATATGTATGTCACCATGTATATCCTGGGACTATTTAGTTGCTCATACCAAGCGGGGGGGATATGTCAATCTCCATACACAGTTGAAGGACAGGTGTAGTATTGTGAAAGTAGGGAATTACCAGAAATGGCAGTGCGACCCATATAAGGGTAGGTACTGTCTGAAAGTCTGAATTACGCTAAAACAGGTTACAGACCTGAACAAGTGAGATATCCTCTTCAACTGGGGCACCCTGTATTGTAAACCTCTCTGAGGGAGGTAGTCAGACCGGGGCTGTGGGGAAGGAGTCTTGTAGTAACTTGCACTATCTGTATCCCCCGATAAGAAAGCCACCCTGACCTAGGTTGCCTCCGTTTGAAGTCTCAGGGGATTCTTATTGTTTTTCTAGGACTAGTAAGATAGGATACAGGGTTGGGCATCTTAACTCCTGCTCCCACACAGAGAATGTCACAACTAAAGAGACCATGACTAATCTCTCCTCTTTGTTGCAACCAGAGGATTTTAGGAACCAAAACCAGGCCTGTGCTGACATCTGATGGTTGTGTGGTGATAACAGATTGTGAACTCACCTACATACGCAAACAATCAAACGTGTCAGAGACTGGTGAGCTGTCACGTAGAAAGTGGGACCTCCTCCCGGGATCCTTTGATGAAAGGATATATATTGATGGGATAGGAGTACCTCGAGGGGTTCCAGAAGAATTCAAAGCTAGGAATCAAATCGCAGCTGGGTTTGAATCAAGTATTTTCTGGTGGTCAACAATTAATAAAAGCGTAGGTTGGATAAATTATATTTACTATAACCAGCAGAGATTTATAAACCACACTCGTGATGCAATAAAGGGATTAGCTGAGCAGACAGCGGCAACTAGCTTAATGACATGGCAGAATAGAATAGCTTTAGACATGCTTTTGGCTGAGCGGGACGGGGTTTGTGTTCTGTTTGGATATATGTGCTGTACTTTCATCTCCAACAACACAGCACCGGACGGGTCCGTGACCAAAGCGCTTGAGGGACTCACCACGCTGGCGAACGAACTGGCTGAGAACTCTGGTATTGATAGCTCCATAAACGGTTGGTTTGATAACATCTTTGGTAAATGGAAAACTATTGTTGTTACTATTCTGGGTGAAGTTATAGCTTCTATGGGTATACTTGTTCTTTGTGGATGTTGTCTTATTTCCTGTGTCTGAGGGTTGGTGAGAAAAGGAGATGGAGAAGGTGGTTTCCCAACAGATGGTGAGATACGGCCCAATCCCGGACTCCGACCTAAGGAATGAAACCAGGCTTGGTGGAGGACAACGACGATCCAGATCATTTGAGACTGGATGTTTTCCTAGAACTATAAATCTCTAGTTTAAAAGTTATTGTAATGATCTTTTGTGTAATAAAGTCTCATTTTAAGTATGATGTACTAGTTACCATTGCTAAAAAGTAACGTTATGCTTTTAATCATGGGGTAACCCTGATGAACCTGTAATGTTTTTATATGCAAACCAACTTATATACTTAAATGAGTGTGATTCATTTCTATAACAACATATATTTTGTATGTGTGTAATATTTAGTCAAAGGGTGGAATTGATAGATTAATTATTAATGACTAATTATTACACCCTGAAACTGTGTATAATGTGTTAGAAATGTGTGAGTGTAGGACCAGTAAAGGCAATGGCATTGAGCCACTATTTAGCAATGTGAGTAAGAGTTAGGCCAGACAACTGAGAAACTAAGATAAAGAGGCCTCCCAATTTAGGGAGGGGAGAAACTGTTATGAAAACATGGTGCAGAATATTGTGAGAACGGCAATAACTGAGTAATGCAGGGAGTAGGATATGTGTGTGTGTGTGTATGTATGTGTGTATGCATGTGTGTATATGTGTGTGTGTGTGAACTGAAGGTCAGTAGAGCAGTTTTAGAGTGGAAAACTACAGCCCGCCTACAGAGGGGAGGGATTTATTTTTGTATGACGTATGAGTATAAAAGATGGACTCTGAAATTGTGATGGCAGAATTCTCAATGAATAAATATCTCTGACTATGCAGACCGGGACTCTGGCCGTTACTTAAATCCCAAAAGACTTACAACCTTTTGGGAGACGCACAGAGACACTAAAATAGTTTTTTTAATAATTCACATAACAGAGGTGTAGTGACGTTTTTAGTAGATAAATAGACATATACATTTTGAATTCCATGAATCAAACAAAAGCATATTTACTGTATAGAAAACGAAAAAACAAAGGTTGACCAGCACAAATTCATGTAGAACATTTATTTTTTATTAGCAGATCAATTAAGTTCATTACAGTTATCCAAATACATGAATCAATGAAATAAAAATTCCAGAAATGTTCCATACGCACAAAAAGCATATTTCTCTCAAATTTTGTGCACAAGTTTGTTTCCATCCCTGTTAGTGAGCATTTCTCCTTTGCCAAGATAATCCATCCACCTGACAGGTGTGGTATATCAAGAAGCTGATTAAACAGCATGATCATTACACAGATGCACCTTGTGCTGGGGACAAAAAAATGCCACACAACACAATGTCACAGATGTCTCAAGTTTTGAGGGTGCGTGCAATTGTCATGATGACTGCAGGAATAGCCACCAGAGCTGTTGCCAGAAAATTCAATGTTTATTTCTCTACCATAAGCCACCTCCAATGTCGTTTTAGAGAATTTGGCAGTACGTCCAACCGGCCTCACATCCGCAGACCACATGTAACCACGCCAGCCCAGGACCTCCACATCCGGTTTCTTCACCTGCAGGATCGTCTGAGGGGAAGGGGGGCGGGGTGCTGAGTAGTATTTCTGTCTGTAATAAAGACCTTTTGTGGGGATTAACTCATTCCGATTGGCTGGGCCAGGCTCCCCATTGGGTGTGCCCCTGCCCAGTCATGTGAAATCCATAGATTAGGGCCTAATTCATTTATTTCGATTAACACATTTCCTTATATGAACTGTAACTCAGCAAAATCTTGGAAATTGTTGCATGTTGCGTTTCTATTTTTGTTCAGTATAATACGACTTGTAGGACGTATCGTATGTTACGAATTAAAATGTGTATGTTCTGTTACGCATTGCTATTCATACAATATGTTATGAACTTGTAATATGTATGATATGTTATGGATTCCAATGTGTTGTTGCTAACGTTAGCTAGGTTAGGAGTTTAAGGTAGGGTTAAATGGGGATAGGGGAAGGGTTAGCTAACATGCTAAGTAGTTGCATGCTAAGCTAACATGCTAAGTAATAGCTAAAAAGTAGTAAGTAGTTGCAAAGCTGCTAATTAGCTAAAATGCTAAAGTCCTCCGTGATGAGATTCAAACACGCAACCTTTGGCTAGACGTTTGCGTTAACACGCCCACCCATCCACCGAGCAGGAGTACGGCTTCTCTCCTGCGTGTATACGTTGGTGTGTTTTTAAGCTGCCCACTTAGAACTCTCCCCACAGACAGAGTCAGACGAGGCTGAGAGGGAAGCGGTACCGCCCAATCAACTGGCAGACTATAGTGTTTGTTTTCAAAATGTGACAAACAATAGGATTGCAATAGAGTGTTCTATTTCATCCAATTCAACGTTACAACTGCTTTTATGAAATGAGAATTAAGTGATGGAGTGACTAATCTTAGCAGGTCAGAGAGAACTGATGTGGCTTTTCTCCTTGATGTAGACGTTGGTGTGTTTTTAAGTTGCTCTGCTGAGAGAAACTCCTCCCACAGTCAGAGCAGGAGTACGGCTTCTCTCCTGTGTGTGCTCTCTGATGAACTTTTAGCTCAGTTGATGTTTTGAAGCATTTTACACAGTCAGAGCAGACGTAAGGCTTCTCTCCTGTGTGTGCTCTCTGATGTACTTTTAGCTCAGTTGATGTTTTGAAGCATTTTACACAGTCAGAGCAGACGTAAGGCTTCTCTCCTGTGTGTGTTCTCTGATGAAGCTTTAGGTCAGTTGATGTTTTAAAACATTTTCCACAGTCAGAGCAGAAGTAAGGCTTCTCTCCAGTGTGTGCTCTCTGATGTACTTTTAGCTGAGTTGATGTTGTGAAGCATTTTACACAGTCAGAGCAGACGTAAGGCTTCTCTCCTGTGTGTGCTCTCTGATGTACTTTTAGCTCAGTTGATGTTTTGAAGCATTTTACACAGTCAGAGCAGGAGTACGGCTTCTCTCCTGTGTGTGCTCTCTGATGAACTTTTAGCTCAGTTGATGTTTTGAAGCATTTTACACAGTCAGAGCAGGAGTACGGCTTCTCTCCTGTGTGTGCTCTCTGATGTACTTTTAGCTCAGTTGATGTTTTGAAGCATTTTACACAGTCAGAGCAGACGTAAGGCTTCTCTCCTGTGTGTGTTCTCTGATGAAGCTTTAGGTCAGTTGATGTTTTAAAACATTTTCCACAGTCAGAGCAGAAGTAAGGCTTCTCTCCAGTGTGTGCTCTCTGATGTACTTTTAGCTGAGTTGATGTTGTGAAGCATTTTACACAGTCAGAGCAGACGTAAGGCTTCTCTCCTGTGTGTGCTCTCTGATGTACTTTTAGCTCAGTTGATGTTTTGAAGCATTTTACACAGTCAGAGCAGGAGTAAGGGTTTTCTCCTGTATGTATACGTTCATGTGTTTTTAAGCTATCCAATCGGGAGAAACTCCTCCCACAGTCAGAGCAGAAGTAAGGCTTCTCTCCTGTGTGTGTTCTCTGATGAAGCTTTAGGTCAGTTGATGTTTTAAAACATTTTCCACAGTCAGAGCAGAAGTAAGGCTTCTCTCCAGTGTGTGCTCTCTGATGTACTTTTAGCTGAGTTGATGTTGTGAAGCATTTTACACAGTCAGAGCAGACGTAAGGCTTCTCTCCTGTGTGTGCTCTCTGATGTACTTTTAGCTCAGTTGATGTTTTAAAACATTTTCCACAGTCAGAACAGTTGTAATGCTTCTCTCCTGTGTGTGTTCTCTGATGTACTTTTAGCTGGGTTGATGTTTTGAAGCATTTTACACAGTCAGAGCAGGAGTATGGCTTCTCTCCTGTATGTATACGTTCATGTGATTTTAAGTTATCAGATCGGGAGAAACTTTTTCCACAGTCAGAGCAGTAGTAAGGCTTCTCTCCTGTATGCATACGTTCATGTGATTTTAAGGTATCCGATCGGGAGAAATTCTTCCCACAATCAGAGCAGGAGTAAGGCTTCTCTCCTGTATGTATTTGTTGGTGTGCTTTTAAGCTGCTCTTTTGAGAGAAACTATCCCCACAGTCAGAGCAGGAGTAAGGCTTCTCTCCTGTATGTATGCACTCATGTGTTTTTAAGGTATCCAATCGGGAGAAACTCTTCCCACAGTCAGAGCAGTAGTAAAGCTTCTCTCCTGTGTGTATTTTTAGGTGTCTTTTTAGCTTTGATAGAAATGGGAAAATCTCCTCACAATGTGGGCAGTGGTGAGACCTCTTAGCTCTGTGATCTTCCTGCTGTTGCTCTCTGGATGTAGAGAATGTCTCAACGTGGTCTCCTGTGTGAACAACATCAGAAGAACCAGTCAGTTGGTGCGATATACATGTCAATCAAATGTATTTTACGAAGCCCATTTTTACATCAGCAGTTGTCACAAAGTGCTTTACAGAAACCCAGCCTAAAACCCCAAAAGAGCAAGCAATGCAGATGTAGAAGCACAGTGGCCACGAAAAACTCCCTAGAAAGGTAGCAACCTCGGAAACAAACCTAAAGAGGAACCAGGCTCTGAGGGGTGGCAAGTCCTCTTCTGGCTGTACCATAAGACATATGAATTCATATAAGTAGGCTGTACAATTACAAAAGGGGAATAAAACTATTCTAAAACTGGGTAGGAGTCAAAAACTAAAAAGGGGAAAAAGTCATGAATATGATGAGCCATATCATCCTCTACTCACTATCACAAGGGTTAGTAACTACACAGGCTCAGTTCATAGAACAACAAACTTAGATAGAACCTGCTCTTACTCTGAGAAACAGATTCCCCAATCTTCTCCTCATCTTCTTCATCTTTAATGTTGATGACATTCAGCTCCAGTGTTTGACTGCAGTCTTCCAGCTTCACTGATGCCATCTCTGGATCCTGCAGTGCAAACTGGGCTCCACTGTCACAATCAGGACCCAGTGACTGTAGGTTTGGACTCAGTGTGGAAGGAGAGAGGCAGGCTGGGTTTGTCCTCACTGTTGATGTTACCGGCCTCAGACTTAATCCTAGTCGTCCTGTAGTAATAAAGAGAAACAGACACTAAAGTTATTGTCTTGACAGTTCTGGCACTTTCTGTATTCTCAAAAAATATATTCAATTTTTATTGTTAATCTAATTTCCATATATCAGGTAACTAATCATTGACAACAAAACATTCATTTATTCACATAAAGTGTGTGCACTTAAATTCACATAAATGCATAAATTAATCAAAAACCATTTAGTACAAGGTTGTAGGAGTGGGCGATATACCGGTTTGATAGTAAAAACCGGTATTGTGCCGCGCCATGATATGGATTTAGCAATATCATGGATACCGCGATTTATTCAGAATTCATAAATTCGAATTTTGCATCAATATTTTTTTGTTCCAAATTTCAACTGAGTGATAGTACTAAGTAGCTACATCTTTTTTTTATTTTTTTTATCCAACCTTTCTTGGTTCTTACGAATAAAAGAATGTATGTTAATATGTTGACCTATTTTTATGAGCGCACGTCGCATGCACTTGTTGCACGCATGTAGTGCTAGCAACAAAGAAGTGTGCAGGCAGCTGCAGTTAGGAGGCAGGTTAACTATTGGGGGAAAACTTTACAATCCAGGATGAGCGAAAACACAGAAATTGATGTTGCTCAAGAGCAGGAGGATAAATTGGTTAAGAAGAAAGGGGGCACCTCTGTTGTTTGGAACTGGTTTGGCTTTAAAATCTCCGACCCCGACCAAAACACTACCCTATGCAAGTTGTGTCGTCGTGTTGTCTTAGCAAAAGGTGGAAACACGACCAACCTGTTCAATCACTTAAAAAACATACATGTCCGTGAGTATGAACAATGCACCAGAATGCGTGAGACAGTAAGCCCAGGAGCTCGCCCGAAGACAAGCCAGACTCGCACTCAACAATCAATTATATCATCATTTGCTGCCGGTACTTGCTATGAGAAGACGAGCAAAAAATGGATAGACATCACAGCTGCGATTACAAATCACATAGCGAAGGACATGGTACCGATTCAAACTGTGGAGAAAGAGGGGTTCAGAAAGTTGATTCAAACTCTGGACCCAAGATATGAGATCCCGAGCCGCAAATATTTTAGCCAAAAATGCCTACCACAGCTTTACACAGAATGCTGGGACAGAGTTTACAGTGAGATAAATAACATTCCATTCTTCTCCACTACTGCCGATCTATGGTCAAGTCGTACCACAGAACCTTATATAAGCCTCACAATCCATTACATAGACGGTGACTGGAAACTGAAAAGTAAGTGCCTACAGACGTCTTATTTCCCAGACGACCACACCGGGGAAATAATTGCAGGTGGGCTGAGGGACATACTGTCGTCCTGGGGATTAAAAGAGTCGCGTCAAGTTTGTATGACGACCGACAGCGGATCGAACATGATCAAGGCATTGCAGCTGAACAAGTGGGCAAACCTTGGATGTTTCGGACACAGGCTGCACAATGCTATTGGTAAGTTTCAGGACTGTAGCCTAGGCCTACCCTGTATGATGCTTATTATTAAGAAAAAATACAGCTCACATCAGCCATGTACCGTAGGCTAAATCTAAGCACATCAGATTTGTAAAATGTGTAACAGTTGAATGTAAATGCCGTAAATCCTCAAACAAAGATTAAAAGTTATATTGTATTGTGATTTCTATATAAAAATGCATTATTATTAATTATTATTGTATTGTGATTTGATTATTTTTCACCCTATTATTTTGATTTCTTATTCCCAATTTCCAGAGAGGAGTGTCCAAAACGCTCCCGGGCCACAGGGGTGTGCGATTTCCCGGGCCACAGGGGTTTGCAAAAAGGTGGTTAGCACGTTCTCATACAGCTGGAAAAAGCAGAAGGCCCTGATGACAGCACAGAATGAACTAAGCCTGCCCCTGCACAAGCTCATCACAGAATCTCCGACAAGGTGGGGATCTCGTCTGAAAATGATGGAAAGAGTCCTGGAGCAGGAAAAGGCCATTACACAGGTCCTGGCAGGGGACAAAAAGACACGGCACCTTGTACCTACCTGGCAAGACATCCAGGTCTTGGAATCAGTCACAGCAGCACTGAAGCCACTCCAGGACTTTACAGATGCCCTGTCAGGAGAAGCGTATGTGAGCGTGTCCTATTTGAAGCCTGTCATCAATCTGTTAAATGCAGAGGTTCTAAATCTGAGCAAGGACGATACAGAACTGACCAAAGAGATCAAGATCAAGGTTCTTGATTACTTGAATAACAAGTACACTGACCCTGCAACAGATGAGCTGCTCTCCATGGCTACCTTTCTAGATCCAAGGTTCAAGACCAGGTACATGTCCGCTGAGAAACTGGAGGACATTAAGGTATTTATTCATTTGTTCTTGTTTTATTGCTTCAAATGTAAAGCACTTTGGGCTGCATTTTATGTATGAAAGGTGCTATACAAATAAAGTTTAATTATTTTCATTTTTTAAGGTGAGAGCTGCCTCAGAGACCGAAGCCCTCCTGGTGGAGAACACAGCCCTGGGAAAATCGTCTCTTGCAGAGGATCACACTGACAGGGAGAAAGAAGCTTCCACTGCTCATCAATCAGGCAAGAAGCCCAAGAAGAGCCTTGGGAGCTTCTTTAAGCAGACCAGCAGTGCACCTGCCTCATGTTCAGAGAGGCAGATCATTGAGCAAGAGCTGAATAGCTACATTCTGGCAACGGCAGCAGACAGCGAGTCTGATCCTTTGGAGTGGTGGCGATTTCACGGATCTAATTTTCCACGTGTGAGTTGTCTGGCAAAGAAATACTTATGCATCCCTGCCACAAGTGCCCCCTCTGAGAGGGCATTCAGCACTGGGGGCAATGTGGTGACATGTCACAGGGCAGCACTAAAGCCAGAAACAGTCAACATGCTGGTATTCCTGGCACGGAACTTGTGAAGAAAGTTCTAGTGAAGATTTGTTGATATTGTTGATAATTGATGGTTGAGGCTTGAAAGGTTTAGTTTCAAACGGTTAGTTTTTTACATATCTACGGACCGTAGCCAAAACAAACACACGTATTTGAATTTGTAATTACCTTATTTTCTTTATCTCCTGTTATTTTTTATTTAATTTTACTTAATATCTAATTTATATATATATATATATATATAGGCCTACCTACCTCATGTTTACGGAATGCATGTTTGCACAATACAAATAAAAACTTTTCAGGTCCATACGGTCCAATGCCTCACTCTTTCTGGTTATATAAGGTTCAAATACATATTTTTCCTTAACTAATATAATTTAACCAAGAAGGGATATTAAAATGTGATTCATATTTTTTTACGTCATATATCGTGATATCATATCGATATCGTCTGGACAGTGGAAAATATCGTGATATGAATTTTAGCTCATATCGCCCACCCCTACAAGGTTGCAGTTTGTTCTAGGCAGCACTGTGTTCTATTTTCCTGAATAACCTTGTCTTCATTGTATTATTTTAGTGTTTCTATATATTTTTTGTGTTATTAAACAACTGACGTCGGTTCAATTAATAGAATTCCATTTAGTAGTTTTTTTTGTGTGAGCCCAACACTCCGTCTTTCTAGAGAGAAATCAAATCATTAACGAGAGAAATCAAGTCAGGAACTACAGTATGTGGTACGCTGGGCTAAAGTGAGTTGTAGTTTTCAGTAAGCAAATATTCAACCTAGTTCAGTGCAGAAACGTGGTAATTCACTACAACGACCATAATCCATTGCGCCCGTTTCCCCCCCCCGACTCGGAAAGATACAGATCTCTAGAAGGGTACTTTTACGTCTGCTACGTTAGATTAGATACACACAGACAGCATGAGAGAGGAATGTAAACACAATCACGAGAGGGGGAGACAGTTCGTGAAGGAATGCCTTATCTGTCTTTGAAGAACTAGTCAAATGATTGACGGACAGCTCTTAGGCAGTCTAGCTAAATAGGTTAATTAAAGGCCATACTGTACTGACCATAATCCATTGCGCCTGTGTTTAGGATGTTTAAAGACAGTACAGTATGGGAAGCAGATGATGATAGATGGTCTGGCTGGCTGACAGCTACTGCCTGAGCAGAGGACCTTAAGGAATAAAAAACTATCAAGTAATCAAATAGAAACTAAGTATACTGAACAAAAATATAAAACGCAACATGCAACAATTTCAACGTTTTTACTGAGTTACTGTTCATATAAGGAAATCAGTCAATTGAAATGAATTCATTAGGCCCTAATCTATGGATTTCACATGACTGGGAAAGGGTGCATTTTGTATTTGTATTTATTATGGATCCCCATTAGCTGCTGCAAGCAGCTACTCTTCCTGGGGTCCAGCAAAATTAAGGCAGTTTATACAATTTTAAAAACATGGGAGGACCACCCAATCCAATTAGTCAACTGCCCAAAAAGACGCACAGATGATGTTATCTCTATTGCACTATCTGGACAAAAGGCACACCTACGTAAGAATGTTGTTCATTGACTACAGCTCAGCGTTCAACACCATAGTGCCCTCCAAGCTCATCACTAAGTTAAGGACCCTGGGACTGAACACCTCCCTCTGCAACTGGCTCCTGGACTTCCTGACGAGCCGCCCCCAGGTGGTGAGGGTAGGCAACAACACATCCTCCACGCTGACCTTTAACACGGGGCCTCTCAGGGGCGTGTGCTCCTATACTTCCTGTTCACCCACGACTTCAACACCATCATTAATGTGGTCCTCTGTAGCTCAATTGGTAGAGCATGGTGCTTTTAACGCCAGTGTAGTGGGTTCGATCCCCACGACCACCCATTCATAAAAATGTATGCACGCATAACTGTAAGTTGCTTTGGACATATTATTATATTATTATTACGTTTGCTGACGGTGGTAAGCAACTGAATGTGTCTGAATATTACTACACATGTAGAAAACTGATAATCATTACATTCAGCTTGAAAACAGTAGTGCAACCGTGAAATTGTCTATCTGATGCACCCGCGCTGAGGTCCGTTGACGCTGACCGAGAGGCGCCGCCATTTTACCGTTAAAAACAATGTATCCAAAAACAACAATAACATGTAAAACGAATTCAGAAATCTCAAATAAATGGATTCTTTATGAAATTATCTTGACGAAATAATGTAGATTAATTCACTCATACAAACCCAGTCTCCAGCGATGTGACTTATCACGTTCTTTACTCGGTTTGACACAAACATAACACATAAAACCTTCACCAAGCGTGATAATACCTTGACGGATTTGTTAACTAGTATGTTATGACATGTTCTTTCGATATTAGAACGTTTAAACGCGCTATTACGTACCTGCAATAATACATTTGAAACGGACACAAAAGCGATCGTCTTCACAGCACAGTTCTACTGCTTCTTCTTCTTCAAGGTTTTATGGCCGAGTTGGACTATTGCCGCCACCTACTGTTTGAATGTTAAATGACGAGACAGAGGCATTGATGCGAGTAACCAGTCTTGTTCAGTATATTGCAAAACATCCGGGTATCTCAAGTACACCGGTAAAACACTGGAGTTGCAGTAATTAACATTTACCAACAGATGGCATCATTGTGCCATCTTCCACCCATAACATCTTCCCTTTTATAAAATAGGACAGGAACTGTCAATTCACTAACAAAACAAACCTAGTAGTAATTTCCAACATCAACTGTTTAGTATAATTGTTTATTATTTTGTATAAAAAAAAATTCAGTTAACCACTTAACACATTTTGATACTCTCTTCACTTTTATCACTGTCTGTCAACAATCCCTAATGAGAAACCTACAGATTAAGTATTTTTGGTGGCTGGGACAGACGCCCGCAGCGTGAAAAGACAGGGGGCTTGTCTGCGTGGACTGCGGGCTCCCGCACAGGCGTGTCACCTGACTGTCTAAGGGGAGTATTGATGGGCGAGGGAGTGGCCGACCGGTGATCCCCTGGCTCTTCGCCCAGTGCCTCAGGCCCCATGTGACTTGCTGGGGTTCCGTCTTTTGTCATGCGACCCCTATGACCATCAGAGTTCTGAGTAGATGCTGGCTCAGCAATCCGAAGGTCAACCCTGTTACGACGGTACAGTGATCCATTCACTTCGACCAAGTAGGAGCGTGGTGCCACTTTCTGTACACAGGATCCGAGTCTCCAGAGGCCCGTCCGGTCCCCTGGTAGTGGCTTCATTCGCACCGTTTCACCCACCCTGAGCTCAGGTAAGTATTTAAAAACATCCATTGAATTATTCAAGTAATTGCCTTAGAGTCCAATTTTTTTTACCATCACTCACAGCCAACGTTACTAACATTTTAGATTCATGCTGTGAGGTGGGAAAGCTTTTGCCACATGCAGATGCTGAAGGCAAAACACACCTCTTGACCCGGACCTGCTTGTGCATAATGTAGGTCAAGGAGCAGCCTCGTCTCATAGATTAAACATAACATAGTAAATGTACATCCGGGACTGTCAAAACAGAATGATATGTTACGTTGTTATGGTTACGTTGTTATGGTTACTTAATAAATGGAATTAGGTGGGGCTGAAATAGAGAGCTGACCCAGTTGAAAATATTGATGCCAGGGGATATTGTTGGTGACTGTGTGCTCCTGAAGTGCTGTGGCCCTGTGTGCTCTTTCATTAGTGTTGTGTTTTTTATTCCTGGTACCCTTCTACCTGAGCGCCATGAGGCCTGTGGGGCGTCGCAATGTTAGAATGATCCCAGTGTGGAGATGAAACACCTGTGTGTTGCAAAGCCACATGTTCTGTCCTCGCTACTCTAGCCAGGTGTTTTAAATGTGGGTAATAGTAATACAGAGATAATGTAAAACTACAGAGATAATGTAAAACTACAGAGATAATGTACATTTATTTTCTCCTTTCTTTTCATGTCATTATGTTTACCATTTCAGTTAAATCTGTAGTTTGAAGCATATACAGGACCCCTTGACTTTTTCCACATTTTGTTACGTTACAGCCTTATTCTAAAATGGACTAAATGCATTTTTATTCCCTCATCAATTTACACACAATACCCCATAATGACAAAGCGAAAACAACAAAAGTACAAACTGAAATTACCTTATATACATAAGTATTCAGACCCTTTGCTATGAGACTGGGAATTGAACTCAGGTGCATCCTGTTTCCATTGATCATCATTGAGATGGTTCTACAACTTGATTAGAGTCCACCTGTGGTAGTAAATTCAATTGATTGGAAATTATTTGGAAAGGCACACACCTGTCTATATAAGGTCATACAGTTGACAGTGCATGTCAGAGCAAAAACCAAGCCATGAGGTGAAGGAATTGTCAGTGGAGCTCCGAAACAGGATTGTGTCGAGGCACAGATCTGGGGAAGGGTACTTAAACATTTCTGCAGCATTGAAGGTCCCCAAGAAAAACTTGAGAAAACTCCAGGCACTCAGCCCATGAGAGCCATTCATACTGTCAGATCTAATATGGAAGAACTGAATACAACCATAAGAACCATTCATACTGTCAGATCTAATATGGAAGAACTGAATACAACCATAAGAACCATTCATACTGTCAGATCTAATATAGAAGAACTGAATACAACCATAAGAACCATTCATACTGTCAGATCTAATAAGAACTGAATACAAAAGAGAAGGAAAGGGTGACCAGTACAAATTCATGTACAAACTTTATTTTTCATTGGCAGATCAATGAAGTTCACTTGAATGCAGTTTTATCCAAACACATTAATTATCAGGTAACTAAAACAACAAGTTGTAAAATACTATTTAATAAACACGTCATCGTTTTTATAGCCTGTGTATCATTAAACAAAGTTGTTTACAGTTTTTTTCAATTGCTTACACACTCAAATTAAAACTTTCCCACAATTAGCAAAACCTTACACTCAAGGAGCAAAACACAGGCCTAGATTTGCACAACTGTAAGCTTCACACTTTTTGCAAAACACTAAAACACACTTGTATGCATTTGAGACACAGAAATGTACCATGATGTCATTTCCTATGCAATTTCGAAGCAAAGGCTTTCAAATGAACCAATTGGTTAAACACAGCCACCAGGTGTGCACACACACTGGTGCTTAATTGTAGACACACCAATCAGGTTTAAGCACTATAAAAAAGGCAACAGGTAAGTCCACCTGTCTTCCAAAACCAATGGACGGTGTCAGAGGAAGACCTGGAGGAGGGGTAGGACATGCACAAAGAAGAAGACAACCAAATCTATTTAAACGAAATTCGTGCTACAATTGTGGACCATGTAATAAACCACGGACTAACACTGAGGGGGGCTGGACTGAGAGTACAGTCTAACCTCACCATGTAATAAACCACGGACTAACACTGAGGGGGGCTGGACTGAGAGTACAGCCTAACCTCACCATGTAATAAACCACGGACTAACACTGAGGGGGGCTGGACTGAGAGTACAGTCTAACCTCAGCAGGTACACGGTGGCATCAATAGTTCGGACATTTCGTCAAGAGCACAGGTGAGAAACGTATCTTCTGTCAACAGAAAATCCATAGCTTACTGCATGTACTATTATCAACAGTTTTGGTATCTATTCCTCTATCATTTTACAGTTAGCTACATGTATTTTGTTTGGCCAACATAGGATTGAACGTCGAGAACACCAAGGAGGGAGGGGCCCCATATTCACACAGGAGAGAGAGAGAGAGAGATCATAAACCTTGGTTTTGGCCAATAATGCAATCAGACTTAGAGATATTCAAGCCCATATTGTCAATGATCACCGAATTTTCAATAATGTCCAACAGGTCTCTCTGTCAACAATAGCCCGTATCCTTAAAAAAACGTCCAAGTTCTGATGACACAACTGTATAAAAGTGCCATTTGAAAGAAATTCAGACAGGTTGAAAGGCCTGCGGTGTGAATATGTGGTGGTACGTTTTGTTCACTGACTGTAGTATTGTGTACTGCACACACAACCTTTTTACTGTACATGTAATTTTACTGTATAGCAGACCTGCAGTAAATTGATCTACACAATGTGATCTTTTGCTGTATTTCAGAGAGTTTTGCAAATGGATGCAGAGGACGTCCCGCATTAGTTTATACAGTGGGGGGAAAAAAGTATTTAGTCAGCCACCAATTGTGCAAGTTCTCCCACCTAAAAAAGATGAGAGAGGCCTGTAATTTTCATCATAGGTCCCTTCCATCAGCAAGGGCATTGAAGATGAAACGTGGCTGGGCCTTTCAGCATGACAATGATCCCAAACACACCGCCCGGGCAACAAAGGAGTGGCTTCGTAAGAAGCATTTCAAGGTCCTGGAGTGGCCTAGCCAGTCTCCAGATCTCAACCCCATAGAAATTCTTTGGGAGGGAGTTGAAAGTCTGTGTTGCCCAGCGACAGCCCCAAAACATCACAAAATACCAGCAAGTGTGTGAAAACCTTGTGAAGACTTACAGAAAACGTTTGACCTGTGTCATTGCCAACAAAGGGTATAACTAAGTATTGAGAAACTTTTGTTATTGACCAAATACTTATTTTCCACCATAATTTGCAAATAAATTCATTAAAAATCCTACAATGAGATTTTCTGGGGGAAAAAATGCTCATTTTGTCTGTCATAGTTGACGTGTACCTATGATGAAAATTACAGGCCTCTCTCATATTTTTAAGTGGGAGAACTTGCACAATTGGTGGCTGACTAAATACTTTTTTCCCCCCACTATATACATTGAGGCTGGATTTAACCTGACAACAGTGAGAAGAAGGGGAAGAAACATCATTGGCTATTGTCAATGTACCAGGGCAACGTGGGGGTAACATTACCCCTTGTGCTGCCATTACACAGAATGGGGTCCTCCACTGCCATGCCAACTTGGGTCCTTAAAACACTGACCTCATTCTTACATTTTTAGACAGATTACACAATATTATCAGAGCAGCAAACCAAAGGGACCAGATGCAATTCATTGTCGTCTGGGACAATGTAGCTTTCCATCATTCTGCTCTGGTCCAAAACTGGTTTCATCAACACCCACAATTTACAGTTCAATACCTTCCACCATACTCCCCCCTTCCTAAACCCCATCGAGGAGTTCTTCTCAGCATGGCGGTGGAAGGTTTATGATCTCCGGCCCTATGTCCAGATGGCACTCATTCAATCTATGGTGGAAGCATGTGATCAAATTGAAACAGCATCCATACAAGGGTGGATTCATCACTCCAAAAGATTCTTCCCACGTTGCCTTGCAAATGAAAATATAGCCTGTGATGTTGACGAGGCCCTGTGGCCAGATCCAGCGGAGAGATGTTTAGGTTATTTTTCTTTTTTTATTCGGTACTGAACTGGATATGTAATTTATGTTACAGTATTACTGTAAGCTTACAGTGCAAAGTTCAGTAATACTGTATGAACACTGGAAAATGTTTTGTTGAAATGTTCAGTATTGACTGACTTGAGTACATGAAAATAAATACATATTTTCATTAGTCTGCACAATTGGGGGTCATGTGGTGTTGCTGAATTAATTTTTACACTTTCTCTGTGTAAACGCTAAAAGTGTTTTAAGGTTGAGCACAGGAGTGTCTAACTGATTCAAACAGAATCAGACCATGTGATGGTTGGGTTTTATGTTATGACATCACAATAAGGTTTTTAGAAGACATTGTATAGTTTTGACAACAGCGTTCCATTTTGCAAATGATCTGAGGTGTTGTGCTACTTTGGTGTAGTGTTGTGCTCATTGTGTGAAGGGGTTTGAAAAACCGGGCCCTGTTTTCAAAATTGTGCTTAAAAAAAAAAAAAAAAAACTGTAATAGCTAAAATAATCCACCCAAACTAATGGTGAAAACTGATCATCACACCATCTCTGTCTGATACATGTTGTGTCTACTAGCTCATTCCAACAGAATACTGCAGAGGGACAACCTGGTCTCAGAGCAAAACGTATTATGTTACAAAAAAAATCAGTGCCACTCCATTTAGTATGTTATGTTACATTACATTGGCCTACCATAATATAAAGTGAAATAAAAATATAAACGCAACATGTAAAGTTTTGTTTCATGAGCTGAAATAAAAAAATCCCAGAAATGTACCATATGCGTAAAAAGCTTATTTCTCTCAAATGTTGTGCACAAATTTGTTTACATCCTGTTTAGTGAGCATTTCAGCCTTTGTCAAGATAATCCATCCAACTGACAGGTGTGGTATATCAAGAAGCTGATTAAACAGCATGATCATTACACAGGTGCACCTTGTGCTGGGGACAATAAAAGGCCACACAACACAATGTCACAGATGTCTCAAGTTTTGAGGGAGTGTGCAATTGTCATGATGACTGCAGGAATGTCCACCAGAGCTGTTGCCAGAGAATTCAATATTTATTTCTCTACCATAAGCCACCTTAAACGTTGTTTTAGAGAATTTGGCAGTACGTCCAACCGGCCTCACAACCGCAGACCACATGTAACCACGTCAGCCCAGGACCTCCACATCCGGCTTCTTCACCTGCAGGATCGTCTGAGGGGAGGGGGGCGGGGTGCTGAGTAGTATTTATTTCTGTAATAAAGACCTTTTGTGGGGAAAAACTCATTCTGATTGGCTGGGCCAAGTGGGTGGGCCTATGACCTCCCAGGCCCACCCATGGCTGCGCCCCTGGCCAGTCATATGAAATCCATAGATCAGGGCCTAATTTATTTATTTCAATTGACAGATTTCCTTATATGAACTGTAACTCAGCAAAATCTTGGAAATTGTTGCGTTTCTATTTTTGTTCAGTATAATACGACTTGTAGGACGTATCGTATGTTACGAATTAAAATGTGTATGTTCTGTTACGCATTGCTATTCATACAATATGTTACGAACTTGTAATATGTATGATATGTTATGGATTCCAATGTGTTGTTGCTAACATTAGCTAGGTTAGGGGTTTAAGGTAGGGTTAAATGGGGATAGGGGAAGGGGGAAGGGTTAGCTAACATGCTAAGTAATAGCTAAAAAGTAGTAAGTAGTTACAAAGTTGCTAATTAGCTAAAATGCTAAAGTCCTCCGTGATGAGATTCTCCCCACAGACAGAGTCAGACCAGGCTGAGAGGGAAGCAGTACCACCCAGTCAACTGGCAGACTATAGTGTTTGTTTTCTAAATGAGAAGCCTCACAGAGGGTATTCAACACTAAGGGCAAATCCAAGGTCATCTCAATATCATTACAGTAGAAACTATCAAAACTGACAAGGTGCACACTGATCAGTAAAGAGAGGTAAACATTCTATAACGCTCCCTTTCCTCTGCACAGTGAGAAACAATAGGATTACAATAGTGTTCTATTCTTCATTTGATCCAATTCAACATTACAACTTATTTTATGAGATGAGAATTAAGTGATGGAGTGACTAATCTTAGCAGGTCTTAGAGAACTGATGTGGCTTTTCTACTTGATGTATACGTTGGTGTGTTTTTAAGTTGCTCTGGTAAGAGAAACTCCTCCCACAGTCAGAGCAGGAGTACGGCTTCTCTCCTGTGTGTGATCTCTGATGAACTTTTAGCTCAGTTGATGTTTTGAAGCATTTTACACAGTCAGAGCAGACGTAAGGCTTCTCTCCTGTGTGTGCTCTCTGATGTACTTTTAGCTCAGTTGATGTTTTAAAGCATTTTACACAGTCAGAGCAGGAGTAAGGGTTTTCTCCTGTATGTATACGTTCATGTGTTTTTAAGGTATCCAATCGGGAGAAACTCTTCCCACAGTCAGAGCAGGAGTAAGGCTTCTCTCCTGTATGTATTTGTTGGTGTGCTTTTAAGCTGCTCTTTTGAGAGAAACTATCCCCACAGTCAGAGCAGTAGAAAGGCTTCTCTCCTGTATGTATACGTTCATGTGATTTTAAGTTATCAGATCGGGAGAAACTTCTTCCACAGTCAGAGCAGTAGTAAGGCTTCTCTCCTGTATGCATACGTTCATGTGATTTTAAGGTTTCCGATCGGGAGAAACTCTTCCCACAATCAGAGCAGGAGTAAGGCTTCTCTCCTGTATGTATTTGTTGGTGTGCTTTTAAGCTGCTCTTTTGAGAGAAACTATCCCCACAGTCAGAGCAGTAGAAAGGCTTCTCTCCTGTATGTATGCGCTCATGTGTTTTTAAGGTATACAATCGGGAGAAACTCTTCCCACAGTCAGAGCAGGAGTAAAGCTTCTCGCCTGTGTGTATTTTTCTGTGTATTTCTAGCTTTGATAGAATTGGGAAAATCTCCTCACAATGTGGGCAGTGGTGAGACCTCTTAGCTCTGTGATCTTCCTGCTGTTGTTCTCTGGATGTAGAGAATGTCTCAACGTGGTCTCCTGTGTGAACAACATCAGAAGAACCAGTCAGTTGGTGTGATATACATGTCAATCAAATGTATTTTACGAAGCCCATTTTTGCATCAGCAGTTGTCACAAAGTGCTTTACAGAAACCCAGCCTAAAACCCCAAAAGAGCAAGCAATGCAGATGTAGAAGCACAGTGGCCACGAAAAACTCCCTAGAAAAGTAGCAACCTCGGAAACAAACCTAAAGAGGAACCAGGCTCTGAGGGGTGGCAAGTCCTCTTCTGGCTGTACCATAAGACATATGAATTCATATAAGTAGGCTGTACAATTACAAAAGGGGAATAAAACTATTTTAAAACTGGGTAGAAGTCAAAACTAAAAAGGGGAAAAAGTCATGAAAATGATGAGCCATATCATCCTCCACTCACTATCACAAGGGTTAGTAACTACACAGACTCAGTTCATAGAACTTTAAAACACTGGCAGTTTGTCTACTTCGCTTCTTTAGTCTACTCTCTGATCACTCCAGATAGCCCAGTGAATAAAACACATGCTGACAATACTGGTGTCAAACCATGTAAGTGTCAATAGCATGAAATAATATCTACCTTCTCATTGAAACAGTTCATGATGAAACAGTTCTACTGCAACTTTTCATGCACAGTGGGAAGTTGGAATGAACCTGCTCTTACCATGAGAAACAGATTTCCCAATCTTCTCCTCCTCTTCTTCATCTTTAATGTTGATTACATTCAGCTCCAGTGTTTGACTGCAGTCTTCCAGCTTCACTGATGCCATCTCTGGATCCTGCAGTGCAAACTGGGCTCCACTGTCACAATCAGGACCCAGTGACTGTAGGTTTGGACTCAGTGTGGAAGGAGAGAGGCAGGCTGGGTTTGTCCTCACTGTTGATGTTACCGGCCTCAGACCTTATTATAGTCGTCCTGTAGTAATAATGAGAAACAGACACTAAAGTTATTGTCTTGACAGTTCTGGCACTTTCTGTATTCTCCAAAAATATATTCAATTTTTATTGTTAATCTAATTTCCATATATCAGGTAACTAATCATTGACAACAAAACATTCATTTATTCACATAAAGTGTGTGCACTTAAATTCACATAAATGCATAAATGACTCAAAAACCATTTAGTACAAGGTTGCAGTTTGTTCTAGGCAGCACTATGTTCTATTTTCCTGAATAACCTTGTCTTCATTGTATTATTTTAGTGTTTCTACATTTTTTTTGTGTTATTAAACAACTGACGACGGTTCAATTACTAGAATTCCATTTAGTTTTTTTTGTGTGTGTGAGCCCAACACTTTCTAGAGAGAAATAAAATCATTAACGAGAGAAATCAAGTCAGGAACTACAGTATGTGGTACGCTGGGCTAAAGTGAGTTGTAGTTTTCAGTAAGCAAATATTCAACCTAGTTCAGTGCAGAAACGTGGTAATTCACTACAACGACCATAATCCATTGCGCCTGTTTTCCCCCGACTCGGAAAGATACAGATCTCTAGAAGGGTACTTTTACGTCTGCTACGTTAGATTAGATACACACAGACGGCATGAGAGAGGAATGTAAACACAATCACGAGAGGAAAGAGACAGTTCGTGAAGGAATGCCTTATCTTCTTTGAAGAACTAGTAAAATGATTGACAGACAGACCTTAAGGAATAAAAAACTATCAAGTAATCAAATAGAAACTAAGTATACTGAACAAAAATATAAAACGCAACATGCAACAATTTCAACGTTTTTACTGAGTTACTGTTCATATAAGGAAATCAGTCAATTGAAATAAATTCATTAGGCCCTAATCTATGGATTTCACATGACTGGGAAGGGGTGCATTTTGTATTTGTATTTATTATGGATCCCCATTAGCTGCTGCAAGCAGCTACTCGTCCTGGGGTCCAGCAAAATTAAGGCAGTTTATACATTTTTAAAAACATGGGAGGACCACCCACTGGGGCCCAGCCAAGTCAGAATGAGTTTTCTCCCACAAAAGGGCTTTAGTACATGCAGACCTAATCCTTAGTTTCATCAGCTGTCCAGGTGGATGGTCTCAGACGATCCCGCAGGTGAAGAAGCCGGATGTGGAGGTCCTTGGCTGGTGTGTTTAAACTTGCTCTGCGGTTGTGAGGCCGGTTGGACATACTGCCAAATTCTCTAAAACGACATTGGAGGCGGCTTATGGTAGAGAAATAAACTTTAAATTCTCTGGCAACAGCTCTGGTGGACTATTCCTGCAGTCAGCATGCCAATTGCACCCTCCCTCAAAACTTGAGACATCTGTGTTGTGACAAAACTGCACATTTTAGAGTGCTCTTTTGTTGTCCCCAGCACAAGGTGCACCTGTGTAATGATCATGCTGTTTAATCAGCTTCTTGATATACCACACCTGTCAGGTGGATGGATTATCTTGGCAAAGGAGAAATGCTCACTAACAGGGATGGAAACAAACTTGTGCACAACATTTGAGAGAAATAAGCTTTTTGTGCGTATGGAACATTTCTGGAATTTTTATTTCAGGGATTTTTTATTTCAGCTCATGTCCACGCAGACTTCTGTACAAAATTTGAGCTAAATAAACGTTTTGTGCATATGGAAAATTTCTGGGATCTTTTATTTCAGTTCATGAAACATGGGAGCAACACTTTACATGTTAGGTTTATATTTTTGTTCAGTATAATATACACAACTGAAATATTTAGTTTTTTCATAGTAACTTTCTACTTTTCTATTGATGTCTACCAAATGTGGACCTGACAGAGACAAAGGAATGTTTTCAATGTTTTGGCAATTGAATGTTCACTATTTTGGCCTTTGGAATTTCCATTAAAAAGCTCTAAAATCATTGTCATTATTTCATTACTTATTTCATGTAAAAAATAAATAATTGAAACTCAAATCTGTGATTCTTTTTTAATAATCGAACCGAAACCAAACTGACCTAAAAATCGCACTAATCGCTCAGCACTAGTATTATGGATTACAAAGGGAAACCCAGCCGAGAGCTGCCCAGTGACACGAGCCTACCAGATAAGCTAAATGCCTTAAATATGCTCGCTTCGAGGCAGGCAACACTGAACCATGAGTGAAAGCACCAGCTGTTCCGGACGACTGTATGATCACGCTCTCCATAGCCTTTAAACAGTCAGACCTTTAAACATTTTAACATTCACAAGGCCGCCGGGCCAGACGGATTATCATGACGCATACTCTGAGCATGTGCTGTCCATCTGGCAAGTGTCTTCAGTGACATTTTCAACCTCTCCCAGACCCAGTCTGTATACCTGCAGCCCGTAGAACTCACATCTGCAGCCATGAAATGCTTTGAAAGGTTGGTCATGGCTGACATCAACACCATCATCCCAGAAACCCACTCCAATTAGTCTACAGCCCCAACAGCCACACAGATGACGTAATCTCTATTGCACTATCTGGACAAAAGGCACACCCACGTAAGAATGTTGTTCATTGACTACAGCTCAGCGTTCAACACCATAGTGCCCTCCAAGCTCATCACTAAGTTAAGGACCCTGGGACTGAACACCTCCCTCTGCAACTGGCTCCTGGACTTCCTGACGAGCCGCCCCCAGGTGGTGAGGGTAGGCAACAACACATCCTCCACGCTGACCTTTAACACGGGGCCTCTCAGGGGCGCGTGCTCCTATACTTCCTGTTCACCCACGACTACGTGGCTGCGCACGACTTCAACACCATCATTAAGTTTGCTGACGGTGGTAGGCCTGATCACCGACGACGATGAGAGGTCAGAGACCTGGCAGTGTGGTGCCATGACAACAACCTCTCCCTCAACATGGGCAAGACTCAGGAGCTTATGGAGGACTACAGGAAACGGAGGGCAGAACACGCCCCCCCATTCACATTGACGGGGGTATAGTGGAGCGGGTCGAGAGCTTCTAGTTCCTCAGTGTCCACGTCACTAAGGACCTATCATGGTCCAAACACACCAACAGTCGTGAACAGGGCATGACAACACCTCCTACCCCTCAGGAGGCTGACAAGTTTTGGCATGGGCCCTCAGATCCTCAAAAAGCTGCACCATTGAGAGCATCTTGACTGGCTGCATCACCGCTTGGTATGGCAACTGCTCTGCATTCGAGTGCAAGGCGCTACAGAGGGTAGTGCGTACGGCCAAGTAATTCACTGGAGCCGAACTCCCTGCCATCCAGGACCTCTATACCAGGTGGTGTCAGATGATGGCCCTAAAAATTGTCAAATAATCCAGCCAACCAAATCATAGACTGTTGTCTCTACTACAACAAGGCAAGCGGTACCGGAGCGCCAAGTCTGGGACCAAAAGGCTCCTGAACAATTTGTAACCCAAGCCATAAGACTGCTGAACAGTTAATAAAATGGCCGCCTGGACTATTTACATTGACCCCCTTTTTATTATTTATCTAAAATGTTTTGCACTGGCTCTACGCACACTTCCTGATCAACACAAACTACACTGACACTCAACACACACACACGCATATTGACGCCACAAACACACATAAGCTGCTGCTACTCTGTTCATGATATATCCTGATTACCTAGTCACTTTTCACCCTACCTACATGTACATACTGTATTACCTCAATTAACCCTGCAGATTCATACTGTATTACCTTAATTACCCCTGAACATTGACTCGGTACTGGTACTCCTTGTATATAGCCTCGTTATTGTTTTTTATGTGCTACTATTTACTTTTGAATGTATCAAATATTTGTCTTTGATTTTTTAACTATGCATTATTGGTAATGGGCTCGTAAGTAGGCATTTCACTGTAAAGTCTACACGTTGTATTTGTCGCGTATGACCAATATAATGTGATTTCGCTCGCAAAAAACAATATTATTTCCCATTCACACCATAGTATCAAATGTAGATAAGATAGAAACAACTGAATGTGTCTGAATATTACTACACATGTAGAAAACTGCTAATCATTACATTCAGCTTCAAAACAGTAGGTCGACCGTGACATTTTCTCTCTGCACCGACACTGTTCTCACTGAAGTCCGTTGACGCTGACCGAGAGTAGCCGCCATTTTATCATTAAAAACAATGTACCCAAAAAACCAATAACATGTAAAACCAATTCAGAAATCTCCAATAAATGGATTCTTTATTAATTTATCTTGACTAAATAATGTTTAATTCCCTCAGAAACCCAGTCTCCAGCGATGTGACTTATCACGTTCTTTACTCGGTTTGACACAAACATAAAACCTTCACCAAGCGTGATAATACCTTGACGGATTTGTTAACTAGCATGTTATGACATGTTCTTTCGATATTAGAAAGTTTAAACGCGCTATTACATACCTGTAGTAATACATTTGAAACGGACACAAAAGCGATCGTCTTCACAGCACAGTTCTACTGCTTCTTCTTCTTCAAGGTTTTATGGCCGAGTTGGACTATTGCCGCCACCTACTGTTTGAATGTTAAATGACGAGGCAGAGGCATTGATGCGAGTAACCAGTCTTGTTCAGTATATTGCAAAACATCCGGGTATCTCAAGTACACCGGTAAAACACTGGAGTTGCAGTAATGAACATTTACCAACAGATGGCAGCATTGTGCCATCTTCCACCCATAACATCTACAGCGGCCTCTTTCTGTTCCCTCCTTCCACGTGCTGGTCACACAGCGCAAGACAGACGGACTGGACCTGCGGTCGGAGTCGTCTTTAGGCTGCTTCCAGCGGCTGCCTCCCTGGTCAGCTCTATTGACCTGGAGCAGGTTGTCTGGCCCAATTCATGATACTCCTCCCCTCTATATAGACTAGACACATGTCGAAATCGTTTACATTTCTCACACTCCAAGGGTTTGGGCACCAAGGCTCTTACAGGACATCTCACATGACCCAAATATACGTATGAAGGGAGAGACTCTTCTTCAAAGAACAAAATAATATATGGAGTGGGCTTCCTCACTCTATCCACCATAGGGGTCAGTCGGCGTGGACCAACCACTGGGCTGCCTCACTCCATCCACCATAGGGGTCAGTCGGCGTGCACCAACCACTGGGCTGCCTCACTCCATCCACCATAGGGGTCAGTCGGCGTGCACCAACCACTGGGCTTCCTCACTCCATCCACCATAGGGGTCAGTCGGCGTGCACCAACCACTGGGCTTCCTCACTCCATCCACCATAGGGGTCAGTCGGCGTGCACCAACCCCTGGGCTTCCTCACTCCATCCACCATAGGGGTCAGTCGGCGTGCACCAACCACTGTGCTTCCTCACTCCGTCCACCATAGGGGTCAGTCGGCGTGCACCAACCACTGGGCTTCCTCACTCCGTCCACCATAGGGGTCAGTCGGCGTGCACCAACCACTGGGCTTCCTCACTCCGTCCACCATAGGGGTCAGTCGGCGTGCACCAACCACTGGGCTTCCTCACTCCGTCCACCATACGGGTCAGTCGGCGTGCACCAACCACTGGGCTTCCTCACTCAGTCCACCATAGGGGTCAGTCGGCGTGCACCAACCACTGGGCTTCCTCACTCCGTCCACCATAGGGGTCAGTCGGCGTGCACCAACCACTGGGCTTCCTCACTCCGTCCACCATAGGGGTCAGTCGGCGTGCACCAACCACTGGGCTTCCTCACTCCGTCCACCATACGGGTCAGTCGGCGTGCACCAACCACTGGGCTTCCTCACTCCGTCCACCATAGGGGTCAGTCGGCGTGCACCAACCACTGGGCTTCCTCACTCCGTCCACCATAGGGGTCAGTCGGCGTGCACCAACCACTGGGCTTCCTCACTCCGTCCACCATAGGGGTCAGTCGGCGTGCACCAACCACTGGGCTTCCTCACTCCGTCCACCATGGGGGTCAGTCGGCGTGCACCAACCACTGGGCTTCCTCACTCCATCCACCATAGGGGTCAGTCGGCGTGCACCAACCACTGGGCTTCCTCACGCCATCCACCATAGGGGTCAGTCGGCGTGCACCAACCACTGGGCTTCCTCACGCCATCCACCATAGGGGTCAGTCGGCGTGCACCAACCACTGGGCTTCCTCACGCCATCCACCATAGGGGTCAGTCGGCGTGCACCAACCACTGGGCTTCCTCACGCCATCCACCATAGGGGTCAGTCCACGTGCACCAACCACTGGGCTTCCTCACTCCATCCACCATAGGGGTCGGTCGGCGTGCACCAACCACTGGGCTTCCTCACGCCATCGACCATAGGGGTCGGTCGGCGTGCACCAACCACTGGGCTTCCTCACTCCATCCACCATAGGGGTAGGTCGGCGTGCACCAACCACTGGGCTTTCTCACTCCATCCACCATAGGGGTCGGTCGGCGTGCACCAACCACTGGGCTTCCTCACTCCATCCACCATAGGGGTCAGTCGGCGTGCACCAACCACTGGGCTTCCTCACTCCATCCACCATAGGGTCAGTCGGCGTGCACCAACCACTGAGCTTCCACACTCCATCCACCAAACGGGTCAGTCGGCGTGCACCAACCGCTGAGCTTCCACACTCCATCCACCAAACGGGTCAGTCGGCGTGCACCAACCGCTGGGCTTCCTCACTCCATCCACCATAGGGGTCAGTCGGCGTTAACCAACCACTGGGCTTCCTCACTCCATCCACCATAGGGGTCGGTCGGCGTGCACCAACCACTGGGCTTCCTCACTCCATCCACCATAGGGGTCAGTCGGCGTGCACCAACCACTGGGCTTCCTCACTCCATCCACCATAGGGGTCAGTCGGCGTGCACCAACCACTGGGCTTCCTCACTCCATCCACCATAGGGGTCAGTCGGCATGCACCAGCCACTGGGCTTCCTCACTCCATCCACCATAGGGGTCAGTCGCCGTGCACCAACCACTGGGCTTCCTCACTCCATCCACCATAGGGGTCAGTCGCCGTGCACCAACCACTGGGCTTCCTCACGCCATCCACCATACGGGTCAGTCGGCGCGCACCAACCACTGGGCTTCCTCAATCCATCCACCATACGGGTCAGTCGGCGTGCACCAACCACTGGGCTTCCTCACTCCATCCACCATAGGGGTCGGTCGGCGTGCACCAACCACTGGGCTTCCTCACTCCATCCACCATAGGGGTCGGTCGGCGTGCACCAACCACTGGGCTTCCTCACTCCATCCACCATAGGGGTCAGTCGGCGTGCACCAACCACTGGGCTTCCTCACTCCATCCACCATAGGGGTCAGTCGGCGTGCACCAACCACTGAGCTTCCACACTCCATCCACCATAGGGGTCAGTCGGCGTGCACCAACCACTGGGCTTCCTCACGCAATCCACCATAGGGGTCAGTCGGCGTGCACCAACCACTGGGCTTCCTCACGCCATCCACCATAGGGGTCAGTCGGCGTGCACCAACCACTGGGCTTCCTCACGCCATCCACCATAGGGGTCAGTCGGCGTGCACCAACCACTGGGCTTCCTCACGCCATCCACCATAGGGGTCAGTCCACGTGCACCAACCACTGGGCTTCCTCACTCCATCGACCATAGGGGTCGGTCGGCGTGCACTAACCACTGGGCTTCCTCACTCCATCCACCATAGGGGTCAGTCGGCGTGCACCAACCACTGGGCTTCCTCACTCCATCCACCATAGGGGTCAGTCGGCGTGCACCAACCACTGGGCTTCCTCACTCCATCCACCATAGGGGTCAGTCGGCATGCACCAGCCACTGGGCTTCCTCACTCCATCCACCATAGGGGTCAGTCGCCGTGCACCAACCACTGGGCTTCCTCACTCCATCCATCATAGGGGTCAGTCGCCGTGCACCAACCACTGGGCTTCCTCACGCCATCCACCATACGGGTCAGTCGGCGCGCACCAACCACTGGGCTTCCTCAATCCATCCACCATACGGGTCGGTCGGCGTGCACCAACCACTGGGCTTCCTCACTCCATCCACCATAGGGGTCGGTCGGCGTGCACCAACCACTGGGCTTCCTCACTCCATCCACCATAGGGGTCGGTCGGCGTGCACCAACCACTGGGCTTCCTCACTCCATCCACCATAGGGGTCAGTCGGCGTGCACCAACCACTGGGCTTCCTCACTCCATCCACCATAGGGGTCAGTCGGCGTGCACCAACCACTGAGATTCCACACTCCATCCACCAAACGGGTCAGTCGGCGTGCACCAACCACTGAGCTTCCACACTCCATCCACCAAACGGGTCAGTCGGCGTGCACCAACCGCTGGGCTTCCTCACTCCATCCACCATAGGGGTCGGTCGGCGTGCACCAACCACTGGGCTTCCTCACTCCATCCACCATAGGGGTCAGTCGGCGTGCACCAACCACTGGGCTTCCTCACTCCATCCACCATAGGGGTCAGTCGGCGTGCACCAACCACTGGGCTTCCTCACTCCATCCACCATAGGGGTCAGTCGGCATGCACCAACCACTGGGCTTCCTCACTTCATCCACCATAGGGATCTGTCGCCGTGCACCAACCACTGGGCTTCCTCACTCCATCCACCATAGGGGTAAGTCGCCGTGCACCAACCACTGGGCTTCCTCACGCCATCCACCATAGGGGTCAGTCGGCGTGCACCAACCACTGGGCTTCCTCACTCCATCCACCATATGGGTCAGTCGGCGTGCACCAACCACTGGGCTTCCTCACTCCATCCACCATAGGGGTCAGTCGGCGTGCACCAACCACTGGGCTTCCTCACTCCATCCACCATACGGGTCAGTCGGCGTGCACTAACCACTGGGCTTCCTCACTCCATCCACCATAGGGGTCAGTCGGCGTGCACCAACCACTGGGCTTCCTCACTCCATCCACCATAGGGGTCAGTCGGCGTGCACCAACCACTGGGCTTCCTCACTCCATCCACCATAGGGGTCAGTCGGCGTGCACCAACCACTGGGCTTCCTCACTCCATCCACCATACGGGTCAGTCGGCGTGCACCAACCACTGGGCTTCCTCACTCCATCCACCATAGGGGTCAGTCGCCGTGCACCAACCACTGGGCTTCCTCACTCCATCCACCATAGGGGTCAGTCGCCGTGCACCAACCACTGGGCTTTCTCACGCCATCCACCATAGGGGTCAGTCGGCGTGCACCAACCACTGGGCTTCCTCACTCCATTCACCATATGGGTCAGTCGGCGTGCACCAACCACTGGGCTTCCTCACTCCATCCACCATAGGGGTCGGTCGGCGTGCACCAACTACTGGGCTTCCTCACTCCATCCACCATAGGGGTCGGTCGGCGTGCACCAACCACTGGGCTTCCTCACTCCATCCACCATACGGGTCGGTCGGCGTGCACCAACCACTGGGCTTCATCACTACATCCACCATAGGGGTCGGTCGCCGTGCACCAACCCCTGGGCTTCCTCACTCCATCCACCATAGGGGTCGGTCGGCGTGCACCAACCCCTGGGCTTCCTCACTCCATCCACCATAGGGGTCGGTCGGCGTGCACCAACCCCTGGGCTTCCTCACTCCATCCACCATAGGGGTCGGTCGGCGTGCACCAACCACTGGGCTTCCTCACTCCATCCACCATAGGGGTCGGTCGGCGTGCACCAACCACTGGGCTTCCACACTCCATCCACCATAGGGGTCGGTCGGCGTGCACCAACCACTGGGCTTCCACACTCCATCCACCATAGGGGTCGGTCGGCGTGCACCAACCACTGGGCTTCCTCACTCCATCCACCATAGGGGTCGGTCGGCGTGCACCAACCACTGGGCTTCCTCACTCCATCCACCATAAGGGTCAGTCGGAGTGCACCAACCACTGGGCTTCCTCACTCCATCCACCATAGGGGTCGGTCGGCGTGCACCAACCACTGGGCTTCCTCACTCCATCCACCATAGCGGTCAGTCGGCGTGCACCAACCACTGGGCTTCCTCACTCCATCCACCATACGGTTCAGTCGGCGTGCACCAACCACTGGGTTTCCTCACTCCATCCACCATAGGGGTCAGTCAGCGTGCACCAACCACTGGGCTTCCTCACTCCATCCACCAAACGGGTCAGTCGGCGTGCACCAACCACTGGGCTTCCTCACTCCATCCACCATAGGAGTCAGTCGGCGTGCACCAACCACTGGGCTTCCTCACTCCATCCACCATAGGGGTCAGTCGGCATGCACCAGCCACTGGGCTTCCTCACTCCATCCACCATAGGGGTCAGTCGCCGTGCACCAACCACTGGGCTTCCTCACTCCATCCACCATAGGGGTCAGTCGCCGTGCACCAACCACTGGGCTTCCTCACGCCATCCACCATACGGGTCAGTCGGCGCGCACCAACCACTGGGCTTCCTCAATCCATCCACCATACGGGTCAGTCGGCGTGCACCAACCACTGGGCTTCCTCACTCCATCCACCATAGGGGTCGGTCGGCGTGCACCAACCACTGGGCTTCCTCACTCCATCCACCATAGGGGTCGGTCGGCGTGCACCAACCACTGGGCTTCCTCACTCCATCCACCATAGGGGTCAGTCGGCGTGCACCAACCACTGGGCTTCCTCACTCCATCCACCATAGGGGTCAGTCGGCGTGCACCAACCACTGAGCTTCCACACTCCATCCACCAAACGGGTCAGTCGGCGTGCACCAACCGCTGAGCTTCCACACTCCATCCACCAAACGGGTCAGTCGGCGTGCACCAACCGCTGGGCTTCCTCACTCCATCCACCATAGGGGTCGGTCGGCGTGCACCAACCACTGGGCTTCCTCACTCCATCCACCATAGGGGTCAGTCGGCGTGCACCAACCACTGGGCTTCCTCACTCCATCCACCATAGGGGTCAGTAGGCGTGCACCAACCACTGGGCTTCCTCACTCCATCCACCATAGGGGTCAGTCGGCATGCACCAACCACTGGGCTTCCTCACTTCATCCACCATAGGGATCTGTCGCCGTGCACCAACCACTGGGCTTCCTCACTCCATCCACCATAGGGGTCAGTCGGCGTGCACCAACCACTGGGCTTCCTCACTCCATCCACCATACGGGTCAGTCGGCGTGCACCAACCACTGGGCTTCCTCACTCCATCCACCATAGGGGTCAGTCGCCGTGCACCAACCACTGGGCTTCCTCACTCCATCCACCATAGGGGTCAGTCGCCGTGCACCAACCACTGGGCTTTCTCACGCCATCCACCATAGGGGTCAGTCGGCGTGCACCAACCACTGGGCTTCCTCACTCCATTCACCATATGGGTCAGTCGGCGTGCACCAACCACTGGGCTTCCTCACTCCATCCACCATAGGGGTCGGTCGGCGTGCACCAACTACTGGGCTTCCTCACTCCATCCACCATAGGGGTCGGTCGGCGTGCACCAACCACTGGGCTTCCTCACTCCATCCACCATACGGGTCGGTCGGCGTGCACCAACCACTGGGCTTCATCACTACATCCACCATAGGGGTCGGTCGCCGTGCACCAACCCCTGGGCTTCCTCACTCCATCCACCATAGGGGTCGGTCGGCGTGCACCAACCCCTGGGCTTCCTCACTCCATCCACCATAGGGGTCGGTCGGCGTGCACCAACCCCTGGGCTTCCTCACTCCATCCACCATAGGGGTCGGTCGGCGTGCACCAACCACTGGGCTTCCTCACTCCATCCACCATAGGGGTCGGTCGGCGTGCACCAACCACTGGGCTTCCACACTCCATCCACCATAGGGGTCGGTCGGCGTGCACCAACCACTGGGCTTCCACACTCCATCCACCATAGGGGTCGGTCGGCGTGCACCAACCACTGGGCTTCCTCACTCCATCCACCATAGGGGTCGGTCGGCGTGCACCAACCACTGGGCTTCCTCACTCCATCCACCATAAGGGTCAGTCGGAGTGCACCAACCACTGGGCTTCCTCACTCCATCCACCATAGGGGTCGGTCGGCGTGCACCAACCACTGGGCTTCCTCACTCCATCCACCATAGCGGTCAGTCGGCGTGCACCAACCACTGGGCTTCCTCACTCCATCCACCATACGGTTCAGTCGGCGTGCACCAACCACTGGGTTTCCTCACTCCATCCACCATAGGGGTCAGTCAGCGTGCACCAACCACTGGGCTTCCTCACTCCATCCACCAAACGGGTCAGTCGGCGTGCACCAACCACTGGGCTTCCTCACTCCATCCACCATAGGAGTCAGTCGGCGTGCACCAACCACTGGGCTTCCTCACTCCATCCACCATAGGGGTCAGTCGGCATGCACCAGCCACTGGGCTTCCTCACTCCATCCACCATAGGGGTCAGTCGCCGTGCACCAACCACTGGGCTTCCTCACTCCATCCACCATAGGGGTCAGTCGCCGTGCACCAACCACTGGGCTTCCTCACGCCATCCACCATACGGGTCAGTCGGCGCGCACCAACCACTGGGCTTCCTCAATCCATCCACCATACGGGTCAGTCGGCGTGCACCAACCACTGGGCTTCCTCACTCCATCCACCATAGGGGTCGGTCGGCGTGCACCAACCACTGGGCTTCCTCACTCCATCCACCATAGGGGTCGGTCGGCGTGCACCAACCACTGGGCTTCCTCACTCCATCCACCATAGGGGTCAGTCGGCGTGCACCAACCACTGGGCTTCCTCACTCCATCCACCATAGGGGTCAGTCGGCGTGCACCAACCACTGAGCTTCCACACTCCATCCACCAAACGGGTCAGTCGGCGTGCACCAACCGCTGAGCTTCCACACTCCATCCACCAAACGGGTCAGTCGGCGTGCACCAACCGCTGGGCTTCCTCACTCCATCCACCATAGGGGTCGGTCGGCGTGCACCAACCACTGGGCTTCCTCACTCCATCCACCATAGGGGTCAGTCGGCGTGCACCAACCACTGGGCTTCCTCACTCCATCCACCATAGGGGTCAGTAGGCGTGCACCAACCACTGGGCTTCCTCACTCCATCCACCATAGGGGTCAGTCGGCGTGCACCAACCACTGGGCTTCTTCACTCCATCCACCATATGGGTCAGTCGGCGTGCACCAACCACTGGGCTTCCTCACTCCATCCACCATAGGGGTCAGTCGGCGTGCACCAACCACTGGGCTTCCTCACTCCATCCACCATACGGGTCAGTCGGCGTGCACTAACCACTGGGCTTCCTCACTCCATCCACCATAGGGGTCAGTCGGCGTGCACCAACCACTGGGCTTCCTCACTCCATCCACCATAGGGGTCAGTCGGCGTGCACCAACCACTGGGCTTCCTCACTCCATCCACCATAGGGGTCAGTCGGCGTGCACCAACCACTGGGCTTCCTCACGCCATCCACCATAGGGGTCAGTCGGCGTGCACCAACCACTGGGCTTCCTCACGCCATCCACCATAGGGGTCAGTCCACGTGCACCAACCACTGGGCTTCCTCACTCCATCGACCATAGGGGTCGGTCGGCGTGCACCAACCACTGGGCTTCCTCACTCCATCCACCATAGGGGTCAGTCGGCGTGCACCAACCACTGGGCTTCCTCACTCCATCCACCATAGGGGTCAGTCGGCGTGCACCAACCACTGGGCTTCCTCACTCCATCCACCATAGGGGTCAGTCGGCATGCACCAGCCACTGGGCTTCCTCACTCCATCCACCATAGGGGTCAGTCGCCGTGCACCAACCACTGGGCTTCCTCACTCCATCCATCATAGGGGTCAGTCGCCGTGCACCAACCACTGGGCTTCCTCACGCCATCCACCATACGGGTCAGTCGGCGCGCACCAACCACTGGGCTTCCTCAATCCATCCACCATACGGGTCGGTCGGCGTGCACCAACCACTGGGCTTCCTCACTCCATCCACCATAGGGGTCGGTCGGCGTGCACCAACCACTGGGCTTCCTCACTCCATCCACCATAGGGGTCGGTCGGCGTGCACCAACCACTGGGCTTCCTCACTCCATCCACCATAGGGGTCAGTCGGCGTGCACCAACCACTGGGCTTCCTCACTCCATCCACCATAGGGGTCAGTCGGCGTGCACCAACCACTGAGATTCCACACTCCATCCACCAAACGGGTCAGTCGGCGTGCACCAACCACTGAGCTTCCACACTCCATCCACCAAACGGGTCAGTCGGCGTGCACCAACCGCTGGGCTTCCTCACTCCATCCACCATAGGGGTCGGTCGGCGTGCACCAACCACTGGGCTTCCTCACTCCATCCACCATAGGGGTCAGTCGGCGTGCACCAACCACTGGGCTTCCTCACTCCATCCACCATAGGGGTCAGTCGGCGTGCACCAACCACTGGGCTTCCTCACTCCATCCACCATAGGGGTCAGTCGGCATGCACCAACCACTGGGCTTCCTCACTTCATCCACCATAGGGATCTGTCGCCGTGCACCAACCACTGGGCTTCCTCACTCCATCCACCATAGGGGTAAGTCGCCGTGCACCAACCACTGGGCTTCCTCACGCCATCCACCATAGGGGTCAGTCGGCGTGCACCAACCACTGGGCTTCCTCACTCCATCCACCATATGGGTCAGTCGGCGTGCACCAACCACTGGGCTTCCTCACTCCATCCACCATAGGGGTCAGTCGGCGTGCACCAACCACTGGGCTTCCTCACTCCATCCACCATACGGGTCAGTCGGCGTGCACTAACCACTGGGCTTCCTCACTCCATCCACCATAGGGGTCAGTCGGCGTGCACCAACCACTGGAATTCCTCACTCCATCCACCATAGGGGTCAGTCGGCGTGCACCAACCACTGGGCTTCCTCACTCCATCCACCATAGGGGTCAGTCGGCGTGCACCAACCACTGGGCTTCCTCACTCCATCCACCATACGGGTCAGTCGGCGTGCACCAACCACTGGGCTTCCTCACTCCATCCACCATAGGGGTCAGTCGCCGTGCACCAACCACTGGGCTTCCTCACTCCATCCACCATAGGGGTCAGTCGCCGTGCACCAACCACTGGGCTTTCTCACGCCATCCACCATAGGGGTCAGTCGGCGTGCACCAACCACTGGGCTTCCTCACTCCATTCACCATATGGGTCAGTCGGCGTGCACCAACCACTGGGCTTCCTCACTCCATCCACCATAGGGGTCGGTCGGCGTGCACCAACTACTGGGCTTCCTCACTCCATCCACCATAGGGGTCGGTCGGCGTGCACCAACCACTGGGCTTCCTCACTCCATCCACCATACGGGTCGGTCGGCGTGCACCAACCACTGGGCTTCATCACTACATCCACCATAGGGGTCGGTCGCCGTGCACCAACCCCTGGGCTTCCTCACTCCATCCACCATAGGGGTCGGTCGGCGTGCACCAACCCCTGGGCTTCCTCACTCCATCCACCATAGGGGTCGGTCGGCGTGCACCAACCCCTGGGCTTCCTCACTCCATCCACCATAGGGGTCGGTCGGCGTGCACCAACCACTGGGCTTCCTCACTCCATCCACCATAGGGGTCGGTCGGCGTGCACCAACCACTGGGCTTCCACACTCCATCCACCATAGGGGTCGGTCGGCGTGCACCAACCACTGGGCTTCCACACTCCATCCACCATAGGGGTCGGTCGGCGTGCACCAACCACTGGGCTTCCTCACTCCATCCACCATAGGGGTCGGTCGGCGTGCACCAACCACTGGGCTTCCTCACTCCATCCACCATAAGGGTCAGTCGGAGTGCACCAACCACTGGGCTTCCTCACTCCATCCACCATAGGGGTCGGTCGGCGTGCACCAACCACTGGGCTTCCTCACTCCATCCACCATAGCGGTCAGTCGGCGTGCACCAACCACTGGGCTTCCTCACTCCATCCACCATACGGTTCAGTCGGCGTGCACCAACCACTGGGTTTCCTCACTCCATCCACCTTAGGGGTCAGTCAGCGTGCACCAACCACTGGGCTTCCTCACTCCATCCACCAAACGGGTCAGTCGGCGTGCACCAACCACTGGGCTTCCTCACTCCATCCACCATAGGAGTCAGTCGGCGTGCACCAACCACTGGGCTTCCTCACTCCATCCACCATAGGGGTCAGTCGGCATGCACCAGCCACTGGGCTTCCTCACTCCATCCACCATAGGGGTCAGTCGCCGTGCACCAACCACTGGGCTTCCTCACTCCATCCACCATAGGGGTCAGTCGCCGTGCACCAACCACTGGGCTTCCTCACGCCATCCACCATACGGGTCAGTCGGCGCGCACCAACCACTGGGCTTCCTCAATCCATCCACCATACGGGTCAGTCGGCGTGCACCAACCACTGGGCTTCCTCACTCCATCCACCATAGGGGTCGGTCGGCGTGCACCAACCACTGGGCTTCCTCACTCCATCCACCATAGGGGTCGGTCGGCGTGCACCAACCACTGGGCTTCCTCACTCCATCAACCATAGGGGTCAGTCGGCGTGCACCAACCACTGGGCTTCCTCACTCCATCCACCATAGGGGTCAGTCGGCGTGCACCAACCACTGAGCTTCCACACTCCATCCACCAAACGGGTCAGTCGGCGTGCACCAACCGCTGAGCTTCCACACTCCATCCACCAAACGGGTCAGTCGGCGTGCACCCACCGCTGGGCTTCCTCACTCCATCCACCATAGGGGTCGGTCGGCGTGCACCAACCACTGGGCTTCCTCACTCCATCCACCATAGGGGTCAGTCGGCGTGCACCAACCACTGGGCTTCCTCACTCCATCCACCATAGGGGTCAGTAGGCGTGCACCAACCACTGGGCTTCCTCACTCCATCCACCATAGGGGTCAGTCGGCATGCACCAACCACTGGGCTTCCTCACTTCATCCACCATAGGGATCTGTCGCCGTGCACCAACCACTGGGCTTCCTCACTCCATCCACCATAGGGGTAAGTCGCCGTGCACCAACCACTGGGCTTCCTCACGCCATCCACCATAGGGGTCAGTCGGCGTGCACCAACCACTGGGCTTCTTCACTCCATCCACCATATGGGTCAGTCGGCGTGCACCAACCACTGGGCTTCCTCACTCCATCCACCATAGGGGTCAGTCGGCGTGCACCAACCACTGGGCTTCCTCACTCCATCCACCATACGGGTCAGTCGGCGTGCACTAACCACTGGGCTTCCTCACTCCATCCACCATAGGGGTCAGTCGGCGTGCACCAACCACTGGGCTTCCTCACTCCATCCACCATAGGGGTCAGTCGGCGTGCACCAACCACTGGGCTTCCTCACTCCATCCACCATAGGGGTCAGTCGGCGTGCACCAACCACTGGGCTTCCTCACTCCATCCACCATACGGGTCAGTCGGCGTGCACCAACCACTGGGCTTCCTCACTCCATCCACCATAGGGGTCAGTCGCCGTGCACCAACCACTGGGCTTCCTCACTCCATCCACCATAGGGGTCAGTCGCCGTGCACCAACCACTGGGCTTTCTCATGCCATCCACCATAGGGGTCAGTCGGCGTGCACCAACCACTGGGCTTCCTCACTCCATTCACCATATGGGTCAGTCGGCGTGCACCAACCACTGGGCTTCCTCACTCCATCCACCATAGGGGTCAGTCGGCGTGCACCAACTACTGGGCTTCCTCACTCCATCCACCAAACGGGTCAGTCGGCGTGCACCAACCACTGGGCTTCCTCACTCCATCCACCATAGGAGTCAGTCGGCGTGCACCAACCACTGGGCTTCCTCACTCCATCCACCATAGGGGTCAGTCGGCATGCACCAGCCACTGGGCTTCCTCACTCCATCCACCATAGGGGTCAGTCGGCGTGCACCAACCACTGGGCTTCCTCACTCCATCCACCATAGGGGTCAGTCGGCGTGCACCAACCACTGGGCTTCCTCACTCCATCCACCATAGGGGTCAGTCGGCGTGCACCAACCACTGGGCTTCCTCACTCCATCCACCATACGGGTCAGTCGGCGTGCACCAACCACTGGGCTTCCTCACTCCATCCACCATAGGGGTCAGTCGCCGTGCACCAACCACTGGGCTTCCTCACTCCATCCACCATAGGGGTCAGTCGCCGTGCACCAACCACTGGGCTTTCTCATGCCATCCACCATAGGGGTCAGTCGGCGTGCACCAACCACTGGGCTTCCTCACTCCATTCACCATATGGGTCAGTCGGCGTGCACCAACCACTGGGCTTCCTCACTCCATCCACCATAGGGGTCAGTCGGCGTGCACCAACTACTGGGCTTCCTCACTCCATCCACCAAACGGGTCAGTCGGCGTGCACCAACCACTGGGCTTCCTCACTCCATCCACCATAGGAGTCAGTCGGCGTGCACCAACCACTGGGCTTCCTCACTCCATCCACCATAGGGGTCAGTCGGCATGCACCAGCCACTGGGCTTCCTCACTCCATCCACCATAGGGGTCAGTCGCCGTGCACCAACCACTGGGCTTCCTCACTCCATCCACCATAGGGGTCAGTCGCCGTGCACCAACCACTGGGCTTCCTCACGCCATCCACCATACGGGTCAGTCGGCGCGCACCAACCACTGGGCTTCCTCAATCCATCCACCATACGGGTCAGTCGGCGTGCACCAACCACTGGGCTTCCTCACTCCATCCACCATAGGGGTCGGTCGGCGTGCACCAACCACTGGGCTTCCTCACTCCATCCACCATAGGGGTCGGTCGGCGTGCACCAACCACTGGGCTTCCTCACTCCATCCACCATAGGGGTCAGTCGGCGTGCACCAACCACTGGGCTTCCTCACTCCATCCACCATAGGGGTCAGTCGGCGTGCACCAACCACTGAGCTTCCACACTCCATCCACCAAACGGGTCAGTCGGCGTGCACCAACCGCTGAGCTTCCACACTCCATCCACCAAACGGGTCAGTCGGCGTGCACCAACCGCTGGGCTTCCTCACTCCATCCACCATAGGGGTCGGTCGGCGTGCACCAACCACTGGGCTTCCTCACTCCATCCACCATAGGGGTCAGTAGGCGTGCACCAACCACTGGGCTTCCTCACTCCATCCACCATAGGGGTCAGTCGGCATGCACCAACCACTGGGCTTCCTCACTTCATCCACCATAGGGATCTGTCGCCGTGCACCAACCACTGGGCTTCCTCACTCCATCCACCATAGGGGTAAGTCGCCGTGCACCAACCACTGGGCTTCCTCACGCCATCCACCATAGGGGTCAGTCGGCGTGCACCAACCACTGGGCTTCTTCACTCCATCCACCATATGGGTCAGTCGGCGTGCACCAACCACTGGGCTTCCTCACTCCATCCACCATAGGGGTCAGTCGGCGTGCACCAACCACTGGGCTTCCTCACTCCATCCACCATACGGGTCAGTCGGCGTGCACTAACCACTGGGCTTCCTCACTCCATCCACCATAGGGGTCAGTCGGCGTGCACCAACCACTGGGCTTCCTCACTCCATCCACCATAGGGGTCAGTCGGCGTGCACCAACCACTGGGCTTCCTCACTCCATCCACCATAGGGGTCAGTCGGCGTGCACCAACCACTGGGCTTCCTCACTCCATCCACCATACGGGTCAGTCGGCGTGCACCAACCACTGGGCTTCCTCACTCCATCCACCATAGGGGTCAGTCGCCGTGCACCAACCACTGGGCTTCCTCACTCCATCCACCATAGGGGTCAGTCGCCGTGCACCAACCACTGGGCTTTCTCACGCCATCCACCATAGGGGTCAGTCGGCGTGCACCAACCACTGGGCTTCCTCACTCCATTCACCATATGGGTCAGTCGGCGTGCACCAACCACTGGGCTTCCTCACTCCATCCACCATAGGGGTCAGTCGGCGTGCACCAACTACTGGGCTTCCTCACTCCATCCACCATAGGGGTCGGTCGGCGTGCACCAACCACTGGGCTTCCTCACTCCATCCACCATACGGGTCGGTCGGCGTGCACCAACCACTGGGCTTCATCACTCCATCCACCATAGGGGTCGGTCGCCGTGCACCAACCCCTGGGCTTCCTCACTCCATCCACCATAGGGGTCGGTCGGCGTGCACCAACCCCTGGGCTTCCTCACTCCATCCACCATAGGGGTCGGTCGGCGTGCACCAACCCCTGGGCTTCCTCACTCCATCCACCATAGGGGTCGGTCGGCGTGCACCAACCACTGGGCTTCCTCACTCCATCCACCATAGGGGTCGGTCGGCGTGCACCAACCACTGGGCTTCCACACTCCATCCACCATAGGGGTCGGTCGGCGTGCACCAACCACTGGGCTTCCACACTCCATCGACCATAGGGGTCGGTCGGCGTGCACCAACCACTGGGCTTCCTCACTCCATCCACCATAGGGGTCGGTCGGCGTGCACCAACCACTGGGCTTCCTCACTCCATCCACCATAAGGGTCAGTCGGAGTGCACCAACCACTGGGCTTCCTCACTCCATCCACCATAGGGGTCAGTCGGCGTGCACCAACCACTGGGCTTCCTCACTCCATCCACCATAGCGGTCAGTCGGCGTGCACCAACCACTGGGCTTCCTCACTCCATCCACCATACGGTTCAGTCGGCGTGCACCAACCACTGGGCTTCCTCGCTCCATCCACCATAGGGGTCAGTCAGCGTGCACCAACCACTGGGCTTCCTCACTCCATCCACCAAACGGGTCAGTCGGCGTGCACCAACCACTGGGCTTCCTCACTCCATCCACCATAGGAGTCAGTCGGCGTGCACCAACCACTGGGCTTCCTCACTCCATCCACCATAGGGGTCAGTCGGCATGCACCAGCCACTGGGCTTCCTCACTCCATCCACCATAGGGGTCAGTCGCCGTGCACCAACCACTGGGCTTCCTCACTCCATCCACCATAGGGGTCAGTCGCCGTGCACCAACCACTGGGCTTCCTCACGCCATCCACCATACGGGTCAGTCGGCGCGCACCAACCACTGGGCTTCCTCAATCCATCCACCATAGGGGTCAGTCGGCGTGCACCAACCACTGAGCTTCCACACTCCATCCACCAAACGGGTCAGTCGGCGTGCACCAACCGCTGAGCTTCCACACTCCATCCACCAAACGGGTCAGTCGGCGTGCACCAACCGCTGGGCTTCCTCACTCCATCCACCATAGGGGTCGGTCGGCGTGCACCAACCACTGGGCTTCCTCACGCCATCCACCATAGGGGTCAGTCGGCGTGCACCAACCACTGGGCTTCCTCACGCCATCCACCATAGGGGTCAGTCGGCGTGCACCAACCACTGGGCTTCCTCACGCCATCCACCATAGGGGTCAGTCGGCGTGCACCAACCACTGGGCTTCCTCACACCATCCACCATAGGGGTCATTCGGCGTGCACCAACCACTGGGCTTCCTCACGCCATCCACCATAGGGGTCAGTCCACGTGCACCAACCACTGGGCTTCCTCACTCCATCGACCATAGGGGTCGGTCGGCGTGCACCAACCACTGGGCTTCCTCACTCCATCCACCATAGGGGTCAGTCGGCGTGCACCAACCACTGGGCTTCCTCACTCCATCCACCATAGGGGTCAGTCGGCGTGCACCAACCACTGGGCTTCCTCACTCCATCCACCATAGGGGTCAGTCGGCATGCACCAGCCACTGGGCTTCCTCACTCCATCCACCATAGGGGTCAGTCGCCGTGCACCAACCACTGGGCTTCCTCACTCCATCCATCATAGGGGTCAGTCGCCGTGCACCAACCACTGGGCTTCCTCACGCCATCCACCATACGGGTCAGTCGGCGCGCACCAACCACTGGGCTTCCTCAATCCATCCACCATACGGGTCAGTCGGCGTGCACCAACCACTGGGCTTCCTCACTCCATCCACCATAGGGGTCGGTCGGCGTGCACCAACCACTGGGCTTCCTCACTCCATCCACCATAGGTGTCGGTCGGCGTGCACCAACCACTGGGCTTCCTCACTCCATCCACCATAGGGGTCAGTCGGCGTGCACCAACCACTGGGCTTCCTCACTCCATCCACCATAGGGGTCAGTCGGCGTGCACCAACCACTGAGATTCCACACTCCATCCACCAAACGGGTCAGTCGGCGTGCACCAACCACTGAGCTTCCACACTCCATCCACCAAACGGGTCAGTCGGCGTGCACCAACCGCTGGGCTTCCTCACTCCATCCACCATAGGGGTCGGTCGGCGTGCACCAACCACTGGGCTTCCTCACTCCATCCACCATAGGGGTCAGTCGGCGTGCACCAACCACTGGGCTTCCTCACTCCATCCACCATAGGGGTCAGTCGGCGTGCACCAACCACTGGGCTTCCTCACTCCATCCACCATAGGGGTCAGTCGGCATGCACCAACCACTGGGCTTCCTCACTTCATCCACCATAGGGATCTGTCGCCGTGCACCAACCACTGGGCTTCCTCACTCCATCCACCATAGGGGTAAGTCGCCGTGCACCAACCACTGGGCTTCCTCACGCCATCCACCATAGGGGTCAGTCGGCGTGCACCAACCACTGGGCTTCCTCACTCCATCCACCATATAGGTCAGTCGGCGTGCACCAACCACTGGGCTTCCTCACTCCATCCACCATAGGGGTCAGTCGGCGTGCACCAACCACTGGGCTTCCTCACTCCATCCACCATACGGGTCAGTCGGCGTGCACTAACCACTGGGCTTCCTCACTCCATCCACCATAGGGGTCAGTCGGCGTGCACCAACCACTGGGCTTCCTCACTCCATCCACCATAGGGGTCAGTCGGCGTGCACCAACCACTAGGCTTCCTCACTCCATCCACCATAGGGGTCAGTCGGCGTGCACCAACCACTGGGCTTCCTCACTCCATCCACCATACGGGTCAGTCGGCGTGCACCAACCACTGGGCTTCCTCACTCCATCCACCATAGGGGTCAGTCGCCGTGCACCAACCACTGGGCTTCCTCACTCCATCCACCATAGGGGTCAGTCGCCGTGCACCAACCACTGGGCTTTCTCACGCCATCCACCATAGGGGTCAGTCGGCGTGCACCAACCACTGGGCTTCCTCACTCCATTCACCATATGGATCAGTCGGCGTGCACCAACCACTGGGCTTCCTCACTCCATCCACCATAGGGGTCAGTCGGCGTGCACCAACTACTGGGCTTCCTCACTCCATCCACCATAGGGGTCGGTCGGCGTGCACCAACCACTGGGCTTCCTCACTCCATCCACCATACGGGTCGGTCGGCGTGCACCAACCACTGGGCTTCCTCACTCCATCCACCATAGGGGTCGGTCGCCGTGCACCAACCCCTGGGCTTCCTCACTCCATCCACCATAGGGGTCGGTCGGCGTGCACCAACCCCTGGGCTTCCTCACTCCATCCACCATAGGGGTCGGTCGGCGTGCACCAACCACTGGGCTTCCTCACTCCATCCACCATAGGGGTCGGTCGGCGTGCACCAACCACTGGGCTTCCTCACTCCATCCACCATAGGGGTCAGTCGGCGTGCACCAACCACTGGGCTTCCTCACTCCATCCACCATAGGGGTCAGTCGGCGTGCACCAACCACTGAGATTCCACACTCCATCCACCAAACGGGTCAGTCGGCGTGCACCAACCACTGAGCTTCCACACTCCATCCACCAAACGGGTCAGTCGGCGTGCACCAACCGCTGGGCTTCCTCACTCCATCCACCATAGGGGTCGGTCGGCGTGCACCAACCACTGGGCTTCCTCACTCCATCCACCATAGGGGTCACTCGGCGTGCACCAACCACTGGGCTTCCTCACTCCATCCACCATAGGGGTCAGTCGGCGTGCACCAACCACTGGGCTTCCTCACTCCATCCACCATAGGGGTCAGTCGGCGTGCACCAACCACTGGGCTTCCTCACTTCATCCACCATAGGGATCTGTCGCCGTGCACCAACCACTGGGCTTCCTCACTCCATCCACCATAGGGGTCGGTCGGCGTGCACCAACCACTGGGCTTCCTCACTCCATCCACCATAAGGGTCAGTCGGAGTGCACCAACCACTGGGCTTCCTCACTCCATCCACCATAGGGGTCAGTCGGCGTGCACCAACCACTGGGCTTCCTCACTCCATCCACCATATGGGTCAGTCGGCGTGCACCAACCACTGGGCTTCCTCACTCCATCCACCATAGGGGTCAGTCGGCGTGCACCAACCACTGGGCTTCCTCACTCCATCCACCATACGGGTCAGTCGGCGTGCACTAACCACTGGGCTTCCTCACTCCATCCACCATAGGGGTCAGTCGGCGTGCACCAACCACTGGGCTTCCTCACTCCATCCACCATAGGGGTCAGTCGGCGTGCACCAACCACTGGGCTTCCTCACTCCATCCACCATAGGGGTCAGTCGGCGTGCACCAACCACTGGGCTTCCTCACTCCATCCACCATACGGGTCAGTCGGCGTGCACCAACCACTGGGCTTCCTCACTCCATCCACCATAGGGGTCAGTCGCCGTGCACCAACCACTGGGCTTCCTCACTCCATCCACCATAGGGGTCAGTCGCCGTGCACCAACCACTGGGCTTTCTCACGCCATCCACCATAGGGGTCAGTCGGCGTGCACCAACCACTGGGCTTCCTCACTCCATTCACCATATGGGTCAGTCGGCGTGCACCAACCACTGGGCTTCCTCACTCCATCCACCATAGGGGTCGGTCGGCGTGCACCAACTACTGGGCTTCCTCACTCCATCCACCATAGGGGTCGGTCGGCGTGCACCAACCACTGGGCTTCCTCACTCCATCCACCATACGGGTCGGTCGGCGTGCACCAACCACTGGGCTTCATCACTACATCCACCATAGGGGTCGGTCGCCGTGCACCAACCCCTGGGCTTCCTCACTCCATCCACCATAGGGGTCGGTCGGCGTGCACCAACCCCTGGGCTTCCTCACTCCATCCACCATAGGGGTCGGTCGGCGTGCACCAACCCCTGGGCTTCCTCACTCCATCCACCATAGGGGTCGGTCGGCGTGCACCAACCACTGGGCTTCCTCACTCCATCCACCATAGGGGTCGGTCGGCGTGCACCAACCACTGGGCTTCCACACTCCATCCACCATAGGGGTCGGTCGGCGTGCACCAACCACTGGGCTTCCACACTCCATCCACCATAGGGGTCGGTCGGCGTGCACCAACCACTGGGCTTCCTCACTCCATCCACCATAGGGGTCGGTCGGCGTGCACCAACCACTGGGCTTCCTCACTCCATCCACCATAAGGGTCAGTCGGAGTGCACCAACCACTGGGCTTCCTCACTCCATCCACCATAGGGGTCGGTCGGCGTGCACCAACCACTGGGCTTCCTCACTCCATCCACCATAGCGGTCAGTCGGCGTGCACCAACCACTGGGCTTCCTCACTCCATCCACCATACGGTTCAGTCGGCGTGCACCAACCACTGGGTTTCCTCACTCCATCCACCATAGGGGTCAGTCAGCGTGCACCAACCACTGGGCTTCCTCACTCCATCCACCAAACGGGTCAGTCGGCGTGCACCAACCACTGGGCTTCCTCACTCCATCCACCATAGGAGTCAGTCGGCGTGCACCAACCACTGGGCTTCCTCACTCCATCCACCATAGGGGTCAGTCGGCATGCACCAGCCACTGGGCTTCCTCACTCCATCCACCATAGGGGTCAGTCGCCGTGCACCAACCACTGGGCTTCCTCACTCCATCCACCATAGGGGTCAGTCGCCGTGCACCAACCACTGGGCTTCCTCACGCCATCCACCATACGGGTCAGTCGGCGCGCACCAACCACTGGGCTTCCTCAATCCATCCACCATACGGGTCAGTCGGCGTGCACCAACCACTGGGCTTCCTCACTCCATCCACCATAGGGGTCGGTCGGCGTGCACCAACCACTGGGCTTCCTCACTCCATCCACCATAGGGGTCGGTCGGCGTGCACCAACCACTGGGCTTCCTCACTCCATCCACCATAGGGGTCAGTCGGCGTGCACCAACCACTGGGCTTCCTCACTCCATCCACCATAGGGGTCAGTCGGCGTGCACCAACCACTGAGCTTCCACACTCCATCCACCAAACGGGTCAGTCGGCGTGCACCAACCGCTGAGCTTCCACACTCCATCCACCAAACGGGTCAGTCGGCGTGCACCAACCGCTGGGCTTCCTCACTCCATCCACCATAGGGGTCGGTCGGCGTGCACCAACCACTGGGCTTCCTCACTCCATCCACCATAGGGGTCAGTCGGCGTGCACCAACCACTGGGCTTCCTCACTCCATCCACCATAGGGGTCAGTAGGCGTGCACCAACCACTGGGCTTCCTCACTCCATCCACCATAGGGGTCAGTCGGCATGCACCAACCACTGGGCTTCCTCACTTCATCCACCATAGGGATCTGTCGCCGTGCACCAACCACTGGGCTTCCTCACTCCATCCACCATAGGGGTAAGTCGCCGTGCACCAACCACTGGGCTTCCTCACGCCATCCACCATAGGGGTCAGTCGGCGTGCACCAACCACTGGGCTTCTTCACTCCATCCACCATATGGGTCAGTCGGCGTGCACCAACCACTGGGCTTCCTCACTCCATCCACCATAGGGGTCAGTCGGCGTGCACCAACCACTGGGCTTCCTCACTCCATCCACCATACGGGTCAGTCGGCGTGCACTAACCACTGGGCTTCCTCACTCCATCCACCATAGGGGTCAGTCGGCGTGCACCAACCACTGGGCTTCCTCACTCCATCCACCATAGGGGTCAGTCGGCGTGCACCAACCACTGGGCTTCCTCACTCCATCCACCATAGGGGTCAGTCGGCGTGCACCAACCACTGGGCTTCCTCACGCCATCCACCATAGGGGTCAGTCGGCGTGCACCAACCACTGGGCTTCCTCACGCCATCCACCATAGGGGTCAGTCCACGTGCACCAACCACTGGGCTTCCTCACTCCATCGACCATAGGGGTCGGTCGGCGTGCACCAACCACTGGGCTTCCTCACTCCATCCACCATAGGGGTCAGTCGGCGTGCACCAACCACTGGGCTTCCTCACTCCATCCACCATAGGGGTCAGTCGGCGTGCACCAACCACTGGGCTTCCTCACTCCATCCACCATAGGGGTCAGTCGGCATGCACCAGCCACTGGGCTTCCTCACTCCATCCACCATAGGGGTCAGTCGCCGTGCACCAACCACTGGGCTTCCTCACTCCATCCATCATAGGGGTCAGTCGCCGTGCACCAACCACTGGGCTTCCTCACGCCATCCACCATACGGGTCAGTCGGCGCGCACCAACCACTGGGCTTCCTCAATCCATCCACCATACGGGTCGGTCGGCGTGCACCAACCACTGGGCTTCCTCACTCCATCCACCATAGGGGTCGGTCGGCGTGCACCAACCACTGGGCTTCCTCACTCCATCCACCATAGGGGTCGGTCGGCGTGCACCAACCACTGGGCTTCCTCACTCCATCCACCATAGGGGTCAGTCGGCGTGCACCAACCACTGGGCTTCCTCACTCCATCCACCATAGGGGTCAGTCGGCGTGCACCAACCACTGAGATTCCACACTCCATCCACCAAACGGGTCAGTCGGCGTGCACCAACCGCTGAGCTTCCACACTCCATCCACCAAACGGGTCAGTCGGCGTGCACCAACCGCTGGGCTTCCTCACTCCATCCACCATAGGGGTCGGTCGGCGTGCACCAACCACTGGGCTTCCTCACTCCATCCACCATAGGGGTCAGTCGGCGTGCACCAACCACTGGGCTTCCTCACTCCATCCACCATAGGGGTCAGTCGGCGTGCACCAACCACTGGGCTTCCTCACTCCATCCACCATAGGGGTCAGTCGGCATGCACCAACCACTGGGCTTCCTCACTTCATCCACCATAGGGATCTGTCGCCGTGCACCAACCACTGGGCTTCCTCACTCCATCCACCATAGGGGTAAGTCGCCGTGCACCAACCACTGGGCTTCCTCACGCCATCCACCATAGGGGTCAGTCGGCGTGCACCAACCACTGGGCTTCCTCACTCCATCCACCATATGGGTCAGTCGGCGTGCACCAACCACTGGGCTTCCTCACTCCATCCACCATAGGGGTCAGTCGGCGTGCACCAACCACTGGGCTTCCTCACTCCATCCACCATACGGGTCAGTCGGCGTGCACTAACCACTGGGCTTCCTCACTCCATCCACCATAGGGGTCAGTCGGCGTGCACCAACCACTGGGCTTCCTCACTCCATCCACCATAGGGGTCAGTCGGCGTGCACCAACCACTGGGCTTCCTCACTCCATCCACCATAGGGGTCAGTCGGCGTGCACCAACCACTGGGCTTCCTCACTCCATCCACCATACGGGTCAGTCGGCGTGCACCAACCACTGGGCTTCCTCACTCCATCCACCATAGGGGTCAGTCGCCGTGCACCAACCACTGGGCTTCCTCACTCCATCCACCATAGGGGTCAGTCGCCGTGCACCAACCACTGGGCTTTCTCACGCCATCCACCATAGGGGTCAGTCGGCGTGCACCAACCACTGGGCTTCCTCACTCCATTCACCATATGGGTCAGTCGGCGTGCACCAACCACTGGGCTTCCTCACTCCATCCACCATAGGGGTCGGTCGGCGTGCACCAACTACTGGGCTTCCTCACTCCATCCACCATAGGGGTCGGTCGGCGTGCACCAACCACTGGGCTTCCTCACTCCATCCACCATACGGGTCGGTCGGCGTGCACCAACCACTGGGCTTCATCACTACATCCACCATAGGGGTCGGTCGCCGTGCACCAACCCCTGGGCTTCCTCACTCCATCCACCATAGGGGTCGGTCGGCGTGCACCAACCCCTGGGCTTCCTCACTCCATCCACCATAGGGGTCGGTCGGCGTGCACCAACCCCTGGGCTTCCTCACTCCATCCACCATAGGGGTCGGTCGGCGTGCACCAACCACTGGGCTTCCTCACTCCATCCACCATAGGGGTCGGTCGGCGTGCACCAACCACTGGGCTTCCACACTCCATCCACCATAGGGGTCGGTCGGCGTGCACCAACCACTGGGCTTCCACACTCCATCCACCATAGGGGTCGGTCGGCGTGCACCAACCACTGGGCTTCCTCACTCCATCCACCATAGGGGTCGGTCGGCGTGCACCAACCACTGGGCTTCCTCACTCCATCCACCATAAGGGTCGGTCGGAGTGCACCAACCACTGGGCTTCCTCACTCCATCCACCATAGGGGTCGGTCGGCGTGCACCAACCACTGGGCTTCCTCACTCCATCCACCATAGCGGTCAGTCGGCGTGCACCAACCACTGGGCTTCCTCACTCCATCCACCATACGGTTCAGTCGGCGTGCACCAACCACTGGGTTTCCTCACTCCATCCACCATAGGGGTCAGTCAGCGTGCACCAACCACTGGGCTTCCTCACTCCATCCACCAAACGGGTCAGTCGGCGTGCACCAACCACTGGGCTTCCTCACTCCATCCACCATAGGAGTCAGTCGGCGTGCACCAACCACTGGGCTTCCTCACTCCATCCACCATAGGGGTCAGTCGGCATGCACCAGCCACTGGGCTTCCTCACTCCATCCACCATAGGGGTCAGTCGCCGTGCACCAACCACTGGGCTTCCTCACTCCATCCACCATAGGGGTCAGTCGCCGTGCACCAACCACTGGGCTTCCTCACGCCATCCACCATACGGGTCAGTCGGCGCGCACCAACCACTGGGCTTCCTCAATCCATCCACCATACGGGTCAGTCGGCGTGCACCAACCACTGGGCTTCCTCACTCCATCCACCATAGGGGTCGGTCGGCGTGCACCAACCACTGGGCTTCCTCACTCCATCCACCATAGGGGTCGGTCGGCGTGCACCAACCACTGGGCTTCCTCACTCCATCCACCATAGGGGTCAGTCGGCGTGCACCAACCACTGGGCTTCCTCACTCCATCCACCATAGGGGTCAGTCGGCGTGCACCAACCACTGAGCTTCCACACTCCATCCACCAAACGGGTCAGTCGGCGTGCACCAACCGCTGAGCTTCCACACTCCATCCACCAAACGGGTCAGTCGGCGTGCACCCACCGCTGGGCTTCCTCACTCCATCCAACATAGGGGTCGGTCGGCGTGCACCAACCACTGGGCTTCCTCACTCCATCCACCATAGGGGTCAGTCGGCGTGCACCAACCACTGGGCTTCCTCACTCCATCCACCATAGGGGTCAGTAGGCGTGCACCAACCACTGGGCTTCCTCACTCCATCCACCATAGGGGTCAGTCGGCATGCACCAACCACTGGGCTTCCTCACTTCATCCACCATAGGGATCTGTCGCCGTGCACCAACCACTGGGCTTCCTCACTCCATCCACCATAGGGGTAAGTCGCCGTGCACCAACCACTGGGCTTCCTCACGCCATCCACCATAGGGGTCAGTCGGCGTGCACCAACCACTGGGCTTCTTCACTCCATCCACCATATGGGTCAGTCGGCGTGCACCAACCACTGGGCTTCCTCACTCCATCCACCATAGGGGTCAGTCGGCGTGCACCAACCACTGGGCTTCCTCACTCCATCCACCATACGGGTCAGTCGGCGTGCACTAACCACTGGGCTTCCTCACTCCATCCACCATAGGGGTCAGTCGGCGTGCACCAACCACTGGGCTTCCTCACTCCATCCACCATAGGGGTCAGTCGGCGTGCACCAACCACTGGGCTTCCTCACTCCATCCACCATAGGGGTCAGTCGGCGTGCACCAACCACTGGGCTTCCTCACTCCATCCACCATACGGGTCAGTCGGCGTGCACCAACCACTGGGCTTCCTCACTCCATCCACCATAGGGGTCAGTCGCCGTGCACCAACCACTGGGCTTCCTCACTCCATCCACCATAGGGGTCAGTCGCCGTGCACCAACCACTGGGCTTTCTCATGCCATCCACCATAGGGGTCAGTCGGCGTGCACCAACCACTGGGCTTCCTCACTCCATTCACCATATGGGTCAGTCGGCGTGCACCAACCACTGGGCTTCCTCACTCCATCCACCATAGGGGTCAGTCGGCGTGCACCAACTACTGGGCTTCCTCACTCCATCCACCAAACGGGTCAGTCGGCGTGCACCAACCACTGGGCTTCCTCACTCCATCCACCATAGGAGTCAGTCGGCGTGCACCAACCACTGGGCTTCCTCACTCCATCCACCATAGGGGTCAGTCGGCATGCACCAGCCACTGGGCTTCCTCACTCCATCCACCATAGGGGTCAGTCGCCGTGCACCAACCACTGGGCTTCCTCACTCCATCCACCATAGGGGTCAGTCGCCGTGCACCAACCACTGGGCTTCCTCACGCCATCCACCATACGGGTCAGTCGGCGCGCACCAACCACTGGGCTTCCTCAATCCATCCACCATACGGGTCAGTCGGCGTGCACCAACCACTGGGCTTCCTCACTCCATCCACCATAGGGGTCGGTCGGCGTGCACCAACCACTGGGCTTCCTCACTCCATCCACCATAGGGGTCGGTCGGCGTGCACCAACCACTGGGCTTCCTCACTCCATCCACCATAGGGGTCAGTCGGCGTGCACCAACCACTGGGCTTCCTCACTCCATCCACCATAGGGGTCAGTCGGCGTGCACCAACCACTGAGCTTCCACACTCCATCCACCAAACGGGTCAGTCGGCGTGCACCAACCGCTGAGCTTCCACACTCCATCCACCAAACGGGTCAGTCGGCGTGCACCAACCGCTGGGCTTCCTCACTCCATCCACCATAGGGGTCGGTCGGCGTGCACCAACCACTGGGCTTCCTCACTCCATCCACCATAGGGGTCAGTAGGCGTGCACCAACCACTGGGCTTCCTCACTCCATCCACCATAGGGGTCAGTCGGCATGCACCAACCACTGGGCTTCCTCACTTCATCCACCATAGGGATCTGTCGCCGTGCACCAACCACTGGGCTTCCTCACTCCATCCACCATAGGGGTAAGTCGCCGTGCACCAACCACTGGGCTTCCTCACGCCATCCACCATAGGGGTCAGTCGGCGTGCACCAACCACTGGGCTTCTTCACTCCATCCACCATATGGGTCAGTCGGCGTGCACCAACCACTGGGCTTCCTCACTCCATCCACCATAGGGGTCAGTCGGCGTGCACCAACCACTGGGCTTCCTCACTCCATCCACCATACGGGTCAGTCGGCGTGCACTAACCACTGGGCTTCCTCACTCCATCCACCATAGGGGTCAGTCGGCGTGCACCAACCACTGGGCTTCCTCACTCCATCCACCATAGGGGTCAGTCGGCGTGCACCAACCACTGGGCTTCCTCACTCCATCCACCATAGGGGTCAGTCGGCGTGCACCAACCACTGGGCTTCCTCACTCCATCCACCATACGGGTCAGTCGGCGTGCACCAACCACTGGGCTTCCTCACTCCATCCACCATAGGGGTCAGTCGCCGTGCACCAACCACTGGGCTTCCTCACTCCATCCACCATAGGGGTCAGTCGCCGTGCACCAACCACTGGGCTTTCTCACGCCATCCACCATAGGGGTCAGTCGGCGTGCACCAACCACTGGGCTTCCTCACTCCATTCACCATATGGGTCAGTCGGCGTGCACCAACCACTGGGCTTCCTCACTCCATCCACCATAGGGGTCAGTCGGCGTGCACCAACTACTGGGCTTCCTCACTCCATCCACCATAGGGGTCGGTCGGCGTGCACCAACCACTGGGCTTCCTCACTCCATCCACCATACGGGTCGGTCGGCGTGCACCAACCACTGGGCTTCATCACTCCATCCACCATAGGGGTCGGTCGCCGTGCACCAACCCCTGGGCTTCCTCACTCCATCCACCATAGGGGTCGGTCGGCGTGCACCAACCCCTGGGCTTCCTCACTCCATCCACCATAGGGGTCGGTCGGCGTGCACCAACCCCTGGGCTTCCTCACTCCATCCACCATAGGGGTCGGTCGGCGTGCACCAACCACTGGGCTTCCTCACTCCATCCACCATAGGGGTCGGTCGGCGTGCACCAACCACTGGGCTTCCACACTCCATCCACCATAGGGGTCGGTCGGCGTGCACCAACCACTGGGCTTCCACACTCCATCGACCATAGGGGTCGGTCGGCGTGCACCAACCACTGGGCTTCCTCACTCCATCCACCATAGGGGTCGGTCGGAGTGCACCAACCACTAGGCTTCCTCACTCCATCCACCATAAGGGTCAGTCGGAGTGCACCAACCACTGGGCTTCCTCACTCCATCCACCATAGGGGTCAGTCGGCGTGCACCAACCACTGGGCTTCCTCACTCCATCCACCATAGCGGTCAGTCGGCGTGCACCAACCACTGGGCTTCCTCACTCCATCCACCATACGGTTCAGTCGGCGTGCACCAACCACTGGGCTTCCTCGCTCCATCCACCATAGGGGTCAGTCAGCGTGCACCAACCACTGGGCTTCCTCACTCCATCCACCAAACGGGTCAGTCGGCGTGCACCAACCACTGGGCTTCCTCACTCCATCCACCATAGGAGTCAGTCGGCGTGCACCAACCACTGGGCTTCCTCACTCCATCCACCATAGGGGTCAGTCGGCATGCACCAGCCACTGGGCTTCCTCACTCCATCCACCATAGGGGTCAGTCGCCGTGCACCAACCACTGGGCTTCCTCACTCCATCCACCATAGGGGTCAGTCGCCGTGCACCAACCACTGGGCTTCCTCACGCCATCCACCATACGGGTCAGTCGGCGCGCACCAACCACTGGGCTTCCTCAATCCATCCACCATACGGGTCAGTCGGCGTGCACCAACCACTGGGCTTCCTCACTCCATCCACCATATGGGTCGGTCGGCGTGCACCAACCACTGGGCTTCCTCACTCCATCCACCATAGGGGTCGGTCGGCGTGCACCAACCACTGGGCTTCCTCACTCCATCCACCATAGGGGTCAGTCGGCGTGCACCAACCACTGGGCTTCCTCACTCCATCCACCATAGGGGTCAGTCGGCGTGCACCAACCACTGAGCTTCCACACTCCATCCACCAAACGGGTCAGTCGGCGTGCACCAACCGCTGAGCTTCCACACTCCATCCACCAAACGGGTCAGTCGGCGTGCACCAACCGCTGGGCTTCCTCACTCCATCCACCATAGGGGTCGGTCGGCGTGCACCAACCACTGGGCTTCCTCACGCCATCCACCATAGGGGTCAGTCGGCGTGCACCAACCACTGGGCTTCCTCACGCCATCCACCATAGGGGTCAGTCGGCGTGCACCAACCACTGGGCTTCCTCACACCATCCACCATAGGGGTCATTCGGCGTGCACCAACCACTGGGCTTCCTCACGCCATCCACCATAGGGGTCAGTCGGCGTGCACCAACCACTGGGCTTCCTCACGCCATCCACCATAGGGGTCAGTCGGCGTGCACCAACCACTGGGCTTCCTCACACCATCCACCATAGGGGTCATTCGGCGTGCACCAACCACTGGGCTTCCTCACGCCATCCACCATAGGGGTCAGTCCACGTGCACCAACCACTGGGCTTCCTCACTCCATCGACCATAGGGGTCGGTCGGCGTGCACCAACCACTGGGCTTCCTCACTCCATCCACCATAGGGGTCAGTCGGCGTGCACCAACCACTGGGCTTCCTCACTCCATCCACCATAGGGGTCAGTCGGCGTGCACCAACCACTGGGCTTCCTCACTCCATCCACCATAGGGGTCAGTCGGCATGCACCAGCCACTGGGCTTCCTCACTCCATCCACCATAGGGGTCAGTCGCCGTGCACCAACCACTGGGCTTCCTCACTCCATCCATCATAGGGGTCAGTCGCCGTGCACCAACCACTGGGCTTCCTCACGCCATCCACCATACGGGTCAGTCGGCGCGCACCAACCACTGGGCTTCCTCAATCCATCCACCATACGGGTCAGTCGGCGTGCACCAACCACTGGGCTTCCTCACTCCATCCACCATAGGGGTCGGTCGGCGTGCACCAACCACTGGGCTTCCTCACTCCATCCACCATAGGGGTCGGTCGGCGTGCACCAACCACTGGGCTTCCTCACTCCATCCACCATAGGGGTCAGTCGGCGTGCACCAACCACTGGGCTTCCTCACTCCATCCACCATAGGGGTCAGTCGGCGTGCACCAACCACTGAGATTCCACACTCCATCCACCAAACGGGTCAGTCGGCGTGCACCAACCACTGAGCTTCCACACTCCATCCACCAAACGGGTCAGTCGGCGTGCACCAACCGCTGGGCTTCCTCACTCCATCCACCATAGGGGTCGGTCGGCGTGCACCAACCACTGGGCTTCCTCACTCCATCCACCATAGGGGTCAGTCGGCGTGCACCAACCACTGGGCTTCCTCACTCCATCCACCATAGGGGTCAGTCGGCGTGCACCAACCACTGGGCTTCCTCACTCCATCCACCATAGGGGTCAGTCGGCATGCACCAACCACTGGGCTTCCTCACTTCATCCACCATAGGGATCTGTCGCCGTGCACCAACCACTGGGCTTCCTCACTCCATCCACCATAGGGGTAAGTCGCCGTGCACCAACCACTGGGCTTCCTCACGCCATCCACCATAGGGGTCAGTCGGCGTGCACCAACCACTGGGCTTCCTCACTCCATCCACCATATAGGTCAGTCGGCGTGCACCAACCACTGGGCTTCCTCACTCCATCCACCATAGGGGTCAGTCGGCGTGCACCAACCACTGGGCTTCCTCACTCCATCCACCATACGGGTCAGTCGGCGTGCACTAACCACTGGGCTTCCTCACTCCATCCACCATAGGGGTCAGTCGGCGTGCACCAACCACTGGGCTTCCTCACTCCATCCACCATAGGGGTCAGTCGGCGTGCACCAACCACTAGGCTTCCTCACTCCATCCACCATAGGGGTCAGTCGGCGTGCACCAACCACTGGGCTTCCTCACTCCATCCACCATACGGGTCAGTCGGCGTGCACCAACCACTGGGCTTCCTCACTCCATCCACCATAGGGGTCAGTCGCCGTGCACCAACCACTGGGCTTCCTCACTCCATCCACCATAGGGGTCAGTCGCCGTGCACCAACCACTGGGCTTTCTCACGCCATCCACCATAGGGGTCAGTCGGCGTGCACCAACCACTGGGCTTCCTCACTCCATTCACCATATGGGTCAGTCGGCGTGCACCAACCACTGGGCTTCCTCACTCCATCCACCATAGGGGTCAGTCGGCGTGCACCAACTACTGGGCTTCCTCACTCCATCCACCATAGGGGTCGGTCGGCGTGCACCAACCACTGGGCTTCCTCACTCCATCCACCATACGGGTCGGTCGGCGTGCACCAACCACTGGGCTTCCTCACTCCATCCACCATAGGGGTCGGTCGCCGTGCACCAACCCCTGGGCTTCCTCACTCCATCCACCATAGGGGTCGGTCGGCGTGCACCAACCCCTGGGCTTCCTCACTCCATCCACCATAGGGGTCGGTCGGCGTGCACCAACCACTGGGCTTCCTCACTCCATCCACCATAGGGGTCGGTCGGCGTGCACCAACCACTGGGCTTCCTCACTCCATCCACCATAGGGGTCAGTCGGCGTGCACCAACCACTGGGCTTCCTCACTCCATCCACCATAGGGGTCAGTCGGCGTGCACCAACCACTGAGATTCCACACTCCATCCACCAAACGGGTCAGTCGGCGTGCACCAACCACTGAGCTTCCACACTCCATCCACCAAACGGGTCAGTCGGCGTGCACCAACCGCTGGGCTTCCTCACTCCATCCACCATAGGGGTCGGTCGGCGTGCACCAACCACTGGGCTTCCTCACTCCATCCACCATAGGGGTCACTCGGCGTGCACCAACCACTGGGCTTCCTCACTCCATCCACCATAGGGGTCAGTCGGCGTGCACCAACCACTGGGCTTCCTCACTCCATCCACCATAGGGGTCAGTCGGCGTGCACCAACCACTGGGCTTCCTCACTTCATCCACCATAGGGATCTGTCGCCGTGCACCAACCACTGGGCTTCCTCACTCCATCCACCATAGGGGTCGGTCGGCGTGCACCAACCACTGGGCTTCCTCACTCCATCCACCATAAGGGTCAGTCGGAGTGCACCAACCACTGGGCTTCCTCACTCCATCCACCATAGGGGTCAGTCGGCGTGCACCAACCACTGGGCTTCCTCACTCCATCCACCATAGCGGTCAGTCGGCGTGCACCAACCACTGGGCTTCCTCACTCCATCCACCATACGGTTCAGTCGGCGTGCACCAACCACTGGGCTTCCTCACTCCATCCACCATAGGGGTCAGTCAGCGTGCACCAACCACTGGGCTTCCTCACTCCATCCACCAAACGGGTCAGTCGGCGTGCACCAACCACTGGGCTTCCTCACTCCATCCACCATAGGAGTCAGTCGGCGTGCACCAACCACTGGGCTTCCTCACGCCATCCACCATACGGGTCAGTCGGCGTGCACCAACCAATGCCTCTACTTCTTCAGTTACATCCTCTGCACTCACTTCTAGCGCCACTCCAGAGATAACCCCCATGATATGCGCCCTGGTTCGCAGATCCACACACGACACACCAATATTTTTTTTAGGTGCAAAGCACATTCCTTCTGCTCCTCTGACATATAAAACCCCCCAAAACAAACCCATTTCTTATTTTCACTGACGCCACCTCATCTAATTATCTATTTCATGGAGACTTCAACCGGATCACCCAGATATCCCTTCAACCTGGCATTTCTGCTTTCCACAACCCGAGTCATGTTGACAACCTTACCTATGAAAGCTATGGAGTCAAATGTATTCACTATCAACGTGTCCAGTTATAGTGCTTTCTTTACGCCTGCCCGGATCTTCCTGTTCCCCCACTACCACAGTGCAACACCGACATCTATTGGACTGACTACTTCTTCTTCTCTGGTATAATGACGTTCACACAAACGTAATGTGTCTGCTGCCACCTACTGTACGATTAGTAAACTGGAGAAAAAATAAAAGTCCGTTGCGGTAAAGGAGGGAAAACGACAGACAAAATACAAAAATAGATCTATCAAAAACCCTTCCCACTCCTTCAGTCCCAGTCCAATCCAAATCACATCCCTACACAGTCTCAGGGGCCTGGGAGGGGGAACATCTTCAGTCAGGATTCCCTGCAATGCTTCCACTGTTAATTCCTGAAGAGTCAAAAACCTGTCCAGTTTCTTAAGAGTTCTTGTTCATTTGGGCAGTACAATTATCGCCTGCGCAATTAACGCCACAAAATTCACCTTCTTTACAATCAGTGTATCAGTATCCCTCAACTGGTGAACGACATTCTGAATCTCAACAGGCTGCGGGTCATCCACTACCATAGCTTCCTCAGCTCCACTCGCTCCTTCAACTACTTCCCACGCCTCCCCTGTAGGAGAACTGCTGTACAGCCCAGATCCTTGTTACATCAAACTCCTTCACCCTAGCAGGGCGCTCCTGGAATTCGTCAACGTGACTTTCACCAAAATTGCTACACCGCACAGTCATCGATTCCATCAGCACCCACTTGATGCATGGCTATACTTTTATAAATTTCGTCACTGCAACGGCTTATTCACAACAGCTCTCACTGCGTATCGTATGTATCCAAGCTTCACATGAGTAGACAGATACTGTTCTTCAAACATCAGTAAAACTGATTGACATTCCTCCTTCTTTCCATCTACTCCATGGGTTAGTGCATCAAACACTCCAGGAATCTTCAGGAATCTAATTGTTGACGCACTCCAACAAGAAACGATGTTCGTTTACAACTTTTGGCCTTTTAGCTCCATGTTCCATTCATTCTTACCAACTTCACTCCACCGCGCGCCATCAGAATCAAAACAGCACTTCCTCCATATTTTCCTCCCAACAACCCCACACCTGCTACGGACTAACTCCTACATGTAAAATATTGCATGTAGAATAGCAAAGTGAAATGGATTAGCTAGAAAAAAGAAACAGTTTTATTTTATTTCTTTATGTTAGGAGTCTAAGTTTTTTAAAATATTACATATGCATTAGTGAGAATACTGGTGGCTGGCAAATTGGCTTGTCCCCATGGTGATGTGGAGGTGTAGTGACGTTTTTAGTAGATAAATAGACATATAGATTTTGAATTCCATGAATCAAACAAAAGCATATTTACTGTATAGAAAACGATAAAACAAAGGTTGACCAGCACAAATTCATGTAGAACATTTATTTATTTATTAGCAGATCAATTAAGTTCATTACAGTTATCAAAATACATGAATCAATGAAATAAAAATTCCAGAAATGTTCCATATGCACAAAAAGCTTATTTCTCTCAAATGTTGTGCACAAGTTTGTTTCCATCCCTGTTAGTGAGCATTTCTCCTTTGCCAAGATAATCCATCCACCTGACAGGTGTGGTATATCAAGAAGCTGATTAAACAGCATGATCATTACACAGATGCACCTTGTGCTGGAGACAATAAAAGGCCACACAACACAATGTCACAGATGTCTCAAGTTTTGAGGGCGCGTGCAATTGTCATGATGACTGCAGGAATATCCACCAGAGCTGTTGCCAGATAATTCAATGTTTATTTCTCTACCATAAGCCGCCTCCAATATTGTTTTAGAGAATTTGGCAGTACGTCCAACCCGCCTCACAACCGCAGACCACATGTAACCACGTCAGCCCAGGACCTCCACATCCGGCTTCTTCACCTGCAGGATCGTCTGAGGGGAGGGGGGGCGGGGTGCTGAGTAGTATTTCTGTCTGTAATAAAGACCTTTTGTGGGGAAAAACTCATTCCGATTGGCTGGGCCAGGCTCCCCATTGGGTGGGCCTATGACCTCCTAGGCCCACCCATGGCTGAGCCCCTGCCCAGTCATGTGAAATCCATAGATTAGGGCCTAATTCATTTATTCCAATTGACTGATTTCCTTTTATGAACTGTAACTCAGCAAAACCTTGGAAATTGTTGCATGTGGCGTTTCTATTTTTGTTCAGTATAATACGACTTGTAGGACGTATCGTATGTTACGAATTAAAATGTGTATGTTCTGTTACGCATTGCTATTCATACAATATGTTACGAACTTGTAATATGTATGATATGTTATGGATTCCAATGTGTTGTTGCTAACGTTAGCTAGGTTAGGGGTTTAAGGTAGGGTTAAATGGGGTTAGGGGAAGGGTTAGCTAACATGCTAAGTAGTTGCATGCTAAGCTAACATGCTAAGTAATAGCAAAAAGTAGTAAGTAGTTGCAAAGTTGCTAATTAGCTAAAATGCTAAAGTCCTCCGTGATGAGATTCAAACACGCAACCTTTGGCTAGACGTTTGCGTTAACACGCCCACCCATCCACAGAGCAGGAGTAAGGCTTCTCTCCTGCGTGTATACGTTGGTGTGTTTTTAAGCTGCCCACTTAGAACTCTCCCCACAGACAGAGTCAGACCAGGCTGAGAGGGAAGCGGTACCGCCCAGTCAACTGGCAGACTATAGTGTTTGTTTTCAAAATGTGACAAACAATAGGATTGCAATAGTGTTCTATTTCATCCAATTCAACGTTACAACTGCTTTTATGAAATGAGAATTAAGTAATGGAGTGACTAATCTTAGCAGGTCTGAGAGAACTGATGTGGCTTTTCTCCTTGATGTAGACGTTGGTGTGTTTTTAAGTTGCCCTGCTGAGAGAAACTCCTCCCACAGTCAGAGCAGATGTAAGGCTTCTCTCCTGTGTGTGCTCTCTGATGCACTTTTAGCTCAGTTGATGTTTTGAAGCATTTTACACAGTCAGAGCAGACGTAAGGCTTCTCTCCTGTGTGTGTTCTCTGATTAAGCTTTAGGTCAGTTGATGTTTTAAAACATTTTCCACAGTCAGAGCAGAAGTAAGGCTTCTCTCCTGTGTGTGCTCTCTGATGTACTTTTAGCTCAGTTGATGTTTTGAAGCATTTTACACAGTCAGAGCAGACGAAAGGCTTCTCTCCTGTATGTATACGTTCATGTGATTTTAAGGTATCCAATCGGGAGAAACTCCTCCCACAGTCAGAGCAGACGTAAGGCTTCTCTCCTGTGTGTGTTCTCTGATGAAGCTTTAGCTCTTTTGATGTTTTAAAGCATTTTCCACAGTCAGAGCAGGAGTAAGGCTTCTCTCCTGTGTGTGCTCTCTGATGTACTTTTAGCTGGGTTGATGTTGTGAAGCATTTTACACAGTCAGAGCAGACGAAAGGCTTCTCTCCTGTATGTATACGTTCATGTGATTTTAAGGTATTCGATCGGGAGAAACTCTTCCCACAATCAGAGCAGGAGTAAGGCTTCTCTCCTGTATGTATCCGTTGGTGTGCTTTTAAGCTGCTCTTTTCAGAGAAACTACCCCCACAGTCAGAGCAGGAGTAAGGCTTCTCTCCTGTATGTATGCGCTCATGTGTTTTTAAGTTATCCAATCGGGAGAAACTCTTCCCACAGTCAGAGCAGGAGTAAAGCTTCTCTCCTGTGTGTCTTTTTAGGTGTATTTTTAGCTTTGATAGAATTGGGAAAATCTCCTCACAATGTGGGCAGTGGTGAGACCTCTTAGCTCTGTGATCTTCCTGCTGTTGCTCTCTGGATGTAGAGAATGTCTCAACATGGTCTCCTGTGTGAACAACATCAGAAGAACCAGTCAGTTGGTGCGATATACATGTCAATCAAATGTATTTTACGAAGCCCATTTTTACATCAGCAGTTGTCACAAAGTGCTTTACAGAAACCCAGCCTAAAACCCCAAAAGAGCAAGCAATGCAGATGTAGAAGCACAGTGGCCACGAAAAACTCCCTAGAAAGGCAGCAACCTCGGAAACTAACCTAAAGAGGAACCAGGCTCTGAGGGGTGGCAAGTCCTCTTCTGGCTGTACCATAAGACATATGAATTTATATAAGTAGGCTGTACAATTACAAAAGGGGAATAAAACTATTCTAAAACTGGGTAGAAGTCAAAAACTAAAAAGGGGACAAGGTCATGAAAATGATGAGCCATATCATCCTCCACTCACTATCACAAGGGTTAGTAACTACACAGACTCATTTCATAGAACAACAAACTTAGATAGAACCTGCTCTTACTCTGAGAAACAGATTCCCCAACCTTATCCTCCTCTTCTTCATCTTTAATGTTGATGACATTCAGCTCCAGTGTTTGACTGCAGTCTTCCAGCTTCACTGATGCCATCTCTGGATCCTGCAGTGCAAACTGGGCTCCACTGTCACAATCAGGACCCAGTGACTGTAGGTTTGGACTCAGTGTGGAAGGAGAGAGGCAGGCTGGGTTTGTCCTCACTGTTGATGTTACCGGCGTCAGACCTAATTCTTGTCGTCCTGTAGTAATAATGAGAAACAGACACTAAAGTTATTGTCTTGACAGTTCTGGCACTTTCTGTATTCTCAAAAAAGATATTCAATTTTTGTTAATTTATCTAATTTCCATATATCAGGTAACTAATCATTGACAACAAAACATTCATTTATTCACATAAAGTGTGTGCACTTAAATTCACATAAAGGCATAAATGACTCAAAAACCATTTAGTACAAGGTTGCAGTTTGTTTTAGGCAGCACTATGTTCTATTTTCCTGAATAACCTTGTCTTCATTGTATTATTTAGTGTTTCTGTATTTTTTTGTGTTATTAAACAACTGACGTCGGTTCAATTACTAGAATTCCATTTCGTTTTTTTGTGTGAGCCCAATGCGCCGTCTTTCTAGAGAGAAATCAAATCATTAACGAGAGAAATCAAGTCAGGAACTACAGTATGTGGTACGCTGGGCTAAAGTGAGTTGTAGTTCTCAGTAAGCAAATATTCAACCTAGTTCAGTGCAGAAACGTGGTAATTCACTACAACGACCATAATCCATTGCGCCTGTTTTCCCCCACCGACTCGGAAAACGTTAGATTAGATACACACAGACAGCATGAGAGAGGAATGTAAACACAATCACGAGAGGGAGAGAGAGTTCGTGAAAGAATGCCTTATCTGTCTTTGAAGAACTAGTAAAATGATTGACAGACAGCTCTTAGGCAGTCTAGCTAAATAGGTTAATTAAAGGCCATACTGTACTGACCATAATCCATTGCGCCTGTGTTTAGGATGAGTAAAGACAGTACAGTATGGGAAGCAGATGATGATAGATGGTCTGGCTGGCTGACAGCTACTGCCTGAGCAGAGGACCTTAAGGAATAAAAAACTATCAAGTAATCAAATAGAAACTAAGTATACTGAACAAAAATATAAACGCAACATGCAACAATTTCAACGTTTTTACTGAGTTACTGTTCATATAAGGAAATCAGTCAATTGAAATTAATTCATTAGGCCCTAATCTATGGATTTCACATGACTGGGAAGGGGTGCATTTTGTATTTGTATTTATTATGGATCCCCATTAGCTGCTGCAAGCAGCTACTCTTCCTGGGGTCCAGCAAAATTAAGGCAGTTTATACAATTTTAAAAACATGGGAGGACCACCCACTCCAATTAGTCTACTGCCCAAAAAGACGCACAGATGATGTTATCTCTATTGCACTATCTGGACAAAAGGTACACCTACGTAAGAATGTTTTTCATCGACTACAGCTCAGCGTTCAACACCATAGTGCCCTCCAAGCTCATCACTAAGTTAAGGACCCTGGGACTGAACAACTGGCTCCTGGACTTCCTGACGTGCCGCCCCCAGGTGGTGAGGGTAGGCAACAACACATCCTCCATGCTGACCTTTAACACGGGGCCTCTCAGGGGCGCGTGCTCCTATACTTCCTGTTCACCCACGACTTCAACACCATCATTAATGTGGTCCTCTGTAGCTCAATTGGTAGAGCATGGTGCTTTTAACGCCAGTGTAGTGGGTTCGATCCCCACGACCACCCATTCATAAAATGTATGCACGCATAACTGTAAGTTGCTTTGGACATATTATTATATTATTATTACGTTTGCTGACGGTGGTAAGCAACTGAATGTGTCTGAATATTACTACACATGTAGAAAACTGATAATCATTACATTCAGCTTGAAAACAGTAGTGCAACCGTGAAATTGTCTATCTGATGCACCCGCGCTGAGGTCCGTTGACGCTGACCGAGAGGCGCCGCCATTTTACCGTTAAAAACAATGTATCCAAAAACAACAATAACATGTAAAACCAATTCAGAAATCTCAAATAAATGGATTCTTTATGAAATTATCTTGACGAAATAATGTAGATTAATTCACTCATACAAACCCAGTCTCCAGCGATGTGACTTATCACGTTCTTTACTCGGTTTGACACAAACATAACACATAAAACCTTCACCAAGCGTGATAATACCTTGACGGATTTGTTAACTAGCATGTTATGACATGTTCTTTCGATATTAGAACGTTTAAACTCGCTATTACGTACCTGTAGTAATACATTTGAAACGGACACAAAAGCTATCGTCTTCACAGCACAGTTCTACTGCTTCTTCTTCTTCTTCTTCTTCAAGGTTTTATGGCAGAGTTGGACTATTGCCGCCACCTACTGTTTGAATGTTAAATGACGAGACAGAGGCATTGATGCGAGTAACCAGTCTTGTTCAGTATATTGCAAAACATCCGGGTATCTCAAGTACACCGGTAAAACACTGGAGTTGCAGTAATTAACATTTACCAACAGATGGCATCATTGTGCCATCTTCCACCCATAACATCTTCCCTTTTATAAAATAGGACAGGAACTGTCAATTCACTAACAAAACAAACCTAGTAGTAATTTCCAACATCAACTGTTTAGTATAATTTTTTATTATTTTGTATTAAAAAAAATTCAGTTAACCACTTAACACATTTTGATACTTTCTTCACTTTTATCACTGTCTGTCAACAATCCCTAATGAGAAACCTACAGATTAAGTATTTTTGGTGGCTGGGACAGACGCCCGCAGCGTGAAAAGACAGGGGGCTTGTCTGCGTGGACTGCGGGCTCCCGCACAGGCGTGTCACCTGACTGTCTAAGGGGAGTATTGATGGGCGAGGGAGTGGCCGACCGGTGATCCCCTGGCTCTTCGCCCAGTGCCTCAGGCCCCATGTGACTTGCTGGGGTTCCGTCTTTTGTCATGCGACCCCTATGACCATCAGAGTTCTGAGTAGATGCTGGCTCAGCAATCCGAAGGTCAACCCTGTTACGACGGTACAGTGATCCATTCACTTCGACCAAGTAGGAGCGTGGTGCCACTTTCTGTACACAGGATCCGAGTCTCCAGAGGCCCGTCCGGTCCCCTGGTAGTGGCTTCATTCGCACCGTTTCACCCACCCTGAGCTCAGGTAAGTATTTAAAAACATCCATTGAATTATTCAAGTAATTGCCTTAGAGTCCAATTTTTTTTACCATCACTCACAGCCAACGTTACTAACATTTTAGATTCATGCTGTGAGGTGGGAAAGCTTTTGCCACATGCAGATGCTGAAGGCAAAACACACCTCTTGACCCGGACCTGCTTGTCTATAATGTAGGTCAAGGAGCAGCCTCGTCTCATAGATTAAACATAACATAGTAAATGTACATCCGGGACTGTCAAAACAGAATGATATGTTACGTTGTTATGGTTACGTTGTTATGGTTACTTAATAAATGGAATTAGGTGGGGCTGAAATAGAGAGCTGACCCAGTTGAAAATATTGATGCCAGGGGATATTGTTGGTGACTGTGTGCTCCTGAACTGCTGTGGCCCTGTGTGCTCTTTCATTAGTGTTGTGTTTTTATTCCTGGTACCCTTCTACCTGAGCGCCATGAGGCCTGTGGGGCGTCGCAATGTTAGAATGATCCCAGTGTGGAGATGAAACACCTGTGTGTTGCAAAGCCACATGTTCTGTCCTCGCTACTCTAGCCCGGTGTTTTAAATGTGGGTAATAGTAATACAGAGATAATGTAAAACTACAGAGATAATGTAAAACTACAGAGATAATGTACATTTATTTTCTCCTTTCTTTTCATGTCATTATGTTTACCATTTCAGTTAAATCTGTAGTTTGAAGCATATACAGGACCCCTTGACTTTTTCCACATTTTGTTACGTTACAGCCTTATTCTAAAATGGACTAAATGCATTTTTATTCCCTCATCAATTTACACACAATACCCCATAATGACAAAGCGAAAACAACAAAAGTACAAACTGAAATTACCTTATATACATAAGTATTCAGACCCTTTGCTATGAGACTGGGAATTGAACTCAGGTGCATCCTGTTTCCATTGATCATCATTGAGATGGTTCTACAACTTGATTAGAGTCCACCTGTGGTAGTAAATTCAATTGATTGGAAATTATTTGGAAAGGCACACACCTGTCTATATAAGGTCATACAGTTGACAGTGCATGTCAGAGCAAAAACCAAGCCATGAGGTGAAGGAATTGTCAGTGGAGCTCCGAAACAGGATTGTGTCGAGGCACAGATCTGGGGAAGGGTACTTAAACATTTCTGCAGCATTGAAGGTCCCCAAGAAAAACTTGAGAAATCTCCAGGCACTCAGCCCATGAGAGCCATTCATACTGTCAGATCTAATATGGAAGAACTGAATACAACCATAAGAACCATTCATACAGTCAGATCTAATATAGAAGAACTGAATACAACCATAAGAACCATTCATACTGTCAGATCTAATAAGAACTGAATACAACCATAAGAGCCATTCATACTGTCAGATCTAATAAGAACTGAATACAAAAGAGAAGGAAAGGGTGACCAGTACAAATTCATGTACAAACTTTATTTTTCATTGGCAGATCAATGAAGTTCACTTGAATGCAGTTTTATCCAAACACATTAATTATCAGGTAACTAAAACAACAAGTTGTAAAATACTATTTAATAAACACGTCATCGTTTTTATAGCCTGTGTATCATTAAACAAAGTTGTTTACAGTTTTTTTCAATTGCTTACACACTCAAATTAAAACTTTCCCACAATTAGCAAAACCTTACACTCAAGGAGCAAAACACAGGCCTAGATTTGCACAACTGTAAGCACATTGTCAGCTTCACACTTTTTGCAAAACACTAAAACACACTTGTATGCATTTGAGACACAGAAATGTACCATGATGTCATTTCCTATGCAATTTCGAAGCAAAGGCTTTCAAATGAACCAATTGGTTAAACACAGCCACCAGGTGTGCACACACACTGGTGCTTAATTGTAGACACACCAATCAGGTTTAAGCACTATAAAAAAGGCAACAGGTAAGTCCACCTGTCTTCCAAAACCAATGGACGGTGTCAGAGGAAGACCTGGAGGAGGGGTAGGACATGCACAAAGAAGAAGACAACCAAATATATTTAAACGAAATTCGTGCTACAATTGTGGACCATGTAATAAACCACGGACTAACACTGAGGGGGGCTGGACTGAGAGTACAGTCTAACCTCACCATGTAATAAACCACGGACTAACACTGAGGGGGGCTGGACTGAGAGTACAGTCTAACCTCACCATGTAATAAACCACGGACTAACACTGAGGGGGGCTGGACTGAGAGTACAGCCTAACCTCACCATGTAATAAACCACGGACTAACACTGAGGGGGGCTGGACTGAGAGTACAGTCTAACCTCAGCAGGTACACGGTGGCATCAATAGTTCGGACATTTTGTCAAGAGCACAGGTGAGAAACGTATCTTCTGTCAACAGAAAATCCATAGCTTACTGCATGTACTATTATCAACAGTTTTGGTATCTATTCCTCTATCATTTTACAGTTAGCTACATGTATTTTGTTTGGCCAACATAGGATTGAACGTCGAGAACACCAAGGAGGGAGGGGCCCCATATTCACACAGGAGAGAGAGAGAGAGAGATCATAAACCTTGGTTTTGGCCAATAATGCAATCAGACTTAGAGATATTCAAGCCCATATTGTCAATGATCACCGAATTTTCAATAATGTCCAACAGGTCTCTCTGTCAACAATAGCCCGTATCCTTAAAAAAACGTCCAAGTTCTGATGACACAACTGTATAAAAGTGCCATTTGAAAGAAATTCAGACAGGTTGAAAGGCCTGCGGTGTGAATATGTGGTGGTACGTTTTGTTCACTGACTGTAGTATTGTGTACTGCACACACAACCTTTTTACTGTACATGTAATTTTACTGTATAGCAGACCTGCAGTAAATTGATCTACACAATGTGATCTTTTGCTGTATTTCAGAGAGTTTTGCAAATGGATGCAGAGGACGTCCCGCATTAGTTTATACAGTGGGGGGAAAAAAGTATTTAGTCAGCCACCAATTGTGCAAGTTCTCCCACCTAAAAAAGATGAGAGAGGCCTGTAATTTTCATCATAGGTCCCTTCCATCAGCAAGGGCATTGAAGATGAAACGTGGCTGGGCCTTTCAGCATGACAATGATCCCAAACACACCGCCCGGGCAACAAAGGAGTGGCTTCGTAAGAAGCATTTCAAGGTCCTGGAGTGGCCTAGCCAGTCTCCAGATCTCAACCCCATAGAAATTCTTTGGGAGGGAGTTGAAAGTCTGTGTTGCCCAGCGACAGCCCCAAAACATCACAAAATACCAGCAAGTGTGTGAAAACCTTGTGAAGACTTACAGAAAACGTTTGACCTGTGTCATTGCCAACAAAGGGTATAACTAAGTATTGAGAAACTTTTGTTATTGACCAAATACTTATTTTCCACCATAATTTGCAAATAAATTCATTAAAAATCCTACAATGAGATTTTCTGGGGGAAAAAATGCTCATTTTGTCTGTCATAGTTGACGTGTACCTATGATGAAAATTACAGGCCTCTCTCATATTTTTAAGTGGGAGAACTTGCACAATTGGTGGCTGACTAAATACTTTTTTCCCCCCACTATATACATTGAGGCTGGATTTAACCTGACAACAGTGAGAAGAAGGGGAAGAAACATCATTGGCTATTGTCAATGTACCAGGGCAACGTGGGGGTAACATTACCCCTTGTGCTGCCATTACACAGAATGGGGTCCTCCACTGCCATGCCAACTTGGGTCCTTAAAACACTGACCTCATTCTTACATTTTTAGACAGATTACACAATATTATCAGAGCAGCAAACCAAAGGGACCAGATGCAATTCATTGTCGTCTGGGACAATGTAGCTTTCCATCATTCTGCTCTGGTCCAAAACTGGTTTCATCAACACCCACAATTTACAGTTCAATACCTTCCACCATACTCCCCCCTTCCTAAACCCCATCGAGGAGTTCTTCTCAGCATGGCGGTGGAAGGTTTATGATCTCCGGCCCTATGTCCAGATGGCACTCATTCAATCTATGGTGGAAGCATGTGATCAAATTGAAACAGCATCCATACAAGGGTGGATTCATCACTCCAAAAGATTCTTCCCACGTTGCCTTGCAAATGAAAATATAGCCTGTGATGTTGACGAGGCCCTGTGGCCAGATCCAGCGGAGAGATGTTTAGGTTATTTTTCTTTTTTTATTCGGTACTGAACTGGATATGTAATTTATGTTACAGTATTACTGTAAGCTTACAGTGCAAAGTTCAGTAATACTGTATGAACACTGGAAAATGTTTTGTTGAAATGTTCAGTATTGACTGACTTGAGTACATGAAAATAAATACATATTTTCATTAGTCTGCACAATTGGGGGTCATGTGGTGTTGCTGAATAAATTTTTACACTTTCTCTGTGTAAACGCTAAAAGTGTTTTAAGGTTGAGCACAGGAGTGTCTAACTGATTCAAACAGAATCAGACCATATGATGGTTGGGTTTTATGTTATGACATCACAATAAGGTTTTTAGAAGACATTGTATAGTTTTGACAACAGCGTTCCATTTTGCAAATGATCTGAGGTGTTGTGCTACTTTGGTGTAGTGTTGTGCTCATTGTGTGAAGGGGTTTGAAAAACCGGGCCCTGTTTTCAAAATTGTGCTTAAAAAAATAAAATAAAAACTGTAATAGCTAAAATAATCCACCCAAACTAATGGTGAAAACTGATCATCACACCATCTCTGTCTGATACATGTTGTGTCTACTAGCTCATTCCAACAGAATACTGCAGAGGGACAACCTGGTCTCAGAGCAAAACGTATTATGTTACAAAAAAAATCAGTGCCACTCCATTTAGTATGTTATGTTACATTACATTGGCCTACCATAATATAAAGTGAAATAAAAATATAAACGCAACATGTAAAGTTTTGTTTCATGAGCTGAAATAAAAAAATCCCAGAAATGTACCATATGCGTAAAAAGCTTATTTCTCTCAAACGTTGTGCACAAATTTGTTTACATCCTGTTTAGTGAGCATTTCAGCCTTTGTCAAGATAATCCATCCAACTGACAGGTGTGGTATATCAAGAAGCTGATTAAACAGCATGATCATTACACAGGTGCACCTTGTGCTGGGGACAATAAAAGGCCACACAACACAATGTCACAGATGTCTCAAGTTTTGAGGGAGTGTGCAATTGTCATGATGACTGCAGGAATGTCCACCAGAGCTGTTGCCAGAGAATTCAATATTTATTTCTCTACCATAAGCCACCTTAAACGTTGTTTTAGAGAATTTGGCAGTACGTCCAACCGGCCTCACAACCGCAGACCACATGTAACCACGTCAGCCCAGGACCTCCACATCCGGCTTCTTCACCTGCAGGATCGTCTGAGGGGAGGGGGGCGGGGTGCTGAGTAGTATTTATTTCTGTAATAAAGACCTTTTGTGGGGAAAAACTCATTCTGATTGGCTGGGCCAAGTGGGTGGGCCTATGACCTCCCAGGCCCACCCATGGCTGCGCCCCTGGCCAGTCATATGAAATCCATAGATCAGGGCCTAATTTATTTATTTCAATTGACAGATTTCCTTATATGAACTGTAACTCAGCAAAATCTTGGAAATTGTTGCGTTTCTATTTTTGTTCAGTATAATACGACTTGTAGGACGTATCGTATGTTACGAATTAAAATGTGTATGTTCTGTTACGCATTGCTATTCATACAATATGTTACGAACTTGTAATATGTATGATATGTTATGGATTCCAATGTGTTGTTGCTAACATTAGCTAGGTTAGGGGTTTAAGGTAGGGTTAAATGGGGATAGGGGAAGGGGGAAGGGTTAGCTAACATGCTAAGTAATAGCTAAAAAGTAGTAAGTAGTTGCAAAGTTGCTAATTAGCTAAAATGCTAAAGTCCTCCGTGATGAGATTCTCCCCACAGACTGAGTCAGACCAGGCTGAGAGGAAAACAGTACCACCCAGTCAACTTGCAGACTATAGTGTTTGTTTTCTAAATGAGAAGCCTCACAGAGGGTATTCAACACTAAGGGCAAATCCAAGGTCATCTCAATATCTTTACAGTAGAAGCTATCAAAACTGACAAGGTGCACACTGATCAGTAAAGAGATGCTAACCTTCTATAACGTTCCCTTTCCTCTGCACAGTTCTCTCACAGTGAGAAACAATAGGATTACAATAGTGTTCTACGCTTTCTTCATTTGATTCATTTCAACGTTACAACTTATTTTATGAGATGAGAATTAAGTGATGGAGTGACTAATCTTAGCAGGTCTTAGAGAACTGATGTGGCTTTTCTACTTGATGTATACGTTGGTGTGTTTTTAAGTTGCTCTGGTAAGAGAAACTCCTCCCACAGTCAGAGCAGGAGTACGGCTTCTCTCCTGTGTGTGATCTCTGATGAACTTTTAGCTCAGTTGATGTTTTGAAGCATTTTACACAGTCAGAGCAGACGTAAGGCTTCTCTCCTGTGTGTGCTCTCTGATGTACTTTTAGCTCAGTTGATGTTTTGAAGCATTTTACACAGTCAGAGCAGGAGTAAGGGTTTTCTCCTGTATGTATACGTTCATGTGTTTTTAAGGTATCCAATCGGGAGAAACTCTTCCCACAGTCAGAGCAGGAGTAAGGCTTCTCTCCTGTATGTGTTCTCTGATGAAGCTTTAGCTCAGTTGATGTTTTGAAGCATTTTACACAGTCAGAACAGACGTAAGGCTTCTCTCCTGTGTGTGCTCTCTGATGTAGTTTTAGCTCAGTTGATGTTTTGAAGCATTTTACACAGTCAGAGCAGACGAAAGGCTTCTCTCCTGTATGTATACGTTCATGTGATTTTAAGTTATCAGATCGGGAGAAACTTTTTCCACAGTCAGAGCAGTAGTAAGGCTTCTCTCCTGTATGCATACGTTCATGTGATTTTAAGGTTTCCGATCGGGAGAAACTCTTCCCACAATCAGAGCAGGAGTAAGGCTTCTCTCCTGTATGTATTTGTTGGTGTGCTTTTAAGCTGCTCTTTTGAGAGAAACTATCCCCACAGTCAGAGCAGTAGAAAGGCTTCTCTCCTGTATGTATGCGCTCATGTGTTTTTAAGGTATACAATCGGGAGAAACTCTTCCCACAGTCAGAGCAGGAGTAAAGCTTCTCTCCTGTGTGTATTTTTAGGTGTCTTTTTAGCTTTGATAGAAATGGGAAAATCTCCTCACAATGTGGGCAGTGGTGAGACCTCTTAGCTCTGTGATCTTCCTGCTGTTGTTCTCTGGATGTAGAGAATGTCTCAACGTGGTCTCCTGTGTGAACATCATCAGAAGAACCAGTCAGTTGGTGCGATATACATGTCAATCAAATGTATTTTACGAAGTCCATTTTTACATCAGCAGTTGTCACAAAGTGCTTTACAGAAACCCAGCCTAAAACCCCAAAAGAGCAAGCAATGCAGATGTAGAAGCACAGTGGCCACGAAAAACTCCCTAGAAAGGCAGCAACCTCGGAAACAAACCTAAAGAGGAACCAGGCTCTGAGGGGTGGCAAGTCCTCTTCTGGCTGTACCGTAAGACATATGAATTCATATAAGTAGGCTGTACAATTACAAAAGGGGAATAAAACTATTCTGAAACTGGGTAGGAGTCAAAAACTAAAAAGGGGACAAGGTCATGATAATGATGAGCCATATCATCCTCTACTCACTATCACAAGGGTTAGTAACTACACAGACTCAGTTCATAGAACTTTAAAACACTGGCAGTTTGTCTACTTCACTTCTTTAGTCTACTCTCTGATCATTTCAGATAGCCCAGTGAATAAAACACATGCTGGCAATACTGGTGTCAAACCATGTAAGTGTCAATAGCATGAAATAATATCTACCTTCTCATTGAAACAGTTCATGATGAAACAGTTCTACTGCAACTTTTCATGCACAGTGGGAAGTTGGAATGAACCTGCTCTTACCATGAGAAACAGATTTCCCAATCTTCTCCTCCTCTTCTTCATCTTTAATGTTGACATTCAGCTCCAGTGTTTGACTGCAGTCTTCCAGCTTCACTGATGCCATCTCTGGATCCTGCAGTGCAAACTGGGCTCCACTGTCACAATCAGGACCCAGTGACTGTAGGTTTGGACTCAGTGTGGAAGGAGAGAGGCAGGCTGGGTTTGTCCTCACTGTTGATGTTACCGGCCTCAGACCTAATTATAGTCGTCCTGTAGTAATAATGAGAAACAGACACTAAAGTTATTGTCTTGACAGTTCTGGCACTTTCTGTATTCTCCAAAAATATATTCAATTTTTATTGTTAGTCTAATTTCCATATATCAGGTAACTAATCATTGACAACAAAACATTCATTTATTCACATAAAGTGTGTGCAATTAAATTCACATAAATGCATAAATGACTCAAAAACCATTTAGTACAAGGTTGCAGTTTGTTCTAGGCAGCACTATATTCTATTTTCCTGAATAACCTTGTCTTCATTGTATTATTTTAGTGTTTCTATATATTTTTTGTGTTATTAAACAACTGACGACGGTTCAATTACTAGAATTCCATTTAGTTGTTTTTTTTGTGTGAGCCCAACACTTTCTAGAGAGAAATCAAATCATTAACGAGAGAAATCAAGTCAGGAACTACAGTATGTGGTACGCTGGGCTAAAGTGAGTTGTAGTTTTCAGTAAGCAAATATTCAACCTAGTTCAGTGCAGAAACGTGGTAATTCACTACAACGACCATAATCCATTGCGGCCGTTCCCCCCCCCCCCCCCGACTCGGAAAGATACAGATCTCTAGAAGGGTACTTTTACGTCTGCTACGTTAGATTAGATACACACAGACAGCATGAGAGAGGAATGTAAACACAATCACGAGAGGGAGAGACAGTTCGTGAAGGAATGCCTTATCTGTCTTTGAAGAACTAGTAAAATGATTGACAGACAGCTCTTAGGCAGTCTAGCTAAATAGGTTAATTTAAGGCCATACTGTACTGACCATAATCCATTGCGCCTGTGTTTAGGATGTTTAAAGACAGTACAGTATGGGAAGCAGATGATGATAGATGTGGTCCTCTGTAGCTCAGCTGGTAGAGCACGGCGCTTGTAACGCTAAGGTAGTGGGTTCGATCCCCGGGACCACCCATACACAAAAAAAAAAAAAAAAAAAATGTATGCACGCATGACTGTAAGTCGCTTTGGATAAAAGCGTCTGCTAAATGGCATATTATTATAGATGGTCTGGCTGGCTGACAGCTACTGCCTGAGCAGAGGACCTTAAGGAATAAAAAACTATCAAGTAATCAAATAGAAACTAAGTATACTGAACAAAAATATAAAACGCAACATGCAACAATTTCAATGTTTTTACTGAGTTACTGTTCATATAAGGAAATCAGTCAATTGAAATGAATTCATTAGGCCCTAATCTATGGATTTCACATGACTGGGAAAGGGTGCATTTTGTATTTGTATTTATTATGGATCCCCATTAGCCGCTGCAAGCAGCTACTCTTCCTGGGGTCCAGCAAAATTAAGGCAGTTTATACAATTTTAAAAACATGGGAGGACCACCCACTCCAATTAGTCTACTGCCCAAAAAGACGCACAGATGATGTTATCTCTATTGCACTATCTGGACAAAAGGTACACCTACGTAAGAATGTTGTTCATTGACTACAGCTCAGCGTGCAACACCATAGTGCCCTCCAAGCTCATCACTAAGTTAAGGACCCTGGGACTGAACACCTCCCTCTGCAACTGGCTCCTGGACTTCCTGACGAGCCGCCCCCAGGTGGTGAGGGTAGGCAACAACACATCCTCCACGCTGACCTTTAACACGGGGCCTCTCAGGGGCGCATGCTCCTATACTTCCTGTTCACCCACGACTTCAACACCATCATTAATGTGGTCCTCTGTAGCTCAATTGGTAGAGCATGGTGCTTTTAACGCCAGTGTAGTGGGTTCGATCCCCGCGACCACCCATACATAAAAATGTATGCACGCATAACTGTAAGTTGCTTTGGATATATTATTATATTATTATTACGTTTGCTGACGGTGGTAAGCAACTGAATGTGTCTGAATATTACTACACATGTAGAAAACTGATAATCATTACATTCAGCTTGAAAACAGTAGTGCAACCGTGAAATTGTCTATCTGATGTACCCGCACTGAGGTCCGTTGACGCTGACCGAGAGGCGCCGCCATTTTACCGTTAAAAACAATGTATCCAAAAAAAAAACAATAACATGTAAAACCAATTCAGAAATCTCAAATAAATGGATTCTTTATGAATTTATCTTGACTAAATAATGTTTCATTTCCTCAGAAACCCAGTCTCCAGCGATGTGACTTATCACGTTCTTTACTCGGTTTGACACAAACATAAAACCTTCACCAAGCGTGATAATACCTTGACGGATTTGTTAACTAGCATGTTATGACATGTTCTTTCGATATTAGAAAGTTTAAACGCGCTATTACGTACCTGCAATAATACATTTGAAACGGACACAAAAGCTATCGTCTTCACAGCACAGTTCTACTGCTTCTTCTTCTTCAAGGTTTTATGGCCGAGTTGGACTATTGCCGCCACCTACTGTTTGAATGTTAAATGACGAGACAGAGGCATTGATGCGAGTAACCAGTCTTGTTCAGTATATTGCAATGCATCCGGGTATCTCAAGTACACCGGTAAAACACTGGAGTTGCAGTAATTAACATTTACCAACAGATGGCATCATTGTGCCATCTTCCACCAATAACACCTTCCCTTTTATAAAATAGGACAGGAACTGTCAATTCACTAACAAAACAAACCTAGTAGTAATTTCCAACATGAACAGTTTAGTATTATTTTTTATTTAATTATTTTCAGTTAACCACTTAACACATTTTGATACTCTCTTCACTTTTATCACTGTCTGTCAACAATCCCTAATGAGAAACCTACAGATTAAGTATTTTTGGTGACTGGGACAGACGCCCGCAGCGTGAAAAGACAGGGGGCTTGTCTGCGTGGACTGCGGGCTCCCGCACAGGCGTGTCACCTGACTGTCTAAGGGGAGTATTGATGGGCGAGGGAGTGGCCGACCGGTGATCCCCTGGCTCTTCGCCCAGTGCCTCAGGCCCCATGTGACTTGCTGGGGTTCCGTCTTTAGAACCTGACAGTAATGGCTGCTGACTAGCCTCAACTATTTCAAACTCAAGAGTGTGTTTCTGGCCACGTAAAACACACTCTGTCACAAACAGGCCTAAAGAGGTCATGAACTGGCCTGAATACAGTTTCAGCTTGGTGCTACTCTGTGTGAGTTTGTCTCTGGGCGCGAGCCTCCTTTTATCTTGAAGGCTCATAACGTTACATGTGGCCCCTGAATCTAGCTGGCATTGCTGTGGTTTATTATTAAGTAGTAGAGTGACAAACAATTTTTTTCCTTTTGCCCTTATGCACTCGCCAGCATATACACCCTCTGTGCTGTTGTTCCCTTCATCTGTATTTATTTCAATGGAGTGCACTTTACCCTCCTTTCTCTTGCTTTTCATGCAGGCCCTTGCGAAGTGATTAGTTGTACCACAGGATTTGCATATTTTTTCCATAGGCTGGGCAGTGTTCCTTTCCTCGTCCATGAGAAATGCCACAATATCGGCATGCATTGGGGTTGTCTACTGCATAGTTGGTTGTAGTATTAGCATTAGCTGTGGCAAAAGGGAATGTATTTACTGACTGCCTGAATGTAGCATTGACATTGTCCATATGTTGCCTTTTTAGCTCCATGGACCTTATCTGTATATCCGTAAGCTCTGCTGCACGGCATGTCTTCACTGCCAAGACCAGTGTCGGGTCACGTTCTCTCAGCAAACGTCTGCGGGTGCCCTCATCAGTTATGCCAAAAGTCCATTGCGGTAAAGGAGGGAAAAATGACAGACAAAATACAAAAATAGATCTATCAAAAACCCATCCCACTCCTTCAGTCCCAGTCCAATCCAAATCACATCCCTACACAGTCTCATGGGTCTCAGAGGGGGAACATCTTCAGTCAGGATTCCCTGCAATGCTTCCACTGTTAATTCCTGAAGAGTCAAAAACCTGTCCAGTTTCTTAAGAGTTCTTGTTCATTTGGGCAGTAGAATTACCGCCTGCGCAATTAACGCCACAAAATTCACCTTCTTTACGATCAGTGTATCAGTATCCCTCAACTGGTGAACGACATTCTTTATCCCAACAGGCTGCGGGTCATCCGCTACCACAGCTTCCTCAGCTCCACTCGCTCTTTCAACTACTTCCCACGCCTCCCTGTAGGAGAACTGCTGTACAGCCCAGATCCTTGTTACTTCAAACTCCTTCACCCTAGCAGGGTGCTCCAGGAATTCGTCAACGTGACTTTCACCAAAATTGCTACACCGCACAGTCATCGATTCCATCGGCACCCACTTGATGCATGGCCATTTAAATCGGTACTCTGCTCTGAAAATCAAAGCACTCCACTTCAGATGTCGACATTTTACGAAGCCACAAAAAACTCTCTCCTTCTGCTCTTCTGAGACGCATGAAATCAAAACCAAACCACTACTGGTCCCTCTGACTGAAGACCTTTCCTACTGCCTCCTTTACCCTCTTCCTGACCTCAAATGGGTCTCCCCAAAAATACAGAATTGTTGACGCACTCCGACAAGAAACGATGTTCGTTTACAACTTTTGGCCTTTTAGCTCCATGTTCCATTCATTCTTACCAACTTCCCTCCACCGCGCGCCATCAGAATCAAACAGCACTTCCTCCATATTTTCCTCCCAACAACCCCACACCTGCTACGGACTAACTCCTACATGTAAACTATTGCATGTAGAATACCAAAGTGAAATGGATTAGCTAGAAAAAAGAAACATAGTTTTATTTTATTTCTTTATGTTAGGAGTCTAAGTTTTTTTAAATATTACATATGCATTAGTGAGAATACTGGTGGCTGGCAAATTGGCTTGTCCCCATGGTGATGTGGAGGTGTAGTGACGTTTTTAGTAGATAAATAGACATATACATTTTGAATTCCATGAATCAAACAAAAGCATATTTACTGTATAGAAAACGATAAAACAAAGGTTGACCAGCACAAATTTATGTAGAACATTTTTTTTTAAATTAGCAGATCAATTAAGTTCATTAGTTATCCAAATACATGAATCAATGGAAAAAAAATTCCAGAAATGTTCCATATGCACAAAAAGCTTATTTCTCTCAAATGTTGTGCACAAGTTTGTTTCCATCCCTGTTAGTGAGCATTTCTCCTTTGCCAAGATAATCCATCCACCTGACAGGTGTGGTATATCAAGAAGCTGATTAAACAGCATGATCATTACACAGATGCACCTTGTGCTGGAGACAATAAAAGGCCACACAACACAATGTCACAGATGTCTCAAGTTTTGAGGGCGCGTGCAATTGTCATGATGACTGCAGGAATATCCACCAGAGCTGTTGCCAGAAAATTCAATGTTTATTTCTCTACCATAAGCCACCTCCAACGTCGTTTTAGAGAATTTGGCAGTACGTCCAACCCGCCTCACAACCGCAGACCACATGTAACCACGTCAGCCCAGGACCTCCACATCCGGCTTCTTCACCTGTAGGATTGTCTGAGGGGAGGGGGATGGGGTGCTGAGTAGTATTTCTGTCTGTAATAAAGACCTTTTGTGGGGAAAAACTCATTCTGATTGGCTGGGCCTTGCTCCCAAGTGGGTCACCCATGGCTGCGCCCCTGGCCAGTCATATGAAATCCATAAATTAGGGCCTAATTTATTTATTTCAATTGACAGATTTCATTTTATGAACTAACTCAGCAAAATCTTGGAAATTGTTGCATGTTGCGTTTCAATTTTTGTTCAGTATAATACGACTTGTAGGACGTATCGTATGTTACGAATTAAAATGTGTATGTTCTGTTACGCATTGCTATTCATACAATATGTTACGAACTTGTAATATGTATGATATGTTATGGATTCCAATGTGTTGTTGCTAACGTTAGCTAGGTTAGGGGTTTAAGGTAGGGTTAAATGGGGATAGGGGAAGGGGGAAGGGTTAGCTAACATGCTAAGTAGTTGCATGCTAAGCTAACATGCTAAGTAATAGCTAAAAAGTAGTAAGTTGTTGCAAAGTTGCTAATTAGCTAAAATGCTAAAGTCCTCCGTGATGAGATTCAAACACGCAACCTTTGGCTAGACGTTTGCGTTAACACGCCCACCCATCCACAGAGCAGGAGTACGGCTTCTCTCCTGCGTGTATACGTTGGTGTGTTTTTAAGCTGCCCACTTAGAACTCTCCCCACAGACAGAGTCAGACCAGGCTGAGAGGGAAGCGGTACCGCCCAATCAACTGGCAGACTATAGTGTTTGTTTTCAAAATGTGACAAACAATAGGATTGCAATAGAGTGTTCTATTTCATCCAATTCAACGTTACAACTGCTTTTATGAAATGAGAATTAAGTAATGGAGTGACTAATCTTAGCAGGTCTGAGAGAACTGATGTGGCTTTTCTCCTTGATGTAAACGTTGGTGTGTTTTTAAGTTGCTCTGCTGAGAGAAACTCCTCCCACAGTCAGAGCAGATGTAAGGCTTCTCTCCTGTGTGTGTTCTCTGATGAACTTTTAGGTCAGTTGATGTTGTGAAGCATTTTACACAGTCAGAGCAGACGTAAGGCTTCTCTCCTGTGTGTGCTCTCTGATGCACTTTTAGGTCAGTTGATGTTTTGAAGCATTTTACACAGTCAGAGCAGACGTAAGGCTTCTCTCCTGTGTGTGTTCTCTGATGAAGCTTTAGGTCAGTTGATGTTTTAAAACATTTTCCACAGTCAGAGCAGAAGTAAGGCTTCTCTCCTGTGTGTGCTCTCTGATGTACTTTTAGCTGAGTTGATGTTTTGAAGCATTTTACACAGTCAGAGCATACGTAAGGCTTCTCTCCTGTGTGTGCTCTCTGATGTACTTTTAGCTCAGTTGATGTTTTGAAGCATTTTACACAGTCAGAGCAGGAGTAAGGGTTTTCTCCTGTATGTATACGTTCATGTGTTTTTAAGGTATCCAATCGGGAGAAACTCCTCCCACAGTCAGAGCAGAAGTAAGGCTTCTCTCCTTTATGTATGCGCTCATGTGTTTTTAAGTTATCCAATCGGGAGAAACTCTTCCCACAGTCAGAGCAGGAGTAAAGCTTCTCTCCTGTGTGTATTTTTAGGTGTCTTTTTAGCTTTGATAGAAATGGGAAAATCTCCTCACAATGTGGGCAGTGGTGAGACCTCTGAGCTCTGTGATCTTCCTGCTGTTGCTCTCTGGATGTAGAGAATGTCTCAACATGGTCTCCTGTGTGAACATCATCAGAAGAACCAGTCAGTTGGTGTGATATACATGTCAATCAAATGTATTTTACGAAGCCCATTTTTACATCAGCAGTTGTCACAAAGTGCTTTACAGAAACCCAGCCTAAAACTCCAAAAGAGCAAGCAATGCAGATGTAGAAGCACAGTGGCCACGAAAAACTCCCTAGAAAGGTAGCAACCTCGGAAACAAACCTAAAGAGGAACCAGGCTCTGAGGGGTGGCAAGTCCTCTTCTGGCTGTACCATAAGATATATGAATTCATATAAGTAGGCTGTACAATTACAAAAGGGGAATAAAACTATTCTAAAACTGGGTAGGAGTCAAGAACTAAAAAGGGGAAAAAGTTGTCAAAATGATGAGCCATATCATCCTCCACTCACTATCACAAGGGTTAGTAACTACACAGACTCATTTAATAGAACTTTAAAACACTGGCAGTTTGTCTACTTGACTTCTTTAGTCTACTCTCTGATCACTCCAGATAGCCCAGTGAATAAAACAAATGCTGACAATACTGGTGTCAAACCATGCAAGTCTCACTAGCATGAAATAACATCTACCTTCTCATTGAAACAGTTTCATGCAGAGTGGGATGTTGGAACGAACAACGAACTTAGATAGAACCTGCTCTTACCATGAGAAACAGATTTCCCAATCTTCTCCTCCTCTTCTTCATCTTTAATGATGACATTCAGCTCCAGTGTTTGACTGCAGTCTTCCAGCTTCACTGACGCCATCTCTGGATCCTGCAGTGCAAACTGGGCTCCACTGTCACAATCAGGACCCAGTGACTGTAGGTTTGGACTCAGTGTGGAAGGAGAGAGGCAGGCTGGGTTTGTCCTCACTGTTGATGTTACCGGCCTCAGACCTAATTATAGTTGTCCTGTAGTAATAATGAGAAACGGACACTAAAGTTATTGTCTTGACAGTTCTGGCACTTTCTGTATTCTCAAAAAATATATTCAATTTTTATTGTTAATTTATCTAATTTCCATATATCTGGTAACTAATCATTGACAACAAAACATTCATTCATTCATTTACATTAGACAAGTGCACACTTTAAATTACGCAACGTACGTGCACTTAAATTCACATAAATGCATAAATGACTCCCAAACCATTTAGTACAAGGTTGCAGTTTGTTCTAGGCAGCACTATGTTCCATTTTCCTGAATAACCTTTTTTTTCTCTTCACTGTATTATTTAGCGTTGAGCGATTAATTCCGTTTTTTGTTGTTATTAAACAACGAATTGACTGTTGTCGGTTCAATTACTTGAATTCCATTTGGTTCGGCACTAGTATTATGGATTACAAAGGGAAACCCAGCCGAGAGCTTCCCAATGACGCGAGCCTACCAGATAAGCTAAATGCCTTAAATATGCTCACTTCGAAGCAGCCAACACTGAACCATGAGTGAATGCACCAGCTGTTCAGGACGACTGTATGATCACGCTCTCCATAGCCTTTAAACAGTCAGACCTTTAAACAAGTTAACATTCACAAGGCCGCCGGCCAGACGGATTATCATGACACGTACTCTGAGCATGTGCTGTCCAGCTGGCAAGTGTCTTCAGTGACATTTTCAACCTCTCCCTGACCCAGTTTGTATACCTGCATGTTTCAAGCAAACCACCATAGTCCCTGTGCCCATGAACACCAAGGTAACCTGTCTAAATGACTACTGCCCCGTAGAACTCACATCTGTAGCCATGAAATGCTTTGAAAGGTTGGTCATGGCTGACATCAACAACATCATCCCAGAAACCCTGGACCCACTCCAATTAGTCTACTGCCCAAAAAGACGCACAGATTACGTAATCTCTATTGCACTCCACACTGCCCTTTCTCACCTGGACTAAAGGAACGCCTACGTAAGAATGTTGTTCATTGACTACAGCTCAGCGTTCAACACCATAGTGCCCTCCAAGCTCATCACTAAGTTAAGGACCCTGAGACTGAACACCTCCCTCTGCAACTGGCTCCTGGACTTCCTGACGGGCCGCCCCCAGGTGGTGAGGGTAGGCAACAACACATCCTCCACGCTGACCTTTAACACGGGGGCCTCTCAGGGGCACGTACTCCTGTACTTCCTGTTCACCCACGACTTCAACACCATCATTAAGTTTGCTGACAGTGGTAGGCCTGATCACCGACGACGATGAGACAGCCTATAGGGAGGAGGTCAGAGACCTGGCAGTGTGGTGCCAGGACAGCAACCTCTCCCTCAACATGGGCAAGACTCAGGAGCTTATCGAGGACTACAGGAAACGGAGGGCAGAACACGCCCCCCCATTCACATTGACGGGGGTATAGTGGAGCGGGTCGAGAGCTTCAAGTTCCCCAGTGTCCACGTCACTAAGGACCTATCATGGTCCAAACACACCAACAGTCGTGAAGAGGGCATGACAACGCCTCTTCCCCCTCAGGAGGCTGACAAGTTTTGGCATGGGCCCTCAGATCCTCAAAAAGTTATACAGCTGCACCACTGAGAGCATCTTGACTGGCTGCATCACCGCCTGGTATGGCAACTGCTCTGCATTCGAGTGCAAGGCGCTACAGAGGGTAGTGCGTACGGCCCAGTAATACTCCAGCCAACCAAGTCATAGACTGCTCTCTCTGGGACCAAAAGGCTCCTAAACAGCTTTTACCCCCAAGCCATAAGTAATTCACTGGAGCCGAACTCCCTGCCATCCAGGACCTCTATTCCAGGCGGTGTCAGAGGATGGCCCTAAAAATGGTCAAATAATCCAGCCAACCAAATCATAGACCGTTGTCTCTACTACAACAAGGCAAGCGGTACCGGAGCGCCAAGTCTGGGACCAAAAGGCTCCTGAACAATTTGTAACCCAAGCCATAAGACTGCTGAACAGTTAATCAAATGGCCGCCTGGACTATTTACATTGACCCCCTTAATTATTTATTTATCTTAATTGCTTTGCACTGACACTATACACACTTCCTACTCCACACAAACTACACTGAAACACACACATTTTGACGCCACAAACACACTTATGCTGCTGCTACTCTGTTCATGATATATCCTGATTACCTAGTCACTTTTCACCCTACCTACATGTACATACTGTATTACCTCAATTAACCCTGCAGATTTATACTGTATTACCTTAATTACCCCTGAACATTGATGTTTCTGTATGATAAATTGGATTAAGGAATAAAGACAGACACCAATGTTCAGTTCAATAGCTTTGTTAAGCCTTGTACAAATCCCTACGCGTGGAGTCTGGGGAACAGTCCAACTAGTCGATTGCCTATCAACTAGACTCCGTAACATCATCCTTTTCAATAGAAAGTGCAAACATAACGGCATAACATTGCGTTCTTAACAGTCAAGTCATAACAATTGAAAAGCATGACATTTTCTTTTTACTTCAGCTGTCATCTTCCTTTTTTAAATTTTTTTAATTTTTTTTAAATTTTTTGAAATATTTTTTTTAAATTAACAGACAACAAGTTAAGTCTCTTGCTTACAGAGTAAGCCTGTCCGGTGGCTTGCACAGCCGACCCACCCGTGAGTAAGTATTGGCTCTGACAGGGGTAGGATTAGGGCCACGAGCTGGAGAGTTTGGTGGGGTAGAAGCTTCACCTTCAGTTGGCTCATGTCTCAATTCTGCACCCCTTACCCTTAGGCCTGGACTGTGATCCAGCTCATCTAAGTGAGTGTATGGCATGTTCTGGTTTGTCTGCTCTGCTACGCGCAGATCCACCCGATTGCGACGATAGAGGGAGCCACCAACATCCACCAGGTAAGAACGTGGTGCAACTCTCTGTAGGCATGTGCCCAGCCTCCAAAGTCCTGTGTGGTCTCCCGGCAGCGGTTTCATCCTTATAGTTTCACCCACCTCCAGCTCTGGTAGGTCTCGAGCAGTCCGGTCGTAGAAGCACTTAGCGAGCTGCTTTCTGTGACGCAGTTTGTCCGTGACGCCAACCATGACGCAGGGCTCAAGTAGCTTGTTAGCTACGGGGATAGTAGTCTTCAGACGTCTGGACAGAAGGCGTTGTGCTGGGCTGCTGTCCATGTTTTCGGTGGGTGTGTTCCTCCACTGTAAGATCGCTTTCCATGGGTCGTTGCTGTCGCGCCAGGCCCTGCTTAACAGGTTTTTTGCAATCTTGACAGCTGATTCTGCCTTGCCATTTGCTTTTGGGTGTCTTGGAGAGGAGGTCACGTGGTCAAACTCCCATTCTGAGGCGAAACGCTTGAACTGTGCAGTGAATTGTGGGCCATTGTCCGTGATTACCTTGTCAGGCTGACCTTGCCTTGCAAACTGCGCCTTGCAGCGCTTTATGACCGTCTCTGCGGACAAGTCAGGGAGCAGTTCAATTTCCCAAAAGTCAGAGTAATGATCAACGAGGAGAAGATAGTCCTTTTGTCTGTGGCTGAATAAGTCCATGCTGATGATTTGCCAGGCCCTTGTGGGCAGTTCGTGTGACATCATGGTTTCCTTTTGCTGTTCATGAGCATACTCGTTGCATGTGGTACAGTTGCTGACAAAGTCTTTAATTTCTGCTTGCATGTTTGGCCAGTATAATGTTTCACGAGCCTGACGGTAGCATGCGTCACCTCCGACGTGACTGGAGTGTATGCGGGTAAGCATCTCTGGACGTAGTGATTTGGGAATAATGACCTTCTGACCTCTGAACAAGACGCCATTTTGCACACTGATCTCATCTCGAAAGGTCCAGTATTCTCTCACTGTGAAAGGTGTCTCCTCTTTCAGATATGGCCAACCTGCTAGAGCCATGGACTTCAGTGACTGTAGGTGTTCGTCCTTGTCAGTATGTTGCCTGATCTGGGCTAGGCGGTGATCTGTCACGTTTAAGTAGTCTGCCTGATTGATCTGTTGAACATCTTGTTGTTCCTGCTGTAGTGAACAGATGGCCTGCCGCTGATAGGCAGTGCCTCTACCTGTACATTGTGCTGTTGCCCTGCTCAGTGTGTCGCTGATGTACATCTCAGGTCCTGGCTTGTAAATGACCTTCAGGCTGTAGTTTTGCAGAGTCAGGAGCATACTTTGAAGCCTCTTGGGCGCGTTGAGGAGAGGTTTACTGAATATGGCAATGAGTGGTTTGTGGTCAGTTTCAGCGGTGACCAGCTCTCGACCATATAAGTAGTGATGGAATCGCTGGCAGGAGAAGACGATGCTGAGGCACTCTTTCTCAATTTGTGCATAGTTTTGTTCGGTGGGGGTGAGCGCTCTCGAGGCAAACGCAACGGGCTGGCCTTCCTGCATAAGGCAGCATCCAAGTCCCCTTTGGCTAGAGTCGCTCTGGATTGTGACAGGCTTCGTGACGTCGTAGTAGCGCAACACTGGCATGGATGAAGCCAGAGATTTCATCTCCTGCACTGCGGCCTCGTGCTTGGGTAGCCAGTGCCATGGTGTGTCTTTGTCCAGCAACCGGCGCAGAGGCTCACAGACTGCTGATAGGTGTGGCATGAACTTTGCAAGATAGTTTGCAAAGCCGATGAGACGCTGTACTCCTTTTGCATCAGACGGGTTTGGCATGTCGAGGATCGCTTGGACCTTGTCTGGGTCCGGCTTCAGGCCTTTTGCCGAGAGAATGTGGCCATGGAAGTGGACGTCTTTCACCTTGAACTGCAGCTTCTTCAGGCCAAGACGAAGCTTAACTGATCGGCAGCGCTCCATCAGTGCCAGGAGCTTCACATCGTGGTCGCGTTCTGCTTCTTCGTCTGTTTCACCACAGCCTACGATCAGGATATCATCGGCGATGGGTTCAATGCCCTTGAGCCCAGCCAGTAACTCGTGCTGCTTGCGTTGGTATACCTCAGGCGCCACTGAGACACCAAACGGGAGCTTGAGCCAGCGTTTCCGACCCCAGGGGGTCCAGAAGGTAGTCATGAAGCTGCTTTCTTCGTCCAGCTTGCATTGAAGGAATGCATCTCGGGCATCCACCAAGGTGAAAATCCTGGCCTTGGGAAGCTTATAGAGGACATCCTCTAGTGTCGGCATGATGTAGTGGGATCGTTTCAGTGCTTGGTTCAGATGCTTTGGGTCGATGCAGACCCTCAGCTTCTCTGGTTTTTTCACTATGACCATATTGCTGATCCAGTCAGTTGGTTCAGTCACAGATGTCATGTGGCCATCGGCCTCATACTTGTCCAGCTGGGCCTTCACAGCCACTTTCATTGCAATGGGCACATTGCGAGGAGCACACTGGACTGGAGTAATGCTCTCATCCACTTCAAAGTGTACCTCCCCAGGCACTGATTCAACGGGCATGTTGAATACATCGTCATATCTGCTGAGTAGTTGTTCTTTGGACAGAGGTCCATGCTGGACATGATCCACAATGTGCAGGTCATTTGGTACAGTGAACTGCATCAGTCCCAGGCGTTCGCATGTAGAGCCTGAGAGGAGAGGATTTTGACTGGTTTTCACAATCTCGAACTCCAGCTTGTGTTTGCGTCCCCGAATAACACATTCGGTCTCAAAGGTGCCCATAGAGCTCATTAGTTCTCCTGAGTACAGCTTTAGTCTAGTATCGCTGGGAAATAGATGTGTGTCAGGTGCCAGATTGATTTTGTCTTTGTAGCTCATTACGTTGCATGTAGCACCCGAATCCAGTTGACATTGTTGTTGCTTGTTGTGTAATCGTAGTGTCACAAACCATTTCTTCCCTCTTGAGTGTACAGCCCCAATGGATTCATGCATGTAAATGTCACTTTCACTGTTCAGCTCTGAACATTGAGTAACATCATCAACACAGTGAATCTTGCCCTCACTCACCCTTCTTTTGCTTTTGAGACACACTTTTGCAAAGTGATTATTAGTTCCACAAGCTCTGCATGGTTTTCCATAGGCCGGGCAGTGCTCTTTGCCACGTGTGTGTGTATTCCCACAGTATTTACATGCTACGGGGCTCTCTGTGTTCACCGTTCGTGGTGAATTACTCTGCCTCGATTGGTTTTGTCTGAATGTCTGCCTAGCAACAGCGTGAACAGTATCAACGTCGGAGCGTGGGGTTTCCGTTTCCATTGCTCTCATTCTCATGTCAGTGACTTCAGCAGTGCGGCACATTTCGATGGCAGTTACTAATGTTAAGCCTCTCTCTCTCAGTAGACGCCGGCGCGTATTCTCATTTGCAATTCCCAGTACTATTTTGTCACGAATCAGTTCATCTTTCAATCCCCCGTATTCACAAGTGGCGGATTTCTCTCTCAAACGGGTTACAAAGTTGTGTACTGACTCACCCTCTTCCTGTTTGCAGCTTCCGAAAATGAACCGCTCGTAAATTACGTTTCTGGCGGGTTTGAAGTAATTCTCCAATGCATCCAATATAGCCTTTGCATCACACTGTTGTCGTGCCGTGAGGGTGAGATTGTGCCGGTAGATATGCCTGCATTCGCTGCCCATTAAACTCCTCAGAGTTGCCGCTTGTACCTCGTTGGGTTTCTCATGTAGACCGGTCGCCAGCGCATAGTCCTCGAATTCATCCCTGAAGTTGTCCCAATTAGTATTCCAGTCCCCTGTGAGAACCATGTGATTTGGTGGCGGAATGTTCGCTGCCATAGCAATGGAATAGGAGATTTCTTTGTCTTCAGTCATGGAGGTAGGTAGTGATGCTAGCTAGCCAGCTAACACGAGTTGATCAGTGTTGTGAGTAGGAAACGGCTTGTGTTCGCATATGGAACGTAACTGCGCCTATACTGTACTTAGCTACAAAAATAACAAACGTGTGTTTTCCGAGCCACTTCTGATACCATGTTTCTGTATGATAAGTTGGATTAAGGAATAAAGACAGACACCAATGTTCAGTTCAATAGCTTTGTTAAGCCTTGTACAAATCCCTACGCGTGGAGTCTGGGGAACAGTCCAACTAGTCGATTGCCTATCAACTAGACTCCGTAACAATTGACTCGGTACTGGTACTCCTTGTATATAGCCTCGTTGTTTTTTATGTGCTACTATTTACTTTTGAATGTATAAAATATTTGTCTTTGATTTTTTAACTATGCATTATTGGTAATGGGCTCGTAAGTAAGCATTTCACTGTAAAGTCTACACGTTGTATTTGTCGCGTATGACCAATAAAATGTGATTTCGCTCGCAAAAAACAATATTATTTCCCATTCACACCATAGTATCAAATGTAGATATGATAGAAACAACTGAATGTGTCTGAATATTACTACACATGTAGAAAACTGCTAATCATTACATTCAGCTTCAAAACAGTAGGTCGACCGTGACATTTTCTCTCTGCACCGACACTGTTCTCACTGAAGTCCGTTGACGCTGACCGAGAGGCGCCGCCATTTTAAGAGCTTGTAAAAAACAATGTACCCAAAAAAACAATAACATGTAAAACGAATTCTTCACTCGGTTTGACACAAAAATAACATATAAAACCTTCACCAAGCGTGATAATACCTTGACGGATTTGTTAACTAGCATGTTATGACATGTTCTTTCGATATTAGAAAGTTTAAACGCGCTATTACATACCTGTAGTAATACATTTGAAACAGACACAAAAGCTATCGTCTTCACAGCACAGTTCTACTGCTGCTGCTGCTGCTGCTGCTTCTTCTTCTTCTTCTTCTTCTTCTTCAAGGTTTTATGGCCGACTACACCTACTGGCGTATTACCGCCACCTACTGTACTGGTAGTGAACAATAAATACAAATATCCATTGCTGGAAAGGGGGGAGAATACCAACGTCACATTCAATACAAAACCAATACTTAACTCGACGGGGCCGCAGTGGAGAAGGTGAAACAATTCTAGTTCCTAGGCGTGCACATAACTGACAACCTGAAATGGTCCATCCACACAGATAGTGTGGTGAAGAAAGCACAATAGCGCCTCTTCAACCTCAGGAGGCTGAAGAAATTCGGCTTGGCCCCTAAGACCTTCACAAACTTCTACAGATGCGCCATTGAGAGCATCCTGTCGGGCTGTAACACCACTTGGTATGGCAACTGCACAGTCCGCAACCGCAGGGCTCTCCAGAGGGTGGTGCGGTCTGCCCAACGCATCACCGGGGGAACACTGCTTTCCCGCTAGGACATCTACAGCACCCGGTGTCACAGGAAGGCCAAGAAGATCAGCAAGGACCTCAGCCACCCGAACCACGGCCTGTTCACCGCGCTACCATGTAGAAGGTGGGGTCAGTACAGGTGCATCAAAGCTGCACAGAGACTGAAAAACAGCTTCTATCTTAAGGCCATCCACCCAGTAATAATAATAATATACCATTTTTCAGACGCTTTTATCCAAACCAACTTACAGTCATGTGTGCATACATTTTTACGTATGGGTGGTCCGGGGGATCAAACCCATTACCCTGGCGTTACAAGCGCCGTGCTCTACCAATTGAGCTACAGAGGACCAATTGAGCTTCAGTACCCTGCCCTGAACTTTAGTCACTGTCACTAAAATGTTATTTGATTTTGATTGAAGTGGATTTAAGCGATAAGGGATCACAGCTTTCACCTGGATTCACCTGGTCAGTCTGTCATGGAAAGAGCAGGTGTTCATAATGTTTTGTACACTGTGTTCTCTGTACTTCCTGTTTCCTGTCATCTATATTATCGTTATTGAACCATATCAAAATAACAGCGTCAAACCAAGTGTATTCATCATTTTGTTCAATTAAAAGTACTTACAAATATTTGATTGTATACTCTCACTGTTTGAGCTTTCGTTGTTTTGCTGCATGGGAAGGGGGTGTGGTCACTAAGCAGGAAGTATTCTTCTTCTTCTTCTTCTTCTTCTTCTTCTTCTTCTTCCGTAAACAAATGTTCTAGGTGCATGCCGCCCCCTACTGTATTAGCTGTGTATCAGCCTACTATTCTGTAGTAAGAATTCATTACCCAACTAACCCTGCACCCATTAAAACCTCACCACTATTCCCTCTCTGATCCTACTCCAGGTCAGCAGGTCAGCAGCCTGGGAGGACGGGGCACTATCGTTCAAAACATCTTGTAACTCTTTTGCAGTAAAATCTCGCACACCCCAAGTCCTCCTCTGCAGCTGTCCTCTGTGATTTACCTTCCATTCCTGCAGTACAACCATGGTCATGAACGCCAACTGAAGCACGTTATTCCTATCGATCTCTATTGGACTCACAGGGGATCCTCTCAGGATCCTTCGTCTTGGACCCCATCTTCCTCCGCTACTCTCTTCACAGCCTCAGCATACGACACCTTCTGCGCTACTCTAATTCTGGTAACCTCAACCTGCCTTTCTTTCATCGGACACCTCTGATCTCCAGCACCATGGGTACCCCTACAGTTTACATACACACACACACACACACACACACACACACACACACACACACACACACACACACACACACACACACACACACACACACACACAAAACTTGTTCCACCGATACTGCACATTCCTTTGTCTCATGTCCTGCTGCACACTTCTCATATCTAGGAATCTCCCTCCTACACACTGCTGCCACATGACCATTAACTTGACACCTGAAACACCGTAAAGGATTAGGGACAAAAGCTCTCACGGGATAACTGACAAATCCTAACTTGACTTTATCTGGTAAAGACTCTGCATCAAAACTCAGCAGTAACAGTGTTTTCTCTGTTTCACCACGCTCTCCACCGGGTCTGCGTCGCAGCAAAAAAGCGGGCATCACAGACACCAGGAATCTTCAACTTCAGTTTATCCTCCTCAACACTTAACGCCACTCCAGTTATCACTCCTTTCAATGGCGCCCCCCTGCTCCGGAGAGGAAAGCAAGTCACAGTTCTTGTCCTCAGTTGAGTGGTGTGGAGCGCATGCTCCCTCTGGACGGCAGAAATGCAAAAAAAAAATCTACACGATTCCACTTCGAGTCACTTTCACCGACCCAACATTCCCCAACCTCTTCACCACCCAACCTGACACCACATATGGATCAGCCAGAAGGCAAGGGGGGAAATTGTTTTATTCATCACCATCGGGACGAGGCTCAAAATCTGCAGTCTTCACCGCACCTGCCACCTCAGTTAATTCATCCTCACTCACGTCATGTTCAATTTCCTTCTGCAGCACTCCATATTTACTCTTAATATATTCCACTTTCTTATATATTTTTCCCCTGCTCGTCTTCTTATCGACCTCTATGGGTTCCCCTCCATCTCCAAACGTGACAACCATTCGGGCGTCCCCACCATCGTCCCAAACTCCCAAGAACAGTAAATAAAAAAAACGTGAATCAATTTAAATGTGGCAACAGACTGCGATACGAGGGACCAAAAACAACATGCATCCACGTCAACATGAAGCGTTGTTCAACTCACTGCAGTATTCTTCTATGGTGTTTATTGGTGGTGTTCAGACCAACATTAAAGGTGCGTCACTGCCACCTTCTGGGCTGGAGTGTGATAGAGACGTGGTTTTGTCCTGGTGAGATCACAGGATCAGAGAAAACAACAATTCATACTGTCATATCTAATATGGAAGAACTGACTACAAAATAACTTACTACAAAAGGCAAGAAGGGTTTGACCAGTACAAATTCACGTACAAACTTTATTTTTCATTGCATAATCAATTAAGTTGGCTTCAATGCAGTTATCCAAAAACATTTATCATCAATAACTTAAACTAATCTAGTTTTAAAATACAATTTAATAACACGTGTAGTTGTTTCATAGCCTGTGAATCATTAAACAAGTAGTTGTTTAATAGCAAAAATAATCCACCCAAACTAATGGTGAAAACTGATCATCACACCATCTCTATCTGATACATGTTGTGTCTACTAGCTCATTCCCACAGAAAACTGCAGAAGGAAGCAGTACAACCCAGTCAACCATCAGACTCCATTGTTCCAACGTAAGAAGCCTCACAGAGGATATTCAACCCTAAGGATAAATCCAAGGTCATCTCAATATCTTTACAGTAGAAGCTAACAAAACACACCAATACTGACAAGGCGCGAACTGATCAGTAAAAAGAGGCTAACATTCTATAATGCTCCCTTTCCTCTCACAGTGAGAAACAATAGGATTACAAAAGATTGTGCTACGCTTTCTTCATTTAATCCAATTCACTGTTAATTCTCATTTCATAAAAAAGTGTTAAGTAACGGAGTGAGTTTAATCTTAGCTTGGCTGAGAGAACTAATGAGGCTTCTCTCAATGTATACATTCGTGACGTTTTAAGTAAGCTTGGGCGGTATACCGTATATATACCATATACTGGGGTATTTGAAAAAAACACACGTTGTCGTTGTTGAAACTATTTCTTTGAAGTTTTTTAATAAAATGTGAATATTTTAAGCTACTTTTTAAAGAAATACCTGAAATAAATTAAAGAGAAAGAAGATCGCGTTCTTCATTTCACCTGTGACATGATGGGTAGTCCCAAGCACACAACGACAAGAGACCGGAGCCATGATGGGTAGTCCCAAGCACACAACGACAAGAGACCGGAGCCATGATGAGTAGTCCCAAGCACACAACGACAAGAGACCGGAGCCATGATGGGTAGTCCCAAGCACACAACGACAAGAGACCGGAGCCATGATGGGTAGTCCCAAGCACACAACGACAAGAGACCGGAGCCTTGATGGGTAGTCCCAAGCACACAACGACAAGAGACCGGAGCCATGATGGGTAGTCCCAAGCACACAACGACAAGAGACCGGAGCCATGATGGGTAGTCCCAAGCACACAACGACAAGAGACCGGAGCCTTGATGGGTAGTCCCAAGCACACAACGACAAGAGACCGGAGCCATGATGGGTAGTCCCAAGAACACAACGACAAGAGACCGGAGCCATGATGGGTAGTCCCAAGAACACAACGACAAGAGACCGGAACCATGATGGGTAGTCCCAAGCACACAGCGACAAGAGACCGGAGCCATGATGGGTAGTCCCAAGCACACAACGACAAGAGACCGGAGCCATGATGGGTAGTCCCAAGCACACAACGACAAGAGACCGGAGCCATGATGGGTAGTCCCAAGCACACAACGACAAGAGACCGGAGCCATGATGGGTAGTCCCAAGCACACAACGACAAGAGACCGGAGCCATGATGGGTAGTCCCAAGCACACAACGACAAGAGACCGGAGCCATGATGGGTAGTCCCAAGCACACAACGACAAGAGACCGGAGCCATGATGGGTAGTCCCAAGCACACAACGACAAGAGACCGGAGCCATGATGGGTTGTCCCAAGCACACAGCGACAAGAGACCGGAGCCATGATGGGTAGTCCCAAGCACACAACGACAAGAGACCGGAGCCATGATGGGTAGTCCCAAGCACACAACGACACGAGACCGGAGCCATGATGGGTAGTCCCAAGCACACAACGACAAGAGACCGGAGCCATGATGGGTAGTCCCAAGCACACAACGACAAGAGACCGGAGCCATGATGGGTAGTCCCAAGCACACAACGACAAGAGACCGGAGCCATGATGGGTAGTCCCAAGCACACAGCGACAAGAGACCGGAGCCATGATGGGTAGTCCCAAGCACACAACGACAAGAGACCGGAGCCATGATGGGTAGTCCCAAGCACACAGCGACAAGAGACCGGAGCCATGATGGGTAGTCCCAAGCACACAGCGACAAGAGACCGGAGCCATGATGGGTAGTCCCAAGCACACAACGACAAGAGACCGGAGCTATGATGGGTAGTCCCAAGCACACAACGACAAGAGACCGGAGCCATGATGGGTAGTCCCAAGCACACAACGACAAGAGACCGGAGCCATGATGGGTAGTCCCAAGCACACAACGACAAGGGACCGGAGCCATGATGGGTAGTCCCAAGCACACAACGACAAGAGACCGGAGCCTTGATGGGTAGTCCCAAGCACACAACGACAAGAGACCGGAGCCATGATGGGTAGTCCCAAGCACACAACGACAAGAGACCGGAGCCATGATGGGTAGTCCCAAGCACACAGCGACAAGAGACCGGAGCCATGATGGGTAGTCCCAAGCACACAACGACAAGAGACCGGAGCCATGATGGGTAGTCCCAAGCACACAACGACAAGAGACCGGAGCCATGATGGGTAGTCCCAAGCACACAACGACAAGAGACCGGAGCCATGATGGGTAGTCCCAAGCACACAACGACAAGAGACCGGAGCCATGATGGGTAGTCCCAAGCACACAACGACAAGAGACCGGAGCCATGATGGGTAGTCCCAAGCACACAACGACAAGAGACCGGAGCCATGATGGGTAGTCCCAAGCACACAACGACAAGAGACCGGAGCCATGATGGGTTGTCACAAGCACACAGCGACAAGAGACCGGAGCCATGATGGGTAGTCCCAAGCACACACCGACAAGAGACCGGAGCCATGATGGGTAGTTCCAAGCACACAACGACACGAGACCGGAGCCATGATGGGTAGTCCCAAGCACACAACGACAAGAGACCGGAGCCATGATGGGTAGTCCCAAGCACACAACGACAAGAGACCGGAGCCATGATGGGTAGTCCCAAGCACACAACGACAAGAGACCGGAGCCATGATGGGTAGTCCCAAGCACACAGCGACAAGAGACCGGAGCCATGATGGGTAGTCCCAAGCACACAGCGACAAGAGACCGGAGCCATGATGGGTAGTCCCAAGCACACAACGACAAGAGACCGGAGCCATGATGGGTAGTCCCAAGCACACAACGACAAGAGACCGGAGCCATGATGGGTAGTCCCAAGCACACAACGACAAGAGACCGGAGCCATGATGGGTAGTCCCAAGCACACAACGACAAGAGACCGGAGCCATGATGGGTAGTCCCAAGCACACAACGACAAGAGACCGGAGCCATGATGGGTAGTCCCAAGCACACAACGACAAGAGACCGGAGCCATGATGGGTAGTCCCAAGCACACAACGACAAGAGACCGGAGCCATGATGGGTAGTCCCAAGCACACAGCGACAAGAGACCGGAGCCATGATGGGTAGTCCCAAGCACACAGCGACAAGAGACCGGAGCCATGATGGGTAGTCCCAAGCACACAACGACAAGAGACCGGAGCCATGATGGGTAGTCCCAAGCACACAACGACAAGAGACCGGAGCCATGATGGGTAGTCCCAAGCACACAACGACAAGAGACCGGAGCCATGATGGGTAGTCCCAAGCACACAATGACAAGAGACCGGAGCCATGATGGGTAGTCCCAAGCACACAACGACAAGAGACCGGAGCCATGATGGGTAGTCCCAAGCACACAACGACAAGAGACCGGAGCCATGATGGGTAGTCCCAAGCACACAACGACAAGAGACCGGAGCCATGATGGGTAGTCCCAAGCACACAATGACAAGAGACCGGAGCCATGATGGGTAGTCCCAAGCACACAACGACAAGAGACCGGAGCCATGATGGGTAGTCCTAAGCACACAACGACAAGAGACTGGAGCCATGATGGGTAGTCCCAAGCACACAACGACAAGAGACCGGAGCCTTGATGGGTAGTCCCAAGCACACAACGACAAGAGACCGGAGCCATGATGGGTTGTCCCAAGCACACAGCGACAAGAGACCGGAGCCATGATGGGTAGTCCCAAGCACACAACGACAAGAGACCGGAGCCATGATGGGTAGTCCCAAGCACACAACGACAAGAGACCGGAATCATGATGGGTAGTCCCAAGCACACAACGACAATAGACCGGAGCCATGATGGGTAGTCCCAAGCACACAACGACAAGAGACCGGAGCCATGATGGGTAGTCCCAAGCACACAACGACAAGAGACCGGAGCCTTGATGGGTAGTCCCAAGCACACAGCGACAATAGACCGGAGCCTTGATGGGTAGTCCCAAGCACACAACGACAAGAGACCGGAGCCTTGTGAGTCACTCTCTGTCCTTCAGCATGCGCCAGGTGATCTAATTACAGTATGGAATTCACAACTAAATGTTTGCCTGCTAGATATCTTATAACTATTAAGTCAATGTGCTAAATGCTCTGCAGTTGTACATTTGTTTGCTAATTTAGTAGTTAGTTAGCCATCTAGCTAAGTGGTTAGCTTCTCTCAAAATCAAGCTTCACTTGGTACCAGCAGAGAATCCCCTCCTCGATCAAGAGTCTTGCTGTTTAATATTAGTTTTTTTTTTTTTGCGTGCAGCAAACCGTTTTTTAGTTACTTGTGAGCTGGGATGTCTGTCCTGAAAATAGTTTAGCTCAGAGTCCGCATAAAATGTTTGCAACGCGCTCGCTAGAATTATGGGATTTGTTAGCAACGCTAACCTTCAGATTACAGAGGCAGAGTAGGGTTTGAAAATAGCACCCCTTGTGTTCAGTGCCAGTATTACCGAATATCCCGGTATGGCACAAGGTCGGTATGAAGGTATGACAGCCTAGCTAAGGTATCCAATAGGGCGAAAACATTCCCACAGTGCACTACTTCTCTCCTGTGTGCTCTTTGATGGACTTTTAGTTCTGAGGGGTGGCCAGTCCTTTTCTGGCTGTACCGAGGTGACATATGAACTCATAAGTAGGCTGTACAATACAAAAGGGGAATACAATCATTCTAAAAGTGGGTGACAGTCGAAAGGCAAAAAGGGGCAAAAGGAGTGAAAATTATGAGCAATATCATCCTCCAATCACGATCACAAGGGTTAAGAACTACACAGACTCATATCATAGAACTTTAAAACACTGGCTGTTTGTCTGCTTCACTTCTTTAGTCTACTCTCTGAGAATCAAGACAGCCCAGTGAATAAAACAAATCCTGGCAATACTGCAGTCAAACCATGCAAGTCTCAGAAAGCAACATCTCATGTAGTTGGAATTTGGAACAAACTTTCCTCCCCTCCTGCTCCGTGGCTGAGTGACTCACAGAACAGTGCTGCAGGCAGTTGAGCGGAAATGGAGGAAAACTAAACTTCCAGAGGTCCTATCATCCTTCTAAACTTCCAGAGGACCTATCATCCTTCTACTTCCTCCTCTCTCCCCTTTCTTCTTCTGTAGCCGCTGCTAAAGCCACTTTCTATCACTCTAAATTCCAAGCCTCTACCTTCATCCCTGGAAAAAGATTTCCTCCCTCATCCACCTCCTCCCCTCTCTGCGGACGACTTTGTTGTCATGACTGTCCACGAGAATCCAAATAGGTCAGATCAGGTTAGCAATTAATAACTTCAATCAGACCCCCACGTAGAGGAGGAAGGAAAGAACTAGGGGGGGTTAACAACTCACACCCTGTTGTAAATCAAGGGAAGAAGATCTCTCATTCAAAGATTCACCAAAGGAATGCTTGTTTCAACAGACTTTTCCCACTGAAACTCTAACATGTTTAAAAGCGAATAATGGAACAATATTTCTAACATAGAACATGGGGAATGGTCAGAGGCGATCTATAGAACACTAAGGTCATTTTGTTTGTTATTTTGTGATGTCATAAAAAAAATGTGGAACTAACTTGGAAAGTATACCCACTACATGTATAAAGTGTCCATCCTATGCGTTGTGCATGTAATATGAAAAATTATGAAAGTATTTTTGTTAAGAGAGGGATGTGATTTGAGAAGCTCTAAGAGATAATTGTTTTTCATTACTTTGCACAGTTAGTAGTCACCGCCCTAAGTGAGGTCAGAGAGCGTGTCCGCCTGCCGGAACCGCCCCTTTTCAAGCAGAGTGTATAAATGATAGGTAAAGAAATTAACATACCAGACCAGAAAAGCGTGAAGTGGCAGCTACACGTTTTAAATGGTTGGAACTTTGAATCTCAACACGAGGTGAAGAAAATAAACTCACCTCCCGGACAATCACTGGTACGGCTGATTAGCTGTCCTAAGTAAAGTATCTTCCAAAGTGAATTTAAGTAGGACCATCCTGCTACTCTGCTCAAACCATCGTATTACGCTACTCTCATCACGCCACTTGGGAACCATCGGTACGGCTGGCTAGCATATCTTCAAAGAAAGCAACTTCTAGAGCGAACGTAAAGGAAAATCTATTCTATTATCTATTCTGTAGTTCTGTTCAGGACTACATGACAAGTTACCGGAGACCGGACAACTACGAAGAAAGACAAGAGAAGAAGACTGTTGGAACCATTTCGGACAATAAGAGACTTACAAGCATGCCGCGAAAAAGGCCCAACCCCCTTCCAAGGCAGCCCGGTTCACCGAGAGATCCCCTGGCGAACCAAGGCAATTCATGTAAATACATTCATGATTTCTTACTCAAAGCGGGCGGCGGTTCGTGTGCCAACTATGTAGTTGCTGAATGTACCAATGTTAAGTGTGTCTCTGTCCCTCTTCCTCTCTTCTTTAACTAGCAGCCATGTTGTTGTCATTCCGCTAGGGACCTGTTTTCTCCAGTCAATAACCGGTGCAGAGTGTGTGTTTATCCTGTGTTCCCATTTAATTAGCTAGTAAATAAATAATTAAAACAATTTGTGTAGTACCGAATTATAAGTTAAGGCTCGGGTTTTTGCAGATGCAAGGAGGTTACGACTGTTCAGAATGATGATATGATACGAGGTTATGATTAATAAGTTGCCTGTTTATAGATGTGATCGGTAAAGACCTTTTAGAGTTTAATTCAGGAGATGGTAACTCTTTAAAGAAACTCTCTCGTGGTGCCCCAGATCCTAATGAGTTAATTGTTACATGATTCATTTCAATCGGGTAACAATGAAACATAGTGAGTTAATTAGAGAAATAACAGTCTTCAGGTTAATGTTAGTCAAGTCACAACATTGTCATCCACTCCCCATTCACTCAGCCTACTGAGTCTAATGGTCACACTCACACAGAACTCTCCTCCCCTCTCTCCAAATGAAATCCTGTGACTGGTCCAGCCTCCTGACAACCTGCCCACTCGACCCCATCACCTCTTCCCTCCTCCCGTTCCTCACTTCCCTCATCAACTCATCCCTGACCACAAAATGGCCAGAGTTGCTCCCCTCCTCAAGTAACAAACACTTGACTCATCTAATGTCAAAAAACGACTCACCGGTATCCCTTCTTTATTCTCTTTCCAAAACACTTGAGTGTGCCGTCTCTGACCAACTCTCTCGCTATCTCTCTCAGAACGATCTTCTTGACCCTTACCAGTCAGGCTTCGAGATGGGTCACTCAACCGAGACTGCTCTCCTCTGTGTCACGGAGGCTCTCCGCTGTGCCAAAGCTGACTCTCTCTCTCTCCTCTGTTCTCATCTTCCTAGATCTATCCACTACCTTCGACACAGTGAACCGTCAGATCCTCCACTCCACCCTCTTAGGGCTGGTTGTCTCAGGCTCTGCATACTCTTGGATTGCATCCTACCTGGCAGGTCGCTCCTAGCAGGTGGCATGGAGAGGATCCATGTTTGCACCACATGCTTTTACTACTGGTGTCCACCAGGGGCTCGGTTCTAGGCCCTCTCCTCTCATGGTCTCTCCTACTGGTGTCCACCAGGGCTCGGTTCTAGGCCCTCTCCTCTCATGGTCTCTCCTACTGGTGTCCACCAGGGGCTCGGTTCTAGGCCTTCTCCTCTCATGGTCTCTCCTACTGGTGTCCACCAGGGGCTCGGTTCTAGGCCTTCTCCTCTCATGGTCTCTCCTACTGGTGTCCACCAGGGGCTCGGTTCTAGGCCTTCTCCTCTCATGGTCTCTCCTACTGGTGTCCACCAGGGCTCGGTTCTAGGCCCTCTCCTCCCATGGTCTCTCCTACTGGTGTCCACCAGGGCTCGGTTCTAGGCCCTCTCCTCTCATGGTCTCTCCTATCATTGCTATGCAGATGACTTTTCTCCTTCCCCCACTTCTGACACCCAGGTGGCGACACGCATCGCTGCGTGTCTGGCATATATCTCAGCATGGATGGTAACCATGGTTACCACCTCAAGTTCAACCTTTGACAAGACGGAGCTGCTCTTCCTCCCGGGGAAGGCCTGCCCGCTCCTAGACCTCTCCATCACGGTCGCCAAGGGTGACCACGTCCCGCATTTTGATCCTTTGTCCAACAACCAAACAATTATGTCCCACAACCAAACAATTATGTCCCACATTTGATCAACAAATTCAAACACCACTAATTTAGAAAGAAAGTTGATTTGTCCCATATTTCAGTCAGACATTCTGACCTGTCTCTTGCGGTCACGTTGCGCAAATGAAAATATATATCAGATATCATAGCAAAGTGTCTGAATACTTATGTAAATAAGGTATCTGTTTTTTTATTTGTAATAAACGTACTACAATTTCTAAAAACCTGTTTCCACTTTTGTCATTATGGGGTATTGTGTGTAGATTGACATGGGAAAACAATTTAATAAGGCTGTAATGTAACAACATGTGGAAAAGGGTGAAGGGTCTGAATACTTTCCGAAGGCACTGTATCAAATATATATAATCAAGATGCGGTAGACTACTGGTGATGTTCATCCAATCGTTGTTGAGATCTGATATTCTATGCAGCGCAAGATGAGACATAGGCCTCTCCTCAACCAATCATATTTCTCAAATCCTTTTCAGGCTAAATTCCAGCTAAACTTGGAGAGGACAGTTATGCCTAATTACAATGAACAAAAATATAAACACAACATGTAAAGTGTTGGTCCCATGTTTCATGAGATGAAATAAAAAAATCTCAGAAATGTTCCATACGCACAAAAAGCTTATTTCTCTCAAATGTGGTACACAAATATGTTTACATCCCTGTTAGTGAGCATTTCTCCTTTGCCAAGATAATCCATCCACCTAACAGGTGTGGCATATCAAGAAGCTGATTATACAGCATGATCATTACACAGGTGCACCTTGTGCTGGGGACAATAAAAGGCCAGTTGTGTCACACAACACAATGCAACAAATGTCTCAAGTTGACGGAGCGTGCAATTGTCATGATGACTGCAGGAATGTCCACCAGAGCTGTTGCGAGACAATTTAAGGTTAATTTCTCTACCATAAGCCGCCTCCAACGTCATTTTAGAGAATTTGTTAGTACGTCCAACCGGCCTCACAACCGCAGACCACGTGGAACCACGCCAGCCCCGGATGGGGCGCTACCATCAGTCCTGTGTCATGCCAACAGTAAAGCATCCTGAGACCATTCGTGTGTGGGGTTGCTTCTCAGCCAAGGGAGTGGGCTCACTCACAATTTTGCCTAAGAACACAGCCATGAGTAAAGAATGGTACCAACACAATCCTCCGAGAGCAACTTCTCCCAACCATCCAAGAACAGTTTGGTGATGACCAATGCCTTTTCCAGCATGATGGAGCACCTTGCCATAAGGCAAAAGTGATAACTATGTGGCTCGGGGAACAAAACATCGACATTTTGGGTCCATGGCCAGGAAACTCCCCAGACCTTAATCCCATTGAGAACTTGTGGTTGATCCTCAAGAGGCAGGTGGACAAACAAAAACCCACAAATTCTGACAAACTCCAAGCATTGATTTTGCAAGAATGGACTGCCATCAGTCAGGATGTGGCCCAGAAGTTAATTGACAGCATGCCAGGGCGGATTGCAGAGGTCTTGAAAAAGAAGGGTCAACACTGCAAATATTGACTCTGCATAAACTTCATGTAATTGTCAATAAAAGCCTTTGACACTTATGGAATGCTTGTAATTATACTTCAGTATACCATAGTAACATCTGACAAAAATATCTCATAACACTGAAGCAGCTAACTTTTGTGAAGACCAATACTTATGTCATTCTCAAAACTTTTGACCACGACTGTACACTGAGTGCACAAAACATTAGGAACACCTTCCTAATATTGAGTTGCAGCCCCCTTTGACTGTGCAATTATATCCAGTTTCTTAGAGTTCTTGTTCGTTTGGACGGCAGGTAGCTTAGTGGTTAAGAGCGTTGTGCCAGTAACCGAAAGGTCGCTGGTTCTAATCCCAGAGCCGAATAGGTGAAAAATCTGCCGATGTGCCCTTGAGCAAGGAACTTAACCCTAATTGCTCCTGTAAGTCCAGAGCGTCTGCTAAATGACTAAAATGTAAAAACAATATATACAAATAATCACCTGCGCAATAAATGCCACAAAATCCACCTTCTTTACAATCAGTGTATCAGTATCCCTCAACTGGTGAACGACATTCTGAATCTCAACAGGCTGCGGGTCATCCACTGCCATAGCTTCCTCAGCTCCCCTCGCTCCTTCAACTACTTCCCACGCCTCCCTGTAGGAGAACTGCTGTACAGCCCAGATCCTTGTTACTTCAAACTCCTTCACCCTAGCAGGGCACTCTGGGAATTCCGTCAACGTGATTTCCACCACAATTGCTTCACCGTACATCATCAGATTCTTCAATTAAATATTGATTCCATTGGCACACACTTGATACATGACCATGCTTTTATCAATTTTGTCACTGCAACAGCTTACTCACAAAAGCTCTCACTGCGCCTCTTACGTGTGAGTAGCAGTAGCGGTGAGTGGCCACTACACCTCGGGAAACAATGCAGTTTATTACAGAGGAAATAACACGATTAACTTCACAGGTTGGTGAAAGTGCACGGTGACCTTGATGCACCTTTCCAATAAATATTGAGGGTCTTATTCTGGTGACATGGTGATCGATGTTTGACTGCCGTTTAACAAACAAAAAAGTATTATTGCTCTTATCCATAATAATCTCATCGTGTCCGCACTGTATCTGCGAGCTGTTGGCTAGAGCGCACGTGCCAAGAACAGAGTAGGCACATTTGCTATTTAACGCAACAGTTTGTGACAAAACTAATCGGTAGAGTTGAAAAGGCGATGGATTTTGTGTGGACTACATCAGCACGCGCTGATTTTTAAGCGAGGCGAGGAGACAGAGAGCCTTGTGGGTAAGCAGGTGGGGTGTGTCACAGATAAAGGTGTGAAGAGGACAGGGCTGGTTATCTACTACTTAAACTAACACGTGACGTGTAAGTGTTACGTGTACACGACGTCTACATTATGTGTGCGTGTCATCTGACATGAACGGGACGTAAATGCTTCGGCAGTTTGACGCCTTAGAAAAAAAACCTGGCTTCATTGACAGTCCATGTTGGGAAGTGTGCAGGAGGGCACGGGAGAGAGGATTGTGTAGTTTCGGTGTATAAAGTTGCGTGCTCATGTTGCGGGGGATCGGAAGTGTCCGGTGCAAGAGAAGTAGGTTGAGCTGGCCAGAGTCAGAGTAGTGCAGAAGGTGTCATATGCTGAGGCAGTGAAGAAAGTAGAGGAGGCTGGATCAAGGGTGAGGGGTTCTGAGAGGATCCCTGTGAGTAGTAGATCTGTGCCAGCACAGAGGGATAGGCCAATGAGTGATATACAGGTGGTCCTCTGTAGCTCAGCTGGTAGAGCACGGCGCTTGTAACGCCAAGTTAGTGGGTTCGATCCCCGGGACCACCCATACACAAAAATGTATGCACGCATGACTGTAAGTCGCTTTGGATAAAAGCGTCTGCTAAATGGCATATTATATTATTATTATATACAGAAGTCAAAAGTTTGGACACACTGTCACGACTGTCACGACTTCGGCCGAGGCTGCCTCCCCTCCTTGTTCGGTCAGGCTTCGGCGTTCGTCGTCACCGGAGTACTAACCACTGCCGCCCCAATCATCATCACAATTGTCTTGTCTCGTTATCACACACACCTGGTTCTAATCCCCTAATTAGTCTGTGTATAAGCGTTCCCTCTGCCCCCTTGTCCTTGTGGGTGATTGTTTATTGTGAAGCGCGTGTATTTTTGTTCGATGGGAGTATATATATTTTTTCATACTGTCCCCTGTAGCTCAGTTGGTAGAGCATGACGCTTGCAATGCCATGTTTGTGGGTTCGTTTTCCACGGGGGGCCAGTATGAAAATGTATGCACTCACTAACTGTAAGTCGCTCTGGATAAGAGCGTCTGCTAAATGACTAAAATGTATTTTCCAGTACACCTGTCATGTGCCTTTCACTGAGGAGTGGCTTCCGTCTGGCAACTCTACCATAAATGCATGATTGGTGGAGTGCTGCAGAGATGGTTGTCCTTCTGTAAGGTTCTCCCATCTCCACAGAGGAACTCTGGATCTCTGTCAGAGTGACCATCGGGTTCTTGGTCACCTCCCTGACCAAGGCCATTCTCCCCCGATTGCTCAGTTTGGCCGGGCGGCCAGCTCTAGGAAGAGTCACAATCCTGTCTCGGAGCTCTACGGTCAATTCGTTAGACCTCATGGCTCTGTTTTTGCTCTGACATGCACTGTGAACTGTGGGACCTTATGTAGACAGGTGTGTGCCTTTCCAAATCATGTCCAATCAATTTAATTTACCACAGGTGGACTCCAATCAAGATGTAGAAAAATCTCAAGGATCATCAATGTAAACAGGATGCACCTGAGCTCAATTTCGAGTCTCATATCAAAGGGTCTGAATACTATTTCAGTTTTCTATTTTTAATAAATTTGCAAAAATGTCTAAAAACCTATTTTTGCTTTGTCATTATGGGGTATTGTGTGTAGATAGATGAGGGACAACATTTATTGTATCCATTTTAGAATAAGGCTGTAACGTAACAAAATGTGGAAAAAGTCAAGGGGTCTGAATACTTTCCGAATGCACTGTAGTTGAATAGCCCGGTCATAGCCCTTCTAAGGATAGCCTTTCAACTCCTTATTTAATCTTGCTCTTGTGACTGAATGGGTTCAAACCAGGTCTCCTGCATGTCACAAGACTATTAGCCCACTTAGATGAAGCCCGTAGTAATTAGTTCAGGAAGCTAACCGGTAAGTTGCCCCTCACTATAGCTGCACTTCTCCACATGGCCAGACTTCTAGTGATCTTCTCCCCTTTTAATCGTTGGAAAATGCCATAGGGTCTGAAATAGAAGCGAAAGTCGACATATGGTCCTCTGTAGCTCAGCTGGTAGAGCACGGCGCTTGTAACGCCAGGGTAGTGGGTTCGATCCCCGGGACCACCCATACACAAAAATGTATGCGCGCATGACTGTAAATCGCTTTGGATAAAAGCGTCTGCTAAATGGCATATTATTATTATTCTGTACAAACAATTATCTAGGCTAAGTAAAACAATGTTTTTTTTTAAATGTACTGCTCTGCTAACTAGCTAGCTAAAGTGTAGGCAGTGGCTAGCTAAGACAGAGAAAGGGGACTTAAATTCATGGATTGGGCACAAAGGTCTCTGATCTCGCTGCTGAACGGTAGCTGACATTGTCGGCTAGAGATGAAGTGCAGGAGCTTCCTGCAGGAATTTGTGGTCTTGCTGAGGTCTTCTCTCTTGCTAATTAGCATTTTGAATCACCTTGTCCGAGAGATAATTACCTGGCTATCAAAACGTCACGCCAGGGTAAGCCTACACGAAACACCTTAAATGAAGTAGTTCTAAAGTACCAGACGCAAAAATGAATGGGGAAAAAACCGATTGGAACCATTACCGGGTTTTACCGCTAGGTTTTATGGGTATTATGATGCATCCACTGTGCTGGACTATACACGCTTGTTATTGGCTAGAGCGCAGGGCTGTTGACTGTATTGTTGTTCCCACAGTTGCCCGTCGTTAGTTGGCTGGTATCTCACTGCATGGACTCCGGATCTCCCGGTTCTGTGCCTGAGATAGCGAGCCCTACTCGCCTACACTCTGGTTAACAAAGTTCTAGAGCTATGCATTATTTACCTTGGAAGTTGATCATCAGTAAACCGCCTGAACGAATATCCTTGTCTTGGACTCTGTTCTTACCCACGCACAACATCACGACAATATTAAGTTGGATTTATTCTAAAACAATTTGGTAAAATGAAATAAATAAAATAATTGAAACGACGTAAAAACGTCAGTTTCAATTATTTTGAAATCATATCAGTGAACAAATGCCGTGGTCAATGCTACCACCGCGCCACTTGCCAGTGCAATGAGTGGAGCTTACTGAGGTGTTCAAAAGCACATATCAGACCGAGAGTTTAATGCTTCTTAGGTAGTTCTTTATGAGTTTTAGTTTAGAACACGATCTCTCTGCTTGATTGCCATAGCAACAACAGGGAAACTGGGCAGAAGGGAGTTGTGCTTCAAATGCAGCAGTTATGTATTTAATTGAGCCTCTCATTCTCCTTAATTGCAGCCCCCAACACGTTACGGAAAGAGATTAACTGTGTAGGAAGTTCTGGGGACAGAGCAATGGACATTTAATGCACAATGTCTCAAGAAAGACTGTCTGGGTTGGCAATACTCAGTATAGAAAACAGTTGGTTCCGCAACCTGGACCTACAGGCCATGGTGAAAACATTTGCGCACACAAAAAAGGAGGACTTCAGGACAACAGGGAGTCTCTCTAGTTGGATTTAATTTGATTTACTTTGAATATTGCAACCCATTTTTCTAGGCTATTAGCCAGACAAAACCCGCTGAGTTCAACCATAAATAGTGGCTGAATTTATCCCTCAGTATGAAAAATATATGCACTCACTAACTGTAAGTCGCTCTGGATAAGAGCGTCTGCTAAATGACTAAAATATCAAATGTAAATGAATTTATCCTCAAGCTAACTACTTTTTCCCTCAATGTTTGGCTATTTGATGCGTACTTTTTGTAAAAAGTTACGGTATATAGCTATAGATAGTACACTGCATAATGAAACAATCCCTAGTAAGTTAGTGTTTTGAGGGGGTACTGGCTGTATTATTTGTCATTAATAGACTGGCTTTACCCAGAACTTTCTGTCCAAGCTGGAAGACAGGATGAACTAAGAAGCCAACCTTACCGAAGGAAATATCACTGGTTGGCCTATTCCTCTGTGCTGGCACATATCTACTACTCACAGGGATCCTCACCCTCTCAGGACCCCTCACCCTTGACCCATCCTCACTGGCGCAATGCGGTTTCCCTGGAGCTCGCAAGGTCGGAGTTCGCCCCCGCCCCCCCCAAAAAAAATAAAAAAAATAAAAATAATAATAACATGTAAGTATAGCGTACGGATCGCTGTCCGTGGTACTGAAATTGCGACATGTCTATGTGGCTACATGCCTATCCAATCGAGGATAAGCTTTCTGTGGTGCCAGGGCTTAGGTTTGTTTTAGCTAATGGACACATATTTATCAACTGTTCAGCAGAAATGGAACGTAAATCACAGAAAATAGATGTTGTGGTGGCAGCTGCAGGCTACTTGGGTGGGTTTTTAATAAGTGTAGGGTTAGTTGGAAGGGTGTTTTTTTTTTCCCTTTCCGGTTTTGTATCACAAAGTATAATGGATTTATACGATAGTCCAGTTGGGGGCGGTAATGCAACATATTGGATGCCAACCGCCGTTAAACCCCACTGAAGAAGAAGAAAGGCCCACTACGACGCTGTCAAAACGATCACCTTTGTGTCCGTTTCAAATGTATTACTACAGGTATGTAATAGCGCGTTTAAACTTTCTAATATCGAAAGAACATGTCATAACATACTAGTTAACAAATACGTCAAGGTATTATCATGCTTGTTAAAGGTTTTATGAAGTGTTATTTTTGTGTCAAACCGAGTGAGTGAAGAACGTGATAAAAACATAGCTAACGTTAGACTTTGGGTTTGATTTGAATGTAAATTAATGTACAGTTCGTCAAGGTAATGTCATAAAGAATCAATTTATTTGAGATTTCATAAAGAATCCATTTATTTGAGATGTCTGAGTTCGTTTTATATGTTATTGGTTTTCTGTAAAATGTCGTTGACGAGCTGGTAAAATGGCGGCGCCCTCTCGGTCAATAGTGCGGTCATGGTTAGGCTAGAAGGGATCCAGCTTTTGTCAAATTAACTTCATATTTGACTTTTAGAAGCAGGTTAGGATAACTTACGCAGCAGTTTAGGATAATTGGGTTATGAAAAGTGTTAGTGTTAGCTAAAATGCAAAGAAAATCAACCTTGTGACTGTAATTTGACAAAAGCTGGATCCCTTCTAGCGATGTTCCCAAAGCCCTAGGGCCTCATATATAAACTGCGTACATACAGAATATACCACAAAACATGCGTGCGCCAGTTTCCACGCAAAAGTTGGCACTTATAAAAACTGAACTTGACGTGAGAATGTGTTGACCTTTCCGCAAACTTTAGACCAGGGCTCTCCAATCCTGTTCCTGGAGAGCTACTTTCCTGCGGGTTTTCACTCCAACCCTAATGTAGCACACCTGATTCTAATAATGATCTGGTTGATAAACTCTTATCATGTTAGTTACAAGCAGGGTTGGAGCAAAAACGTACAGGAGGGTAGCTCTCCAGGAACAGGAGACCTCTGCTTTAGACCATACCTACGCACAGTTTCTAGTGGTTGTGTATTGCAAGCAGGCAATCAGCCTAGTATTTTGTGCAAAAGGGAATAAGATGGATACGTTTGTTCGAAAAACTTTCAACAGGTTAGTAACAAGATCCAATCGTTTGCAGCTGGTGAGAAGAGAGAACATACATTTTTTGTTTGTCTTTGCATTCTAAAATAATTAGAAATCTATTTCCTAGGCTATGTTGTTTTTATTTCCATGATCAGAATACATTCCTCACCTTTTCTGTGATGGGTTCATACTCACGAGGTAGTCTGTAGGCCTACAATAAGTTAGGATACCATTCTTCCCCGTCTCTCGTTTTAATTGGACCTACTTCACAGTAGTATACATACGTGCTATTTCAAGTATTTGTGCTCTATGCCTCCTGATCTGGAGCGCAGTTTATTAACGATGGAACTGACTATTGTTAGCTTCTTCTGTATGTATGTAGTTAATTGTAATAAAAAATGTCTCAAGTAGACAATATTTCATTTGTAAATAATATATATATATATATATATATATATATATATATATATAATACGTTTTTGTGACCTAAATTCCTCACCTTTTCTGGCCATGATGGGTTCATATTGCGAAGTATCCTACAAATTACCATGCGCATCTCTCATTTTAATTGGGCCTATTAGATAACTATTTTGCTCTATGAATAAGATGGGGAGCGTGGTTTTATAACATACAGGTGAACTGACAGTTTGCATTGAAGTGTGCATGGCTACCACTGTAAGTGTGCTCCCGAGTGGCGCAGCATCTCAGTGCTTGAGGCGTCACTACAGACCCCCTGGTTCGATTCCAGGCTGTATCACAACCGGCCGTGATTGGGAGGCCCATAGGGCATTGGCCGGTGCAGGCCGTCATTGTAAATAAGAATTTGTTCTTAACTGACTTGCCTAGTTAAATAAAAAAATATAAATAAGTAGACGATGTTTCAGAATTCACGGGCAATGCAACATCGGTTAGAGGGAAACGAGCCAAACATTAGGCCCTAAATGATCAAACAATCAATATTTTTTTATTTGTCTTTCAGAAACATCTTTGTTTGTCAGATAGCCTAGGCCTACTGCAAAAGTTAAACACTCTGCCATCAAATCAAATGTTATTTGTCACATGCGCCGAATACAACAGGTGTAGACCTTACCGTGAAATGCTTACTTACAAGCCCTTAACCAACAATGCAGTTTTAAGAAAATAGTTACTAAATAAACAAAAGAAAAAAGTAAAAAAGTAACACAATAAAATAACAATAATGAGGCTATATACAGAGGGTAACGGTACAGAGTCAATGTGCGGTGGTACAGGTTAGTCGAGGTAATTTGTACATGTAGGTAGGGGTAAAGTGACTGCATAGATAATAAACAGCGAGTTGCAGCAGTGTAGAAAGTGCTGCAAATAGTCTGGGTGGCCATTTTATTAATTGTTCAGGAGTCTTATGGCTTGGGGGTAGAAGCTGTTAAGGAGCCTTTTGGACCTAGACTTGGTGCTGCGGTACCGCTTGCCGTGCAGTCTTATGACTTGGGTGACTGGAGTCTTTGACCATTTTTTGGGCCTTCCTCTGACACCGCCTAGTATATAGGTCCTGGATAGCAGGAAGCTTGGCCCCAGTGATGTACGGGGATGTACGCACTACCCTCTGTAGCGCCTTACGGTCGGATGCCGAGCAGTTGCCATAACAGGCAGTGATGCAACCGGTCAGGATGCTCTCGATGGTGCAGCTGTATAACTTTTTGAGGATCTGGGGACCCGTGCCAAATCTTTTCAGTCTCCTGAGGGGGAAAAGGCGTTGTCATGCCCTCTTCACGACTTTCTTGGTGTGTTTGGACCATGATAGTTTGTTGGTGATGTGGACACCAAGGAACTTGAAACTCTCGACCCGCTCCACTACAGCCCTGTCGATGTGATGGGGGCGTGTTTGGCCCTCCTGATCAACTCCTTTGTCTTGCTCACGTTGAGGGAGAGGTTGTTGTCCTGGCATCACACTGCCAGGTCGCTGATATCCTCCCTGTAGGCTGTCTTGTCGGTGATCAGGCCTACCACCGTTGTGTCGTCAGCAAACTTAATGATGGTGTTGGAGTCGTGCTTGGCCACACAGTCGTGGCTGAACAGGGAGTACAGGAGGGGACTAAGCACGCACCCCTGAGGGGCACCCGTGTTGAGGATCAGTGTGGCAGATGTGTTGTTGCCTACCCATACCACATGGGGGTGGTCCATCAGGAAGTCCAGGATCCAGTTGCAGAGGGAGGTGTTTAGGCCCAGGGTCCCTAGCATAGTGATGAGTGTTGTGGGCACTATGGTGTTGAACGCTGAGCTGTAGTCAATGAACAGCATTCTCACATAGGTGTTCCTTTTGTCCAGGTGGGAAAGGGCAGTGTGGAGTGTGATTGAGATTGCGTCATCTGTGTATCTGTTGGGGTGGTATGCGAATTGGAGTGGGTCTAGGGTTTCCGGGATGATGGTGTTGATGTGAGCCATGACCAGCCTTTCAAAGCACTTCATGGCTACAGACGTGAGTGCAACGGGCGGTAGTCATTTAGGCAGGTTAACTTCGCTTTCTTGGGCACAGGGACTATGGTGGTCTGCTTGAAACATGTAGGTATTACAGACTCAGTCAGGGAAAGGTTGAAAATGTCAGTGAAGACACTTGCGAGTTGGTCCGCGCATGCTCGGAGTACACGTCCTGGTAATCCGTCTGGCCCTGCGGCCTTGTGAATGTTGACCTGTTTAAAGGTCTTGCTCACATTGGTAATGGAGAGGGTAATCACACAGTTGTCCGGAACAGCTGGTGCTCTCATGCATGCTTCAGTGTTGCTTGCCTCGAAGCGAGCTTAAAGGGCATTTAGCCCTTCTGGTACGCTCGTGTCACTGGGCAGCTCGCGGCTGGGTTTCCCTTTGTAATCCGTAATAGTTTGCAAGCCCTGCCACATCCGACGAGTGTCAGAGCCGGTGTAGTAGGATTCAATCTTAGTCCTGTATTAATGTTTTGCCTGTTTTGATGGTTTGTCTAAGGGCATAGCGGGATTTCTTATAAGCATCCGGATTAGTGTCCCGCTCCTTGAAAGCAGCAGCTCTAGCCTTTAGCTCGGTGAGGATGTTGCCTGTAATCCATGGCTTCTGGTTGGAATATGTACGTACGGTCACTGTGGGGACGACGTCGTCGATGCACTTATTGATGAAGCCGGTGACTGAGGTGGTATACTACTCAATGCCATTCGATGAATCCCGGAACATATTCCAGTCTGTGCTAGCAAAGCAGTCCTGTAGCGTAGCATCCACGTCATTTGACCACTTCTGAATTTTTATTTTTTTTCTCTGGTTGCACGTGACAAGCTGGTAGAAATGAGGTAAAATGGATTGAAGTTTGCCTGCATTAAAGTCCCCGGCCGAGTAGGAGCGCCGCTTCTGGATGAGAATTTTCTTGTTTGCTTATACAGCTCATTGAGTGCGGTCTTAGTGCCCGCGTCTGTTTGTGGTGGTAAATAGACGGCTACGAAAAATATAGATGAAATCTCTCATCATGAGGTACTCTATCTCAGGCGAGCAAAACCTCGAGACTACCTTTTAATATTAGACATCGCACACCAGCTGTTACTGACAAATGTACACACACGCCCACCTCTCGTCTTACAAGACGTAGCTGTTCTGTCCTGCCGATGCACGGAAAACCCAGCCAACTGTATATTATCCGTGTCGTTGTTCAGCCACGACTCGGTGAAACGTAAGATGTTACAGTTTTTAATGTCCCATTGGTAGGATAGTCTCGAACGGAGCTCATCCAGTTTATTCTCCAGTGATTGCACGTTGGCTAATAGAACGGATGGTAGAGGCGGGTTACCCACTCGTCGAGGAATTCTCCCAAGGCACCCTGATCTCCGCCCCCTGTATCTCCTTATTTTCTTCATGTGAATGACAGGGATTTGGGCCTTGTCCGGGAGCAACATTATATCATTCGCGTCAGACTCATTCAAGAAAAAAACCTCGACATTTGATCAAGTTCACCATTGCTATTTCCTTTAGAAACTGCCTCGGACTAATTCCAATATTTCTAATCAAATTTGTATTTGTCACATGCGCCGAATACAACTGGTGTAGGCCTTACCGTGAAATGCTTACTCACAAGTCCTTAATCAACAATTCATGTTTTTTTTGTTTTTTTTTGTAAGTAGGTAAGAAAATATTTCCTAACATTGGCAGTAGAATGGCCTTACTGAAGAGCTCAGTGACTTTCGACGTGGCACGGCCATAGGAGGCAAACCAGGTATTCAAAAAGTTTAGTCCGAAGTGTTGGTTAGGAGGCTATTTGTCATGCGGAATTGTCATTGTGCGCTGTTTGCATCAGTGGCGTAGACATCAATGGGCCTGGGTGGACAGAGGCCCACCCACAGAGGAGCCAGACCCGGAGAAGGCCCACCCACAGAGGAGCCAGACCCGGAGAAGGCCCACCCACAGAGGAGCCAGACCCAGAGAAGGCCCACCCACAGAGGAGCCAGACCCGGAGAAGGTCCACCCACAGAGGAGCCAGACCCAGAGAAGGTCCACCCACAGAGGAGCCAGACCCGGAGAAGGCCCACCCACAGAGGAGCCAGACCCGGAGAAGGCCCACCCACAGAGGAGCCAGACCCAGACAGGCCCACCCACAGAGGAGCCAGACCCGGAGAAGGCCCACCCACAGAGGAGCCAGACCCGGACAGGCCCACCCACAGAGGAGCCAGACCCGGAGAAGGCCCACCCACAGAGGAGCCAGACCCGGACAGGCCCACCCACAGAGGAGCCAGACCCGGACAGGACAATCATATTGATGGGGGTTTACGCATTGTTGTGGACTTAGACAATCAAATGTTTATATTCTTTATTTTTGAGAGTGAAAGAGAAAGAAAACATTTTTAAAAAGCAGGAAAATATAGGATTTTTCAGACCGGGTGATTTTCCTTTGCAGTGTGTTTGAAAACTTTTTGACCAAATTAGAGTATACTTCTCCAGGCACCACTTCACCGCTGCATAGTTAACTTCTCCAGGCACCACTTCACCGCTGCATAGTTAAAGGATAAACAGTCCATAAACTCTGACATAATAAGCCAGTAGGTCCCAATCAGAAGAATACAAAAACACGACCATTAAGCATTTCCCAATCGAAATGTACAACTATTACTTCCCATTCCAAAAAACATTTCATGTTTTAGCACACAAAGTAACCGGTGACCTAAAGTTTGTTTGCTGAATTCATTCGGGATGCACTGTTTCAGTTTCAACTACTCAATATTCTGGACAAAATAGTTGGGAAGAGATTTTTGTTGTGCCGATTCCATGGTACAGGGTGTATGAGTTGATATATATATAAAACGACGCAAGATTCAAGACTTTGTGCTTTTCAGCTAAAATTATTATACAGAATTCTTGCCACCAACAAAATGTTGAATATTTGGGGCATACAATCATCGAAGCTCTGCAGATTTAGTTGTGGGGATACAGAATCAATAGACCATTTTATTTTGGTATTGCCCTCAGGGAGCCTGTTTCTGGTCTCAGGTTCAGGAATGGCTGAAAATGCATAACATTGATCTAAAATTGGATGGAATTATAATTTTTCTCAGGAGGGGACTGTGGGGGGTCTCAGATGGTTGAGGGGCAACTCTTGGGGTACTGTGGGGGGGGGGGGGGGGGGGATCATGGATCGCTGGTTCAGTTCCCCGTTTTTTTACCTTGTGGGAGATCTGTCGACGTGCCCTTGAGCAGGGCGTTGACCCTGGTTGCTTCTGTGTGTCGCGCTGGTTGGGAGTCTGTTAGATGACTAATGTGATGTAGATGTTGAGCGGCTTCACTGCCAGTAGACTGTATGTTTTAAATATTAAATAAATAAATACAATTTTAAATACTAAGGCTGGGAATGTGAATACAATCAAACTAGCAAGGGCAATGATCACAAATCAGTCATAACGTGGCTAATAGACTAGCGTATCTGTTTATGTAGCAAGCTAAAAACACAGAGCCTAATGTTAGCTCGATAGCTAGCTAGCTAGCTAGCTGCTAGGAAGATGTCATGCCATTGGAGGAGTGGGTAAGTGACTGACCTTTTCCCCTCATCATTTTTTTGGTGGCTATACACAGAGATGCAGGTGTGATTTGGTTAGCTAGCAAGAACTTGGAAGTTGGATATAAACGTTTTGTTTCACACATTTTATTGCCCGACATGACTGGTATGGCCTTCCAGATTGTAGACTTGCCTTCGGTGACGGGAAAAGTTTCTGGGAAATAGGTCAACCAGAGGGCTGGTAAATATGTTTTCTGGTTACGGGATGCGGCCTTCAGCGACGGGAGATCAATGTGTAACGTTACAGGTCTCCCGAAGCGAAGAGGCTAGCAGTGCCGGTGCATCAGAGAGACAACATTTCACAGTCGCACTACTGTTTTGAAGTTGAATGTAATGTTTATCAGTTGTCTACATGTGTACTAATATTCAGACACATTCAGTTGTTGCTATCTTTATAATTGTTACTATGGTGTGAACAGGAAATACAATTGGTTTTTGATTGAAATAATACATTGAAGACAAGGTTATTCAGTAGAATAGTACAGAGTCCCCGTGTAGCTCAGTTGGTAGAGCATGGCGCTTGCAACGCCAGGGTTGTGGGTTCGTTTCCCACGGGGGGCCAGTATGAAAATGTGTGCACTCACTAACTGTAAGTCGCTCTGGATAAGAGCGTCTGCTAAATGACTAAAATGTAAATAGTGCTGCCTAACACAAACTGCAACCTTATACTAGATGGATTTATTTGAATTTGCAGAAATCTGCTATAGGTAATGTACACTTAAAAGTGTTCAGTTGTCTAATTTGAAAATAATTGTTTTGTCAAGTCTTAGCTACCTGATCTATTGAAATTAGATAATTGAAAAAGAAAAAATATATATTTTTTGAGAATAAAGAAAGTGCAGGAACTGTCAACACTAACTTTTGTGTCCGTTTCTCTTTATTACTACAGGACGACTAAAATTAAATCTGAGGCCGGTAACATCAATAGTGAGGACAAACCCAGCCTGCCTCTCTCCTTCCAAACTGAGTCCAAACCTACAGTCACTGGGTCCTGATTGTGACAGTGGAGCCCATTTTACTGCAGGATCCAGAGATGGCATCAGTGAAGCTGGAAGACTGCAGTCAAACACTGGAGCTGAATGTCAACATTAAAGATGAAGAAGAGGAGGAGGAGATTGGTAAATCTGTTTGTCATGGTAACTTCTAGATAGAACCTGTACTTATCTTCATAAGTTAGACCTCCATAAGTTATGACCCAGGAGTAAGAGCAGAAAAGTATTCAGACCCCTTCACTTTTTCCACATATTGTTACGTTACAGCCTTATTCTAAAATGGATTAAATGTTGTTGTTTTTTTCATCAATCTACACACAATACCCCATAATGACAAAGCAAAAACAGGTTTTTAGACAGGCTCTATCTAGGGGTCAAAACGCAGACTATCCAAAAAAAAAGCTGCGTTTTAAACCATTTCACCTGCGTTTTATATTGAAAGTAAAGTGTTTCTTGCTTCAATAAAATGATCAGGGACGTGCAACTGTAGTTAGTTTTCCTTCGCAAAAAAAGCACATTAGTGCAACACGTTCGGCAGAATATAGCTTCATTTTCATCGGATGACAACAGAAGTGCAGCGCTAATTGATAATTGGCTAGCAGCCACACAAGTAAATGAGCTTACAATGAAAAAGCAAAGTCTTTTTTGGGAAAAACAATGCCTGGCCATCATTTTTTGAATTTATATCATAGACAAAATGTAGCCAGCTATATTTTCTAATCTAATGTGTTGCTTGAAGTTAATCTTGCATTTTACCTGAGAAAATTAGCTACAGTGAGGGGGAAAAAAGCATTTGATCCCCTGCTGATTTTGTACGTTTTCCCACTGACAAAGAAATGATCAGTCTATAATTTTAATGGTAGGTTTATTTGAACAGTGAGAGTCAGAATAACAACAAACAAATCCAGAAAAACGCATGTAAAAAATGTTATAAATTGATTTGCATTTTAATGAGGGAAATAAGTATTTGACCCCCTCTCAATCAGAAAGATTTCTGGCTCCCAGGTGTCTTTTATACAGGTAACGAGCTGAGATTAGAGCACACTCTTAAAGGGAGTGCTCCTAATCTCAGTTTGTTACCTGTATAAAAGACACCTGTCCACAGAAGCAATCAATCAATCAGATTCCAAACTCTCCACCATGGCCAAGACCAAAGAGCTCTCCAAGGATGTCAGGGAAAAGATTGTAGACCTACACAAGGCTGGAATGGGCTACAAGACCATCGCCAAGCAGCTTTGTGAGAAGGTGACAACAGTTGGTGCGATTATTCGCAAATGGAAGAAACAAAAGAACTGTCAATCTCCCTCGGCCTGGGGCTCCATGCAAGATCTCACCTCGTGGAGTTGCAATGATCATGAGAACGGTGAGGAATCAGCCCAGAACTACACGGGAGGATCTTGTCAATGATCTTAAGGCAGCTGGGACCATAGTCACCAAGAAAACAATTGGTAACACACTACGCCGTGAAGGACTGAAATCCTGCAGCGCCCGCAAGGTCCCCCTGCTCAAGAAAGCACATATACAGGGCCGTCTGAAGATTGCCAATGAACATCTGAATGATTCAGAGGTGAACTAGGTGTTGTGGTCAGATGAGACCAAAATCGAGCTCTTTGGCATCAACTCAACTCGCCGTGTTTGGATGAGGAGGAATGCTGCCTATGACCCCAAGAACACCATCCCCACCGTCAAACATGGAGGTGGAAACATTATGCTTTGGGGGTGTTTTTCTGCTAAGGGGACAGGACAACTTCACCACATCAAAGGGACGATGGACGGGGCCATGTACCGTCAAATCTCGGATGAGAACCTCCTTCCCTCAGCCAGGGTGTTGAAAATGGGTCGTGGATGGGTATTCCAGCATGGCAATGACCCAAAACACACGGCCAAGGCAACAAAGGAGTGGCTCAAGAAGAAGCACATTAAGGTCCTGGAGTGGCCTAGCCAGTCTCCAGACCTTAATCCCATAGGAAATCTGTGGAGGGAGCTGAAGGTTTGAGTTGCCAAAAAACTTCAGCCTCGAAACCTTAATGACTTGGAGAAGATCTGCAAAGAGGAGTGGAACAAAATCCCTCCTGAGATGTGTGCAAACCTGGTGGCCAACTACAAGAAACGTCTGACCTCTGTGATTGCCAACAAGGGTTTTGCCACCAAGTACTAAATCATGTTTTGCAGAGGGGTCAAATACTTATTTCCCTCATTAAAATGCACACATCAGTCAGAGCGCTGCCTGCTTTTTGTGAATTCTCATCCGAGTGGAGAAGTGGACAACTGTAGCACATGATACAATAAGAAGTGTAAGAAATCATAATAAATGATACAATAAGAAGCATTTTAGATCTGTCTACAAAACGCAACAAGAAATTTCCTATGCGTTTTTTTTTCTTTCTGCGTGAAAAATTCAGAATTCTGCGTAAACGTGACACCTTCTATCTAAGTTTGTGTTGGTTTTATGATTCACTGTTTCCATGAGAAGGTAGATGTTATTTAATGCTACTGAGACTTGCATGGTTTGACACCAGTATTGCCAGCATTTGTTTTATTCACTGGGCTATCTGGAGTGATCAGAGAGTAGACTAAAGAAGTGAAGTAGACAAACTGCCAGTGTTTAGAAGTTCTATGAAAATGAGTCTATGTACAGTGGTTTGCGAAAGGATTCACCCCCCTTGGCATTTTTCCTATTTTATTTCCTTACAACCTGGAATTAAAATGGATTTTTTGGGGGTTTGTATAATTTGATTTACACAACAAAACCACTTTGAAGATGTGAAATATTTTTTTTTGTAAAACAAACAAGAAATAAGACAAAAAAACAGAACTTGAGTGTGCAAGTCAATACTTTGTAGAGCCACCTTTTGCAGCATTTACAGCTGCAAGTCTCTTGGGGTATGTCTCTATAAGCTTGGCACATCTAGCCACTGGGATTTTTGCCCATTCTTCAAGGCAAAACTGCTCCAGCTCCTTCAAGTTGGATGGGTTCTGCTGGTGTACATACATCTTTAAGTCATACCACAGATTCTCAATTGGATTGAGGTCTGGGCTTTGACTAGGCCATTCCAATACATTTAAATGTTTCCCCTTAAACCACTCGAGTGTTGCTTTAGCAGTATGCTTAGGGTCATTGTCCTGCTGGAAGGTGAACCTCCTTCCCAGTCTCAAATCTCTAGAAGACTGAAACAGGTTTCCCTCAAGAATTTCCCTGTATTTAGCGCCATCCATCATTCCTTCAATTCTGACCAGTTTTCCAGTCCCTGCCGATGGAAAAACATCCCCACAGCATGATGCTGCCACCACCATGCTTCACTGTGGGGATGGTGTTCTCGGGGTGATGAGAGGTGTTGGGTTTGCGCCAGACATAGCGTTTTCCTTGATGGCTAAAAAGCTCAATTTTAGTCTCATCTGACCAGAGTACCTTCTTCCATATGTTTGCGGAGTATCCCACATGGCTTTTGGCGAACACCAAACGTGTTTGCTTATTTTTTGCTTTAAGCAATGGCTTTTTTCTAGCCACTCTTCCGTAAAGCCCAGCTCTGTGGAGTGTACGGCTTAAAGTCGTTCTATGGACAGATACTCCAATCTCCACTGTGGAGCTTTGCAGCTCCTTCAGGGTTATCTTTGGTCTCTTTGTTGCCTCTGATTAATGCTCTCCTTGCCTGGTCCGTGAGTTTTGGTGGGCGGCCCTCCTTGGCAGGTTTGTTTTGGTGCCATATTCTTTCCATTTTTTAATAATGGATTTAATGGTGTTCCGTGGGATGTTCATAGTTTCAGATATTTTTTTATAACCCAACCCTGATCTGTACTTCTCCACAACTTTGTCCCTGACCTGTTTTGAGAGCTCATTGGTCTTCATGGTGCCGCTTGCTTGGTGGTGTTGCAGACTCTGGGACCTTTCAGAACAGGTGTGTGTGTATATATATATATATATACTGAGATCATGTGACACTTAAATGAAGTCCACCTGTGTGCAATCTAACTAATTATGTGACTTCTGAAGGTAATTGGTTGCACCAGATCTTATTTAGGGGCTTCATAGCAAAGGGGGTGAATACATATGCACGCACCACTTTTCCGTTATTTATTTTTTAGAATTTTCTGAAACAAGTAATTTTTTTCACTTCACCAAGTTTTACTATTTTATGGATGTCCATTACATGAAATCCAAATAGAAATCCATAGAAATTGCAGGTTGTAATGCAACAAAATAGGAAAAACGTCAAGGGGGATGAATACTTTTGCAAGGCGCTGTAGTTACTAACCCTTGTGATAATTTTCACCCCTTTTTGCCCTCGACTATCACCCACTTTTAGAATAGTTTTATTGTACATCCTACTGATATGAATACATGTGTCACTCGGTACAGCCAGAAGAGGATATGAAGTCATATGTATATAACGCCAACTGACTGGTTCTTCTGATGTTGTTCACACAGGAGACCATGTTGAGACATTCTCTACATCCAGAGAGCAACAGCAGGAAGATCACAGAGCTAAGAGGTCTCACCACTGCCCACATTGTGAGGAGATTTTCCCATTTCTATCAAAGCTAAAAATACACCTACAAATACACACAGGCGATACTCTGTATTCCTGTACTGAATGTCGAAAGAGATTCACAACATCACAATCTCTGACAGTTCATCAGAGAGTGCACACAGGAGAAAAGCCTTTCTCCTGCTCTGACTGTGGGAAGAGTTTCTCTCGACTGAGCCATTTAAAAAGACACCAAAGTATACATAAAGGAGAGAAGCCTTACTGCTGCTCTGACTGTGGGGAGAGTTTTGCTCAACTGGGGACTTTAAAAAAACACCAACGTATTCACACAGGAGAGAAGCCTTACTCCTGCTCTGACTGTGGGAAGAATTTCTCCCGATTGGATACCTTAAAAACACATGAACGTATACATACAGGAGAGAAGCTTTACTCCTGTTCTCACTGTGGAAAATGCTTCACAACATCAACTGAGCTAAAAGTTCATCAGCGAACTCACACAGGAGAGAAGCCTTACTCCTGCTCTGACTGTGGGGCAAGTTTCTCTCGACTGGGCCACTTAAAAACACATGAAAGTATACATACAGGAGAGAAGCCTTATTACTGCGCTGACTGTGTAAAATTCTTCACAACATCAACTGAGCTAAAAGTTCATCAGAGAACACACACAGGAGAGAAGCCTTACTTCTGCTCTGACTGCGGGGCAAGGTTCTCGCAACTGGGCAACCTAAAAACACATGAACGTATACACACAGGAGAGAAGCCTTATTACTGCTCTGACTGTAGAAAATGTTTTAAAACATCAACTGGGCTAAAAGTTCATCAGAGAACACACACAGGAGAGAAGCCTTACACCTGCTCTCACTGTGGGGTGAGTTTCTCTCGACTGGGACACTTAAAAACACATGAACGTATACATACAAGAGAGAAGCCTTAAACCTGCTCTCACTGTGGGGTGAGTTTCTCTCAGCTGGGACACTTAAAAACACATGAACGTATGCATACAAGAGAGAAGCCTTAAACCTGCTCTCACTGTGGGGTGAGTTTCTCTCAACTGGGACACTTAAAAACACATGAACGTATACACACAGGAGAGAAGCCTTACTACTGCTCTGCGGTGTGGCGTCCATGTCAGCCAGTGATTGTCATACAAATAACTACCGGTCTCCATGGTAACTGACCGGTAATTAACCAAAACATGTTTAGCATCTCCTGGCTTCCATGCATAGCCTACAAGCCACTGATGTGGACCTTTTTGAAACAATATACATTTTTAAAAAGTATAATAAATCCATTTAATGTAGCCTACACCATCACAATAAATCCATTATTTATTTTAGACAGGTCTAAAGAAACATGATATGAAGAAAATGTAGTCTATTTCAGAAGAACAGAATAGCATACTCTTGAGTTGTCCTTATGTTAGGCCCTGATCTGGCTATGCCATATGGCTGTGGGCTACACTAGTTAATTTAGAAGACAAGATTTGCTTAGAATTCCGTTACATTATTCTAAGCAAATTCCGTGGCATTATTTTGTGTGTATATATATTTTTTAATAGTAAGAAGACAATTGAACATAGCTGAAATAAATAAAAATATTCCCCAAAGAATTTCAGAGGAAGTGCACACTCTTCTGTGTTCAGCGTTAAGAATCCTATATGCATAATTTAGAGTTATTTGTTTAACTTTAGTTGGGATATAAACATTAGGCTATATGTTTAGATTTTTTATGCATTCTAAGGCTGCATGATTCGACTCTAAAGGCACGAGCTCTGCTCTGTTTCTTTCGCAGGCTGCACACACTTCATCAGTCTCTCGTTCACAATTTGACAAGCCCCCTTGATAATATTCTCAACCATCAGACTATTCTCAATTTAATCTGGTCTTTACATACAGCCTACTAACAATTTTTTTGTATTTAGAATGGCCCACCAAAACAAGTATGTCATCCGTAGCATGCACTCGAATAGTGAATGGAGGTTACGTGCGTAAATTGAATTAACTTGCCAAAATGATATAGCCTAATTAGCCTAATCCTGTCTCTCTCTCTCTCTCTCTCTCTCTCTCTCTCTCTCTCTCTCTCTCTCTCTCTCTCTCTCTCTCTCTCTCTCTCTCTCTCTCTCTCTCTCTCTCTCTCTCTCTCTCTCTCTCTCTCTCTCTCTCTCTCTCTCTCTCTCTCTCTATATATATATATATATATATATATATATATATATATATATATATATATATATATATATACAATCATTCAAAATATAAAGCATGATCATTAGCTTCTTGAAAAAGTTGTGGATTGCCTACAGTCAGAAGGAAAGGCAGCGTGTGCAATTTGGGCAGATTATTGTTGAGTTGAGCCTGTCTGTGACAAGTAGAGGCCAAGCCAGGTATATCACAATATTTCTAAATACAATCGCGGGAAAACATACACTACATTACCAAAAGTATGTGGACACGTGCTCGTCGAACATCTCATTCCAAAATCATGGGCATTAATATGGAGTTGGTCCCCCCCCTTTGCTTCTATAACAGCCTCCACTCTTCTGGGAAGGCTTTCCGCTAGATGTTGGAACATTACTGCGGGGACTTGCTTCCATTCAGCCACGAACATTAGTGAGGTCAGGCACTGATGTTGGGCAATTAGGCCTGGCTCTTAGTCGGCATTCCAATTCATACCAAAGGTGTTCGATGGGGTTGAGGTCAGGGCTCTGTGCAGGCCAGTCAAGTTCTTCCACACAGATCTCGACAAACCATTTCAGTATAGACCTCGCTTTGAGCATGGGGGCATTGTCATGCTGAAACAGGAAAGGGTCTTCCACAAACTGTTGCCACAAAGCTGGAAGCACAGAATCATCTAGAATGTCATTGTATGATGGTGTAGCGTTAAGATTTCCCTTCACTGGAATTAAGGGGCCTAGCCCGAACCATGAAAAACAGCCCCAGACCATTATTCCTCCTCCACCAAACTTTACAGTTGGCACTATGCATTGGGACAGGTAGCGTTCTCCTGGCATCCACCAAACCCAGATTTGTCTGTCGGACTTCCAGATGGTGAAGGATGATTCATCACTGCAGAGAACACGTTTCCACTGCTCCAGTGTCCAATGGTGGTGAGCTTTACACCAATCCAGCTGACGCTTAGCATTGCGCATGGTGATCTTAGGCTTGTGTGCGGTTGCTCGGTCATGGAAACCCATTTCATGAAGCTCCCGACGAACAGTTCTTGGGCTGACGTTGCTTCCAGAGGTAGTTTGGAACTCGGCTGTGAATGTTGCAACCGAGACAATTTTTACGCGCTTCAGCACTCGGCGGTCCTGTTCTGTGAGCTTTTGTGGCCTACCACTTCGCGGCTGGGCCGTTGCTGCTCCTAGACATTTCCACTTCACAATAACAGCACTTAGTTGACCGGGGGCAGCTCTAGCAGGGCAGAAATTTGATGAACTTACTTTTTGGAAAGATGGCATCCTACGACGGTGCCACGTTGTAAGTCACTGAGCTCTTCAGTAAGGCCATTCTACTGCCAATGTTTGTCTATGGAGATTGCACGGCGGTGTGCTCGATTTTATACACCTATCAGCATCACTAATTTGAAGGGGTGTCCACATACTTCTATATAGTGTAGTTCGGAAAGCAAGTGGTTATTGCTGTGAAGAGAAGACTATGAAGAGACTCATCTGGCTTTTATTGTAGTTATCAAAATGCTCAACTTGAGCGAACAACTGCATAGCTGATCTTATTGGCACCAGAGGAGAGCATCGGCAATAACCCCTGTGAGCGCGCATATCACTATTTATCATTGTTGGGTCAATGCTGATATAAAAATATCTGTAGGCTATGTGTTCTCCAACCGTGTTCCAGGGGTCTTAGGCCTGTAAACTAAGGTTGGAGTTATTTCAACACTTTAGTTGTGATACAAACCTTATCAAAACAACAAGGCCTATGGGCTAGGCTACATGATGCGTGCGTCTATGATTTGGAAAAAGGCATGCTCTGTTTCTTGCCTTAAGACTGCACACGCTGGGCATCATTCACACGTGATAATACATCATTCACAAGTGACAGTGTTGTCAACCAATAGGAATTTTCTTAAGTTAATTTTGTCTTTACATATACTAAATAATGTGTGTGAATTATATGTCATGTTTTTCCCACGCTTCATTTTTATCAAGCCAGGTATGCTACTCCTGTTGTAAAGCGAAGCAATGTACTTAATATTAGGAACGTTGATAAATAAACAAACTGTGCATTGGGAAAGTATTCAGACCCCTTCCTTTTTCCACATTTTGTTACATTACAGCCTTATTCTAAAATTGATTAATTTGCTTTTTTTCCTCATCAATCTATACACAATACCCCATAATGACAAAGCAAGTCAGGATCGAGGCAAAGATGAACAGAGCGAAGTACAGAGAGATCCTTAATGAAAACCTGCTCCAGAGCGCTCAGGACATCAGACTGGGGTGAAGGTTCACCTTCCAACAGGACAACGACCCTAAGCACACAGCCAAGACAATGCAGGAGTGGCTTCGGGACAAGTCTCTGAATGTCCTTGAGTGGCCCAGCCAGAGCCCGGACTTGAACCCGATCGAACATCTCTGTAGAGACCTGAAAATAGCTGTGCATCGACGCTCCCCGTCCAACCTGACAGAGGTTGAGAGGATCTGCAGAGAAGAATGGAAGAAACTCCCCAAATACAGGTGTGCCAAGCTTGTAGCGTCATACCCAAGAAGACTCAAGGCTGTAATCGCTGCCAAAAGTGCTTCAACAAAGTACTGATAAAGGGTCTAAATGCTTATGTAAATGTCATATTTAAGTTACTTATTTTTAATACATTTGTTAAAACTTTTGAACTGTTTTTGTCTTGTTATTATGGGGTATTGTGTGGAGATTGGTGAGGGGGGGAAAAAACAATTTAATCCATTTTTAGAATAGGGCTGTAACGTAACAAAATGTGGAAAAAGTCAAGGAGTCTGAATACTTTCCAAGTGCCTGTATATGGTATTTTATATTGTATTATGTATTGTATTGTGATACGTGATTGAGATACGACTGATGTGTGGTTGTCTCACCTGGCTATCTTAAGATGAATGCCCAAGCTGTGGGCGGCTCTGGATGGGAGCGTCTGCTAAATCAGGGTTTCCCAAACTTTGGTCCTGGGTGGATAATGTTTTACTACTAAATGACTTTTGTTTAATGATACACAGGCTACGAAATGACTACATGTGTTTATTAAATTGTATTTTAAAAATAGATTCATTATTTTAGCCATTGATGATTAATGTATTTGGATAACTGCAAATAACTTAATTGATCTGCTAATAAAAAATAAACCTTTGTTTTTTCGGTTATCTATACAGAAAATGCAATGTTTTTCTTTAATTCATGGCATTCAAAATCATGTGTCTATCTATCTAGTCAAAACATGTCACTACACCTCTACACATCACCATGGGGACAAGCCAATTAGCTAGGCACCAGTATTTTCTACAATGCATACAAATATATGTTTATCAGTATAAAGGATTTAGATAAGTTTCTTGTTAAATAAATGTATTTGTCTTTTTTTTATTTTATGGTGCCAAAGTCCAGGGACCGCATTACCACCACAATCCAAGAATGACCCACTATCTATTGGGGAATGGAACCAGAGAGGAAGCTTGTGTTACCTTTCTCACACCACTACAGTATTCATTTCAACAGACCCTTTCCATCCCCCATTGTTAGAGTTCAATATATGCACAGGACTATATTGAGGTTCAGGCTGTTGTAATGTCCAGTTGATTATGTAAATAGTATTGTAGAACTCTGGTATTGATGGTCCATTTGAGGGTGAGTCATTGATATGAATATTCAGAGTGAAAGACCTGAGTTCTCACATGTGATGGCCTACATCAACCATAACCTTTCCTATTGTGTTAGTAAGGACCACAGCATATTGGGCAGCCATTGTTCAAAATGTGTTCATGCATACGGTACAATGGAAGGGGGTGTGGCATTCACAGGGGAACATGAAGTTGATCTCAGACTACTATTTAGGACTGGGATCCTATCCAGAGTTGACAGATTAACAGTGAGGACAAACCCAGCCTGCCTCTCTCCTTCCACACTGATTCTAACCCTATAGTCACCTAGTCCTGATTGTGACAGTGGAGCCTAGTTTGCTAAGCAGGATCTAGAGATGGCATCAGTAGACAGGTTTCCATTGGCCTAGGTTTATTTGACAAAAAAACATTTAGCAAAGAAATCATTGCAACATGATGGAAACGGCAGATACAGGAGACATTTTCTAAAGATCCACAAATGTTGTATCCGTTCGACAGGGGCAGGAAAACATTGAAGAACCACAGTGCAATGCCGCGAAGGCGGAGAAATGGCGCTGCTAAAATGTTTCCTGTCTCACACCCTTTCTACACCCCATTGTTAGATATATATATATATATATATATACAGTACCAGTCAAAAGTTTAGACACACCTACTCATTCCAGGGTTTTTCTTAATTTTTTACAATTATTCTACATTGTCTCACACCCTTTCCACGTCCCATTATTCTACATTGTAGAATAATAGTGAAGACATCAAAACTATGAAATAACACATATGGAATCATGTGGTATCCAAAAAAGTGTAAAAACAAATCAAAATGTATTTTATATTTGAGATTCTTCAAAGTAGCCGCCCGTTGCCTTGATGACAGCTTTGCACACTCTTTGGCATTCTCTCAACCAGCTTCATGAGGTAGTCACCTGGAATGCATTTCAATTAACAGGTGTGCCTTGATAAAAGTTCATTTGTTTAATTTATTTCCTTCTTAATGCGTTTGAGCCAATCAGTTGTGCTGTGACAAGGTAGTGGTGGTATACAGAAGATAGCCCTATTTGGTCCAAGTCCATATTATGGCAAGAACAGCTCAAATAAGCAAAGAGAAATGACAGTCCATCATTACTTTAAGACATGAAGGTCAGTCAATCTGGAAAACTTCCAAGAACTTTGAAAGTTTCAAGTGCAGTCGCAAAAACCATCAAGCGCTATGATGAAACTGGCTCTCATGAGGACTGCCACAGGAAAGGAAGACCCATAGTTACCTCTGCTGCAGAGGATAAGTTCATTAGTTAACTGCACCTCAGATTGCAGTTCAAGTCACAGACACATCTCAACATCAACTGTTCAGAGGAGACTGTGTGAATCAGGCCTTCATGATCGAATTGCTGCAAAGAAACCACTACTAAAGGACACCAATAATAAGAAGATACTTGCTTGGGCCAAGAAACACGAGCAATGGACATCAGACCAGTAGAAATCTGTCCTTTGGTCTGATGAGTCCAAATTTGAGATTTTTGGTTCCAACCGCCGTGTCTTTGTGAGACGCAGAGTAGGTGAACGGATGATCTCCGCATGTGTGGTTCCCACCATGAAGCATGGAGGAGGAGGTGTGATGGTGTTGCTTTGCTGGTGACATTGTCTGTGATTTATTTAGATTTCAATGCGCACTTAACCAGCATGGCTACCACAGCATTCTGCAGCGAAACGCCATCCCATCTGGTTTGCGCTTAGTGGGACTATCATTTGTTTTTCAACAGGACAATGACCCAAAACACACCTCCAGGCTGTGTAAGGGCTATTTTACCAAGGAGAGTGATGGAGTGCTGCATCAGATGACCTGGCCTCCACAATCACCCGACCTCAACCCAATTGAGATGGTTTGGGATGAGTTGGACCGCAGAGTGAAGGAAAAGCAGCCAACAGGTGCTCAGCAAATGTGGGAACTCCTTCAAGACGGTTGGAAAAACATTCCTCATGAAGCTGGTTGCGAGAATGCTAAGAGTGGAGAGCTACCCTCCTGTAGGTATTTACAAAAAGTTAACATGATGCTTTTAGTACAATGTATGAACAGCATTTTATAATCATAAATAAACTTCTTTGTGTCAAAAACAGTTGAGTGGAGTATTCAGAGGTCAGTATTCAGAGTGCGGTATGAGAGAATTCAGTGGGTCTTCTTGATGTGAGACAGGAAAGAGCATGTGAAATCAAGGGCTCTGGTCAAAAGTTGTGCACTATATAGGGAATAGGGTGCTATTCAGAACGCAGCCCAGGAGAGTTTTCTCGTTAGCATTGGACGTCTCACTAAAACATTGTGGTATAGCTGAAGAACAGCCTCAGTCTTTGACATCATCAGTCAGTCCTCTGGATGTGACACAGGATATCATTCAGTCAGTCAGTCCTCTGGATGTGACACAGGATATCATTCAGTCAGTCAGTCCTCTGGATGTGAGACAGGAAATCAGAGAATCAATCAGTCGGTCACTCAGTCCTCTTGATGTGAGACAGGAAATCAGAGAATCAATCCGTCAGTCAGTCCTCTTGATGTGAGACAGGAAATCAGAGAATCAATCCGTCAGTGAGTCCTCATGATGTGAGACAGGAAATCAGCAAATCAATCAGTTAGTCAGTGCTTCCCCTTGATGTGAGACAGGAACATTGTTCCCCAGGTCTGACCCTGCTGTGGGACCACCAGGAGGCCTTATGAGGGTGTGTGGCCTAACTGGGGGGTGTGGCCTAACGAGCAGGTCTGGGCAAAGGTGAAGTTAGCTCCTCCTCCTGGTATTAAATCTCCGCCCATGGCCAGGTGTTTAGGACCGCCTCCACTACTTCCTGGTTGTCAGCGTGGGACCACGTGCTGGTGGAGCAGATAGCCCTGGTACCTGGGTAAAGTTCATAATGCCTTGGAGTGTTTCCACATGAAACCAGGGTAAAGTTCATAATGCCTTGGAGTGATTCCACATGAAACCAGGGTAAAGTTCAAAATGCCATCGGAGTGATTCCACATGAAACCAGGGTAAAGTTCATAATGCCTTGGAGTGATTCCACATGAAACCAGGGTAAAGTTCAAAATGCCATCGGAGTGATTCCACATGAAACCAGGGTAAAGTTCATAATGCCTTGGAGTGATTCCACATGAAACCAGGGTAAAGTTCATAATGCCTTGGAGTGATTCCACATGAAACCAGGGTAAAGTTCATAATGCCTTGGAGTGATTCCACATGAAACCAGGGTTAAGTTCATAATGCCGTCAGAGTGATTCCACATGAAACCAGGGTTAAGTTCATAATGCCGTCAGAGTGATTCCACATGAAACCAGGGTAAAGTTCATAATGCCGTCAGAGTGATTCCACATGAAACCAGGGTAAAGTTCATAATGCCTTGGAGTGATTCCACATGAAACCAGGGTAAAGTTCATAATGCCTTGGAGTGATTCCACATGAAACCAGGGTAAAGTTCATAATGCCTTGGAGTGTTTCCACATGAAACCAGGGTAAAGTTCATAATGCCTTGGAGTGATTCCACATGAAACCAGGGTAAAGTTCAAAATGCCATCGGAGTGATTCCACATGAAACCAGGGTAAAGTTCATAATGCCTTGGAGTGATTCCACATGAAACCAGGGTAAAGTTCAAAATGCCATCGGAGTGATTCCACATGAAACCAGGGTAAAGTTCATAATGCCTTGGAGTGATTCCACATGAAACCAGGGTAAAGTTCATAATGCCTTGGAGTGATTCCACATGAAACCAGGGTAAAGTTCATAATGCCTTGGAGTGATTCCACATGAAACCAGGGTTAAGTTCATAATGCCGTCAGAGTGATTCCACATGAAACCAGGGTTAAGTTCATAATGCCGTCAGAGTGATTCCACATGAAACCAGGGTAAAGTTCATAATGCCGTCAGAGTGATTCCACATGAAACCAGCGTAAGTTCATAATGCCGTCAGAGTGATTCCACATGAAACCAGGGTAAGTTCATAATGCCTCGGAGTGATTCCACATGAAACCAGGGTAAAGTTCATAATGCCGTCAGAGTGATTCCACATGACACCAGGGTAAAAAAGAAGAACATGATTTTGGGGAGTTTCAGGACATTTAATGGGGGATGGATTGTTGACATATAATTGACATTTGTATCTAAAAGCATAATTGATAAATAATTCATAGAAGTTTGCATATTTATGACATTTCGGCCTTCTCTAAGACCATAATATTTCATCTGCAGGTGCTACAAATCAAAAACTTGGTGTCATACAAAGCTTTACCGCTTGCTCTGTAATATGAGTCGTATTCAACTAGAGACCCTTTCTGTTATACTTTTGAATTGTTTCATTTTGTGTGTTATTGTGTTTTGTTGGGTGTTAGTAAGAAAGTCCCTTTGACGTGTATCCAGTGGCGCCGCCACCTAGTGTCTGCTTTGAACAACTGAAAGCTCCACAGGTCCAACAGCAGCTGGTAGCTCGTTTTTTTTCCAGAGTTCCCAGTTGTCTTGAACTCACTGAAGTCTGAGATTTCCCCAGTTCCG